>NW_027649829.1:105000-831786 GCF_965287045.1 Carcharhinus amblyrhynchos | reverse complement strand
AACACACCCTCCTGTATTCCTTATCCCTGTCACAAAGGACAGTGTCGATGCCCCTAGCTACACTATCCCCAATTACCACTACATTCCTCTTTACTTCTTTCTCTTTGACCTCTCCCTGCACCACTGTACCGTGGGCAGTTTGCTCGTCCACATTGCAGTCCTCGTTCTTGTCCACACTGGGAGCAAGAATCTCAAACCTGTTGTGCAGATTCAGGGGCTGAAGCTTTTGGGTCTCCCCCTCCTTCCTCCCCCCACCCCCCCTCCTTCCTCTCACTCTCCCTCCCCACACCCCCCTCCTTCCTCTCACCCTTCCTCCCCTCAGCAACCCCCTCTTGTTCCTGACCCTCAGAGTTTGTCAGTTTAGGGGGTTTGACTTTCTCTTGTAACTCACTATCCAGGTTGCACTCCCCTTCCCTGATTTGTCTCAGTGTCTGAAGCTCAGAGTTCAGCTCATCTACCTTGAGCTGGAGCTCTTCCAGTAACCTGCACTTACTGCAGACATGGTCACTGAGAAGGACCTTGGGGTCCACCAGCTCCCACATCATACAGAAACAGCACATCACATGTCCCTCCATCTCAGTCACCTAGTGTATTCTAAACCCAGTGAAGAATTTAAACTTACCCTTTTCTCTGAAACCCTGTGAGCCAAAGCCCTTACAGCTCACTCTGCTCCCTTCTTACTCCACTGCCCGCTCCCGACACTGCCTGCTGTCTACTGCAATCCTCCTTTTATACTTTGCGCGGTAAAAAATCCGTTCCCAGGAGACACCCCGGCCCACTTCCTGTTTAACTTTTAAAGCTGTAATTCCGTTAAAAAGCGCGCGAAAAACTTTACAAAGTCAATCGCTTACCTTTACTCTGTTTAACCTTCTCTCTGCTTGCTCCAACAAACAAACAATGTCTTAGGAAAGCAAATGCAATTCATTTTGATAGGACTAGAATATAAAAGCAGGGATGTACTGCTCAGGCTTTATCAGGCTCTAGTCCGACCACGTTTAGAATATTACGAGCAATTTTGACCCAGTATCGAAGGAAAGATGTGCTGGCTGTGGAGGGTTCAGAGGAGGTTCACGAGAATGATCCCGGGAATGAAAAGCTTAATGTACAAGGAGCGTCTGAGGACTGTGGGTCAGTAGTCGATGGAGTTTAGAAAGCTGAGGAGGGGAATCTCATTGAAACTTACAGAATAATGAAAGACATGGATAGAGTGGACATGGGGAAAGATGCTTCCATTAGTGGGAGAGACTAGGACCCAAAGGCACAGCCTCAGAGTAGAGCGGTGACCCTTTAGAACTGAGATCAGGAAGAATTTCTTGAGCAAGAGGATTGTGAGTCGATGGAATTCATTGCCACAGAAGGCTGTGGAGGCCAGGTCACTGAGTGCATTTCAGACAGAGACAGACAGGTTCTTGATTGGTAAAAGGATCACTGGGAAAAAGCGGGAGAATGGAGTTGAGAAACTTATCAGCCATGATGGCATGCTGGAGTAGTCTCAATGGGTTAAATTACCTAATTCTGCTCCTATATCCTGTGGTCTTATAGAGGACAGTGGAGGTAGGGTCATGGAATACTTTAATTTGGAGTTAAACAGATTTTTATTGATAAGAAACTCATAGGGTTTTGAGGGTGGGTAGTAGTGTGAGAAAACAGGGAAATAAAATTGAGGCCACTGTCAAGTTGGCCATTATCTGGTCAAACGGTGATAAGATCTGTTTGCAGCCTCAGTGTCCTCCTCACAGCTTACTCTCCCACTTTCTATCATCAGTAAACTTGGACATATCGCACTCTCTCCCCTGATCAAAGTCACTGATAGGGATTGTGAATATCTGAGGCTCCAGCACTGATCCCTGCAGCACCAGTTACATCCCGCCAACCAAAAATCACCCATTTGTTCCTCCTCTGTTTCTGTCCATTAACCAATCCTCAATCCATGCTATATTCCCCCCAATCCCCTGAGCCTGTATCTTGTGGAACAACCTGTTGTGTGGCACCTTATCAAACACCTTCTGAAATTCCAGATACATTCCTCATCCACTGGTTCTCCCAGTGGGATAATATTTGCTCCTTTCCAATCCACGGGGACTGTTCAGCAGCGAGAGGATAACAAGCTGGAAGTGACTGGTTAATGCTGCTTAATGATAGGGTGGATTGAAGCATCCTCACAGCTCAGTAAATGGACAGTTCTAGAGTTCAGCAACATTGAACAAACATTATAAACCAAAAACAGGATTCAATGGAAACAGTGGAACATTCTGGAACTCACCGTTGCTTTAGGAATACGTAAATCCCAATTCCAGCAACAGCAACAAGAATTCCGATTCCCAATCCAACTCTTGTTCTAATAGAGAGTCCAGGACCTAGAGACAGAATGAAGCCATTAATAAACTGAGACACCCTCACAAAACTAACAGCAGAGACCTTCAGCACCGAGTGTTTCAGAACCATCCCCAGTACAAACAGATCCCTGGTTAATTCTAGTCCTGGAGGGGTGTGGAAGGTTAGTTACCAATAATCACACACATATAGGGTGCACCCCCAGCGCTGACCCTCCCACGGGGCCCAGCTCCCCCAGCGCTGTCCTGATGAAGCATTTCTTCGATTTTTCCCACCTTTCCTGCAGAGTGGATTGATCCCACGACCATTGGGTTGAGGGGAGCGCGCTGAACCCACTGAACCACAGCTGTTATCTAAGGTGACATTATTGAATTTCACAGAGTGATACTCTGGGTGGGTGGCACAGTGGTTAGCACTGCTGCCTCACAAAGCCAGAATCCAGGGTGTCTGTCTGTGTGAGGTCTGCACATTCACCCCAGTGTCTGCGTGGGTTTCCTCTGGGTGCTCCAGTTTCCTCCCACAGACCAAAAGAGACACTGGTTCGGTGGATTGCCCATGGTACATTGTGCGGTGGGCGTGCCTGTGCATGTGTATATCTGTCCTGTGATGGACCATGTCCCATCCTGGGTTTATCCTGCCTGGTGCCCAGCGTCTGTACAGATAGTCTCCAACTCCCCGCGATGCTGAGTTGGTGTCACTGGTTCACTGAAAGTGAAGTTACCTTGGGTTGTTTGTTGCTTATCACGTGCAGGAGTTTCACTTGGGAAAGGAGCTGGACAAACTGGAAAAGAAAACATTCCCGTTGAAATGTGAAATAGATCCAGCCTTTATCTTCCACATCTCCTCCATTCAGGTCATCCTGTCTGAAACCCTCATCTGTGCCTTGGTTACCTCCTGGACAGTGTCAGCTCCCCCAATACTCTGCCTCACTCATTCCCTAACTCACACCAAGCCGCTTTCCCTTCCCCCCCATGTTAGTCACTGACCGCCATCAACCCCCATCTAACAACACCTCCATCTTAAACTTCACATCCTCGTTTCTAACCCTTTGATGGCCTCTTTGTCTCTCTACCTCTCTAACCTCCTCCAGCCCCATAACCCTCTCTATGCAACCTCCTCCAGCTCCTACAACATTTCCCATCTCTGCAACATCCTCCAGCCCCTGAACCCTTCCCTCTCTCTCTAACCTCTGTTAGCTCCTCCAACCCTCCCTATCTCTCTAACCTTCTCCAGCTCCTATAACCCTATCTTTGTAACCTACATTGTGATCCTCCAAGATCCCCGTTCATTGAGAGTTATAAAATTGATGAAAGTAGCACAAATATCCAAATGGGAAACAAATCTACAGAACCGAGTGAAAGAGCAGGCAACGGGGATTAATTGAATAGCTCTTCCCAAGAGATGGCACAAGCCCGATGGGCCGAGTGACCTCCCTTCCACGCTCGGAGTCTCAGTCACCACTCACACTGATGACTTAAAGACAGTCGTTCCATTTATTTACTCAAATATTGAGCGGGGTCACGTCATCCCCAAAGGTCAGCTGACATGGGGATGCCAAATCTGATTGGATATATTCCTGCTGTCTCATCACATGACCTCCTGCCACTCTCCCCCACCCTCCTGCCATTGGTTGGCCTGATGCTCTGTCCAAGCTTTCGACAGTGAGTTGAAGCAACGCTCTGAAACTCGTGGAGGTTGGAGGCTGGAATGGTGTTTTCATGAGGCTAACATCTGAGGCACAGAGGGATTTGAAAATAACGGCGAGGGTTATAAAATTGAGGGATGTGTGTCATCTCAGGATAGTAAATCCTTAAGACAGGAATTGCCAGCTCCGAACTGATCAGATCAACGGTGTAAAGCCAGAAGTGACTTCACATTCGGTTCAGCCCAGGGAGGCTCACAGAGAGATCACTAATTAATTTGCAAATGGGGGCATCATTGACAAGACTGGTATTTGTTGTCCACCCCCAGACACCCCCACCCCCTCCTTGTGAAGTTGTTGATGGGTTTTCTTCCTGGACCGTTTCAGGGACTGACATTCTGTGATTTTGGGGATGTTGGAATTAATCAAACAGCAATTCTCACCACTGAACGCTGGAGAGTTTTCACATAAAATAAACGTGACCAGGAATGTTTATTACCCTGCAATTTCTGAACGAAAGTAAGAAGCTGCTGAGGGGAAAACAAGCATTTGGTGCAAAGCAGGAGGACGTGCAGATTCCTTACAACTCACCATCATCTGGACTGAGGTCAACACGAATTGACTTAGCTGTTCCGTTTCCAAATTCTAGATATAGATCCTTGTCGGATGGACATGGTGGACGAATTTCTAAGATGCACACCTTATAAACTGTTTCACAAAAAGTTGCTCTATAATTCTCGGTGCAATTTGTGCCATTGCAAACTATATGTCGATCGTCAACTCCACAAATCAAGAAAGGCTTCTGATCCTTAGTTACACGTTCAACCTTCAGTGCTTCTTTTAGCCCTCCAGCTAGCACTGTAAGAAAAAGAAATAGCTTTTAGGCAACTTCTCATTAGCTTAAATCACATAATAAGAGCTGGAAGACCCCATTTAGCCCCTCAGGTCTGCTTGGCTCTTGAATGTGATTGTGGCTAAATTCTGCCCCAACTCCATTTTCCCTACCTATCCCAAAAATCCAGCGACCTCAGTCTTCAATACACTCAGTGAATCAGCATCCACAATCCTCTGGAGGAAGTAATTCCAAATATTCCCAACCCTCTGAGTGAAAACATTTCTCCTCACCTCAGTCCTAAATGGTTACTTTTCACAGTAAGTTCATCGCAGTGTGAATGTAAGCCTACTGGTGACAAATAAATAAACTTTATTTTTAACTTTGTGGTATTACATTATTACATCCTGACTCCCCAAAGCCCATCCACCATCTACAAGGCGCAAATTAGGAGTGTGATGGAATATTCCCCGCTTGCCTGGATGGGGGCAGCTCCAACAACACTCAAGAAGCTCGACACCATCCAGGACAAAGCAGTCCCACTTGATTGGCACCACATCTACAAACATTCACTCCCTCCACCACTGATGCTCAATACACACTGCTGTTACTGTCTACAAGATGCACTGCAGCAATTCACCAAAGACCCTTAGGCAGCACCTTCCAAACCCACAACCACTTCCATCTGGAAGGACAAGGGCAGCAGATAAATGGGAACACCACCACCTGCAAGTTCCCCTCCAAGCCACTCACCATCCTGACTTTTGATTTATTGTCACATGTATTAACATACAGTGAAAAGTATTGTTTCTTGCACACTATACAGACTAACATGCCGTTCATAGAGAAAGAAACGAGAGTGCAGAATGTAGTGTTACAGTTATAGTTAGGGTGTAGAGAAAGATTAACTTAATCCATTCAAAAGTCTGATGGTAGCAGGGAAGAAGCTGTTCTTGAATTGGTTGGTATGTGGCCTCAGACTTTTTCCCGAAGGAAGAAGATGGAAGAGAGAATGTCCGGGGTGCGTGGGATCCTTAATTATGCTGGCTGCTTTGCCGAGACAGCAGCAAACGTAGACAGAATCAATGGATGGGAGGCTGGTTTGCCTGATGGACTGGGCTACATTCACAAGCTTTTGTAATTTCTTGAGGTCTTGGTCAGAGCAGGAGCCATACCAAGCTCTGATACAACCAGAAAGAATGCTTTTGTTTTGATGACATTGAGGGAGAGATTATTGTCGCTGCACCAATTCAGCAGATTCTCTATCTCATTTTTGTACACTGTCTTGTCATTGTTTCAGATCCAATGCACTACGGTGGCAAACTTGAAAATTGAATTGGAGGGGAATTTGGCCACACAATCATAGGTGTATAAAGGAGTATAATAGGGGGCTGAGAATACAGCCTTGTGAGGCACTGGTGTTGAGGATGATCGTGGGGGAGATGTTGTTGCCACTGATTGTGGTCTGTCAGTTAGGGAGTTCAGGATCCAGTTGGAGAGGCAGGAGCCAAACCCCAAGCCATGGAGTTTGGAGATGAGTTTTGTTGGAATAATGTTGTTGAAGGCTGAGCTTTGATCAATAAATAGGAGTCTGACATAGGTGTCTTTATTATCTAGGTGTTCCTGGGTTGAGTACAAGGCCAGGGAGATGGCATCTGCTGTGGACCTGTTGCGGCGATAGGCAAACTGTAGTGGATCCTGGCAATCCGGAAGGCTGGAATTGATTCCATGACTAACCTTCTGAAGCACTTCATAATGATGGATGTCAGAGCCACCGGCTGATATGCATTAAGGCACGCTGCTTGGTTTTTCTTTGGTCCAGGGATGATGGTCATCTTCTTGAAGCAGATAGGGACTTCAGATTGTTGTAAAGAGAGGTTGAAGATGTCTGTGAATACCGCCGCCAGCTGATCCGCGCAGGATCTGAGCGCTCGTCCGGGTATCCCATCCGGGCCAGTCACTTTCCGTGGGTTGACCTTTGAGAAAGCTGCTCTGACGTCTGCGATGGTGACTCCAGATACAGGTTCACCCAGGGCTTCCAGGGTGGAGGGCATGCTCTCACAACCTCTTGCTCAAAACGGGCATGGAATGCATTGAGCTCATCGGGGGGGGTATGTTGGAGCCGGTGATTTTACATGCCTTCATCCTGTAGCCTGTTATATCTTGCAGACCTTGCCATATTCAGCAGGGGTCGGTGTGGCTAGCCTGGGACTCTAGCTTGGTCCAGTACTGTCTTTTGGTATCTCCTTGGATCATATCTGGCTTTCTTGTGTAGGTCAGTGTCGCCTGACTTGAACGCCTCAGACCTGGACTTCAGCAAGCAGTGGATATCCCTGTTCATCCACGGTTTCTGATTGGGAAATACACAGATTTATTTCTTTGGCACAGTCTTCTATACACTAATGAAGCCAGTTACTGTAGTGGCGTCCTCATTCAGGCTGGTCACAGAGTTTATAAATACTGACCAGTCCTCTGACTCCAAGCAGCCGTAGGAGATTATCTGATTCCTCACACCAACATTTCACGATTCTCTTTGATGGGTTCTCCTGCTTCAGTGTTTATTTGTAAACCGGGAGCAGGAGCACAGCCTTGTGGTCTGATTTACCAAAGTGTGGGTGGGTGATAGAGCGGTAGGCATGTTTGATATTTGTTTAGCAGTGGTCGAGGATGTTTGGGCTTCTTGGAAATATATTGGCTGTTCCTTCACAGTTGCTGGGTCAAAATCCTGGAATTCCCTCCCTAATGGCATTATGGGTCAGCCCACAGAACGTGCAGCGATTCAAGAAGGCAGCTCACCACCACCTTCTCAAGGGCAACTAGGGATGGGCAATAAATACTGGCCAGCCAGCAATGCCCATGTCCCACGAATGAATAAAAAAAACCTCACTTTAGTGTGCTCTACGTCTGCATCAAGCTCAGAACATGAGCAAAGAGCTTGGCCACTACTTGCAATATTGCGGATAAGGCCAATCTCATAGGCCATTTAAGGTGACACAGTAGCACAATGCGTAGCACTGCTGCTCACAGCACCAGGGGCCCGGATTCAATTCCAGCCTTGAGTGACTGTCTGTGTGGAGTTTGCACATTCTCTCAGTGTCTGAGTAGCTTTCCTCTGGATGCTCTGGTTTCACACTCCAAAGACGTGCAGGTTAGGTGGAATGACAATGCTAAATTGCCCCTTAGTAACCAAAAATGTGTAGGTTCGGTGGAGTGGCCATGGTGAATGCGCAGGGTTACGGGGATAGGGCAAGGGTATGGGTGGGATGCTCTTTCAGAAAATTGGTACAGACTCACCAGACCAAAGGGCCTCTTTCTGCACTGTAGGGATTCAGTGACGCTATATAAATCCCAGTGGGATTGCTGAAACTTAAAACTAAATATCCGCTGTTAGATGTGTTTCCGCGATTCTTCCGCAAATGCTGTCCAACTTGAATGTGCTAACAACTACCCGAAATAAAGAATTTAAGAGAATCAATAGAGCTCATATCATAGCTCATTTACACTTCCTGGAAGTAATACACATTCATACACAGGCTCCAATTCTTTCCAAACAAAAAGAAAACGTTCCGTCAGTGAATCACATGGAAACCTGGGGACACCATAGTTCCCCCTGCTCCCCCCACAGCAACACCTCAGCCAGAGTCCCTTGCCAACCACTTGGCACCATTTTCTCCTGCAGCACAAATTGGCAAATTTCAAACTCTGCATTCTTGCATTTGTCATGATGAGAGCAAGTTGAAAAACTTCAACAACGCGTCTCTCTTTTCGACAATAAAATATTCTGTTAATGTCACCTACAAGCAGAAGGCACAGGAAAAAGAGAAACATAAGTTTGGAGAACAGCAAAAGGGAATTTAGAAGAAAATTCTTTGACCCAGACGATGGGGAGAATGTGGGTCCCGTTCCCATGGGGAGTGGGGAGAATGTGGGCCCTGCGCCCACGGGGAGTGGGGAGAATGTGGGACTCGCTCCCACGGGGAGTGGGGAGAATGTGGGCCCTGCGCCCACGGGGAGTGGGGAGAATGTGGGACTCGCTCCCACGGGGAGTGGGGAGAATGTGGGACTCGCTCCCACGGGGAGCGGGGAGAATGTGGGACTCACTCCCACGGGGAGTGGGGAGAATGTGGGCCCTGCGCCCACAGGGAGTGGGGGAGAATGTGGGCCCTGCGCCCACAGGGAGTGGGGAGAATGTGGGCCCCGCTCCCACGGGGAGTGGGGAGAATGTGGGACTCGCTCCCACGGGGAGTGGGGAGAATGTGGGACTCGCTCCCACGGGGAGTGGGGAGAATGTGGGACTCGCTCCCACGGGGAGTGGGGAGAATGTGGGACTCGCTCCCACGGGGAGTGGGGAGAATGTGGGACTCGCTCCCACGGGGCGTGGGGAGAATGTGGGACTCGCTCCCACGGGGAGTGGGGAGAATGTGGGACTCGCTCCCACGGGGAGTGGGGAGAATGTGGGACTCGCTCCCACGGGGAGTGGGGGAGAATGTGGGACTCGCTCCCACGGGGAGTGGGGACCTGCCAAGGCCTTCTCATGACCCCTTCCGGCTCTCCTAATTTCCTTCTTAAGTTCCTTCCTCCTAGCCCTATACTCTTGTAGATCCCTAGCATTACCTAGCTCCCTGAACCTTTTGTAAGTTTTTCTTTTCTTCTTCACTAAATTCATTACAGCTTTCATGCACCATGGTTCCTTCAGCCTACCATAACTTCCCTGTCTCATTGGAATGTTGCTGTACAGAACTCCAGACAAATATTCCTTGAAAATTTGCCACATTTTTTCTGTACATTTCCCTGAGAAAACCTCTTTCCAATTTATGCCTCTAATTTCCTGTCTGATAGCCTCATAATTCCCCTTACTCCAATTAAACGCTTTCCTAGTTTGCCTGATCCTATCTCTCTCCAAAGCCAATGTAAAGGAGATAGTTATGATCACTATCCCCAAAATGCCCTCCCACTGTGAGATCTGACACCTGTCCAGGTTCATTTCCCAATACAAAATCAAGTACAGCCTCTTCTCTTGTGGGCTTATCCACATATTGTGTCAGGAAACCTTCCTGAACACGCCTAACAAACTCCTCCCCACCTAAACTCCTTGCCTTAGGGAGACTCCAATCGATATTTGGGAAATTAAAAGCTCCCATCACGACAACTCTGTTATTATTACATTTTTCCAGGATCTGTTTCCCTATCTGCTCCTCAATATCCCTGTTACTATTGGGCGGCCTGTAGAAAACACCCAGTAAAGTTAGTGACCTCTTCCTGTTCCAAACCTCCACCCTCAGAGACTCCGTAGACAATCCCTCCATGGCTTCCACCTTTTCTCCAGCCGTGACACCATCTCTGATCCACAGTGCCACTCCCCCACCTCTTTTTCCTCCCTCCCTGTCCCTTCTGAAACACTTGAAACTCAGCACTTGAAGTATCCAGTCCTGTCCTTGAGTCATCCAAGTCTCTGTAATGGCCACAACATCACATTTCCAAGTAGCAATCCACGCTCTAAGCTCATCCACTTTGTTCACAACACTCCTTGAGTTAAAATAGACACATCTCAAACCTTTGATCAGAGCGCTCTCCTTCTCCATCACCTGCCCATCCTCCCTCTCACATTGTCGACAAGCTCTCTCTATTTGTGAGCTAACCTCTCTCTCCCAGTCACTTCACTTTGATTCCATCCCCCAACCATATGTAGGCCAGACCAAGAAAGGATGGCAGATTTCCTTCTGTGAACAGAGAAATAATGGCTACAATAGTGATTTAACAACAGTAATGGCGATAGTGGCTTTAAAATGACTATTCTGGCTGAGAGCTAAGCATGCTGGGAATTTTGGTCAATTTCTCGATTAATCACAGATGCAGGTAGTAAAGAGGCTTAGGTCTGGGAGCTGCAATCTGAAGCTTCCTGTGTTGCTCAGATCAGGGAAGTTGTTTACATTAACTGAGGCATTGTGGCTCTGATTTTTATGGCTGCTATGCATGAGACATGTAAAATGAAATAAGCATCATGGCGTTGTTCAAAAGTTTCACTCAAGGTTTGAGCCATGTGATCAGTTTCTGCTCAGATTCTCTGTCATCCAGTTCACTGGAATTAAGAATCTACTATCCAGTTCACTGGATGACAGAGGAAGTTTCGGAAGCAAGTGGAGAATTGTGAAAAAAAGACATGAGTTCTTTGTTTGGTAGCGATAACTCGGAAGAAACCAACCATTGCAACAAAGCTGAAACCGCGAAGGATGCTTCAGAGAGAAGAAGAAAGATTCTACGGCTAGGATATTTCTTGGCCAAGGTTTTCCTAACTCAGCAGCATCTATTTTCAGTTAAGTTGTTTAAGTTGATGCTTAGTTGATGTTCAGTTAGAGTTAAAGTGCAGTAAAAAGTGACTGAGTTGCAACTGTTTATGTTTGATTTGGTACTAGAAAGGTTAAATAAAAAAATAATTGAATTACTGTCCTTGTTGATCTCATTAAACTGGAATGCTTGGGAGATGTTCAAATTGAAGCTGTAAAACACTTCCCTAAAGGACATTAGTGAACCAGACGGGATTTTCCAACAATTGTTTCATGGTCATTAGTAGATTCTTAATTCCAGATTATTTTATGTAGAATTCAAGTTCCACTATCTGCCATAATTGGATTCAAACCCAGGTCCCCAGAACATTAGCTGAGTTTCTGGATTAATAGTCCAACAATAATACCATTAGGCCATCACTTCCCGCGGGGCGTGGGGAGAATGTGGGATGCGCTCCTGCGGGGTGTGGGGAGAATGTGGGATGCGCTCCTGCGGGGTGTGGGGAGAACGTGGGACGCGCTCCCATGGGGCGTGGTTGAGGTGAATAACATCGATTTAAGGAGGAAGCTGGATAAATATGAGTGGAAAAGGAATAGGAGATGGTGATGGCGGGAGAGGATGGGAAGATGAAATGGGTGGGTGAAAGGCATTGGAGCAGCAACACTAGCATGGAGCAGATGGGCTGAATGGCCTGTTTCTCTGTTGGAACATGCTGTGGGTAAGATCATATTGAAATACAGTGATACGCTTGAACAATGATCCTGTAATGATGTCAGGAGGACTGTGAGTACATTCCCTCTGAACCTTGCAATGATATCCGCTGTGTGGCTGGTGAACAGTTAATAAGTTGTTGCTGGGTCATATTTTCTCTGATAACTGTGAATTACAGATCAATCACTTTACTCATGCATTTGTTGTACTGAGTTTTAATGGAGCTTGGAACTTCAAACTGGATAATAGAATACAGTATATAGGCAAGCTGAATTTAAAATTCTAAAGGAAGATCCCAATCCAGTCTTGCTGTGGAAATGGCTCAAAGGGATAAGAGATGGATCGGATTTCCCCAGACTAATATTTCATATATAACTAACATTCCCCACATTGTCACAAACCTGGTACCAGTGCCACGAGACTTGCTCCAGTTATGGACAGGAGGAGACATTGCTGCAAATAAAACAAAATGAGAAAGTAAATATTTAGGTTTCAAGTCAGACGAATGTTGATATGGAATCAAGTAGAAACATTCAGAGTGCCGCACTGTCAGGGGGTCTGTGCAGACAGAGTGCCGCACTGTCAGGGGGGTCTGTGCAGACAGAACGCCGCACTGTCAGGGGGTCAGTGCTGAGGGAGTGCGCACTGTCGGGGTTTGGGGGGGGGGTGGGTGGGGTCAGTGCTGAGGGAGCACCGCACTGTCAGGAGGGGTCAATGTAACATTTCAATTGGTGTAAATTCCCTACGTCAACTGAGCACTTCCAGTAAATTGACAGTAATGGAGAAGAGAGCCAGCTGCTTGGGATGGAACATTTAAGTTACAAAGAGAGTTCAGATAGGCTTGGGTTGTTTTCACTGGGGGAAGAGAAGCCTGAGGGGTGAACTGATCGAGGTGTACAAGATTATGAGGCACAGTAAGAAGAGTCACAAGTCCGACAGATTTATTTGGTATCAGAAGCGTTCCGAGCGCTGCGCCTTCATCACTAATCAGGTGTTGAGACTTTCTGTGCCCACCCCAGTCCAATGCCGGCATTTCCAAGGTTATGAGGGACATGACAGAGTGCATAAGGTTCTGCTGTTCCCCTTTTTTGAAAGGTTAGTCATGAGGGAACACAGGTTCAAGGTGAAGGACAGAAGGTTTAGGGGTCATCTGAGGAAAAACCTTTTTACCCAGAGGCTGGTGACAGGCTGGAAGGCTCTGCCTGGGAGGGTGGTAGAGATGGGATGTCTCACATCCTTTAAAAAGTATCTAGATGAGTACTTGGCACATCATAATGTTCAAGGTTATGGGCCAGGTGCTGGTAAATGGGATTTGGTGGGAGGTCAGGTTTTTCTCACATGTCAGTGCAGACTTGATGGGCTGAAGGGCCTCTTCTGCACTGTATGATTCTAGCAGCACATGGGACCAGAGTCAAATATTCACTCAACAACTGACAACATTTGCATCAAAAACTAATACAACCCATCCCATCATCCCCAACACTGACACAACCCATTCCCAACACACACACACAACCCATCCCCCCATTCCCAACACTGACACAACCCAACCCATCATTCCCAACACTGACACAACCCATTCCCAACACACACATACAACCCATCCCCCCATTCCCAACACTGACACAACCTATTCTTTCATTCCCAACACTGACACAACCCATCGCCCCATTCCCAACACTGACACAACCCATCCCCCCATTCCCAACACTGACACAACCCATCGCCCCATTCCCAACACTGACACAACCCATCGCCCCATTCCCAACACTGACACAACCCATCGCCCCATTCCCAACACTGACACAACCCATCGCCCCATTCTCAACACTGACACAACCCATCCCCTCATTCCCAACACTGACACAACCCATCCCCTCATTCCCAACACTGACACAACCCATCCCCTCATTCCCAATACTGACACAACCCATCCCCCCATTTCCAACACTGACACAACCCATCGCCCCATTCCCAACACTGACACAACCCATCCCCCCATTCCCAACGCTGACACAACCCATCCCCCCATTCCCAACACTGACACAACCCAACCCCCCCCATTCCCAACACTGACACAACCCATCCCCTCATTCCCAACACTGACACAACCCATCCCCTCATTCCCAACACTGACACAACCCATCCCCCCCATTCCCAACACTGACACAACCCATCCCCCTCATTCCCAACACTGACACAACCCATCCCCCTCATTCCCAACACTGACACAACCCATCCCCCCATACCCAACACTGACACAACCCATCGCCCCATTCCCAACACTGACACAACCCATCGCCCCATTTCCAACACTGACACAACCCATCGCCCCATTCCCAACACTGACACAACCCATCCCCTCATTCCCAACACTGACACAACCCATCCCCTCATTCCCAACACTGACACAACCCATCCCCCTCATTCCCAACACTGACACAACCCATCCCCTCATTCCCAACACTGACACAACCCACCCCCTCATTCCCACTATCTTAAAACACTCAGAACTTTCCAGGAACATCAATGTGGATAACTCCAAATCCACAGCACACAGGTTTTTCTGAGGGTGTGCGAGACAGAAAAGACTGCATGCAGTCACATGATAGACATTGCACAATATCTCTGGACAACAACCTCTGGAGTGCATGGGGTGGGGTGGGTGTATGGGGGGGCAGCAGTCAGCTGCATTCCGCACCCCATAGCCTGTAAGGCCCTTTTGTGGGCCTCCCTAGAGGACCGGGACCTTTGAGTCATTTTTTGAGTGATTCAGGTCTGCAGCACAGAAAAGATCCTTTGGCCCATTACATTTGTATTGGTCAAAAACAACCATTCTAATCCCAATGGAGCCTTGTCTGCCATGGTGTTTCAAGCACACATCTAAATGCTTAGAGTCATGGAGTTATAGAGTCATCGAGGTTTACGGCGTGGAAACAGGCCCTTCTGTGATAGTGTACAAATGAAGCAGTGGTATGATGGGAAAAATGGTCAAGTAATTGGTATAAAATAAAGGAAAGCTGACCAAGCTATTCCAAAATGCCAGACACCTGTAAAACTGACTCTGAATCACCTAAGACATGACCAATAGCCGAGAAGACCAATTGCCTGACTTCAGTTTGTTGTGATAAGGTTGACTTTGCATCGCTTAAGACATGACTAACACCAGAGAAGGTCAATTGCCTGACCTTAGTCTGTCTTGATACGGTTGACTCCATATACCCTGAGATAACATACAGGAAATTAAATAAGGTTGGATGAAGGGGGTGTCACAGAAATTCTTATTACATCAGGAAACAAGACATGATCAGAGATCACAGAACCTTCTTGTCCCCTCAAGGTACAAGATAATGGTATTACTGATGAGACAAAGCAGTCTCAGAGGTCACCGGATCCTAATACAATTGATGATGTATTTCTGCTTGTATTACTAATTGAACATGTAAGCCGATAAGAAAAAGGTATAACTACGGAACTGATTCTTGTAGCTGGCATGGTCTTAGGATAGAATCGGCAGTTTGTAGGGACTGCTCTCTGTTTCCAAGATTCTGCCATATACTGCATGCAGTCTGTCAGAAATAAAGATGAGCTGTTTTGTTGGAACGAACTTTGTTGAGTCTATCACAGTCAAGAAGCAGGAAAAATTCTCCACTACAACACTTCCACCCAAATTGTCCATGCCACCCATTTTTTTAAACCCTTAAACTAATCCCAAATGCCCACATTTGGCCCATATTCCTTGATACACATCTTACCCATGTAACTGTTTAAATGCTTTTTAAAAGACAAAATTGTACCCACCTCTACTACTGCCTCTGGTAGCTTGTACCAGACACTTATCACCTTCTGTGTGAAAACACTGTCCCTCTGGACACTTTTGTATCTCTCCCCCTCACCTTATACCTATGCCCTCTAGTTTTGGGCTCCCCTACCTTTGGGAAAAGATATCAATTATCTAGCTGATCTATGGCCCTCATTATTTTACAGACCTCTATAAGATCACCTTCTTAAATGTTATGAGGGTCTCTGCCTCCAACACCCTTTCAGGCAGTAAGTTCCAGGCTCCCTCCACTCTCTGGGTGAAAATGTTTTTCCTGGGACAGGAAAGATGGGCTGAATGGTCTCCTCCTGCATCAATCTCTAAGTTTGCACAATACACTGGGAGTGCTACATAGAAGTCAGATTAACCCAAATTCAGGTAACAGGCCACACTCACACCTGTTCTGTCACATGGTGTTGGGAATTGGAATTCCCCTTGCATGGTCACCTCACTGACATTCCCAATAACATTCCTCAGGATAGTCTCATCCCAGTCAATCTAATTAAGTCGATATCAAGTTCAGTCCACACTCGGAGTGGGATGGAATGTTTGTAGGGGAGAATGGGATTGAACACTAGGTAAAAATATAGTTAAACCAATCACAGAGACACAGATGATGGGTGCAATTTTCCCCCAGGAAATCTCGGGGCCCAAAGGGTGGGAATACGGGAGGTTCTCCCACTTATTTTTTGGGGTGAGCTTTATGCTGGGGGGGAGGGGGGCTAATCCCACTTGAGAGGCCGGCAACAGATTGCTGAGGAGGGTCACTATGCATGTCCTGCCCTGACCCCTCCCCCCCAAACATCACCAGCCCCAAAGCCCCCACTCTCTGATTACTGGGCTCGACACCCCCTCCCTGATGGCAAGCCCCAACCCCCCCACTCCCCGATTACCAGATCCAATACCCCCATAGCTGGCTCCACCACTAGCCCCCAGCCTCCATGCAGAGTTGCCCCTTCCCTCCCATCTACTCCACCTTCCCCCCATGTCTGGTTCCTGCCCCCTCTGGCCCTGCCTTCCTGGCATTGCTCAGTTCCCAGTGGGCACTGCCAAGGTGCTCCTTTGGCTGTGCTAGGTTGGCATTGCCCAAGGGGCATTGTTCCACCCCCACCTTCCGGGAAGGATGGGCCTCAATGGTCT
The DNA here is from genome assembly GCF_965287045.1 of Carcharhinus amblyrhynchos. NCBI lineage: Eukaryota > Metazoa > Chordata > Chondrichthyes > Carcharhiniformes > Carcharhinidae > Carcharhinus > Carcharhinus amblyrhynchos. Next base: position 815,022 of record NW_027649829.1, on the reverse strand, counting down.
CTCTCCCCACCAGTGAGGCCATCACACCTGGGCCCCATCACTGGGGACCATCATGACACCCAATGATGTGGATCTCCACCGGATGATACCATCCCTCATGAGTCGCAAAAACCCAGCCTGCAGGTGCAGCAGGTGGTCAGGAAGGCGAATGGGATGCTGGCCTTCATAGCGAGGGGGATTGAATATAAAAGTAGGGAGGTCTTGCTGCAACTGTATAGGGCATTGGTGAGGCCGCAGCTGGAGTACTGTGTGCAGTTTTGGGCGCCGCACCTGCGCAAGGATATTTTGGCCTTGGAGGGAGTGCAGAGGAGGTTTACTAGGCTGATACCGGAGTTGAGGGGGTTGAGCTATGAGGAGAGGCTGAATAAACTAGGCTTGTACTCGTTAGAGTTTAGAAGAATGAGGGGAGATCTCATTGAGACGTATAAGATGATGAATGGGATGGATAGGATAGAGGTGGAGAGACTCTTCCCGCTCAGAAAGGACAGTAGGACTAGGGGGCACAGCCTCAAGATAAAAGGGGGGCGGTATAGAACGGAGTTGAGGAGGAACTTCTTCACTCAAAGGGTGGTGAATCTCTGGAATTCTCTGCCCGTTGAAGTGGTGGAGGCTACCTCGCTAAATATTTTTAAGACGCGGGTTGATGGGTTTTTGATGAGAGAGGGGATTAAGGGTTATGGGGAGAGGGTGGGAAAGTGGAACTGATCCACTTCAGATCAGCCATGATCTTATTGAATGGCGGGGCAGGCTCGAAGGGCCAGATGGCCTACTCCTGCTCCTACTTCTTATGTCCTTATCCCAGACTCAGTAAAGAGATTTAAATCAGATTATGAATATAGTAATCAGCCCGAGAAAACTATGCACAAAAATTCTTCAAGCTTCCCCAACACCGTTCAGGATAACGGGATCACAAACCTTGGAAATCAATGTGCTCCTCATCTTCTATCCAATGTAAGAGATTCCCAGTGAATGGCGACTGGGAGAGACGGAGAGAGAGACCTCCTCTGTCTCAGGTACAGGTCGGAGGGAAAATCCAAACAAGATTGGGATTTAAACAGCTTCCTTTTTGAACTGGGGCTGGGAGTTGCGGGTTTGCAATGCAAAGGATGCAGCTAATACTTCGACTAAACTAAAAAAAACTCTTGCAGGCACTGATTAAACCCTAATTAAAAGGAGTTTTAGACTCGGAAGCGACACAGGGGTTATAAAACATCAGGAGTGAGTCAGCTGGTGGCAGGTCAAGGACAGGCAGGAGTTTGTGAAATGGCTCAGAAAGAGAAAATTGAACCCCACCCACAACCCTATCCCTCCCTTGTTCTCTCCCTGACATTCCTGTAAATTTTCTCCCTTCCAGTATTTCCCCAATTGCCCCTTTTGAAAGTTCCTATTGAATCTGCTTCCACCGCCCTTTCAGGCAGCACCTTCCAGATCACAACAACTCGCTGTGTGTCCAAAATAAAATTCTCCTCATCGCCCCCCCCCCCCCCCCCCCCCCGGGTTCTTTTCCCGATGCTCTTCAATCTCCCTCTGGTTACCGAGCCTCCTGTCACTGGAAACACTTTCTCCTCATTCACTCCATCCAATCCCACCCTCATCATTTTGAACGCCTCGATTCAATTGGAATATCCCGCATGTTAACAAAAACCATCACAAAGAATCAATCCACAGCCTCCAGTTTATTTTTCTGGTTTAAATGAGCAACAGTGCTGAAGCTGACCTGCAACTGTGACTGGTTTGAAGTATTCCGAAAACAATGGATTAATTACCAAAAAATATTTTCCCTTATGTTTTCAACCACCCAAACCGTAGCGGGTTCGTCCTTGGCGTTCAGGACATGTACAACATCCAGGGGCGTTTGGTGTAAGTGACCCGAGTCCCGAATGATATTCTCCAAGGAAACCTTCCGGACTCCGCGGGTTTATTCACAGACGAGGTCTGAAATGCGCTTAACGGCCCCACGCCAAGCGAGCCGATGGATGGCAGGCTCAGTTATTCCCTGGATATTATAACGGAAAACTTTCCGGTGCCGTTTAGCACCGCCCTTCCCAACTTTATCTCTACCAGTTATCTCACCCTGAAAGCGAGTTCAATAGTCTTAAAGCAACACCCAAACAGGAACTTGTACCTTGGACCTTTAGATTTAAAGTCTGATGCTCTACTGACTGAGCTGTCCAGGAAAATCCATCCGATTAGTGGAAAACCGCTCTCAGAGAATCAAGACTGGTTCAAGCCGGTATATTCACTCTTCAATAAACGTATATGTCTAAAGAGCGGGCTCTCAACACACCAGCTTGAACACAATATCTAAAACATCTGAGATATCAATTGTATTTATCTGGGTACAACAAATATAATTAATTTAGAAGCGGCTATTTTTGAACAGGAGACGGATACAATTTCTGAATTTAACAAGATACAGGAAGTGCTTTGTGACAAAGTTTCTGGGAATCATTTAATTCCCTCCTGAAGGTTACTGATCGGGGACCTATTAACAACAGCTGGTGAAATATTGAATTTGGGAAACGGGACTGGGCTCTTTCCTGAAGTTAACAGTAACTGTCAAAAGCAGAACCACAAGAAGAGTCACAGCTCCTGTAAACTTCTTCAAATTACAAAATGCACCTCCAAAATAACAAAACCGATACGATCGCCCCCTCTCCCTCCCGTCTCTTTTCCCCAGAGTGTAAACATACACAGCTTACCCAGAACATTGTGAGAGGGAAATTGGTGTCCATAATTCAATCCGAATTTCGCACGGGTGTGACTGTGAGAGGAGGATGTGCTTTCACGTCAGGTTAACTGATCTTGTGGCATCATCACTCTGAAAGCTGTGGTTTAACAATGATCTAAACTTCCGGCCAAGCCAAGCCAAGAATGTAAATTTACATAAGAACATAAGAAATAGGAGCATGAGTAGGCCATCTGGCCCTTCGAGCCTGCCCCGCCATTCAATAAGATCATAGCTGATCTGTCGTGGCTCAGTTCCACATTCCTGCCCTCTCCCCATAACCCTTAATCCCCTCTCTTATCAAAAACCCATCAACCCGCTTCTTGAAAATATTTAGCGAGGCAGCCTCCACCACTTCAACGGGCAGAGAATTCCAGAGATTCACCACCCTTTGAGTGAAGAAGTTCCTCCTCAACTCCGTTCTAAAACGCCCCCTCTTTATCTTGAGGCTGTGCCCCCTAGTCCTACTGTCTTTTTTGAGCGGGAAGAGTCTCTCCACCTCTATCCTATCCATCCCATTCATCATCTTATACGTCTCAATGAGATCTCCCCTCATTCTTCTAAACTCCAACGAGTACAAGCCTAGTTTATTCAGCCTCTCCTCATAGCTCAACCCCCTCAACTCCGGTATCAGCCTAGTAAACCTCCTCTGCACTCCCTCCAAGGCCAAAATATCTTTGCGCAGGTGCGGCGCCCAAAACTGCACACAGTACTCCAACTGCGGCCTCACCAATGCCCTATACAGCTGCAGCAAGACCTCCCTACTTTTATATTCAATCCCCCTCGCTATGAAGGCCAGCATCCCATTCGCCTTCCTGACCACCTGCTGCACCTGCAAGCTGGGTTTTTGCGACTCATGCACAAGGACCCCGAGGTCCCTCTGCACCATCGCCTGCTGCAGTTTTTCGCCACGTAAGTAATAGTCCTTCCTACCATTCTTCCTACCAAAGTGGACCACCTCACACTTGCCAACATTAAATTCCATTTGCCATTTCCTGGCCCATTCACCCAGCCTATCTAGATCCTTCTGCAGACTCTCCACACCCTCCGCACAATTTGCCGTTTCCAACCAAGATGTGGAGATGCCGGCGTTGGACTGGGGTAAACACAGTGAGAGGTCTGACAACACCAGGTTAAAGTCCAACCGATTTATTTGATAGTAAACTCGCAAGCTTTCGGGGTTTGCCCCATCGTCAGGTGAATGGAGAGTTCTGCCCTCAGACAGAGCATATAACAGTACAGTAATCTGTAAACTGTCTGTGCTTTATATGCTCTGTCTGAGACCAGAACTCTCCATTCGCCTGACGAAGGGGCAAACCCCGAAAGCTCATGAGTTTACTATCAAATAAATCGATGGACTTAAACCTGGTGTTGTCAGACTTCTTACTGAATTTCCAACCAAGCCAGAGAGTGAGTCAGTGAGTGAGAGAGAAAGAGTGAAAGAGAAAGAGTGAGAATGAGTGGGAGATGGGAGAACTCGTGGCATTAATATTAACTAATTCCTATTAAATCCAGCGGGGAATTTCCCCAGAAAGTGGAGAGAATGTGGGACTCTATTGATGCACTTTGGAAGATGAAACAAGACAAGGGAATATTTGATGAATGGCAGGACACTTGGAAGCTCAGAGAAACAGGTGGATATTGGGATGTTTATTCACAGATCCTGGAAGGCAGTAGAGCACATAAATAGGGTAGTTAAGAAGGCATATGGGGCACTTGGTTTTACCAGTAATGCAATAGAATGAAGGCGATGCTGGAGCTGTTGGCTAGGCCACAGCTGCAGACTGTGTGCAGTTCTGGACACCTCACTACAGGAAGAATGTGATAGCCCTCGAGGAGGTACAGAGGAGGTTCACCAGGATGTTTTCTGGGATGGAGCATTTGAGTTATAAGGAGATACTGGATAGGCTTGGATTGTTTTCTCAAGAGCAGAGAAAGCTGAGGGAGGATATGATTGAGGTGTGTAAGATTATGAGGGGTTTGGACTGGGTGAGTCGGGAGCAGCTGGTTCCCTTGGTTCAGGGGTCAACCACGAGGGGGCAGGGGTTTAGGGTAGGGAGCAGGAGAGTCAGAGTAGATTTGAGAAAAAAGAATCACAGAAAGTATTGGATGAATATTCTAGGATATGGGACAAGTGCAGGAAAATGGGATTAACGTGACTTCACGGGTCGTTACTGTTGGTATAGACTCAAAGGGCCGAAAGGCCTTTTCTGCGCTGAAAAAAAGACGCTAACAGGTTTTAAAACAAGTTAATTTCGGCGATAAAATCCAAACACCACTACAATCTATGTTTCAAGTTTAAGTTAACACATTTCATTCCGAGCAATTTCCACATTGCAAAGTATTGTTCTTGATGTCTTCTGTAGACACATTTACCTCTAATTCGCAGCATAACGCTGTAGAATTTCTCACACACATTACACTCAGCAAAGACAAAATTATTGTCGTACATTGTACTAGGAATTCATTACCATCCCAAACACACAGCATTTCACCAATGGATCGCTACATTTCCGAACGGTGTTATAATGTCCCATCACTTGTGGGATACCCTCTCATTGACACTCACTGTCACACTACACTCTCAAATTTGGATTAGTTCCTTAACCAAATTAACCCCCAGAAGAGAGAGAAAAATCCACCTTTAGAAATAACCATTTAACAATTGAAATATTCCACATTCTAAGAAAAACAATCACGTCACATTAACACTATAAGGAAGAACCTAGTCTGTGACACTCATCATGTAAGAAGTCTCACATTACGTAAGAAGCCAGTGGCACTTGCTACCAGATAAACCTGCTTGACTCAACCTTGCGAAACTTCTTACTGTGTTTACCCCAGGCCACATCACACTCACCATGCACAGAAAATTGTTCCGATCTTTGTAACAGCCCCGATATTTAAACATTCTGCAACAATTTCACTTAAAGGGCGGGGTTTAAACCTCGGGGTTTAAATAATCAATTTAAATAAGGTATCTTATATGTAATACATATTATACGTAATGCATCTATAAAAGCGATATCTTAAACACCACAAACACATCCGATTCAGTTTAAAACGTGTTCAGCTGCCTGTAGTAAATACATGTTTAAATACAACAGATCTGTCTAATAATGAGCAAACTAATAACTTGTCAAACACATTAGCTTGTTTACAATCCTAGTTAAAGCTTTATATTAAACGGATTCTACTTGTAAAATACAACGGACCAATCTACCATCTATATTTGTACTTTCAATGAGGGCTCATAGACTTCACCCTTAAAATCATCGAAAATCATCTGTTTCACCAGCCTGTCAGTTTCAGCTTGCACAGTTTACACAGAGATCATTAATTACAACAAAAATCTCACAGAGTGGGGGAAATCATAATGATCTTTTTAACAACCTGATAAATATGCACCCTGCAGCCGAAAGTGTGGGCTTGACACAACACAACTGAAATAAACATTTAAACGCATTGCTGATATAATACATCAACATTAAACACATATATTCATTCATTTACAACCCTTCTCTTTTTTCACAGGAGTTCGGTTGAACAAGGTACAGAGAGAGCTTCATTGCAGAGATTCTGGGTGTAGTTTATTCTATAATTACCCCGTGAAGGTTACTGATCAGGGATCTGTTAATAATTAGCAGTGAAATAATGGAATAAATTCTCTGGAGGTGACTGGGTCCTTTCTTAAATTAACAATAACTGTCAACCCGGGACCACCGGAGCACATGAAGCGCAGCTCCTGTAAACTTTCACAAATTACAAAATGCACCTCCAAAATAACAAAATCGATACCATCACCCCGTCTCCTTCCCGTCCCTTTTCCCCAGAGTGTAAACATACACAGTCCACCTAGAACACTGTGAGGGGGAAATCGGAGTCCACAATTTAATCCGAATCTCGCAACAGGTAACCGGGCTGTGACTGTGAGAGGAGGATGTGTTGTTGTCACATCAGATTAATTATCTCGCAGCATCATCACTCTGAAAGGTCTGGTTAACATTGATCTAGACTTCCAGGTTAGTGTCTTCTTTTCAGCGCAGAAAGGGCACTTCGGCCCATTGAGTCTACACCAACAGTAACGACCCCTGAAATCATAGCACCGGCAGCAATTTGATCCAAATCTAAAGCAGAGCAATTACTTACATTCACGTAACAAGATTCTGTCAGTTTTCTCCATTTTCTTCATGGTTTTTAAACTGCTCAGATGCTTATGGCAATATAAAAATAGGGATTTTTTATACAGGGTGTTGGCGAGACTACATCTGGAGTACTGTGTAGTTTTGGTCTCTGTACTTAAGAAAGGACATTTGAAGCCGTTCAGAGAAGGTTTGCCTCACATCTTCCCAGCATGTGTGGGGGGGATTATGTTATGAAGGGTGGACAGGCTGGACCAGCACCCATTGGAGATTGAAAGAGTAAGAGGCGATTTCATTGAAGCATACACCACCCCGAGGGGTGGATGCTGAGGGGATGTTTCCCCAATGGGAGAAACTACCCCAATGGGAGAATTTTCATATCCACCCAAGGGACACTCATCTGTGGAATTCTCTTCCCCAGAGTACAGTCGAGGCTGGGACCTTGAATATTTTAAAAGCTGAGTTAGAGACGGGAATTAGAGTCTGGGGGCGGGAACGGAGGCGGGGAAGGGCGGGGGCGGAGGCGGGGAAGGGCGGGGGCGGGGGTTGAAGAGGGAAGTAGCGTCGAGGCCGCACACAGAGCAGGCATGATCTTATCAAATGGCTGATGGAGCTGAGTGGCCAACTCCTGCTCCTTATTCATTTATGTTTGTGCGTAGATTGTGGCTGCTGTGTTTCTCCATTTCTTAGCTTCACTCCTCATGAAACGGGAACATCGCCTTGCAAACAACGTTAACATCAGCACAAAGCGTTGAAGAAATGGGAAGAAAACTGCCACCTCACTCCCATTCTCCCTAAATACTGCAAATACTGCAAACCACATGTAAATACATTGTTCCAATTCCGCACAATCCCCCTGTACCCTCCAGCTTCACAATAACTGTCAAAACAGTTCCACAGCCACCACAGAAAGGTCGGCAGGACTATGGGGAAAGAGTAAGTAGGGGCTGATTACATTGATCTTTACAAGCGCTGGAACAGGAATGATGGGCTGAACAGCCTCCTCCAGGGCTATATCAATCTATAATTTTCCACCGTACACTGGGAGTGCTACATAGAAGTCATGATGTGGAGATGCTGGCGTTGGACTGGGGTGAGCACAGTAAGAAGTCTCACAGCACCAGGTTAAAGTCCAATAGGTTTATTTGGAATCACAAGCTTTCCGAGCACTGCTCCTTCATCAGGTCAGATTAACCCACATTCAGGATTCAGTAACTGACCACACTCAAACCTGTTCCACCAAATAGTGCTGGGGTTTGAAATTCCCTTGCATGGTCACCTCACTCATTCTGTGCTGTTGCACTCAATTATTCTGCTAATAAAACCAAGGATACAACATTATTTTAAACAGACTTTACAATTTATCCTGCCACCCTTCAGGGTTTGCATGCACTCACTCCCTACTCTCTCTGTTCCCACTCATTGTACAAGTTATTTCATTTTGTCTTTGTCCAATCACACCTGCCATGATCTGACCGAATGGCGACAGCTATATCAGGCGGGGTCTAACAGCCCTCTCCTGCTGCTATTCTGTCTCGCCAAACTATCAACATTTGTAAATTTCCTCTGATATAATATTTAGCGATCTGTCAATTAACAACTGGAAAACCATATACAGAAAACATGCAACGAAAACAGAAAAATGCTGGAAAATCTCAGCAGCTCTGACGGATCTGTGGAGAAAGACAGAATAGAGGCCATGTTTTGAGTCTGGATGACCCTTTGTCAGAGCTCTAACGAAGGGTCATCCAAGCTCGAAAAGTCGGTTCTATTCTCTCCCCACAGAGGCTGTCAGACCCGCTGAGATTTTCCAGCATTTTTCTGTTTTTGTTTCAGATTCCAGAATCCACGGTAACTTGCGTTTATACAGAAAGCATGATCTGCCATTATTGTAAAATCAGTCAGTTGGAAATTTCTACTGACGTTTATGAAGAATAAAGTATTGTTCAGGTGACCTAATCCCATTGGATAGGCGGCATCAGACTGCTAGCCCACAACCCGCCCTGCCGGATATCGCCAAACCCTAACCCCCGACTCTCTCCCATCGCCGGCCCCAATCCCCCACCCCACCGATGGCCGGACCCACCCCTAGCCCCCACCTCCCACCGCCCCCCTCCCACCCCCTGAGACCCTGCCTCCTTGGCACTGCCCGGTGGGCAATATCGTCCCGGTATTTAAATCAGGTGTAATCAGTCCGGGAAAACGGTGCCCAACAATTCTTCAAGCTTCCCCAACACCGTTCACACTCAGGATAACGGGATCACAAACCTTGGAAATCGATGTGCTCCTCATCTTCCCAATATAAAACAGTGAATGGTGACTGGGAGGGAGAGAGAGACCTCCTCTGTCTCAGGTACACGTCGGAGGGAGAATCCAAACAAGATTGGAATGTGAACAGGTTCCTTTTTAAACTGGGGTTGCGAATTGCGCGTTTGAAATAAAAAGGAGGGAGCTAATTCTTCGATTAAACTAAGAAAGTCTTGCAGTCTAATTAAACCCCAACTAAAGAGAGCATCAGGCTCGGGAGCGGTGAAGGTTTGTGGAGGTTTGAAATTGAAGGAACGATGTTGCAGCGATATGTCGGGTCGCCGTAAAACTGGACGCAAAGGGCGCACTCAGGCCAAGACTCGCTCCGCCAGAGCTGGTCTCCCGTTCCCGGTGGACCGTATTCTCTGACAACGCGGCCCGGAAGTGGCCCAAGAGCTGTGCAGCATCGGCAGTGAGCCTGGGGGAGGAGGAGGCAGGGAGTTTCCTAAACATTGAGCGCCAAAATCTGAACAGCACAGTCTGCAAGATCTAGAAAGTTCTGAAGGCACACCGTCACTTTCAACAACTGGCCATGGTTTACAAACACCGCTACAGTTTGTACTTCTAGTTTCAATCCGCCCGTCTCCTCCTTTGTACATCTTATACACACATACATCTAAATCGCAATTGAAAGCCCACAATGTGTCACTCAGGAACGACAATATTACACCTACACATTGTGTCAGGAAGCAATCAGTCAAAATAAACTGACTATACCTATCCAATTGATTTAAACACCAAACTGTGTTACAATCTGTAACTTCTAACGTGGACCAGTTTCTTTTCAATCATGTTATCCGCGTTAAGAAAATAAGGAATCGATCTTTTACATAATCATTTAATAGTTGAATATTTCACATTTGTAAAACACCAATTAACGCTGTCAGGAAAGAACTCGTGATGTGGAAAGAACTTCTCAGTAACACTTACAACGGATGATTCGATTCATTTCAAATACGTTTCACTCAATATTATTCATCAATTTATGTATTATTAACCTGAGTGTATTACTCTGGGTTTAAATACACAAGATCGATCACACAATGAGCAAAATAATTAACTCTGATTATTAATTGACATGATAATTCCAGTTAAAGTTAACATCTTATAATAAACGGATTCGCGGTGCGAAATACAATCTACCGATCGGCCACCTCCATTGCCTATTTCTGGTTTAAATGAGCTCTGTAAGAAGTCTCACAACACCAGGTTAAAGTCCAACCAATTTATTTGATAGTAAACTCACAACCTTTCGGGGTTTGCCCCTTCGTCAGGTGAATGGAGAGTTCTGGCCTCAGACAGAGCATATAAAGCACAGACAGTTTACAGATTACTGATTAGAATGTGAGTCTTTACAACTAACCTGCTATCCAAGTCTTAAAGATGCAGACAATGTGAGTGGAAGGAGCATTGAGCACAGGTTAAAGAGATGTGTATTGTCTCCAGACAGTACAATAAGTGAGGTTTTGCAAACCCAGGCAAGTCACGGGGGTTACAGATAATGTGACATGAACCCAAGATCCTGGTTGAGACCGTCCTCATGTGTGCAGAACTTGGCTATCAGTCTCTGCTCAGCGACTCTGCGCTGTCGTGTGTTGTGAAGGCCACCTTGGAGAACACTCTGACATGAGCTCTGACATGTTTCTACTTAATGCCAACATCTTGTTTCTTGTGAAAAGAAACCTCAGGTCTCTCGACACCAAGACCAGAGCCTTTCCACAAAGGGCAAACCCCGCAGAAGCAGACAGTCAGAATTTACCCAGAACATGGTTCCGGGAAATGTGTACAATTTAATCTTGCCCTGTGTCAACAGGTGTCAACTTCGGAGAATGAAAACATCCAAACGGGACACTACAAATATATATTTGTTACTAAATATTAACCATATTAGAGAAGGTTTTTTCTAATTTACAGCAACTTGGCAACTCAAAAAATGCACATCTGATGTTCAGCCACCATGTTCCACAGCATTTCAGTTAAAATGAGTTTTTAAATTAGTCATTTAAAAACAAGATCCCATCAAGAATTGAAGGCTCTTCTGCGACATCATCACTTCCATCGATGCTTTAGTCTTCACTGTCAGAGTCCTTTCAGAGAAAGTGACTGTATTGAAACATCCCAGAGTGTAGCATGATCTATGTAGAAAACGTGAATATTATTGCACTGTCAAGGCAGTGCAGAAATGTATGTAATGTTCTTTCAGATACTTTTACAAAAAAGTAATCCAGTGATATTACCACTAAGCAGCCATCTCCAAAATTTGGTGGAAGTTTCATAGTTGCCATCACTGATGGCACCTTTCAATTCCAGGTTTATTGATTAAGTGAGTTTAAATTCTAGCAGCAATCATGGTGAGACTTGAACATGCGTCCTCTAGGTTGTTAGTTCAGTAACATTAACACACCACCAACCTCCTGTGTTTAAACAACAACATTGGAAGGAATGAATTATAAAAACAGTTACTTAAAATGGCGGACAAAGTATTACTTTGTCTAAATGTAAAAGTTAAGTTAATTTGTTAGTCACAAGTAAGGCTTACTTTAACACTGCTATGAAATTACTGTGAAAATCCTATAGTTGCCACAGTCTGACGTGTGTTCAGGTCAATGCACCCAATTAGCAAGTCTTTCAGAATGTGAGAGGAAACCGGAGCACCCAGAGGGAACCCATGCAACACAGGGAAAATATACAAACTCCACATAGACAGTGACCCAAGCCAGGAATCAAACCCTGATCCTTGGTGCTGTGAGGCACAGTGGTTAGCAGTGCTAACCACTGTGCTACTGTCCACTCTGTCAGAAATTTGTTTAACCCAGCCAGATAAACACTTGCTGCAAAAAACTCAAAACTTCAAGATCAACTTGATTGTGTTTTGGATTTCAAATCAAACCTGTATCAGTGAAATAAAGACAATGAGGGAGGATGATCAAAAAGCCTCAGGAACCACTCAATTTCTTTGAAGTATCATATGTGAGCAAAATATTTTGCCTTCAGTCAGATGGTCATTTCATTGCGAGGAAATCAAAATATCTAACCTTCAACTGAAAATTAAACTTAAAAATTGATTTGTTTATGAAGCATTTTACTTCCCCTGCATGAGCAGTTCATCTCACCGAGGTCAAACATTTTCCATTTTGTATAAATAATTGAGTGGGTCAAAGTTTTCACTTATTCCACCGAGTTAGACACATTTCTGTGGTGCATTAATGTTCTTGTAAAGGGCCAAAAAAAAGAATCTTGATTCTTGAGAAGAATTCAGACTTGAGAAGTTTTGGTTTCCTTGCTTATCTGACAGATTTAAATGTTTTCTGCCACAAATTACCAGTTATGTGAAGTCCAAAAAAATGAACTAAGTTGTTGTTTCACACCTTAAGGTTTTTTTTGATTGTACTCAGTGACACAGAGTTTCTGGACATTTAGGACGTAACTGGGCACAGTGTTTCACCAGATACCCAGGTTTTATTCCAGCCCTGGGTGATTGTGTTGATTTTCTCGATATTCTCCCCATATCTGCATAGGTTTCCCCCCACAGTCCAAAGATACAAACAAAGAACATAGAAAAGTACAGCACAGGAACAGGCCCTTCAGCCCTCCAAGCCTGTGCTGATCATGATGCCCCAACTAAACTAAAAAAAAATCCTTCTGCCCTTACTTGGATTCATGTATCCATCTAGATGCCTCTTAAATGTTGTTAGTATGCCTGCTTCCACTATCTCCTCTGGCAGCACATTCCAGGCACCCACCAGTCTCTGGGTGAAAAACTTCCCTCGCACTTTCCCCTTCTCACCTTGATTGAGCCTGTGTCCCCTTGTAATTGACACTTCCACCCTGGGAAAAAGTCTCTGACTATCTACCCTGTCTATGTCTCTCATAATTGTGTAGATCTGTATCAGGCCTCCCCTCAGCTTCCATCTTTCCAATGAAAATAATCCTAGTTTATTCAGCCTCTCCTCATTGCCAACATTCTGGAGACCAGGAAACATCCTGGTGAATCTTCTTTGCACTTTCTTTCCAAAGCTTCCATGTCTTTCTGATGGTATGGTGACCAGAACTGCAAGCAATACTCCAAATGCAGCCTAACCAAGGTTTTAAAAAGTTGCAACATGATTTCCCAATCCTTGTACTCAATGCCCTGTCCTATGAAGGCAAGCATGCCATACACTTTCTGAATCACCTTGGCTACCTGTATTGCCACTTTTAGGGAAATATGGACCTGCACAGCTGGATCCTTCTGTATGTTAATGTTCCAAAGGGTTCTGCCATTTACAGTATAATTCACACCTAAATTTGATCCTCCAAAATGCATCACCTCACATTTGTCTGGATTAAACTCCACCTATCATTTCTGTGACCAAGTCTCCAATCTATCTATATTCTGTTGTATCCTCTGACAATCCTCAGCACTATCAGCAACTCCACCAATTTTCGTGTCAGCTACAAACTTATTGATCATGCCACCCACACTTTTCTCCAGATCCTTTATATATACTGCAAACAACAGAGGTCCCAGCACCGACCTTTGTGGAACACCACTAGCTACAGATCTCCATTCTGAAAACACCCTTCCACTGCTACTCTCTGTCTTCTATAACCCAGCCAGTCCTGTATCCGTCTATCCAGCCCACCCAGAATCCCTTGTGATTTTAGTTTTAGTCTGCCATGTGGGACCTTGCCAAATGTCTTACAAAGGTGTATATAAGCTACATCCAAAGACCTTTCCTCATCAATTTTCTTTGTCACCTCTTCAAAATCCTCAGTCAAATTGGTGAGACATGACCTTCCCTGTACAAAACCATGCTGCCTGTCACTAAGTAGTCTATTTTCCTCCAAATGTGCAAATATCCTGTCCCTCAGTATCTTCTCCAAAAACTTCCCCACCACTGATATCAGATTCACCAGCCTATAATTTGCTGGATTATCCCTGCTTCCTTTCTTGAACAGGGAACAACATTGGCTATTCCCCAGTCCTCTGGAACCTTACCCGTGGTCAAAGAGGATATGAAGATATCTGTTAAGGCCCCGTCTTCTGCAGTAACCTGGGAAAGATTCTATCCGGCCCCAGGGACTTGTCTACCTTAATACGCAGGATAGGTGGATTGGCCATGCTAAATTGCCCCTTAGTGCCCCAGGATATGTAGGTTAGGTGGATTAGCCATTGCATGGTGGTATGGGGAAAGCAGGAAACTATTGTCATTGAGAAATGTTGGAATCCTTTATGAAGGAGATAGTTTGAGGACATCTTAAGAAAATGAAAGTATGATCAGGCAGAATCAATATGGTTTTGTGAGAAGGAAATCATGTTTGACAAACCTATTAGAGTAACAAGCAGAATGGATAAAGGGGAACCAATAGATGTAATGTATTTGGGTTTTCAAAAGAGATGGAAGGGGTCATCAACAGTGCAATCAGATGCTACTTAATTAGCAATAACCTGATCGCTTAGGCTCAGATTGCAACTGCTCAGGTACTGATGCAGTTCAAATGCAGCAAGACCTGGACAATCAACTTGGGCTGACAGTAGCAAGTAACATTTGTACCACATGTGCCTAGCAATGACCATTTCCAACAAGAGAGAATCTAACCATCGCCCCTTCACTCAATGGTATTAGCAGCACTGAATCTCCCACTTATTGCCCAGAAACTGCACTGGAAAGTCATGTAAACACAGTTGCTAGAAGAACAAGTCAGGTGCAAAAGAGTTGTGTGGTGAATCCCTCACCTCCCGATTCCTCAAAGCCTGACCACGATCCAGAAGGACATAAGTCAGGAGTGTGATGGAATACTCTCCATTTGCCTGGATGGGTGCGGCTCCATCAACAGTCAAGAAGCTCGACAACATCCAGGACAAAGCAGCCCCACTTGATTGACACCCCATCCACAAACTGATGCACAGTGATAGTCATGTGTACCACCTCCAAGAATACCTACAATACAGAAGGAGATCATTCGACCCATCGAGCCTGCACCGACAACAGTTCCAGCGGGTCCTTTCCTTGTAACCCCATGTATTCACTCTGCTAATCCCTGACACTGAGTGACAGTTCACCAATTCGTGGCTAATCCACCTAACCTGCACAGCTTTGGACTTTGGGAGGAAACCTGAGCATCCGGATGAAACCCACACAGACACGGGGAGAACATGCAGACTCCACACAGACAATCAGCCAAGGCCAGAATTGGAAACGGAACCTTTTGATTTGATTTATTATTGGCACATGTATTGGGACACAGTGAAAAGTATTGTTTCTCGAGTGCTATACCGACAAAGCATACTATAGAGAATGAAAGGAGAGGGTGCAGAATGCAATGTTACAGTCATAGCTAGGGTGTAGAGAAAGACACCCTAAGATGTAGCGCAAAGTAGATCCATTCAAAAGTCTGATGGCAGCAGGGAAGAAGCTGTTCTTGAGTCGGTTGGTACGTGACCTCAAATTTTTGTATCTTTTTCCCGACGGAAGAAGGCGGAAGAGAGAACGTCTGGGATGCAGGGGGTCCTTAATTATGGTGGCTGCTTTGCTCAGGCAACAGGAAGTGTAGATAGAGTCAATGGATGGGGGGGCTGGTTTTCATGATGAATTGGGCTACATTCACAAACTTTTGTAGTTTCTTCAGTCTTGGGCAGAACAGGAGCCATCCCAAGCTGTGATACAAACAGACCTGGTGCTGTGAGGCAACAGTGCTAACCAACGTGCCACTGTACTGCCCTAAATGCACTGCATGGACTCACCAAAGCTCCTGATGTTCAAATTCTATATTCCCATACATTGATTCTGTCTACACTTTCTGCTGCCTCGGAAAAATACCCAGCATAATCAAGGATCCCACTGTGGCCAAACGGTTTACAAGGGCATGCTGGGATAATTGGACAAGCACTGAAACAAACAGGCTGCAGCCTCAAAATAAATTGGTCAGAGAGAAACAGGCTGCAGCTGCAAGAGCTAGAATACACAGGACATAGGCCATCTCCAGGACATAAAGACACTTTCTGGTCAAACTGGGTTGTTTACCAGACATAGGAGCGCCTTAATCCCTTATCTGGGAGGGAGATATGTGACCCAGGTGCCTCCAGCACCTACAAGCATGGCTGTTGGGTACACATCCAGAGACTGGGGTGACAGCACCTGATTGGTCCCTATTGATCAGGGTTTGCAATGATCAATTGGTTAGCAATGGCCAAAAGTGCACGAAAACCAATGCATATAAAGGGTGCTGCACAATGGAAGAATCTCTCTCTCTCTCTCTCTCTTCCCCAACGAATGACAGCAACAGTGACCACCACCAGCAATGACCAGCATGAGGAGAACCACCCACCCAAGAAGAAAGGAAGACTATAGAGCCAGAGTGTCAGACCAGACCCAAGGACCAGACGATGCAGAGGATTACAGAAACCAGCACACAGATAAAGGCCAATATTTGCCTGTGTACTTGCCAGACATGCAAAAGTTAAGTCAAGGTCTAGTACTGAATTTGAACTTTGATATTCTATAAGATAACTTATTGTTGATCAGGTGGGTGATTGTTGATTGTGCATAATTAAATATTATTGTACAAACAAGAAGTCTACTCACAATTCTTTGTCCACCGTATAAATGTTAAACAGACTGCAGCAACACCACGCACCCCGGACATTCTCTCTTCCACCTTCTGCCGTCGAAAAAGATACAAAAGTCTGAAAACACATACAAACCGACTCAAGAACAGTTTCTTCCCTGCTGCCATCTGAGTTTTGAATGGTCCTATCATATATTAAGCTGATCTTTCTCTTCACCCTATCGGTAACTGTCACACTACATTCTGTACCCTCTCCTTTCATTCTCCCCAGTGTACTCTATGAACAGTATGCTTTGTCTGTATAGCACACCAGAAACAATACTTTTCACTGTACCCCAATTCACCTGACAATAATAAATCAATTCAATTCTCATCTACCCTTGCCAACCTTTGATTTCCTTGCTGAGGAAGAATATTCAGCGACTCCGTCTCCATCGTCTGAGGCAGAAGTTCCAAAGTCAGGCAATCCTCAGAAAAAAAAACTCTCCTCATCTCTGTCCTAAAAGGTGTCTCCCCTGCTAATTTTAAAAGAGTGCCCCTCTCCTCTAATTCTGGACTCATTCACAAGGCACTTTTATGTCTACTTTGTTAAAACCATTCAATATGTTATATACTTCAACCAATCTCATTCTTCAAAACTTTAGTGGAAGTAGGAGGGGACCAAAGAACAAAGAACAAAGAACAACCCAGCACGGGAAACAGGCCCTTCGGCCCAACAAGCCCGCGCCGCCGCATCACCCTACACCTATTCTACCCTGTGTATCTACAAATAGAACCCCTGACTTAGCCAGATTCAGGGGAGAATAGTGTCAATTTGGTAAAACCAATCAGCCTAAGAGCACATCTTTGGGGTGTGGGAGGAAACCGGAGCGCCCAGAGGAAACCCACGCAACCACAGGGAGAATGCACAAACTCCCACAGACACAGGCCCAAATCCATGTATCTGCACAGCTAGCAGTGCTAGTCACCGAGCTGTTGCGGCGCCCATCTACCAGTCCAGGATCAAGCACACACACCGACACGAAGTACTAGGCCACTCCCGGAACCTCCAGGAGCAGCCCACGCACGACCCACCATGTGCATGCCCCTCGTTTGACAACGAGGTGGATCTCCACCTGCGGAATAAAAACACAAAAATGTTAATCACAAGCCTGCCTTTCCGGTGTCTCCCGAGGTTCTAACCCTTATTCAATAACCCCTACCATAACCCTCCATCCTCGTTTCATTCATGTGCCTATCTAACTGAACCCTAAACGAGTCCAACGTTCCTGCCTCCACCACCCCACTCGGTAGCGCGTTCCATACCCCCACTACTCTCTGCGTAAAGAACCTTCCTCTCATATCCAAATTATACCTTTCCCCCCTCACCCTTAAATCATGTCCTCTTGTATTCGTAACCAATCTAGGGAGCAGTCTCTCACTATTGACCCTGTCTATTCCCTTCAGTATCTTATATATCTCTATCATGTCCCCCCTCAATCTCCGTCTTTCCAAGGAGAACAGTCCCAGTTTCTCCAACCTTTCCTCGTAACCCAACCCCTCCATGCCAGGCAACATCCTGGTAAACCTCCTCTGCACCCTTTCCAGAGACTCCACGTCCTTCCGGTAGTAAGGTGACCAGAACTGGACACAGTACTCCAAATGCGGTCTAACCAACGTTCTATACAACTGAAGCATTAGACGGCAGCTTTTAAACTCTATACCTCTTCCTATAAAGGCTAGCATTCCATAAGCCTTCCTGACAACATTCTCCACTTGTGTCACAACCTTCATGGATTTGTGAACCTGCACTCCCAGGTCCCTCTGTGTTTCTACACTCCTAATTTGTCTACCTTTAATCACATAGCTCCTCTCTACATTATTCCTTCCAAAATGCATCACCTCGCATTTGTCAGGATTAAATTCCATCTGCCACCTATCTGCCCAATGCACCAACCTATCTATATCCTGTTGTATCACCTGACAATCCACTTCGGTACCCGCCAACCCTGCCATCTTGGTGTCATCAGCAAACTTGCTGATCACACCACCTACGCTCTCTTCCAAGTCATTTATGTAGACTACAAAGAGGAGAGGTCCCAGTACTGAGCCCTGCGGCACACCACTGGTCACTGGCCTCCAGCTGGACAAAGTCCCCTCCACAACTACCCTCTGTCTCCTATTGCCCAGCCAGTTCTCAATCCACCTAGCTACCTGACCTCGTATCCCATGCGCCTTAACCTTTTCTACCAGCCTACCATGAGGGACTTTGTCAAACGCCTTACTGAAATCCATATAGATGACATCAACGGCTCGCCCATCGTCAACCGTTTTTGTCACCTCCTCAAAGAATTCCACCAGATTCGTAAGGCAAGACTTCCCTCTAACAAAGCCATGTTGCGTATCCCCATTCAGACTGCAACGCTCCAAATGCTCATACATCCTACCCCTAAGTACTTTTTCCATTAATTTCCCTACCACCGATGTCAAACTCACCGGCCTATAATTCCCAGGGTTATCCCTACTACCTTTTTTGAACAGCGGTACCACATTTGCTACCCTCTAGTCTTCTGGGACCTCACCTGTGTCCAAAGAAGAGACAAAGATTTGCGCCAGAGGCCCAGCAATTTCATCTTTCACCTCCCTAAGCAGCCTGGGATAAATACCATCAGGCCCCGGAGCTTTATCCGTCCTTACACTACCTAAAAGCCCTAGCACTTCCTCCCTCGTAATAGATATTTCCTGCAGCTGATCCTCAGCTCCCTCTAACAGACCGCACGATTCCGAACCCCTCTCCTTCGTGAATACCGACGCAAAGTATTCATTCAGGAGCTCCCCCATTCCCTCCGACTCAATACATAACTCCCCGCTTTTGTCCCTAAGAGGACCAATTTTCCCTCTAACTACTCTCTTGCTCCTAATATAGGAATAAAATGCCTTTGGATTTTCCTTAATCCTACCAGCCAAAGCCATTTCATGCCCTCTCTTCTCCCTTCTAATTCCCCTTTTTAGCTCCCTCCTACTCTCTCTATATTCCTCCAGCGCACTCTCCATACCCAGTCGTTTCGACCTAACATACGCCTCCCTCTTCTTCCTGACCAAGTCTTCGATACCCCCTGTAATCCACGGCTGTCTAATCCTACCTTTCCCATCCTTCCGCTTAACCGGAACATACCTCCCCTGCAACCATTTCATTTTGCCTTTAAAAGCCTCCCACTTGCCAACTGTGGACTTGCCAGCTAACAGTCCTTCCCAATCAGTGTCCTGCAGCTCTCTCCTAATCCTGCTATAGCTCGTCTTTCCCCAGTTCAGCACACTCCCGTTCAGCCGGCACTCATCCCTTTCCATTTTTATCCTAAAGCAGACGGACTTGTGGTCACTATTAGCCACATGTTCGCCTACCTCTACCTCAACCACCTGCCCCGGCTCATTACCCAACACTAAATCCAGTATAGCCTCTCCCCTAGTCGGACTAGTTACATACTGCTCTAGAGACCCTTCCAAAACACATTTCACAAACTCCTCTCCCTCCGTACCCCCAGCTCTAGGCCCCCTCCAATTCACTCCAGGAAGATTAAAGTCACCCACTACAACCACCCTATCCTTCCTGCACCTATCCAAAATGCCCCTGCAAATACCTTCCTCCACTGACCTCGGGCTGTTGGGTGGCCTATAGTACACCCCTAGCAACGTAATCTCTCCCTTTTTATTCCTCAACTCCACCCACAGCGACTCAATCCCTATCTCTTCTATATTGTCCTCCCTCTGCACTACTGTGATGTTTTCCTTTACCAACAGTGCCACCCCTCCACCTCTCTTCAACCCTCCTCTGTCACACCTAAAACACTTGTACCATTCAGCCCCTCAAGCCTATTCCGCATTCAGTGAGATCATGGCTGTATTTATTGCCCTTGAACTGTGAAGTTTGTTAGGCCGTTTCAGAGGGCACATGAGAGTCAACCACATTTTTTAAAGTTTAAAGTTTATTTATTCGTGTCACAACAGGCTTACATTGACACTGCAATGAAGTTACTGTGAAAATCCTCTAGTCATGGTATTTTGGACTGTAGGAGGAAACTGAGCGCTCGGAGGAAACCCACACAGACATGGGGAGAAACGTGTAGACTCCGCACAGACAGTGACCCAAGGCCAGGGATCGAACCCGGGTCCCTGGCCTGTGAGGCAGCAGTGCTAACCACTGTGCCACCATGCCACAACGTTGCTGTGAGTCTTGAGTCACATGTAGGCCAGACCAGGTTACATGGGTAAGATGGGTACAGAGGGATATGGACCAAATGCAGGCAATTGGGATTATCTTAAGGATTTTAAAAAAAAAGAGCAGCATAGACAAGTTGGACCGAAGGGCCAGTTTCCATGCTGTAAACTTCTATGACTCTATGACTCTAGAAGACAACAGTTACTTACAGCAGAGTAAAATGTCCCAGATTGCTTCACAGGGACATAAATCAGATACCAATTGATACAAGAACTGACAATCAAAAGCTCCATCAAATACGGAGCTTGTAAGAAGTATTGCAAAGGAAACAGAGAAAGATTAGAAGGGCAAAGGGAGGGAATTCCAGAACTTAGGAGTCATACAGGCAGCTGAAGGCATTGCCACCAATGGGGGAGTGATGGGATGGAGAATGTGATAGGGGTTTGAATTTGAGGAAACCACTCGACAATCAACAGGCAAGAGTGTTCTCTTCCTATTGGGGAACACTTCAGTGGTCACGGGCATTCGGTCTCTGATCTTCGGGTAAGCGTTCTCCAAGGCTGCCTTCACAGAATCGCTGAGCAGAAACTGACAGCCAAGTTCCACGCACATGAGGATGGCCTCAACCAGGATCTTGGGTTCATGTTACACTATCTGTGACCCCCATGACTTGCCTGGGCTTGCAAAATCTCACTAACTGTCCTGGCTGGAGACAATACACATCTCTTTAACCTGTACTTAACCCTCTTTCCACTCACATTGTCTGTACTTTTAAGACTTGATTACCTGTAAAGACTCACATTCCAACCATTATTTTGTAAACTGAGCAGTGCTCCGCAAGCTAGTGGCTTTTGCCACCAAATAAACCTGTTGGATTTAACCTAGTGTTGTAAGACTTCTTATTGTGTTTACCTGAGTCCAACACCAGCATCTCCACATCATGTGTGCAGAATGGCAGCTACCTGGGAGTAGGCTGCAGCACCATTTCTGGCTGGAGATGACATTTCAGCCAGAAATTTACAGCAACAACTTACATTTGTATAGCACCTCTAACAACAACAACTTACATTTCCATAGCATCTTTATCAGCAACTTATATCTATTTCACACTTAACTCATCTATAGCACACTTAACAACTTACATTTCTATAACACACTTAACAACAACAACTTATATTTGTTACACAGGTGGGAGAGATTGGAGCAGGTTACAGAGAAATGGAGGCTTGTAAGGACTAGAGGAGATTATAGAGACAGGGAGGATTTTAGGGAGCTAGAGGAGGTTATAGAGATAGGAAGGATTGTAGGGAGCTAGAGGAGGTTACAGAGATAGGGAGGGTTCTGGGGGCGAGGGGAGGTTACAAAGATAGGGAGGGTTGTAGGGATTGGAAGAGGTTACAGAGACAGGGAGGGTTGTAGGGAGCTGGAGGATGTTACAGAGATAGGGAGGATTGTAGGGACTGGAGAAGGTTGTAGGTAGGGATTGGATTAGGTTACAGAAATAGGGAGGGTTGAAGGGGTTGGAGGAGTTCATAAAAATATTGAGACTGTAGGGGCTGGAGGAGGTTACAGAGATAGGGAGGGACGTGGAGGGATTTGAAACAAGGATGATAATTTTATCTTGATTGTATTGCTGGATTAGGATTCAATATATCCAGTGAGTAAAGGGAATGGGACTTGGTGTCAGTTCAGAGGTACAGCAGCAGAGTTTTGGATGAGCTCAAGTTCACAGAGACTGCAACAACATTTCACAGATGGATCCCAAAGTTATGTAACTATCTGACAATACAGAGAATTTACTCACCAGTTATAGAGCAGGATAGATTTCCCAATTCAGCCATTGGTAAGTCGTTTGTGGAAGCAGTTCTCATGTGACCCTTTGTTTGTCTGGACCTGGCAACAAGTGTTCTCTCCAAGGAATTCTGATGCTGCTGAACAGAAATCTTGAATAGGTTTTGGAATCATTAATGTTTTCCAGGTAGATATTGTTCCTCTCCAGATTTCAGATTCAGAGGATGATTTCCAAATGTAAGAGAGGCTGCAGAATAGAAAAACAATTGGTTAGCACCAACTCATGACGTTTTAGACAGGCAGCAAAGTCCAAAGTAAAGTGAGTGAGTGAGCTTGCACACGGCCGGTGGGAGAGATCTCGTCCGGAGTGAGATTCAGGTAGGTGAGGGCAAGGCTATTGGAAATTTGGAGCTGAGGGAAAAGAGGTGCTTTCCACTTTTTCTCTCTTTCAAACTTTTAAATCCTAGCTGTGGTCTTGCCCTGCTGCCGTAGTAGAGGATACAAGGGAAAGAGCTGATTGATAAATAATAAGATTGAGCAAGTATTTAATTGTTTTATCGCTTATAGTTTCTGAGATAATTTTTGTAGTTTATACTCTGTGAGGGTTATTTTCAGTAGTACCTAGAAGCAGGAGAGAAGGACCTTAGAGAATTGGATATAATGTGATATCAAGCAATTTCCAAAAGTTTAATTTCAAAGGGGTAAGACATGACAGGAGAGCTCCAGGCTATGGTCTGCTCTTCGTGCTCCATG
Organism: Carcharhinus amblyrhynchos; assembly: GCF_965287045.1. NCBI lineage: Eukaryota > Metazoa > Chordata > Chondrichthyes > Carcharhiniformes > Carcharhinidae > Carcharhinus > Carcharhinus amblyrhynchos. The sequence goes on along the minus strand of NW_027649829.1, from coordinate 791,555 downwards.
TGGGAAGCTGGGAACACTCCCAGAGCCCGGGCCCAGCATGTGTGCGGGAAGTTTCTCCAGCTACAGCTCCTGGAAGCCTGCGTTTTGGAGCTGGAGCGGCGGCTGGAGACACTGGAGTATCTGCAAGGTGGAGAGTATCATGGATAGTACGTATAGAATGGTGGTCACACTGCAGGCTCAGACTCCACAAGCAGGAAGGGAATGGGTGACCACCAGACAGAGCAACAGAGCTGGACAGGCAGTGCAGGAATCTCCTGTGATTATTCCCCTGCAAATCAGACATACAGTTTTGAGAATTGTTGAGGGGAATGACCTTTCAGGGGAAAACAGCAACAGCCAAATCCATTGCACCAGGGCTGGTTCTGCTGCAGAGGGGAGGGGTAAAAAGTGTAAGAATGCAATAGTTAAAGGGGATTCAATTGTAAGGGGAATAGATAGATGTTTCTATGGCTGCAAACCAGGCTAGGATGGTATGTTGCCTCCCTGCTGCTCGGGTCAAGGATGTTTCAGACCATTTAAAGGACATTCTGAAGTGGGAGGGTGAACAGCCGGTTGTCGCAGTACACGTTGGTACAAATGACAAAGGTGAAAAATGGGATGAGGACCTAAAAGCAGAATATGGGGAGCTAGGAAGCAAGCTGAAAAGTAGGACCTCAAAGGTAGTGATCTCAGGATTACTACCAGTGCCACGTGCTAGTCAGAGTAGAAACAGCAGGATACATAGGATGAATATGTGGCTGAAAAGATGGTGTGACAGGGAGGGATTCAGATTCTGGGGCATTGGGATAAGTTTTGGGAGAGGTGGGACCTGTACAAACTGGACGCTACATCTGGTCAGGACCGGGAGTGATGTCTTTGGGGGGGTGGGGGGTACTTGGTAAAGTTAAAGTTTATATATTAGTCAGAAGTTAGGCTTACGTTAACATTGCAATGAAGTTATTGTGAAAATCTCTGAGTCGCCACACTCTGGCACCTGTGAGGGTATACTGAGGGAGAGTGGCTGGGGAGGGTTTAAACTAATATAGCAGAGGGATGGGAACCTTTTTAAGGATTCAGTGCAGGGGAAATCAAGAACAAGTGGAAAAGACTGTCAGGAGAATAAAAAAAGTGATAGGCAGAGAAACGAAGGGCCAGAGTCAAACAAGGACAATGTAAAACAAAAGTAAGAATGGGACAAGAAATGTTAAAAGGGTTCACCCTAAGATTTTATACCTGAATGCTCAGAGCATTTGAAACTAAATACATGAATTAGTTGCACAGATAGATGTAAAGGGGCATGATATAGTTGGCATTATGGATACGTGGCTCCAAGGTGAGCAAGGATAGGAAATAAGCACTGAAGGCTATTCAGTGTTTAGAAAGGACGGACAGAAAGGAAAAGGTGGTGGAGTTGCATTGTTGATTAAAGAAGCTATTGATACAATATTGAGGAAAAATATTAATATCGATGATGTGGAATCTGTATGGGTTGAGTTAAGAAACACAGAGGGGCAAAAAACATTGGTGGGGGTGGTATACAGACCATCAAACTATGGTGGTGATGTTGGGAAAAGCATTAGACAGGAAATCAGAGATGCATGTATTAAAGGAACATCTGTGATTATGGCGACTTTAATCTACATATAGATTGGGAGAGTCAAATTAGTCACGGTACAGTAGAGGAGGAATTTCTGGAGTGCATACGGGATGGTTTTCTGGACCAATATGTTGAGGAACCAACAATGGAACAGGCCACTTTGCACTAGGTATTGTGCAATGAGAAAGGATTAATTGGCAGTCTAATTGTGAGAGAACCCTTGGGGATGATTGACCATAATATGACTGAATCCTTTGTTAAGGTGGATAATGATGCAGTTGATTCTGAGACTAGGGTCCTGAATCTCAATAAAGGTAGCTATGATGGTATGAGACATGACTTGGCCATGATGGACTGGGAAACATTACTGAAAGGAAGGATAGTGGACAGGCAATGGCAGAGATTTAAAGAACAAATAGGCAAACTCCAAAAATCATTTATTCCTGGTGCAAGAATGGTAAGGGAATTGTGGCCAAACCATGGCTTACAAGGGAAATTAGAAATGGTACTGGATTCAAGGAAGAAGCGTATGAACTGACAAGAAAAAGCAATAGACCTGAGGATTGGGAGCAGTTTAGCATTCAGCAAAGGGGGACTAAGCGATTGATTAAGAAGAGTAAAATAGAGCATGATAGTAAACTAGCGGGGAACATAAAAACTGACTGTAAAAGTTTCTATAGGTACAGAATCGTAGAATCATAGAATCCTACGGTGCAGAAATAGGCCCTTCAGCCCATCGAACCTGCACCAAACAACGTAAAGAGTAAAGATGTAAAGAGAAAAAGATTGACATAAACGAATATAGGCCCTTATAGTCAGAAATGGGAGAATTCATAACGGGGAACAAAGAAATGGCTAATTCATACTTTGCTTCTATCTTCATAAAGAAAGTCACAAATAATGTATCAGAAATTTTGAGAGAAACAAGTTTTAGTGAGATACTGAAGGAAATCTGCATTAGTAGAGAAATGGTTTTGGGGAAATTGATGGGATTGAAGGTGGGGAAATCTCCAGGTTCTGATAATCTTCATCTCAGAGTACTTAAGGAAGTTTCCCTGGAAATAGTAGGTCCATTGGTGTTCATTTTCCAAAATGCTTTGGACTCTAAATTGGTTCCTACAGATAGGAGGGTAGCTAATTCAATGCACTATTCAAAAAGGGAGGTAGGAAGGAAACAGGGAATTTAGACCAGAGGGTTGTGAATCTTTGGAATTGTCTCCCACAGAGAGTTGTGGATGTCGCGTTATTGAGAACACTCGATAGTGAGATTGATGGATCTTTGAGCACTGAGGGACTGGACAGGATAGTGTAGTTGAGACAGATCAGCCACAATGTTACTGAATGGTAGAACAGGCCTGAGGGGCTGAATAGCCTATTCCTGGCGCAGTTTCATACATTCTTTATCGCAGAGGCATATTTATCACAGAGCAGTACTGCATACATGTACACTTTTGATTGATTGATTGTTATGACCCTAGTCAATTGAAGCTGATTTTTGACAGAACATCACGGGAATTTATCATTTGGTTCGAAAAGTTTGGACTTTGAGATGGCTTATTAGAGACATTGAGATGGAGAGAGGTTTAGATAGAGACAGACCATCTCTTCTCTTGAGTGGATTAATAACTTAATTTAAATAACAGATTTAAAAACTAGATTTTAAAATAATTGATAGAAGCTTGAGACAGGTGATTGGGAGAATTGTTTTTCCTTCTGAATCATCGGGATCTGGAATGCTTGATCTGCAAAGGGTGTGAAATCTGATTCTAGCAATAATTTTAAACAGGCAGCTGGACAGATACTCACGGATGAGGAGCTCAAAGGGTTACAGACCAAAATCGGGTCTGTGGACAGAAGCATGACAGTTCTTTCAAAGGGCCAGAACAGATATGGCAGGCTGAATGGCCTCCTTCTAATCTTTAAATGTGTAGAGTTCAATCAATGGGCAGCACAGGAGATCACTGCACCTTTCCTCAATTTCGATAAGTGAGCGTCAGTCACAACACTGACTTTATGGTCCATCTCTCATTGATCCAAGGTGGCAGTGTGGTTTTCCAGCCTCCAGGACTGTGCTACAATCTACATAGAGCATTGAGTCATACAGCACAGAAAAGGCCCTTCAGCCCATTGAGTTTGCAGCAATAACTACCTTAAAGTCACACTAATCCCATCTTCCGGCACTTGTCCTGTATCCATGAATGTTCTGTTATTTCAAGTGCTTATCCAATTTTTTTTAAAGGTTGTAAGTTTTCCAGCCTCACTACCTTTCCGGGCAGTGCATTACAGATTCCCACCACCCTCTGAGTGATTTTTTTCCCTCAAATCCCCTCTGAATCTCCTGCCCTTACCATTAAACTGCCCCCTCATGATAAAACCCTCAACCACGAGGAACAGCTGCTCCCTACTCATCCTGTCCGTATCCCTCATAATCCTGTCCATCTCAATCATGCCCCCCCCTCAGCCTTCTCTACTCTAAAGAAAACAGTCCAAGTCTATCTAGTCTCTCCTTATAGCTCAAATGCTTCTTCCCAGGCAACATCCTAGTGAACCTCCTCTGTATCCTCTCTGGTGCTATCATGTCCTTCCTATAGTGAGGTGACCAGAACTGCACACAGTCTCCAGCTCTGACCTAATTAATACTCTGTACAATTCCTCCTTATTCTTATACTCTATTCCACAACTGATAATAGCCAGCATCCCCTATGCCTTCTTAATTATTCTATTCTCCTGTTGTGGCTTCAGGGATCTGTGAATACACACCCCAAGAGGCATCTGTTCCTCTGATGTTAAGCCATTCATTAAATAATCCCTCATCTTGTTTCTTCTTCCAAAGTGTGTCACATCGCACTTAGCAGCATTAAATACCAAGTGCTACCGTTCTGCCCATCTGATCAACCCATTTAAATCTTCCTGTACCCTATGATCATCTTCTTCACTATTAACCACTCTACCAATCTTGGTGTTGGTTGCAAACTTGCTTGCTTAACATTCACCCCACTTTATCATCTATATCATTTATGCATATAACAAACGATAAGGATACCAGTACTGATTCTGTTGGCACACCACTGGGCACCAACACCCAGTCATTCAAACAGCCTTCTACTACTACTTTTATGTCCTATTACTGAGCCAGTTTCTGATTCATCTTGATAGGTTTCCCTGAATTCCATGTGCTTTAATCTCAATCTATCTCCCATGTGATATCTTGTCAAAAGCTTTGCTAAAATCTATACAAAATGCATCAACTGCCCTTCCCTCATCCACACACTTGATCACATTTTTGAAAGATTCTAATAAATTTGTTAGTCAGGAATTACAGGAATTGAAGATTAATCTCCAGGAAAAAGCTGGAGGTAAAGCGTGAGGCAGTGAAAAAATAAGATTCTTTCAATGCTTCTGTTTATTAATTTCAAAAATGTCCGAGTTTGGAAGGAAAGTTAAAGATGTGCCAAGCAACCAATAGGGTTGAGCTTGACACTTGGTACGAGGTAGTACTGATGTAACCGCCAGGAATTCACCCGGCTAGAGATAGTTACCAAATGGTGTTGGACCTCCCCCCTTGAACTGCTGGAGTCCGTGTATTTTTTCTATCTCTAACTTTATAATTTTGAACATTTTTACCGGATCTTCACCACCCCTAAATCTGCTGTTTCTTCTCACCATGAGGGGAGTAGGAACAGGAGGAGGCCATTCAGTCCCTCGAGCATGTTCTGCATCAGACTAAGGTTTCTCCTCACTTCAGCTGTCTCATGAGTTACCCTTTCAGCGACTCTAACATTCTTCCTAAGGTAGGTTACCCAATCATTTTAACAATTTGAAACAAATAGAAACAAGGTTTTTCCAGTGTGGAGTGAAGTTTGTAAATGTAACCCAGTCCATCACACAAACCAGCCTCCCATCCATAGATGTCAACACTTTCCACTGCCTTGGCAAAGCAGCCAGCATAATTAAGGACCCCATGCACCCTGGACATTCTCTCTTCCACCTTCTTCTGTTGGGAGAAACATACTAAAGTCTGAGGTCAAGTACCAAACGACTCAAGAACAGCTTCTTCCCTGCTGCATCAGATTTTTGAATGGACCTATCTCGCATTAAGTTGATCTTTCCCTACACCCGAGCTATGACTGTAACACTACATTATCCACTCTCTCCCTTCCTTCTCTGTGAACAGTATGTTTTGTCTGTATAGGACGCAAGAAACAATATTTTTCACTATATACATGTGACAATAATAAATCAAATCAAAATTTTGGTAGGGAGATTGAGGGAAGATGGTACAAAATGAAAATACGAGTCTGAAGAGGGTGCAGGGAGAGAGGAACCTGGATGTTAAAATGTTAAATGAATGTGGCAGGACAGGCTAACAAAGTGGTTACTCAAGTAGATAGATGGGATCATGGGCTTTATAGAGTAAAAATTCTGACAACACCAGGTTTAAGTCCAACCAATTTATTTGATAGTAAACTCACAAGCTTTCGAGGTTAAGCTCTTCTTCAGGTGAATGGAGAGTTCTGGCCTCAGACAGAGCGTATAAAGCACAGACAGTTTACAGATTACTGATTAGGATGCAAATCTTTACACCTAGTCTGCTGTTCAAGTCCTAAAGTGGCAGACAATGTGAATGAAAGGAGCACTGATCACAGGTTAAAGAGATGTGTATTGTCTCCAGGCAGTACAGTAAGTGAGGTTTTGCAAACCCAGGCAAGTCACGGGGGTTACAGATAGTGCGACATGAACCCAAGATCGCTGTTGAGACCGTCCTCATGCGTGCAGAACTTGGCTATCAGTCTCTGCTCAGCGACTCTGCGCTGTCGTGTGCCATGAAGGCCACCTTGGAGAACGCTTACCCAAAGATCAGAGGCTGAATGCCCGTGACCACTGAAGTGTTCGCCAACAGGAAGGGAACAGTCTTGCCTGGTGATTGTCGAGCGATGTTCATTCATCCGTTGTCGTAGCATCTGCATGGTCTCCTCAACGTACCATACTTCGGGACATCCCTTCTTGCAACGTATCAGGTAGACAATGTTGGCCGAGTTGCAAGAGTATTTACCATGTACCTGGTGGATGGTATTCTCCCATGTGATGATGTCATCCATGTCGATGATCTGGCACATCTTGCAGAGGTTGCTGTGGCAGGGTTGCGTGGTATTGTGGTCACTGTTCTCCTGAAGGCTGGGTAGTTTGCTGCGAACCATGGTCTGTTTGAGGTCGCGTGGTTGTCTGAAGGCAAGAAGTGGGGGTGTGGGGATGGCCCTGGCGAGATGTTTGTCTTCATCAATGATATGTTGAAGACTTAAACCTGGTGTTGTCAGACTTTTTACTGTGTTTACCCCAACCCAACAGCGGCATATCCACATCATTTATAAATAGAGGCAGAGACTACAAAAGCAAGGAGATGGTGAAACTTAATAAAACACTGATTCAAACTCAGATTTGCAAGGCCTCAGGAAAGGAAGAGTGGGACTACCTGCGATGTTGTTGCAGGGAACATGTCCAGACACCGTGGACTGTGTCCTCCTTCTGTGCTATAACCATTCTCTTCATCCTGCTGCAATACCAGTTTCATGACACCAGAAGGCGAACTAAATGGCCTGCAGCCTCCTCTAGTGGCCGAAAAAGGCTCTGCAACACTTTGTCCATTACTGGTTCTCTGTAGGAGGTTGAGGCATGTGGAATGACACGGCACAAGAGGAGGATATGGGGCCCCTTGAATGGCCTCCTCTGTTTCTATATTATTTGTTTTCAACCCTCAATACATTTCAGAGCACAAGTCATACTGGGTGGGATTTTCTGACCTTACCCATGGCTGGGATTTTTTGGTCCCGCTGCTGTGAATGGAGATTTGGCTGGGTGCCAAATTCAATGGCCATGGTGGCAGGGTGAACCACATCAGAGAATTCTAGCCATTTGTGTCCCTCTGGATACCAAACCTTCTACCACTGGAAATACTTTCTCCTTATTTACTCTAACCAAAGCCCCTCATGATTTTGAACACTTGAATAAACTGTCTTGATAGAATAGAACTTGGATATTGCTAAGAGAGATACATTACAAAAACTTTTCATCTTTCACTCATCAGGACAAATGCAAGAATGCCAAATTTCAAACTCTGACAACAATTTACATTACAGGAGAAAAACATGCTGCCCAGTTTCAAAGCCTCTGAGTTCTCCAGAAACAATGGCTACTTGAACATGATTTTTGAGAATATTTGCTTACCTGAAACATTTGTAAACAGGGATTCAGGGGAGGTGAAAACCAGAGCAATATGTACACATGTAAATATTGTGGGAAAACCAATTGAAGTCCTGGAGAGGGGACAGCACTGACTGATCAATCCTCAGCTACACTGACAACCAATTTAATATAATCAGTTGAATGTGATTCAGCCAATTCCTGAAAATTACATACATTCATAGACAGGACCCATTCTCTGAAAACAAAAGCAATATGTTTTGATTTGATTTATCATTGTCACATTTATGAGTATACAATGAAAAGTATCATTTCTTGCACACTATACAAAGCATACTGTATTTAGAGAGGATGCAGAATGTAGTATTACAATCATAGCTAGGGTGTAGAAAAAGATCAACTTAGTATGAGATAGGCCCATTCAAAAGTCTGCTGGCAGCAGGGAAGAAACTGTTCTTGAGTTGTTTGGTACGTGACCTCAAACTTTTGTATATTTTTCCCGATGTAAGAAAATGGAAGGGAGAACGTCCAGGGTGCATGGGGTCCTTAATTATGTTGGCTGCTTTTCTGAGGCAGCAGGAAATGTAGACAGTGTCAATGAATGGGAAGCCAGTTTGCATGATGGGCTAGGCTTCGTTCACAACTCTGTATTTTCTTGCAGTCTTGGCCAGAACAGAGGCAAACCAAGCTGTGATACATCCAGAAAGAATATTTTCTACAGTGCATCTGTAGAAACTGGTGAGAGTCATAGTGCACATGCCAAATTTCCTTAGCCTCCTGAGAAAATAGAATTGGTGGGTTTTCTTAACTATAGCATCAGCATGGAGAGACCAGGGCAGGCTGTTGGTGATCTGGACACCTAGAAACTTGAAGCTCTCGACCATTTCCACTTCATCCCCCTTGATGTAGACAAGGGTACGTCCTCCACATTTCTTCCTGAAGTTGATGACAATCACTTTCATTTTAGTGTACAAGCCTTGCACCTTTTTGATTCTTTTGCGCTTGCATGTCTATAGGTGCGTACTGCTTTCTCCATTGCAATGCCTTAGCCAATCAGAGTAAACCTGCTTACAAATAAGCACTATTTTCTCCTGTATAAATTGATGTGAGTACTTGAAATCTGGCATTCTTCTGGATGTCCCAGCAAGCTTTGGCAAATTGTCTCTCTCTATTCAGCATTTATTAAATTTTCCCGAAACCTTCCCTGCTCGAACATATACAATCCCAGCTTTCTCCTGTCTCTCCAAATAACCTCATCCAGGGTTCAGTTCTTCCCTGACAATGTTGTCTCTCTCTTTCTCTCTCTCATACACCCACACAGACCTGCCCACACTTGCTGACTTTCATGTTAAAAGCAGATAAAATAAGAATGAGAAAAAAATGAATGTTTTCACAGAGGTGTTGATTAAATCTAGGATTCTCAGCTGCAAACTACTGTGGAAGTATGATAAATAAACAGGAATAAAGTAGTTGCTTCAAAAGTCGCATATTTAAGAGCTGAACAGAAACGTAAAATAAACTAGATGGGTTATTAAAGAGTATAGGAGTGAAGGAGAGAGTGGGATTAGAATGAGTGGGACATTGAAGGGTACAGAATGTGGTGGGGAGTTGGATTAAACTGTGTAACTCATGAAGAAATAGACACTTCATAGGCTGAATTATTTAAAGAAAGAAATCCTCCCAAGATATAAGATTATTACTGAAACTGAAAAGCTATTGCATGCTTCTAAAATGATTTATTTCTTTATTCATTCATTTTATTTGACTTCATTTCGGAGGAGATTAGAGAAGCTGGGATCATTCTCCTCGGGGCGGAGAAGGTTAAGGGGGAGATTTAATAAGAACATAAGAAATAGGAGCAGGAGTAGGCCATCTAGCCCCTCAAGCCTGCCCCGCCATTCAATAGGATCATGGCTGATCTGTTGTGGCTCAGTTCCACATTCCCGCCCTCTCCCCATAACCCTTAATCCCCTTGCCTATCAAAAACCTATCAATCAGCGTCTTAAAAATATTGAGCGAGGCAGCCTCCACCACTTCAACGGGCAGAGAATTCCAGAGATTCACCACCCTTTGAGTGAAGAAGTTCCTCCTCAACTCCGTTCTAAACCGCACCCCCTTTATCTTGAGGCTGTGCCCTCTAGTCCTACTGTCCTTTCTGAGCGGGAAGAGCCTCTCCACCTCTATCCTATCCATCCCATTCAACATCCCATTTAATTGAGGCATTCAGAATCACAAGGGGACGTTTGGATTGAGTGAATGAGGAGAAAGTGTTTCCAGTGACAGGAGGCTCAGGAACCAGAGGTGACACAGACTGAAAGGAATTGGGGAGTGGTGGGAGAGATGGGGAAAATTTTGTGTTTTACACTGTGAGTTGTGATCTGAGATATCCCTTCTCAGCATCCTTTCCCATGAATACTTCTTTGCCCAAATTCCCTCATACCCCTTTTGGCTGCTATTAATCTGACTTTGTTTGACAATTGTTGACATTGACTCCAAGGGGAAGTTAGTCCAGCTGAATAAACAAAGAATCTTTCACAGATTTCCATGTACTTGCGATCCAGGTTCTGGAAAGTTACTCTATTGTTTGTTTATTCAAATTGTATGTGTCATCTGATTGATAGTTGTTAGTCATGCAAAGAGAATCAACAAGGAAATGCTCACTTTCAGACGGATTGAGTTCCTTGACAGAATTGGAAGGGCAGTAGAAGCAGATTTAACAGGGTTTTAGCATTTCAAAAGATACTTAGATATAAACTTGAAAGAGAAACTTGCAAAGATGGGGCAAGAGAAGGGGATTGGGACTAATTGAATAGCTCTTTAGAAAAAGTAACACAAGCACAATGGTCTGAATGGCCTCCTTCTGTGCTGCATCATGTTATGCTTCTGATGGAGATACTATTTCAGTATTAGCATTTAAGGTAGCTTTTGATATATAGAAAATTAACTAAATGCTTCTGTAGGTGAATATTTTGCGGTGGGCCATACGCAATGGTTGAATGGTCACTTTTTCTGCTATAAACCATTAATAATTTTAACACAAAATTAGGAATTCTGACATGGAAATTTATTCATTAATATCATCCATAATCAAATAAATAGCCTACCTCGAGTAGGAGTGCTTTATCCCACTTCCATATAAAATCCAGCTTTTGAGACTCACTGGAACTTCTCCTGAAACACCATCAGTTCTGTCAAGCAACTCGATCTGTCTGAAAGTGGGCAACTCCTTCTTGATTCTCTTTGCATGACTAACAACTATCAATCGGATGAGACATACAATTTGAGTAAACAAACCATTTGGTAACTTTCCAGAACTCCCGGGATCGCAAGTACTGGAAATCTGTGAGATATTCTTCGTTCATTCAGCTGGACTAGCTTTCCCTCGGAGTCAAAGTCAGCATGTTACTAACAATTGTCAAACAAAGTCAGATTAATAGCAGCCAAAAGGGGTATGAGGGAATTTGGGCAGAGAATTATTCAGGGGGTAAGGGTGCTGAGAGGGGGTATCTAAGCCCTGGGACTAATATTCATCACTCAATCACCTTCACTAAAAACAAAAGAAACATGACAAGTTGGTAATTTATTTTAGTTGTATTTATTTATTAGTCACAAGTAAGGCTTACATTAACAGTGCAATGAAGTTACTATGAAATTCCCCTAGTTGCCACAGTCCGGCGCCTATTTGGGTCAATGAACCTAACCAGCATGTCTTTCAGACTGTGGAAGGAAACCAGAGCACCTGGAGGGAACTCACGCAGACACGGGGAAAATGTGCAGACTCCACACAGTGACCCGAGCCGGGAATCGAATCCCTGGTCCCTGGTGCTGTGAAGCAGCATTGCTAACCACTGTGCTACTGTGCCGCCCTGTGGGATTCCTGCATGCAGGACGTGATGCCCAATGTTGGGCCACAATTCAAGGTGAAATGCTGCATTTGAAAGGGTCTGATGTGGTTAAAGGCATCACATACTTCATTTTAAGTGTTGGAATGACCTTGACGAGCTCCATGAGGTTGGTCTGTTGGAGTATGAGCTCCCTGATTGAGTTAATAATTGCCTGCCCATTCAGAGAGCCTCACTGGTGTATGTATTGAGGAGTGTCAGGGCTACTGACACACCGGCCTCTGAGGAGTTATTTCAAGTGTCAGGCTGCTTTGCTCAGTTTCCTAATAATGTTCCTCCAATATCGCCACAGCATTCCCATTTTCCCAGAGGGATAATCGGGGAGCATTTATACTAATCAGTTCAAAGTGCCAGGACGTCCCAAACCCTTGCACAGCCAGTGAGTACTTGCAAAGGGTGGCCACTGTTGAAATGCAGCAAATGCGGCAGCCAATTTATGCACAGCAAGATCCCACAAACAGCAATGCAATAATGAGCCAAATCAGCCTTTTTTTTGAACTGATGTTGGCACCAGGAAACCTAGAAAACACTCCCACACCCTCCACTGCACCTGTCCTTTTTCCAAATAATAACTGTGGGATCTGTCACACCCACAGGGCTAACAGGAACTGAGGGTCAAAGCCTCCCTAGAAATGGCCACTGTGACAGGAAGTGCAGCACTACCTCAGTACTGACCCTCCTGATAGTGCAGCACTCCCTCAGCACTGACCCTTTGATAGTGCGGTGCTCTCTCAGTGCTGACCTTCTGACAATGAGACACTCCCTCCGTACTGAGCTGCTGGCAGTGCAGCACTCTCTCAGTACTGACCCTCTGACAGTGCAGCACTCCCTCAGCACCGCCCCTCTGACAGTTCAGCGCTCCCTCAGCGCCGACTCTTTGAAAGTGCAGTGCTCCGTCAGTACTGACCCTCTGACAGTGCACACTCTCTCAGTACTGACCTTCTGACAGTTCAGTGCTCCCTCAGCACCAAACCTCTTACAGTGCGGCACTCCCTCAGTACTGACCCTCTGACAGTGCAGCACTCCGTCAGTACTGACCCTCTGACAGTGCAGCACCCCTTCCGTATTGAGCCTCTGACGGTGTTGCACCCTCTCAGTACTGACCCTCTGACAGTGCAGTACATACTGCGGTTCCTCAGTATTGCAACTGTGGGTTCAAGTTTCACTCTGGCCATTGAGTTCAAGTATAAAGCTGACATTCTGGTTTAGATCTGGGAGTGTGCTCCAATACTGGAGTGGCAGCACTTTATCACATGGGACTGAAACACCTATTTGGGAGATACTTTGTTCACCATGATAAAACCCACATAATTGTTTGCTGAAATGATGCAGAATTCAGAGGAAGATGTGAGTTGCAAAGTGTTAACACATCTTGCGTTTTAAGACGATTGAGAGACTTGAGCGAGAGAGTACAATGTTTTCGAAAACATGACTTTCCGCTGTATCTGTTTTAAGCAGATGTGGGAAATATTCTCTTGGCGATTAAATCATTTATTCCTTAATGAAATTTTGTAAACAGGAAATAAAATATAGTTTCACTATGTAATTTCTGCATCAATAAAACCTCAGTCTATTGTTCTGGTAAGTGAAACAACATCTTGAGGCTTGCTCTGAACTGAGCATGAAGCTCTTAATAATCTTCGTGTTTGGTGTAGTCTTGTTAATTTTAACTTAAAGGAAATTTTAGAATGGTAAATCTGTGAAGGACATTCCTTGAAAGAGATATCAAATAAATCCCATTCTAACACCTCCCTCAACACCCACTGCCCCGCCCCCTGCACAATTTTATCTTTTTCCCTCTTGTTATTATTTTCCCGTTCTAGTATTTCTACAATTCTCTTGTTTGAAAATTCCTCTTGAATCTGCTTCCAGCCCTTTCAAGTAGTGCCTTCCAGATCACAACAACTCACTGTGTAAACACCTGAGAGAGAAAGGAATAGAAGGATATTCATAGAACCCTACAGTGCAGAAAGAGGCCCTTTGGCCCATCGAGTCTGCACTGACTACAATCCCACCCAGGCCCTACCCCCATATATTATATCCACTAATCCCTCTAACCTACGCATCCCAGGACACTAAGGGGCAATTTCTTAGCATGGCCAATCAACCTAACCCGCACATCTTTGGACTGTGGGAGGAAACCGGAGCACCCGGAGGAAACCCATGCAGACACAAGGAGAATGTGCAAACTCCACACAGGCAGTGACCCGAGTCGGGAATCGAACCCAGGTCCCTGGAGCTGTAAAGCAGCAGTGCTAACCACTGTGCTACCGTGCTGCACAAGGATAGTGTGATGGGATAAGATGAAGAGGGTGGGGTGACGACTTATGTAGCACAAACAGTGGCCTGTCCAGTTGGCCTGTTTCTGAATATGCTTTGTGATTGTACCTGTTTTTAAAATTGCAATGTCGCTCTCGGATAACCGAGTCTGCCTGTCTGGAAATATGCCTTACTCAATCCACACGCTGGAATCATAAGGTGCTACATTCAGTAAGAAGTAGCTGATATGAGATCTGAAACATATTAGAGGTTGTACTTTCATGGCATTGCTTTTAAATTGATTCAAAATTTAACTGTGTAAAGTATGTCAGAATGTGACAAAAAGGCTGGGGATTCGATATGCTGTAAGTTGCTCTGACAGAGAGCCAGCACAGACATGATGGGCTGAATGCTGTAACCATTCGATGATTCTATATGATTCCAATTCTAAGGTTAGGGAGTGTTTGTGTCTCTCTGCTGTTGTTGTCACACAGAATGGGCACCACTGGAATTTGCTTTATGGCCTTTTGGACTTTGTTCCTTAAAGGTGTATTTGTTTGTTGATTACCATAGAACCCTACAGTGCAGAAAGAGGCCCTTTGGCCCATCGAGTCTACACTGAACACAATCCCACCCAGGCCATACCCCCATATCCCTACATATTATACCCACTAATCCCTCTAACCTCCGCTACCCTGGACACTACGGGGCAATTTCTTAGCATGATCAATCAACCTAACCTGTACATCTTTGGACTGTGGGAGGAAACCGGGCCCACGCAGACATGAGGAGAATGTGCAAACTCCACACAGATAGTGACCCGAGCTGAGAATCGAACCCAGGACCTTGGAGCTGTGAAGCAGCAGTGCTAACTACTGTGCTACCATGCCTCCCGTGTTGCTTTTTTTTGCCTTTTCAATATCTGTTTCTGCAGAGTCTTGAAAGCACAGTAAGAAGTCTCACAACACCAGGTTAAAGTCTAATAGGTTTACTTGGTAGCAAAAGCCACTGGTTTTTGGAGCGCTGCTCCTTTGTCAAGTGAGTGGGATTTCTGTTCACAAACAGGGCATATAAAGAAACAAGCTCAACTTACAAAATATTGGTTGGAATACAAGTCTTTACAGATAATCAAGCGTTCTCCAAGGCTGTCTTCACGACACACGGCAGCGCAGAGTTGCTGAGCAGAGACTGATAGCCAAGGGACAGCCTTGGACGGCCTCAACCGGAATCTTGGGTTCATGTCACACTATCTGTAATCCCCACGAATTGCCTGGGTTTGCAAAATCTCACTAACTGTCCTGGCTGGAGACAATACACATCTCTTTAACCTGTGCTTAACCCTCTCTCCACTCACATTGTCTGTACCTTTAAGACTTGATTATCTGTAAAGATTCGCATTCCAATCATTATTTTGTAAATTGAGCTTGTTTTTGTTGTAAAAATCAGTCTGTTTTAACCCTTATAAGGTGGACAAATAACTTTGAGTAGACGTCTTATTAGTACAAGCAATATTTATTTAAACCCACACAATCAATAATCACCCACCCGACCAACAATAAGTTATCTTACAGAAAATACTAGAATTCAAGTACAATACAAGACCTTGACTTAACTTTGCGTGACTGACAAGTACCCAAACAGATATTGGCCTTTATCTGTGTGCTGGTCTTGATAGCTGTTGATGTAGTTTGGTCCTTTGGTCTGGCCTGGCATTCTGGCTGTGGTCTTTCTTCCTTCCTTCTTGGGTGTGGTGGCTCTCCTCTTGCTGGCGATGTTCACCATTGTTGCAGCTTGTTCGTGTGGTCAGAGAGAGAGAGATTCCTGGTTGTGCAGCACCGTTTATACCCCGTTTGGTTTCACGCCCCTTTTTGGCCATTGCCAATCAATCGATCAGGACTTGATCACCCTGATCGATAAGAGTCCAATCAGGTGCTACAACACCGATCTCTGGGTGTGTCCCCAGCAGCCATGCCTGTAGGTGTTGTAGGCACATAGGTCACATACATAAGAACATAAGAAATAGGAGCAGGAGTAGGCCATCCAGCCCTTCGAGCCTGCCCCGCCATTCAATAAGATCATGGCTGATCTGTTGTGGCTCAGTTCCACTTTCCCGCCCTCTCCCCATAACACTTAATCCCCTCTCTTATCAAAAACCCATCAACCCGCTTCTTAAAAATATTTAGCGAGGCAGCCTCCACCACTTCAACGGGCAGAGAATTCCAGAGATTCACCACCCTTTGAGTGAAGAAGTTCCTCCTCAACTCCGTTCTAAACCTCCTCCTAAGTAAGGATTCACAGTGCCTTTATGTCTGGCACACAACCCAGTGTGATCAGAAAGTCTCTTTCATCCTGGAGTTGGCCCATATCCTGTGTATTCACTCATCAGGGTTGCAGCCTGTTTGTCTGTCTTTAAACTGCAGCCTGTCGGTTTAGTTTCTTGCCCAGTTGTCCCAAAGTGCTTTACAAAACACCATTTTAGATGGCCTGTTTGGCTACATTTCTTTATACATCCTGTTTGTGAACTGAAATCCCACTCAGCTGATGAAGGATCAGCACTTCGAAAGCTAGTGGCTTTTGCTACCAAATAAACTTGTTGGACTTTAAGATGATGTTGTGAGATGTCTTACTGTCTTTACCCCAGTCCAATGCTGGCATCTCCACATCGAGTCTGGAAAACCCAAGCTTTGGTTGTGGGCTCATGTCCCTGAGACTGGGGAAGCTCTGGGGTGCTTTGGTCCCTGAGGAATTCGGATAAGGCTGGCATTTCTGTCCATCCTTAATCGAAACATGTTTAACACATGCACACATTAACATGGTCACACTGGTTGCTTAATATATTCTCACTCTATGTTAGATGCAATCATAAAAACATAAGAACATAAGAAATAGGAGCAGGAGTAGGCCATCTAGCCCTTCGAGCCTGCCCCGCCATTCAATAAGATCGTGGCTGATCTGTCGTGGCTCAGTTCCACATTCCCGCCCTCTCCCCATAACCCTTAATCCCCTCTCTTATCAAAAACCCATCAACCCGCGTCTTAAAAATATTTAGCGAGGCAGCCTCCACCACTTCAACGGGCATAGGAGGCAGAGAGTGGGGGTCAATGGGTGCTATTCGGATTGGCGGATGGTGACTAGTGGAGTGCCTCAGGGGTCGGTGCTGGGGCCTCAGCTATTTACCATTTATATAGATGATCTGGAGGAGGGAACCGAGTGTAGGGTGTCGAAATTTGCTGATGACACCAAGATTGGAGGAAAGGCAAATTGTGCGGAGGGTGTGGAGAGTCTACAGAAGGATCTAGATAGGCTGGGCGAATGGGCCAGGAAATGGCAAATAGAATTTAATGTTGGCAAGTGCGAGGTGGTCCACTTTGGTAGGAATAATGGTAGGAAGGATTATCACTTACGTGGCGAAAAACTGCAGCAGGCGACGATCGAGCTGTTTCTGTGAGAGCAAGATGGATTTCAAAGAACAGGATAAAAACATCTTAAGCAAGCATAATTAATGGATAAAATTATAATGTACAAATTAAACTAAACTAACAAAATCTATAAAACAATAATAGAGCTTCCTTCAGCAATTTAGGCTGAAAGGGATTGAGGTTTAAAAAATATAAAGATGTCATTAACTGCGTGAATTAAGGAAATGTTATGACAGCCCCTCGGTTTTAATTGTATTTTTTTGGAAATGAAGAAATAGCCATAATTGTAGTGTCTAATCTGTGTAGAAGTTCAGTCCAATAAAGCTTTGAAATCTGCCGGAAAGTGTGAGAGGAGTACACTGGGAGTTAGCAGCATCTCAAGGAGAGTACGAGAGGATGATGTCAGCTCAGGTAGTCTGCGGCACCTAGAAGATAGACTGTAACCACCACCCAGAAGAGTGGGTGAAGAATGTCCTGCAGTCAGTACTTCAGTGAACCTGCTGATTCGTAAGTAGGAACAGTTTGATAGTACAGTAAGAATACAGGAAAGGTTTGTTGTACAGAGCCAGCATCTGGAGTAGAAGAAAGTCCTTGATGTTATTAATATTCTCAAACTTGGAAGTATTAAAGGGAATGATTTAAGGGCAAGTCATGGGCAAGACAGCTTGGCAACATTGAATGGTCCCCCTGTGCTATGTGGAAGACTAAAGACATTTCCAGCGTCCAGGATGAATGTGTGCGCAGGAAGTGGCTCCAGACTTGAAGTGGTGGAAAGAGTCAGTTTGGATCATCTGTAAGATTTTCATGGATTGCATGTTTAGAGAAGTGGTCACATCCCGGACTAAATCTGCACAAGCAGAAAGGGAACGTCTCTTATAGAGACGTATAAGATAATGAAGGAGATAGATAGGGTAGAGGTAGAGAGATTCTTCTCGCTTAGAAAGGATAGCAGGACTAGAGGGCACAGCCTCAAGATAACGGGGGGAGGGCAGTTTAGATCAGAGTTGAGGAGGAACTTCTTCACTCAAAGGGTGGTGAATCTCTGGAATTCTCTGCCCGTTGAAGTGGTGGAGGCTACCTCACTGAATATATTTAAGTCACGGGTGGATAGGTTTCTGATAGACAGGGGAATTAAGGGTTATGGGGAGAAAACCATGATCTTATTGAATGGCAGGGCAGGCGCAAAGGGCTAGATGGCCTACTCCTGCTCCTATTTCTTATGTTCTTGTGAATGGGTGACTGCGAGGCAGAATAGAAGTCAGGTAGTGCAGGAGTCCCCTGGGCCATACCCTTCTCAAATAGGTATGTTGCTTTGGAGGAAATGACTGCTCAGAGGAATGCAGTGAAAGCCAAGTCCACGACACCATGAGTGGCCCAACTGCACAGGCGGGGAGGAAAAAGGGAGCTAGAGTTATACTGATGGGGATTCAACTGTAAGGGGAACAGAAGTGATATCAGGATGTAATGTTGACTCTTGAATGCTAGGCTGTCACAGAGCAGCTGCACGACATCTTGGAGAGGGAGAGTGAAGAACCAATGGCAGTGGTACACACTGGCACCAATGACATACATTAAAAAAGGGATGAGGCACTGAAAGCTGAATACAGGGAGTTAGGTGATAAATTAAGAATCAGGACCTCTAAGGTAGTAATCTCAGGATTACCCCAGTGTCACATGCTAGTGAGAGCAGAGGGGGGGTGTAGGAGGATGGGTTTCAGATTCTTGAAGCACTGGGACAAGTTCTGGGAAAAGTGGGACTGTACAAACTGGATGGATTACATCTCAATAGGAACAGGACCAATGTTGTTGCAGGGGTGTTTGTTAGCGTTGTTGGGGAGGCTTTACCAGTCTGGGAATGGGTATCTGAGTAGGGAGTTAGAGAAGATGGAAACGGAGTAAAAAAATGAGAGCAAAGGAGGAATACCTTGGAAAAAAGGCAAAAAACAAACTGGCTCTATTTGTCCCTAGAGATGGGCTTAGTCAGAAAAACAAAAATAAAAGTTCTGTATCTTAATGCACCTAGCATAAAAAGACAAGATAAATGAACTTTTTAAAAATTCACTCATGGGCCAGCATTTATAGCCCATCCCCAGTTGCCGTTAAGAAGGTGGTGGTGAATTGCTTCTTGAATCGCAGTTCATGTGCTGTTGGTTGACCTACAATGAGGGAATGCCAGGATTTTAACCCAGTGACTTCGAAGGAATGGCAATATATTTCCAAGTCAGGACGGTAAGTGGTTTGGAGAGGAACTTGCAGGTAGTGATGTTCCCATATATCTGCTGGTCTTGTCTTCTAAGATGGAAGTGGTCGTAGGTTGGAAAGTGCTGTCTAAGGATCTTTGGTGAATTGCTGCTACTAAGCGTCGGTGGTGGAGGGATTGAATGTTTGTAGATGTGGTGACAATCAATCGGATTGCTTTGTCCTGGATGATGTCAAGCTTCTTGAGTGTTGCTGGAGCTGCACCCATCCAGGCAAGTGAGGAATATTCCAACACACTCCTGCGTCTTTGTAGATGGTGGACAGGCTTTGGGGAGTCAGGAGGTGGTTACTCAATGCAGTATCCCTAGCCTCTGACCTGGTTGCAACCAAAGCATAAATAGAGTTAAATAGGTATGATCTGATAGACATTACTGAGACATGGTTGCAAGAAGATCAAAGTTGGGAAATCAATATTCAGGATTATTTGACTTTTAGGAAAGAGAGGCTGGAGAGAAAAGATGGTGGGGAAATAAGTACAGTTCTGATTTGATTTGATTTGATTTGATCAGTGCGGCACTCCCTTGGTACTGTCCCTCTGGCATGCGGTACTCCCTCAGCACTGACCCTCTGACAGTGAAGCCCTCCTTCAGTGCTGACCCTCTGACAGTACAGCACTCCCTCAGTACTGACCCTGCTCCAGTGCAGCACTCCCTCAGTACTGACTCTCTGACAGTGCAGCACTCCCTCAGTACTGACTCTCTGACAGTGCAGCACTCTCTCAGCCTTGGTGCTCTGAGTGTCAAATGGAATTTTGCACTTAGCTCTCTGGAGTGACTCTGTGAATCCAGGACCTTTAGACTCAGAGCTACCCATTGAAGTACAGGGGAGCTGTGATGCTGGGAGAAGTTTCAGTCCCTCCCAATGCTGGGTCTCAAATGCACTTTGTCAGGGACAGGGAAATTGGTACATCGGAAACATCCATTTTAAATGCATTGTTAACAGGAGCAGGAAAAGGCTATTCAGCCCCTCAAAACTCTTTCATCTATCCACAAGAGCATTAGTAAAGTGATGGAAAGGGTCATTGACAGCAGTATCAAGAACGCCTGCTCAGCAATAATCTGTTCGCAGATGCTCAGTTTGGGTTTTCCCCAGGGTCACTCGGCTCCTGACTTTATTACAGCCATGGTTCAATCAGGGACAAAAGAGCTGAATTCCAGAGGTGAGGTGAGAATGACAGCCCTTGAATTAAGGCAACATTTGACTGAGCAAGGCATCAAGGAACCCAAATGAAACTGGAATCAATGGGTATCAGGGGGATGGTTGGAGTCATATCTGGCACAGAACATCACTGCACGAGTTCCTCAGGGTAGTGTCCTAGACCCAACATTCTTCAGCTGCTTCAATGACCTCCCTTCTATTATAAGGTCAGAATTAGGGATATTCTCTGATGACTGCACACTGTTCGGCATTATTCACTATTTTTCAGGTTCGGAAGCAATTCATATTCAAATGCAGCAAGACTTGGACAATATCCAGTGTTGGGCAGACAAATGGCAAGTAACAGTCACACAACACAAGAAATAGAAGCAGGAGTGGGCTACCAGGCCCTTCAAGCCTACTCCACTATTCAGTAACATCATGCTGACCTTTGCTGGCCTCAGCTCCTTTTCAGTGCTATTTCTCATAGCCCTCTGTTCCTCAGTCTATCAAATATTTATCCACTTCCTCTTTAAATGCTTCTAATAGTTTAGCTTCCATTCCCCTTTGGGCAGAGAATTCCAAAGATTCACCATCCTCTGCGAGAAGAAATTTCTACACTCCTCTGTTTTAAATGATCAGCCCCTTATCTTGTAGCTGTGTTCCCTTGTTCGAGACTCTCCCACTTGTGAAAACATCTCACCAACTACTCTATCAAGTTCCCTCAGGATTTTATGCGTTTGAATAAGGTCATCTCTCACTCTTCTAAAGTCCAAAGACTACAGATGCCACACAAGTACCAGGCAATGACCAGCGCCAAGGGTACAAGCCAGAAGCGTGGTAGAATACTCTCCACTTGCCTGGAGGAGTGCAGCTCCAACAACACTCAAGAAGCTCGACACAGGACAAAACAGCCCTGTTTGATTGGCACCCCATCTACAAATATTCACTCCCTCCAACACCGACAGACAGTGGCGGCCGCGTGTACCATCTACTAGATACACTGCAGCAACTCACCAAGGTTTTTTAGACAGCACCTTCCAAACCTGTGATTGCTACCATCTAGAATGACAAGGACAGCAGATACCTGGGAACACCACCAGCAGGTTCCCCCTCCAACTCACTCACCATCCTGACTTGGAATATATCAGCTGTTCCTTCACTGACGCTGGGTCAAAATCCTGGAACACCCTCCCAGACTGTTAACAGTATCCACACCTCAGGGACTGTAGTGATTCAAGAAGATAACTCACCAACACCTTCTTAAGGGGCAATTGAGGATGGATGACAACTGTTGGCCTAGCCAGTGACACCTACATCCTGTGAATAAATATAAAGAAACAGCACAGTCAGTACGCAGGGAAGACTGCTCTGTCTTTTGGGTGTTGTAGGCAGGAGTGTTCCCATTCCGTTGGAGAACATTTCAGTCGTCAAGGGCATTCAGCCTCTAATCTTCGGGTAAGCATTCTCCAAGGCGGCCTTCAAGACACACAACAACACAAAATCGTCGATCAGAGACTGATAGCCAAGTTCTGCACACATGAGGGCGGCCTTAACTGGAATCTTGGCTTCATGTCACGCTACATGTAATCCCCACCATTTGGTCTGGGCTTGCAAAATTCTACTAACTGTCCTGGCTTGAGATAATTCACACCTCTTTAACCTGTGATTATCCCTCTCTCCACTCACAGTGTCTGTACCTGTAGAGACTTGATTACCTGTTAAGGCTCGCATTCCAACCATTATCTTGCAATTGAGTCTGTGTCTATACATGCCATGTTTGAGATCACAATTCTGATCACAACTCTGATCCGAACTCCCACTCACCTGACAAAGGGGCAAACCCTAAAAGCTAGTGACGTTTACTAGCAAAAAAACCTGTTGGAATTTAACCTGGTGTTGTGAGACTTCTTACTGTATTTACCCCAGTCCAATGCCGGCATTTCCACATTATGAATGAAGATCTACATTGAGGGTTGAACCGTGTAAAATTAAACTTTCACTGTCAATGCACACACATGAAGAATGGGTGTTTGTGTGGGGTAACAGAGAGCTGCAAGAATCCACATATCAGTAATAAGTCACAGAGAGTAGTGGTAGAAGGCTGTTCAAGTGACTGGAGGCTAGCGTCCTGTTGTCTACCACAATGATCAGTGCTGGGTCCCTTAATGTGTGTGATATAGATAAATTATATCAACAAAAATGTGGGGGGAATGTTAAGCAAGTTTGCAGATGTCACCATGATTGTTAGGGTGGTTAATAGTGAAGAAGATGGTTGTAGGTTAGAGAAAAATATAGACAGGTTGGTCAGATGGGCAGAACAGTGGCAGATGGCATTTAACTCTAAGTGTGAGATGGTGCGCTTTGGAAGGAGAAACAAGGTAAGGGGGCATATAATGAATGGCAGGACACTAGAATGCACAGTAGATCAGATGGATCTTGGGGTATTTACTCACAGATCCCTGAAGGTGGCTGTGCACATGAATAGTATAGTTAAGCAGGCATATGGGACGCTGGCTGTTATCAGTTGTGGAATAGAGTACAAGAATCAGGAGGTAATGTTGGGATTGTCCAGAGCGTTGGTTAGGCCACAACTGCAGACTGTGTGCAGTTCTGGTCACCTCACTATAGGAAGGACGTGATAGCACTAGAGTGGGGACAGAGGAAGCTCACCAGGATGTTGCCTGGGATGAAGCATTTGAGCTATAAGGAGAGACTAGATAGACTTGGATTGTTTTCTTTAGAGCAGAGAAGATGGGGTGGGGGGAGAGACATGATTGAAGAGTATATGGACTGATGCATCCTGACAACAAACCTTTCAAAGCACTTCATAATGATAAAGTGGAGGTGTTTGCTGGTGACTGCACAATATTCAGCACTATTCGTGACTCCTCAGACACTGAAGCGTTCCATGTTCAAATGCAGCGAAACCCGGATAGTATCCAGGCTCGGGCAGGCAAGTGACAAGTTACAATTGTGACACACCAATGCCAGGCAATGACCATCACCAACAAGAGATAATCTAACCATTGCTCCTTGACATTCAACGGCATCACCATTGCGGAATCGCTCACTATCAACATCCTGGGGGTTACCAATGACCAGAAACTGAACTGGACCCAGCCATATAAACACAGTGGCTACAAGAGCATGTCAGAGGCTGGGAATCCTGTGGTGAGTAACTCACCTCTTGACTCCCAAAGCCTGACACCATCTACAAGGACACAAGTCAGGAGTGTGATGGAATACTCCCCACTTGCCTGGATGGGTGCAGCTCCAACAACACTCGAGAAGCTTGACACCATCCAGGACAAAGCAGCCCCGCTCGATTCACACACTAACCCGAAACATTTACTCCCTCCACTCCCTATGCACAGTGACGGCCGTGTGTACCATCTACAAGATGCACTGCAGCATCTCACCAAGGCTCCTTAGGCAGCACCTTGCAAACCCACCACCTCTACCATCTAGAAGGACAAGGGCAGCAGATACCTGGGAACACCCCCACCTGGAGGTTCCCCTCCAAGTCACCCATCATCCCGACTTGGAAATATATCAGCCGTTCCTTCACTGTCGCTGGGTCTAAATCCTGGCACTCCGTCCCTAACAGCACAGTGGCTGTACCTACACCTCAGGGACTGCAGTGGATTCAACATGACGGCTGACCCACCACCTTCTCAAGGGGCAATTAGGGAGGGGGGGGTAAATGTTGGACCTTGCCAGCCATGCCCAGGAATGGATAAAATTAATTCCAACTGCTTATCCCATCCCGTTAAACATTTTCTCTCCAATATTTCGCTTTCTGAGCTTCCTTACTGTGATTTTCCCCTCAATAAACTCAACTTTGGGAAGTTGGCCATTGACTTTGACCTTTCACCCTCCCACTTTTCAAATTTTAACAGTTTTTTTGCTCCAACGGTTTCTGCTCGCGGCGGGGGCGGGACCAGAGGCAGCTGGCCAATCAGGGAGGAGGGGCGCGAGACGCCACTCCGCCAATCAGCGCTCTGGCTGCCAGACGGTGCCACAAACTTGGAATTCCATTGGTAGACATTGCTGTCAATCATTGACGGCAGTTGTTTGGCTGAAGGCTCGGCCAATGAGAGTGGAGGGCGGGGAGCTGGCGGTGCCGTGTTCGGAGTTGGTCTCAGTCTCTGTGAAGTGTTGAGTGCTTTTTGTGGTCGCTTGAGCTTTGGTGGCGCAAATGTTGGTTTCTGGGTGGATGCTGCTCTCTGGTTAGGATCCAGTGTGGAGCGGAAACAGGGGGATTTGCACGTTCAGTGGAGCTGGTTGTGTTAACACGGTGACTCCATGGTCTGTTCTGCTGCTGCAGCCATTCCCCACTGCCAGCCTCAAACAGTGAGTGCTGTTCCCAGCTCAGTAACAGCAGCTCCCCAATGGGGGGAGAGGAAGCCCCTTACCCACACCCTCACCCACTTCATGTCTCCTCAGCTCGTGTTACTGCCCCCGAATTTGTGAATGGGAGCGACTTTTGTAAAGCTCAGCAATTAATTAATCTGTCAGTTATAAGGCCAGATGTTAGTTGAGTCGGTGTGGAGACGGGGGCGATAGTCGAGAGCTGAGGATTGCGCCCCCCTTTCACCATGTCAGCTCCTGTGAGATTGCAATAGGGGAAATTTGCAACTGTGGCTTAACAGTAAACTAATAAGTTGATTGGCCAGTGCATGCTGTTGTGTAAGGGACAGGATGTGTGAAATAAAGGGAATGTAAGAAGTAGGAGCCGGAGTAGGCCAACTGGGCCCTTGAGCCTGCTCTGTCATTCAATATCATGGCTGATCTTTTTGTAAATCAGCTCCACTTACTCCTGCCTGCTCACCATAACCCTTAATTCCTTTACTGTTCAAAAATTTACCTATCCTTGCCTTAAGAATATTAAATGAAGTAGCCTCAACTGCTTCACTCAGCTGGGAATTCCACAGATCCCCAACTTTTGTGTGAAGAAGTTACTCCTCGACTCAGTCCTAAATTTGCTTCCCCTTATTTTGAGGGTCTCCCCCCTAGTTCTAGTTTCACTTGCCAGTGGAAACAACTTCCCTGCTATCTTATCTGATCAGGCAGCATGGTAGCACAGTGGTTAGCACTTCACAGCTCAAGGGGCCTGGGTTCGATTCCTGGCTTGGGCCACTGTGTGTGTGGAGTTTGCAAGTTCTCCTCATGTCTGCGTGGGTTTTCTCTGGGTGGTCTGGCTTTCTCCCACAGTCCAAAGATTTGCGGGTTAGTTTGATTGGCCATGCTAAAATTGTCCTTTAGTGTCCTGAGATGTGTGGGTTAGAGGGTAAAAATGTTGAGATATGGAGGTAGGGCCTGGGTAGGATTGTGGTTGGTGCAGTCTCGATGGGCCAAATGGCCTCTTTCTGCACTGTAGGGTTTCTATAATTATCTGTTCCCTTCATAATCTTATTTGTTTCTGTAAGATCTCCCCTCATTTTTCTGAATTCCAATGAATATAACCCCAGGCTACTCAGTTTCTCCTCATAAGCCAATCCTCTCAACTCCAGAATCAATCTAGTGAATCTCCTCTGCACCTCCTCCAGTGCCAGTATATCCTTTCTCAAGTAAAGAGACCAGAACTCCAGGTGTGGTTTGGCCTCACCACCTTATACAGCTATAACATGATCTTGCTGTTTTTAAACTCCATCCGTCTAGCAATGAAGGACAAAATTCCATTTGCCTTCTTCGTTACCTGCTGCACCTGCAAACTCCTTGAGATTCCTGCACAAGTACACCCAGGTCCCTCTGCACAGCAGCATGCTGCAATTTTTTTCTATTTAAATAATAGTCGTTAAATAAAAGAATTGGGGCCAATGTATGAAAATAATCCAAAGTAGAATGAAGTTAGTGTAAGACAGGTAAAGTTAAGACATGGTGGGGCAGCTCAGTTGAAGGAAGTATGTGTCCTGTGCTCTATGTGAAGTTATGGACACTACTGCTGTCCTAAATGACAATACCTGCAGGAAGCGCTACCAGCACGCAGAAACATAAACTCTGGAGTTTGGGATGCCACGGGTGGCTGGAGTTAGCGGTGCACCTGAGAGGATGAGGGCTAAATGGATAGCATGTTTGGACAGTCAGTCATACTGCAGCGTAAGGGCCTGGAGGCAGAAATCACATTTCTGTTTTGGAAGCTAGTGAGTGCTTGGGTTCCTGAGAGGAATGCGGTTAGAGCAGGGTTTTTGACACTGCAAGTGTCTTGGTGTACAGGAGGGGGCAGAAGAAGAAGGGAAGAGCAGTAGTGATAATGGATTTATTAATTTGAGGAACAGCCAGGCATTTCTGTGGTCTTAGATGTGATTTTAGAATGGCAAGTTGCCTCCTGATGCCAGGGTTAAGCATGTCACTGAGTGATTGCAGGACATTCCTCTGGGGTGAACAACCAGAGGTCATGGTCCACATTGGGTAGGAAGGGGGATGAGGTAGAGTTCTGGGCGCCACACTATAGAAAGGATGTGAGCGCACTGGAGAGAGTGCAGAAGAGGTTTACCAGAATGATTCCAGTTACTTCAGTTATGTGGGTGGCTTGGAGAGTTTGGGACTGTTCTCCTTGGAGAGAGGAGGGCTGAGAGGAGATTTGATAGAGATATTCAAAATCATGAGGCAGCTGGCTATCAGGTCTCATTAATTCCCACTCTCTTTCAGAACTTGAGAGTGAAAAGCTGATGAACTATCTGGGAGTGGACAACGATCAGGAAATCTTGCTTCCTCCTGTCACTTCAAGGTAATATCGTCAGCTTGGACAGATCTATGGTTACTAGTCTTTGTAAAAGATGATTCTTATTGAGCTCTGATTGGGAACCAATTCAGCAGTGACTCCTGTGTACAAACTCACACCAAGCCCCATTGACCCTTCACCCTTGTACTCACTGATATATAATGGCTCCTGGTCTGGCAGTAGAGATCTCAAGAGTTGTAGGGCTGGAGGGAGTTATAGTGATATAGGGTTGTGTGTGTGTGTGTGTGTGTGTGTGTGTGTGTTGTGGGGGGGGGGGGGAGTGGAAATGATGCAGGAATTGGAACTTGAGGATCAGAAACTTAAAATCAAAATGTTGCTGGAATGGGAGTCTGTGTATGTTGCTGAGTGATGGAGTGAGAGGTTAAGTAGAGAAGCAGGAATAGGCACTGGGGGATGAAGTCTATCCTGATGGTTGGACCCTAATTGTAATGGCCAGAAGTTTGTGCCTTCTGCTGATTTTAGTCAGAATTTCCCATGAAGGCAACACAGCAGCTCCAAGAATAGATTGGCTGTTCAGCATCATGCTTCCTATGCATTCTCAGTATGTGAGAAACTTTATTAAAGGCGCAAGATAACTGAGAGAGAGAAGGAAGGCAAAGCGGTCAAATTGTATGTTTCATAGTGCCTGGTGACAAGTCAGTCTACACAAAGCAGCATCAGAATCAGCAATACAACAGTAAGGGCTTTGGAACAGAAATAATCCCCTTGACAGTGAGGATCCAAAGAGATTCCTTAGATGATGAGGATTCAAAGTAGCCCTTGAATAATGAAGGAACATTGCAATTGAGGGGGTGGATTTTGAGATCAGTAGGCACTGTATTGGGTGATAGACTGGCTTCACTAAACTGGGTCCTGAGGACCATGAGCCAATGCAGACTTGATAACTGCTGTGCCCAGTATTCTCTTCCATCCATTGAAACCCTGGGAGTTTCTTGTGTGTCCTGTGGAGTGTCCACAATTCAGTCACTGAGCACCAGTGACCAAAGGGGTAGATATCAAGTCCAGTGGACAACCGTCCAGTGTTGAATATTGATATTTCTCTCCCAGTTGAACTGTCACAAGAGTAAAAAAGTGACAGTCAGAGATGACAGCACAGGAAGGTTTGTGTGTACAGATTCCAAGTCATTACAGTTATACATCATGTCTGGGAAACCAACAGTGGGTTGGAATCTGGTTTAAAATGAGAAATGGGGAACATCGCTGATAGCCTTTCATTCAGAAAATGTCACAGTTCAACCATCAGACCTGACTATCTGGAGACCTGAAAGATGGCGACTGTTCCTTGATTTATAAACAAATCACATGGGAAATGCAGGATCTTATTATTTCAGAAATATCTGCAGTTGCAATCCTGTAATCAATGGCTGAGAGACTGGTTTGCGTGATGGATTGGGCTACATTCACGGCCTTTTGTAGTTTCTTGGGTCTTGGGCAGAACAGGAGCCATACAACCAGTAAGAATGGTCTCTATGGTGCATCTGTAAAAGCTGGTGAGAGTCTTGGCTGACATGCCAAATTTCTTTAATCTTCTGAGAAAGTAGAGGAGTTGGTGGTCTTTCTTTACGATAGTATCGGCATGAGGGGACCAGGACAGGTTGTGGCCTTCTCAAACTATCTGAAGCACAAATGGTCTTGTCAGCGACCATTAATGATTGATCTGTCCGACTATTTCTCAAAATTTGGTTTATTTTCTCATTTTGTCAGAGGATTAAAGGAACACCTTTCTCTTCGAGACAAAATATCCCAAACCTGACTTCCTTCACCAATAACTATACATAATTTGCTTTATCCTTGTATACTATTCTCCTTTTCTATCACTCAGACAGACAAGAGCATCAGACACATGGGAACACCGCCACCTGCAGGTTTACCTCTAAGCCACTCATTGTCCTGACTTGGAACTCTGTCTCCGTTACTTCATTCAGCCCTTTCACGTCTGCTGCACAGGACCAGCAAGAGGCTATTCACCTCCCCACATCCTCTTTTGCAATTTGTTTTGATCATACCTAATCATGTAACTTGATCCCTGTAACCAGTCAAAAAATCTAAGATCTAAACTTTCAGTTTACCCCCATTACCACAGGGCCATTTTATTTCGGGGTGGTGGGAGGTGGTGGCAGTATCGAATTGAACACAGATTGCTAAACACTGTGCCCTGTCCTTGTGACTATGATCGAACATTTCACTTCCCCCCCTCTCAGTCTCCCATAGAGGAAGTTAGCTGCAGTCAAGAGAAACCTTTTGGGAGGTTTCTGATGTGTTGCTTTTCTATTTGACCACTTTTTCCAGGAAAAGTCAATTTGAGAGAAACTGTTCTGACATCTTTGTCGCTGCAGGAAATCTTACCTCAACTCCTTGTGTTCATTCATGGGATGTTGCTAGGTTTTAGTTGCCCGTCCCTAGTTACCAGTTCAGAAAATGGTAGTAAGCACTCGCCTTGAACCTCTGTAATCTGTTTGGTGTAGGAGTTGAGCTGAGGGATTTGGGACCACAGATTCACCAGTCATCTCTAAAGAGCTCCTCAACTTTTCTGGCAGGTTGGGCAGTGAGTTGCGTGTTGGCCATTTCACAGGTTCCCTGCCACCTTTGATGACCTATGCGCATCTCCCAGCTGGAGAAAAATGGCGCTGCTGGGAACCTGCAGAAAATCAGCAGGCCACTGATTAGCATGACTTTACATACCTCAGCATGCCATTATCAGGGTTCACACGGCAATCTCCACCCACGTCTGCGTCTCCCATCTCGTTGGCATGATGCAACTTTGGCGCGAATCAGAATAAGTATATAAAAGTCTCAACCTAGTGTGGCAGTCTTGAACAGGTGTGAGAAGGTATGTGCTGCTAGTGGAACGTGGGGGATGTTGCAGGCAGGCCCTGGAGATGTCTGGTGTCTTTCCTCCTACTGTCTTCAGGTTTTGGCTCATGACCAGGGACTTGACTGAGTGTTGGTGTTCTGGGGTGGGGGAGGAATGTACCAGGCTGACTGAGGCCTAACCAGCCTGCTGCTGCTCCAGGCTGGGGTGCAGAGGTTCTGACATGGATTGCATGGAATCTGCTATCACTGGGCACATCTGGTGCTGCTTTGCAGTCTGTCCCTGCCCTATGACATGGACCAGCAACACATGCCTGTAACGGATGCTACAATTGCACACACAGCAATGGCTCAAGGGTGTGCATTGCCACGGCTGCACACCAACCTGCATAATCTGTGCCAATGTTTGTCATGATGGGAATCTTGCACAACCCTAATCAGACCACGTATGACACCATGGATCGTGTAGGGTTGCCAGCACCCACAGGTACGGATTCTGGCCCAAGTGAGGGATTGGGGTGGTGCTGAGTCTACGATGCCAATGAGAATAATCTGTCATCCTATGCTCTTTCCAAATTCCTGTGCAAATGGATTTCAGTTTGCCCAATCTGGAGCTGGCCATGTTGATGGCAGCAGGGGTAGAGGAGGAGGAGGGCATGGAGAGACCACCGCAGGAGTAGCCACCACCAGACCCTCAGGAAGGAGGGCAGGGAGCTACTACTGAAGGTCAGGAGGTGGGTGGACAGGCTCCAGAGACGGTGCACAGAAAGCGGAGGGTGCTGAGGGCAAGGAGGTACAGGTCCCGCAATTCTTTAGAGGCCCTCTCGGAGGAAATGTATTGTCGCTGGCTGCGCCTGTCCAGTGCGACACATTTGTGAAGTGCTCACACACCTGGCATTTCAGGGAGGGACAGCCACCTGCACCCTGTGGACGTGAAGGTGACAGCAGTCCTCAATTTCTATGTCTCCAGGTCATTCTAGGCACCCAGTGGCGATCAAGCTGGGATCTCTCAGTCCTCCGTGCACAGATGTGTGCAGCAGGTCACAGATGCCCTGTATGCTCTGGCAGGGCAGTGCATTAGTTTCATTGTGGGCCGTGCACAGCAGGAGGCCCGGGCTCTCGGCTTCACATCCATTGCCAGATTTCGAATGTGTAGGGCGCAGTAGGTGGCACGCACATCGCCTTGCAAGCTCCCCATGCAGGGCCGCAGCAACTTTCGAACAGGAAAGGGTTCCACTCCCTGAACGTCCAAATTGACTGCAACCATCAAATGAAGATCATGCATGTCGATGTACGCCACTCAGGGGTGTCCATAACAGCTTTGTATTCTGGCAGTCGGCCATCCCTTTGAAGACCAGCCCAGGCTCCTGGAATGGCTACTGGATGACAAGGGTTACCCGTTAAGGCCATGGCTGATGATGCCTGTGCAGAGGCCTGAGACCGAGGTGGAGACCCACTATGATGAGGCCCATGCAGCCACCCGGTCTGTCGTTGAGTGGTGCATTGGCCTGCTGAAAATGTGGTTCCATTGCTTGGACTGCTGTTGGAGGGGGGGAGCCTCCAGTATGATCCTGTGCATGCTTCACGCATCATTATCGTCTGCTGCACTCTTCACGATATTGCCCAGCAGCAGGGAGACCAGTTGGAGCAAGAGGAGGAGGAGGAGCAGCCCCACCATATGAAGAGCCAGAGGAAAGATGGTGGACGGCAATGGCTGGTGTCTGGCAGGGAAGGACAGTGAGGAACGCCTAGATTGCAGCCTGCTTCACCTCGTTGGTGCTGTGCAGTGAAGGGGGTGCAACCAACACACATCCACCACATCCCAAAAGCAAGCGCAGCTGCTATTCCCCCTCCAACTCTTGGGCCCTCGAACCAGCACTTACCCTTTCCCAGCTTCTGTCATCCCAACACCCTATCCCCCAGAAACATCTAACCTGATTAATGTGCCTGAGCTGGCAATGGCTGCGAGCTTGATTGAAGACTGGAGGATGATGACAACTTGCTGTTGTGCACACTGGGATTCTGCCCCTGGTGTCACTCAAGTCTGACTCTTATCTGTACTCTGGATACGTGCTACTACCCTGGCCCACGGAGCTGTAAGAGTTGGGGACACGTTTTTTTGGCCAAGGGGGTGGGGAAGGGAAGGGGGAAGGGGGCACTTGCACCGAAGGTCTGGTGGTTGTAGGCAAAGGTAGGGCAGGCACTCTGAAACGTGTGGCTGAGTCTTCAAGGCTCAACAGACAACACCTCTGGGAGTTGGGAACACTGAGCTCTGTGGGGGGAGGGGGCATCAGAGACATGGTAGTCACAGTGATATGCAATTAACAGTTTATTGTCTTAACATAAATGGTTACCAAACCCTGACTAATGCTGACTATCACCCGTGCCCTCTAGTGAACTACAACTTTCTAACTTTGTGCTGTCTACTGCTTCCTTTAGATGCTTCCCCAGTATGCACATTGGACGTGATGCATGCCCTGTTGCCTGTGATGCTCTTGGCAGACGTCCTCTGGGTGACTGGGACCTGGAGGGTCCCAGCTGACTTATGTATGGCACTGTTTCGATGCCACTCTGTTCTTCTTGCTGGCCCTGAGATGCCCCAGTGTGAGAAAGGGGGGAATTGGAAAGTCTCTGGACGTCCGGGACCTTCTGGGTGGAAGGCCCCAGCATGGATCAAGCCCTTCCTTCTCCCTTGGTGTGCCCAGAGGCCCCAGGATACTCTATGATGCCAGGACAGCTGGACTGAGCTCCAGAAGCTCCAGCGTCACCTGGCTCTGCCAGTCCTGGAGGCGTAGATATGTCTGCCCCATGATGTGTGATCCCTCAGCCCTGGCCCTTGGAAACTCGGCCAAGCTCCGGAGCCCCTCTGCTACAGCATTCTGTGAGTGAGCCAGACTCTGGAGCCCCTCAACAGTAACCATCTGAGCCTGGGCTAAGTTGTTGAGGCCCACAGCCACAGCCTACTGTTTTACCAGAATGCCAGCAACAGTCCCAGCTATGGCCGGCAGTGTCTCCCACATGCCCCCGACATCCATGCCGTTGAACGTTGTGTCTCCTGAATGCTGGAAACACTCGCCCGTGGCCCATTGTATCTCCAGGATGGCTTGGACCCTGTCACCCTTTAGGACAAATCCCTGAGCCAGACTTTCCACTGAGGTCACCACCCTTGCAGTGTTGGCCTGGGCTGCTTGCTGTATCAGCACCACCTCCTGCAACAGCACTGTGTTTGACTCACCTAAACAGCCTTGCAATCGCAGCATGGTTGCTGATAGCCCTTCCACAACTCCCCCAGGTTTCCTGATGCATCTCCACCAGCCTTGGGAGGAACAGACTCAGAGGCCCAGCAGCTAGCTTGGAGACAACTGAATCCTGGCCCCTGGCAGACCTCCGTCTGCCCGAGCCCTCAGATGTGCCCGCCTCCACCCGATGTACATCAGTATCTGTGATGTGCTCACCAGATCGTGACCCAGAAGCCTCAATACTAAAGGTACCCACCGTGGTGATCGTCTTTGTGTTGATGGGTTGTGTGGTACAGGACCGTGCCGCTTTAGTGGTGCTGCCCTCAGAGGATTGCTCAGTGCCTCCCACCGAGGTGATATCCAGAGGGTTGTGGGCAGTTTGCTCCAGAGCAGCAGGGCAGCAGCAACACCCAAAGGGCTGGGTTCCTCTTAGTGCAGAGCTGTAACAAAGAACGCACATTAGGGGGAGGGAGCCAAAATGTTCCATGCAGCATCACACTTACTTAGAGGAGAACCTAGGTTGCGGGTGCACTTCTGTTCACTTGCATGCTGTATGCTGACCTGGCTGTCAGTGACCATTTGGTATGACCTATCACCCCCTGCCAGCTCCATGGCAAGCTCCTCCATGCTGGTCAGCTGCCTCAAGTCAGGTGCACCACCACCGGTCGGTGTCATCTCCTGTGGATTGTGGATGTTCTGTGGGATCATAAGATGGATAGCAAGCATTAAGATATTGCAGTGCATGGTGTGCAGTGCATGCCTCTGTCTCGGGCATTGTGCTGACAGTTTCAGGAAAAGTGGTCACCACTGAAGGTTGCTTGTTGAGGGGTGAGATTCTGTTCCTGGGGGAAGGGTACTTGTTGCATGCCCTTCAGGTGTCCAAGCAGGGTAGGAGATCCGTGCCAAGTATGTGCAGAGTTCGAAGTGGGATGCTCACTCACCCTTGCTGCTCAAATAAGGTCGTACATTCTTTTGTGACACTGCTTGCCAGAGTGCGGTGTCAGGCTCCCGGCATTCACCACTTCTGCTATTCCTCCCACAGTGCTGTGGTAGCTGCACCCCTTGGGTTAGTGCCCTAGCAGGAAAGATTTGTTCATGCCTCTCCTCCACGGCATCTAGCAGGTGCTTCTGATTGGCCTCTGAAAATCTGGGAGTCAGTTTGCATGCAGACATCTTTGTGGCATGACTGGCTGTGTGTCCATTCTTGCAGCTTATATACAGCTGTGGGTTATTAGGAGAGTGCAGGTGCAGTGAATGTGGCCAGTCAAGGGCATGTTGAGATATTTTGAAGGCTGCGTTCAGTTGAGTGCCATGCATCTCTCGCGGTGCTGATTAGCTGCTATTCAATAGGCTGCTGTGTTGGGGGAGGGGGGATGCAATACTCCGGGTTCCTAATTGATTAGCTGCTGTGTCTGGGGGGTGCAGTACTCAAGGCCCCCCATTCAAGAGAGGGAATGATCACAAGCTGGGGTTGTGCATATCAGCGCTAGTTTTTGCAAGGCAGCAGTGAGGACAGTATGTTCAAGGAATGGAGGGATTGGGTACCCACAGTATCCGAATCCATGGGGGCATAAGGTGAGCGGGAAGCAATGACTGTGTGCAGGGGAAGGGGGGGCAGTGATGTCTGTGGGGGAGGGGGGATTGTGGGGGCCAGCGATGAGGCTAGCAATGTTTGTGGGGGCCTCTAATGAAGCCAGCGATGTCTGTGGGAGTTGGATGGCAGTGATCTGGATGCTGACAGGTCTTTTCAGTGATCTCCCAGCAATGTGTGCGTGTGTGGGTTCCCGCTCATGCCACCGATTTCAGGCTCTTTGGCGCAAATAGACCCCATCCCCTGGGTTTTTAATGATATGGAGTGAGGAGATTTGGGTTTGAAATTGCACTGAAAATAAAATCGTGAGCTAGAACAGTTTTCCCACCAATTCAGCACTTTTGGGAGAATAGCCTCTGTTATATTCAACCAGCTTCACATTAGGTTCGATCACACTTGGAGCATTGTGCACAGTTCTGGTCTCCATATCCCTTGGTTAGAGCACACTGGGAGCATTGCTATTTCCTTTGGTTAGACCACACCTGGGGCACCCTGCACAGCCCCAGTCTCCATTACCCATGCTATGTTAGGGACCGGATCAGAAACTGCAAGGTATATTATGAAGTTACCTTAGACCCTAATTTTATTTGATTTTGGCATTAGTGGAGCATAAGGTTTTTTTAATTCAATTGTGGGACATGGATTTGCTGGCTGGCCAGCGCTTATTGCCCACCCCTAATTTCCTTTTTTTAAATGCGGTAATCCATGTGATGTGGGTTGACCCACAATGCTGTTAGGGAGGGAATTCTGGAATTTTGACCCAATAACTGAAGGAACAACAATGTATTTCCAAGTCAGGATGGTGAATAGTTTAGAGGGGAACTTGCAGGTGGTGGTGTTCCCATGTATCTGCTGCCCTTGTCCTACTATATAGAAGTAATCTTGGGTTTTGCAAGTGGTGTCTCAGGATCTTTGGTGAGTTTCTGCAGTGCATATTGTAGGTGGTACACTCGGCTGCCACTGTATGTTGGTGGTGAAGGGAATGAATGTTTGTGGATGGGGTGCCAATCAAGTGGGCTACTTTGTGCTGGATGGTGCCAAAATTCTTGAGTATTATTGGAATTGTACCCACGCAGGCAAGGGGAGAGTATTCCATCATGCTGGTGACTTGTGCCTTGTAGATGGTGGATAGCTCTGGGGAGTCAGGAGGTGAGTTACTCACCACAGTATTCCTAGCATCTGACTTGCTGTTGTAGCGACTATGTTTATGTGGCAAGTCCAGTTGAGTTTCTGATCAATGGTGACCCCTCAAGAATGTTGACAGTGGAGGATTCAGTGATGGCAACACCATTGAATGTCAATGGTGGTGGTTAGATTGTCTCTTATTGGCAATGGTTATTGCCTGGCATTTGTGTGGCACAAATCTTACTTGCCAGTTGTCAGCCCAAGCCTGGATATTGCCCAGATCTTGATGCATTTGAACATGAACTGCTTTAGTATCTGAGGAGCCATGAATGGTGCTGAACATTATGCAATCATCAGCGAACATCCCCATTTCTGACCTTATGACAGAGGAAGGGTCATTGACGAAGCAGCTAAAGATGGTTAGGCTCAGGACAATAACCTGAGGGCCCCCTGCAGAGATGCCCTGGAACTGAGATGACTGACCCACCCCACAAGCACAATCATTTTTCTTTGTGTCAGTCTTATGGTTTGGATTAGAAACTCCAAAGTGTTTCATGAAGCCCACCTGAATCACAAGTTTTGCATCCTCAATTTGGCTAGGATAAGCATGATATATTCCACTCCAGGTGTGATTCGAATGACTCACGAGGGAGCTTTTATCAAACAAAGTTTATTTAAGGATATAATTAACATGGAAAGAAAATTAGCAATAAATTCTATCAATTACAAACAAGAAACAAAACAACCGCTACCGTGTGTAACCTAGAAATATCTAATATGTTCCAATGAAACTAAAACCTTTGCCATAGACAACATCCCTTAAACGGGTTCAAGACAGCAAAGTCTACTGCTTACGTGATACTGGAAATTGAGTCCTTTGGTTGAAGTTTACAGTTCTCTGGATTCACTCCAAAGAGTTTGAAAACAAGACAGCTTCCCAAAATACCAGGTCCAGCACTTGGTCCAGCCCCCAACAACAGCAGATTTTCACCCTTCAGGGAAACGGGATCTTGTTTTTAGCTAACTAACAGAATTTTCAAATGGCAGGGAGAAAGGGAAAATACTTCTTTTTAGCTTGCTGTCCCTTCTAAAACTAAAACTCAACCTGTAGCTCCAAATTGAAACTGAAAAGAAACTGTCCAAAAACACATGACTGTCCTCCTAACAATGCAGGATCATAAAAGTAATCCCAAAGTAAACACAAAGAACCCATTTAAGCCAATAAAAGGACATTTCCAGTCAAGCTGACAACAATGACATCACTGAAACTGTTAGCTAAGAAACCACTGAAGCTTTAAAAGCTGCAGAAATCATATTTAAAAAAAACTTTGTTAAAGGTAAACTAACATCACACTAGGTATAACTCCAACCCCATTGATTCCGATTTTGCCAGGGCTCCTTGATGCCACACTTGGTCGAATGTGGCCTTGATGTCAAAGGTTGTCACTCTCATCTCAGCTCTGGAATTCATCTGTATTTGCTCATGTTTGAACCAATGTTGGAATGAGATCAGGAGCTGAGAGATCCTAGATTGCTAAATACTGTGCACTGTCCTTGTGACTACGATCGAACCTTTCACTTCCCCCGCTTCAACCTCTTCAATCTCCCATAGAGGAAGTTAGGCTGCAGTCAAGAGGAACCCTTTGGGAGGTTTCTGATGTGTTGCTTTTCTATTTATAGTTCCACACGATTTGACTACTTCTTCCAGGAATAGTCAATTTGAAAGAAACTGTTCTGACGGGGAATGACATCTTTGTTGCTGCAGGAAATCTTAGCTTGACTGCTTATGTTCATTCAGGGGCTGTTGCTAGGTTTTGGTTGCCATCCCGAATTGCCAGTTCAGAAAATGGTGGTAAGGAGTTCCCTGTAGTCTGTTTGGTGTAGGAGTTGAGCTGAGGGATTTGGGACCACAGATTCACCAGTCATCTCTAAAGAGATAGAATGGAAAAGCAGAAATGTTATATTCACCCAGCATCAAATTTGGTTTGATCACACCTGGAACATTGTGCATAGTTCTCCATATCCTTGGTTAGATCACACCTGGAGCATTGTGCACAGTTCTGGTCTCCATATCCTTGGTTAGACCACACTGGGATCACAGTGCACAGTTAGGGTTTCCATATCCCTTGGTTAGACCACACCTGGAACATCGTGCACAGTTCTGGCCAAAATTACCCTTGGTATGTTAGGGACCAGATCAGAAACTCCAAGGTATATTGTGAAGTTACATTAGACCTCACATTTGTTCCCATCCCTCATTGCCGTTGAGAAGCTGGTGGTGAACTGTCTTCTTGAAGCGTTGTAATCCATGTGCTGTTTGTTGACCCACAATGCTGTTACAGAATTCCAGGATTTTGACCTCAGGACTGCGAATAAATTTCCAAATCAGGATGGTGAGTGGCTTGGAAGAGAACTTCCAGGTGATGATGTTCCCATGTAATTGCTGCCCTTGTCCTTGATGGAAGTGATCGTGGGTTTGAAAGTTGCTGCCTAAGGATCTTTGATGAATTTCTGTGGTGCATTTTGTAGATGGTACACACTGCTGCTACAGAGCATTGGTGGTGCAGGGAGTGAATGTTTGTGGATGTGGTACCAGTCAAGCGGGCTGCTTTGTGCTGGATGGTGGTCAAGCCTCTTGAGTTTTGTTGGAGCTGCATCCATCCAGGCAAGCAGGGAGTATGCCATCACACTCCTGACTTGTGTCCATGTAGATGGTGGACAGGTTTGATGAGTCAGGAGGTGAGTTCCTTTTCACAGTTTTCCTAGCCTCTAACTTGTTCTTGCAGCCACTGTGTTTATGTGGCGAGTCCAGTTGAGTTTCTGGCCAATGGTAACCTTAAGGATGGTGACAACGGGGGATTCAGTGAAAGAGAATTTCCCCCCCGATATCCATTAATTCCAATTTTGCTAGGGTTCCTTGGTGCCACACTTGGTTGAATGCAGCCTTGATGTCAAGGGCTGCCACTCAAATCTAACCTCTGGAAATTAGCTCTTTTGTTCATGTTGGAACCAATGACATAATGAGGTCAGGAGCTGGGTGATCCTCGTGAAACCCAAACTGGGCATCACTGAGCAGGTTGTTGCTGAGCAGGTGCTGCTTGATTGCACTGTTGATGACCCCCATCCATCACTTTACTGATGATTGAAAATAGATTAAAGGGGCGGTAATTGGCTGGGTTGGACTTGTCCTCCTTTTTGTGTATGGAACATACTTGGGATATTTACATATTGTTAGGTATATGCCAGTGTTATAACTGTACTGGAGGAGTTTGGCTCGGGGAGTGGAAGGTTCTGGAGCACAAATCTTCAATACTGTTACTGGAATATTATCAGGACCCATTGCGTTTGCAGTATACAGTGCTTCCAAACATTTTTTGATATCATGTACAGTGAATCAAATTGGCTGGAGTCTGGCACTTGTGATGCTGGGGACCACTGGAGAAAGCCAAGATAGATCATCTATTCGGCATTTCTGGCTGAAGATTGCTGCAGATGCTTCAGCATTAGCTGATGTGCTGGGCTCTGCCATCATTGAGGATGGGGATGCTTATGGAGCCTCCTCGTTCAGTGAATTGATTAATTGTTCACCACCATTCATGACTGGATGTGGCAGGACTACAAGGTTCCGGGTGTGATTCCATTGATCCACTAGGTAGTTTATATTGAAACAAACTTTATTTAAGTACGCTGAATATAACAAAAATGAAGTAGCATAACTTTTACCAATTAAAATACTTTTAAAAAAGTATATTTTTCTTATAGCTATGTAACTCAATAGTTCTAATGTAAGCAATATCACCATAGACATAAATGTTAATTCAGAACAATTTAGC
Organism: Carcharhinus amblyrhynchos; assembly: GCF_965287045.1. Classification (NCBI taxonomy): domain Eukaryota; kingdom Metazoa; phylum Chordata; class Chondrichthyes; order Carcharhiniformes; family Carcharhinidae; genus Carcharhinus; species Carcharhinus amblyrhynchos. The sequence goes on along the minus strand of NW_027649829.1, from coordinate 751,458 downwards.
ACCAAAAACAAACATGCTTACATGGATGCTAGATTTTCAGCCTTTTAACTCCCCTGGGCAGATACAGAAAGTCTTTTGACTCCCATAAGCAGCTTCCAGTGTAAGATCTACCTTCAAAGCAGCAGAACTTCAGAGAAAGAGACCTAATGTTCGTCAGATCCCAGTTTCCAAATCCAGAGAGGGAAAGAGACAGAGAGCTATTTTTTCTCTTTATAGATCCTTAACAGCAACTGAAATGGCCTTCTGTCTTGTCAAGTCACACAGCTATTCCCGTCAAAACCCAAATCATGCCCCACTGAAAAACCCAGGGGAAAACCCTAAAATAACAACCCTGCATTACTCCAGATTAAAACAAACATTTTAGCCATTAAGATCAATTCTGCTGCTGCACTAATAACATGGGCTGCTGGATTCAGACAAAGCGGTACCAATAAAAAAAAGCATTAAAACCTGCACAAGAAACATGACACGCATACATTTCTTAAAGACATAGTATCATTACACTTTGAGCACACTTGGAGTACTGTGCGCAGTTCAGGTCTCCATGTCCCTCCACATTTGGAGCAGTGCAATGTTCTGGTCTCCATATCTCATGGTAAGACCACATCTGGAGCACAGTACTGGGCCTCGTAGAAAATGCATGTTTACACGTGACCTGATTACATGGGAATCTTCCATTACAAATAAAGACACGGGGATTGAAATAATGAGTAGAGCATGTGATAGCAAAAAATTTTGCCATGGGGATAGGAATCGTTCAGTAGAGTATGATATTCAAAAAATAAACAGAACAATCAGAGCAATTTGATCGCTTGTATTCATAAATGTAAAATTGCACACATTCGTAAGTTGCAACCTTTGACAGCATATGAAAACCTTCAGCATTCAGCGCATTCAGAACTGATGAAAAACAGTTGAGCAATGTTATATTTTTATTCGTTACTCTTTGGCCATATTGGCTGCACGCAGCCCCACCTCCCATTTCACACTCAGTTCTGCTGGAACCTGATCTGTGCATATTCCGTCTCTGCTTCCCTGTGGACTGTCCTGTCACTGCTGGGCATCTTCAAGAGGTTGATGTTGGCATAGAGAACGTCATCAGGTTTGTCGATGTTCCCATGTGCTGGATCTTCTGAGAGATGTCGGGGATCTGGTATCTCCTCATCTCTAGTTGTGTCTCTGGTAGTGTTCTGGGGATCATTAAGCAGAATTTTCTGTTTACAAAGAAATGGAAGCATGAGACATTCTCACATCATTTGCTGGCACTTAGAGTTAAATTACTGCACAGCATCTTTAGTGTCAGTCCTGGCTCAGTGAATTCTATTTTTTCTTTCTCGTGCTCTCTTTCTCCATCTCTCTTTGTCTTGATCTGTCTTTCCCTCTGTAGCTCCTGAAATGTATCTAAAATCGATCTCTCTATCTGTCTTTATATCTATTGCTGTCTTTCTCTCTTGCCCTCTTTCTCGCTCTCACCCCCCCCTTTCTCTTGCTCTCGCCCCCCCCTTTCTCTTGCTCTCGCCCCCCCCCTTTCTCTTGCTCTCGCCCCCCCCTTTCTCTTGCTCTCGCCCCCCCCCTTTCTCTTGCTCTCGCCCCCCCCCTTTCTCTTGCTCTCGCCCCCCCCTTTCTCTTGCTCTCGCCCCCCCCTTTCTCTTGCTCTCGCCCCCCCCTTTCTCTTGCTCTCGCCCCCCCCCTTTCTCTTGCTCTCGCCCCCCCCTTTCTCTTGCTCTCGCCCCCCCCTTTCTCTTGCTCTCGCCCCCCCCTTTCTCTTGCTCTCGCCCCCCCCTTTCTCTTGCTCTCGCCCCCCCCTTTCTCTTGCTCTCGCCCCCCCCTTTCTCTTGCTCTCGCCCCCCCCTTTCTCTTGCTCTCGCCCCCCCCTTTCTCTTGCTCTCGCCCCCCCCTTTCTCTTGCTCTCGCCCCCCCCTTTCTCTTGCTCTCGCCCCCCCCTTTCTCTTGCTCTCGCCCCCCCCTTTCTCTTGCTCTCGCCCCCCCCTTTCTCTTGCTCTCGCCCCCCCCTTTCTCTTGCTCTCGCCCCCCCTTTCTCTTGCTCTCGCCCCACCCTTTCTCTTGCTCTCGCCCCCCCCTTTCTCTTGCTCTCGCCCCCCCCTTTCTCTTGCTCTCGCCCCCCCCTTTCTCTTGCTCTCGCCCCCCCCTTTCTCTTGCTCTCGCCCCCCCCTTTTTCTTGCTCTCGCCCCCCCCTTTCTCTTGCTCTCGCCCCCCCCTTTCTCTTGCTCTCGCCCCCCCCTTTCTCTTGCTCTCGCCCCCCCCTTTCTCTTGCTCTCGCCCCCCCCCTTTCTCTTGCTCTCGCCCCCCCCTTTCTCTTGCTCTCGCCCCCCCCTTTCTCTTGCTGTCACCACCCCCCCCCCCACCCCCCCCGGTTTCCATCACCCGCACCCCCCTTTCTTTGCCCGTGCCCCTCTCTCTCACCTGTCCTTTTCCCCTACCCCCTTTCGTTCACCCTCTTCTGCCACCTTCATCCCCTTCCCCCGCTCTCACCCCCTTTCCCCTGCCTTCGCCCCCCCGCCACCATTGTCATCCCTTTCCCCCGCCCTTGCCCCCATTTCCCCCACCCTCACCCTCGCCCTTTCCCCTCGCCCTTTCCCCTCGCCCTTTCCCCTCGCCCTTTCCCCTTGCCCTCCTGTCCCCCCTTCTCTCCCTGTCGCCCCACTGCCTGCCTCTGGTCATTCCCTCTCACATTTGCCTACCTCTGTCCTATCAATGTGATAATGACCCAGATCATTTCTGTAAGAATGAGGGGTGACTTTAGTGAAGTGTTTATAATCATGAGGAATATCGAAAGGGTGAATGCACATAGTCTTCTTCCAGGGAAGGGGAATTGAAAACTAGAGGGCATAGGTTGAAGGTGAGAGGGAAAAGATTTAAAGGAGACCTGAGGGGCAAACACTTTACACAGACTGTGGTACGGATGTGGAATGAGCTGCAAGAGAAAATGATTGAGGCAGTTTCAATAGCGACATTTAAAAAGCACTTGGATAAGTACATGGATGGGAAAGGATTCAAGGGATATGGGCCACATGCAGACAGTTGGGTAACTGGAAGGGCACCATGGTCAGCATTGACCAGTTGGGCTGAAGGGCCTGTTTCCATGCTGTATTGCTTTGTGACTCTTGGTACATAAGAACATAAGAAATAGGAGCAGGAGTAGGCCATCTAGCCCTTCGAGCCTGCCCCGCCATTCAGTAAGATCATGGCTGACCTGAAGTGGCTCAGTTCCACTTACCCGCTTTCTCCCCATAACCCTTAATCCCCTTGCCTACCAAAAACCCATCTACCCGCGTCTTAAATATATTTAGCGAGGTAGCCTCCACCACTTCAACGGGCAGAGAAGTCCAGAGACTCACCACCCTTTGAGTGAAGAAGTTCCTCCTCAACTCTGTTCTAAACTGCCCCCCCCCTTATCTTGAGGCTGTGCCCTCTAGTCCTGATGTTGGTTGGGGGACAAATGTTGGTTCCAAGACCGAGGGAAATCTCTTCTGTGACCTACTTTTAAATAGTGGACGTGAGATATTTCATGACAGCCTGCTGGTGCAAATGGAGCTTGTATTTATCATCTTTACTGAAAGATGGCACCTCGGATAGTGCAGTCCCCCTTTCTGTCGTCTTGCCTCCGATGTGCTGGCTACTGACATCGTGGCACTCCCTCTGAAATTCCTCTTCGACAATTCATCTTTCCCTCAGTACTGACCCTTCAACAGTGCAGCACTTCCTTAAGACTAACATTCCAACATTGCAACACACCCTTGTATTGGCCCTCTGAAAGTGCAGTACTCCTTCAGTACTGACCCTCTGACAGTGCAGCACTCTAAGAAGCCTCACAACACCAGGTTAAAGTCCAACAGGTTTATTTGGTAGCAAACACTACAAGTTTTCGGAGCAGTGCTCCTTCATCAGGAGAGTGAGGAGTTCTGATCACAGGGCATGTAAAGGCACACAGTCAGTTTACAGAATACTGATTAGAATGTGAGTCTTTACAGCTAATCAAGTCTTAAAGGTGCAGACAATGTGAGTGGAGATAGCATTAAGCATAGCTTAAAGAGATGTGTATTGTCTCCAGACAGTACAGTAAGTGAGATTTTGCAAGCCCTGCCAAGTCATGGAGAGTACAGATAGTGTGATATGAACCCAAGATCCCGGTCGAGGCTGTCCACGTGTGTGGAACTTGGCTATCAGGCTCTGCTCAGTGACCCTGCACTGTTGTGTGTCATGATGGCTGCCTTGGAGAACACTTACCCAAAAATCAGAAGCCAAATGCCCGTGACCACTGAAGTATTTGCCAGCAGGAAGAAAACAGTTCATTCATCCGTTGTAACATCTGCATGGTCTCCCCAATGTACCATGCCATGGGAAACCCTTTCCTGCAGCATATCAGATAGACAACATCGGCTGAGTTGCACAAATATGCACTGTGTACCTGGTGGATGGTGTTCTCACGTGAGATGATGGCATCCATGTCGATGATCTGACATGTCTTGCAGAGGTTGCTGTGGCAGGGTTGTGTGGTGTTGTGGTCACTGTTCTCCTGAAGGCTGGGTAGTTTGCTGTGGACAGTGGTCTGTTTGAGATTTGTGGTTGTTTGAAGGCAAGAATTGGGGGTGTGGGGATGGCCTTGGCAAGATGTTCGTCTTTGTCAAAGACATGTTGAAGACTCCGGAGAAGATGTTGTAGCTTCTCAGCTCCGGGGAAGTACTGGACGAAGAAGGGTACTCTGTCGACCATGTCCCGTGTTTGTCTTCTGAGGATATTGGTGCAGTTTTTTGCTGTAGTGCGTCGGAACTGTAGGTTGATGAGTCGAGTGCTATATCCTGTTCTTATGAGGGCATCTTTCAACATCTGGAGGTGTCTGTTGCGATCCTCCTCATCTGAGCAGATCCTGTGTATACGGAGAGCTTGTCTGTAGGGGATGGCTTCTTTAATGTGTTTAGGGTGGATGTTGGAGAAGTGGATCATCTTGAGGTTATCTGTGGGCTTGTGGTACAGTGAGGTGACCGTCCTTAATGGAGATGCATGTGTCTAAGAATGCAACGGATTCCAGAGAGTAGTCCATGGTGAGTCTATTGGTGGGATGGAACTTGTTGATGTCATCATATAGTTGTTTCAGTGATTGTTCACTATGAGTCCAAAGAAAGAAAATGTATCTAGTGTAAGGGTGAAGGTCCTGTGTGGTGAAGAAGCCTTGTTCGAACCTGTGCATGAAGATGTTGGCATATTGAGATGTGAATTTGGTCCCCATGGCTGTTCCATGTGCCTGGATGAAGAACTGGTTATTGAACATAGAACACTACAGCACAAACAGGCCCTTCGGCCCACGAGTTGCGCCGATCACATCAACACCTATCTATAACTCCCAATCCCATAAAACCCCATATACTCATCCAGAAGTCTTTTAAAAGACCCCAGCGAGTTCGCCTCCACCACCACTGACGGCAGCCGATTCCATTCACTCACCACCCTCTGAGTGAAAAACTTACCCCTAACATCACTTCTGTACTTTCCTCCCCACACCTTAAACCTGTGTCCTCTTGTAGCGACCATTTCAACCCGGGGAAATAGCCTCTGAGAATCCACCCTATCTATTCCTCTCAACATTTTATAAACCTCTATCAGGTCGCCTCTCAACCTACGTCTCTCCAGGGAAAAGAGACCCAGTTCCCTCAACCTAACTTCATGAGGCATGCCTCCCAGTCCAGGCAACATCCTTGTAAATCTCCTCTGTACCCTTTCAATAGCTTCTACGTCTTTCCTATAGTGAGGCGACCAGAACTGCGCACAGTACTCCAAATGAGGCCTGATAAGGGTCTTATAAAGTTGCAGCATTACCTCCCGACTCCTAAACTCAATCCCTCGATTAATGAAGGCCAGTACACCATACGCCTTCTTGACCACCTCTTCCACCTGCGAGACCGATTTAAGAGTCCTGTGGACCCGGACCCCAAGATCCTTCTGATCTTCAACACTACCAAGACTCCTGCCCTTGATAGTGTACTCATTCATCCCGTTGGTTCTGCCAAAATGGACGACTACACATTTATCCGCGTTGAAGTCCATCTGCCACTTCTCTGCCCAGTCCTGCATCCTATTTATGTCCTGCTGCAACTTTTGCCATCCTTCCAGACCATCCACAACACCACCGACCTTCGCGTCATCAGCGAACTTACTTACCCATCCTTCCACTTCCTCATCCATGTCATTTATGAAAATGACAAACAGCAAGGGTCCTAGAACAGATCCCTGGGGCACTCCACTGGTGACTGACCTCCATTCAGAAAAAGACCCATCCACAACCACTCTCTGCCTTCTGCAGGCAAGTCAGTTCTTGATCCACAAGGCCAAAGGCCCTTGGATCCCATGCCCTCTCACCTTCTCAAGAAGGTGAAGGCATTGTGATCCAGGATGAAGCAAATGAGTTGTAATATTGCACCTGGAAACTGGCAGTTGTCAGCATTGAGTACTGAGGCAGTTGCAACAGTGCCATTATCGTGGGGGATGCTGGTGTAGAGTGCCGAGACATTTTGACGAGGAGTGCTCCTGGTTTAACTGCTCCATGTGTGCTGAGTTTCTGTAGGAAGACTAGTGTCGTGACAAAAGCTGGGGGTTCTTTGTACAATGGGTTTCAGGATGCCCTCAACGTAGCTGGAGAGGTTCTTGCACAGGGTTCCATTGCCTGATACGATGGGACGGCCGGGTGTGTTTGCTTTGTGTATTTTCGGCACTCCCTCAGTACTGACCCTCTGACAATGCGGCACTCCCTCAATACTGACCCTCTGACATTGCAGCACTTCGTCAGTACTGACCCTCTAACAATGCGGCACTCCCTCAGTACTGACCCTCTGACAATGTGGCTCTTCCTTAGTATTGACCATCTGACAATGCAGCATTCCATCAAAACTGACCATCCGACAATCCCTACTTTATTCAATACAGGCTCTGCTGAGTGTTGGCTTTGAATACACACTTGAGACTCTGGTGTGCGGATTAAACTTTCAACCTTCTGGCTCAGAGAAAGAATGAAAAGAAGAAAGAGAGGGAGACCTACTCCCTACAACCATTGCTGACACTGCAGGTTGAAATCAATGGGTACCTCATTGTGAATCTGTGCTATGTATTGTTTACATTCTGCGATTGAAGTTTTGGAATGAAAGTAAAAAGCTCTTGTACCTGGTGCTTCACAGAGACAGGTCTGGGGCTCAATGCAGTGTCCTTGGTCTGTGAAACTCTCTCGTTAGTCGCTGTCTTTCTCCTGTAATAACACAATATTATACTGTAGTTACCATATCAGCAAGTCATTGCAACACAGACATCACCTACTGTAGCCTTACAGAAACTACTGGACTGTCTCTTACTGTGATATGACTTTAAGGGATATCGGCTTGATGTCACAAGAAGGGAAATGTGTTGTATGATCCAGCCTTAGTTTCACTTTAGCTTTGAACAGAGCACACACCCACAGCTCTGATGTCTCCACCTTTGTCCTGATGTATTGCTGTTTTCATATGGCTAGCTTTAATAAATCATCTCACAATGTGTTTACTCAATCCCTTAAAAGTAATAGGTGCCCTGTGCTTTGTACGTTAGATAAGCCTAAGCTATTATATCAGTATATAAACTTGACATGATGATCAGTGATAGACAAGTGGCAACAAGATTAAGTATAGGGACGACATGGTGAATAGCCTTTGAGTGTGCCTTAAAAATGTGGCGTGAGAAAGCTCTTTGCAGTTTGCTCGGATTTCAACAAAGTTGCAATTTCAGAGGGTGTTGCAAACGCAGTGTTGTGACTGCAGCAAAGCTTCAGATACACAACACTGAAGGGTCATGAATGTAGCCCAGTCCATCATGCAAACCAGCCTCCCATTCATTAACTCTGTCTATACTTACCGCTGCCTTGGAAAAACAGCCAACATAATTTAGGGCCCCATGCAACCCCCGGATATTCTCTCTTCCACCTTCTTCCCATCGAGAAAAAAGTGCAAAACTCTGAGGCCATATACCAACCGACTCAAGAACAGCTTCTTCCCTGCTCCCATCAGACTTTTGAATGGAACTATCTCACACTAAGTTGATCTTTCTCTACACCCTAGCAATAACTGTAACACTACATACTGATCTCTCTCCTTCACAATGAATAGTATGTTTTGTATAGTGCACAAGAAACAATATTTTTCACTGTATCCCAATCAATGTTAATAGCAATGACTCCGTCATCATAGTCGATAACTTTACCAGATACAACAATGCTTGACAATTGCGCACTATGTCAAGCACAACTGTCACACAAACTCCTAGGTGCTATTTTCAGCTTATTTGGTGTGCCTTAAGACATCATTACAGATAATGATCTGCAATTTATTCGTATGATTGAAAAGTGGAATAAAGGTCACAATTCTTCTCATTACCCTTGGTCTAAAGGCCTGTCTAAACAAATGATTCATCTGGTGAAATCCCTAATTCTCAAAAGCAGACATACAAAGATCTACATGTTGTAATATTACTTCTGAGAGTGACACCTTTAAGTTCAACTATTTTATCACCTACAGAGCTCTTGTGATGGACCAGTGATTACTGAGCTACCTACTCTTACCTATTATACTCTCTCAGAAACTGGAGATTAACATTTAAAACTGCAAGAGAAGGTGACCAATGTGTACCAATAAAAATGTGATACAGAATTGCCAAATTTGCAGTTGGGACATCAGTCTTTGTTCCAGGATTCCACAGAAGGTACATGGCAACCAGCGGAGATAACAAGGATTTGTGCAGAACCAAGATTCTGTGAAGGCATTATACGCTAAGACACGATGTGAGGTGTAACCGAGGACAAATCAGATTCATTCCAGTTCCTGAATCACTGTATAGTCTACTGCATTGAGGTTGAGATCCCAAATGTAACGACACTGCCGATCACTGAGTAATTACCTTTCAGGCAAGGTTATCCTTACAAGATCTAGGTGTATTAGTTGATTACTTCTATGCCTTAGAGACTCATAAATTCAAGTATTTTATGTACTTATGTAATGGTAATTAAACTTAAATGTATTGTGAATAGCTGTAGTTCTTAAGGAAAGAGGGGAAGTATTTTTAAAAACAAAGTGGGCGTTAAGTATCTTTAATGGAAAACAACGTGATGACTAGAAAGGAATTTGTTCGGTGATTCAGTCTTACTTTCATTTTTGATTTGAACAGAGTACGCATACACAACTCTGATATCTTCAAGATTTAGAACTATATATAACTGTTCTTGTGTCTTAATAAGTGAACCCACAATGTGTTTACCCAATTCTCACAAGTTATTGGTGCCTCATGCTTTGTACAATACATCCAAGGTATTATATCATTATAATATGACATTTCTTATAATATCATGACATTTTATATCATGACATTTCTTATAATATAACATTGCTTATAATTTCATAACATTTCTCCACCACCCTCACTGTCACTCCTGCTCTTTCTCCCATATCCCTGCAATGTTTTCCCCCTTCTAGCATTTATTCAATTCCCCCTTCGAAAGTTCCTATTGAATCTGCTTTTACCGCTCTCTTGGGCAATGTGTTCTAGATCGCAACATAGTATTTGTTTGCACACATGACAATGAAAGATGCATTCCAGATCATAAACGACAGAGATCACTTACAAGATAGGCATATAGGTCTTAACTCGAAGGAAAGAATCGCTGACTTAAGGAAAGAAAGTTGAAGTAAATATTTGGAAAAAACATCAAGTTAAGCCTTCATACTTACTTCCTCACAAACACAAAGATTAAAATTCCAACCACAAAAATGCACAATATGGTCCATGGCATGAGTGACTGTACTGTCCATTTATTGGAGTCTCTACCTGTAAAAACAGCCACACTTTTAGAATTATGCTGTGATGTATTTCGAGAAGCAATGCACTCACTCAATTTTGTAAATATTCATTCTCAGGCAATAGCAACATTTGTTGTCCATCCCTAGTTTCCCCTTAAGAATCTGGAGGCTAATTTTCCTCCTGAACCACTTAGAGGCCAGTTCAGAGGGGAGTTAAAAATAATCACATTGCTGATTGAGATTGGATTTACATAAAGATGGCAAGTTTCCTTTGCTGAAGGGATATTAGTGACTCAATTTTTGTATGTAATCTCTATGGAAATATCAACCAACCTCAGTAAAATAATTATCAGGTCATCACACTGTTGTTTGTGGGATCTTGCTGTGCGACCATTTTTAGCCATGTTTCCTACATTGTAACAATGACTTCATTTAGTGTGAAGTGTTTCAGGATTGTCTCAGTATAATATATGTCATATTTACATATGTTTTCCAAGATGGTGTCAGAGTGAAGCAACTTCTTGCAAGTTGTGCCCAGCATACCTCCTAATTCTATCTTTTACTCTCGTTCTGTGCTTCTAAAACTTCATTCTAACTCTTTTAAGCTCTTTAACAGTGCTTTAATTCAATCTCTTAAGATTTGGTGCTTCCCAATGGACCTACCTTGCATTAAAGTGATCTTTCTCCACCTTAGCTATGACTGTAACACTACATTCTGCACTCTCTCCTTCTCTGAACGGTATGCTTTGTCTGTATAGCATACAAGAAACAATGTTTATACAAACTATACCAATACATGTGACAATAATAAATCAAAAATACTTATTAATGTAATATTGAGTCAAGCTTTAGGTTCTCACTGTCCACTCTTCTGAAAAAATTGGCTCTGAACCACAGTGGACCATAGGAAGGATCTTAGGGATCCATTTACCATTCAATGAGATCATGGTTAATCTAACTCCATGTAGTCACCGTTGCCCCATATCTCTTAATATGTTTGGTTTATAAAAATCTTTCGATCTCAGATTTAAAATTAACAATTTGATCGAATATTGATTTCTGTTTGGGGAAGAGAGCTCCAAACTTTTCCCACTTTGAATGTTGAAGTGTTTACAAATTTTACTCCTGAACAGTCTATCTGTCATTTTTGATCTCTGTTCCTGAGTCCGAGACTGCTTGCGGAAATAATTTCTATTGACCCCACCCCCTCATCTGTTCTCATTAATAATTTGAAAATGTGGTCCAATCACTTGTTAACTTTCAAAAGCCCAGCAGATTGAAGCCTAGTTTGAAAATCAATTTCAGTGCAACAGAGGAGAGAGTTCAAAATTTCCCTTCCCTTTGTGTGCAGAAGTGCTTTTTTTAAAAAAAAATTCATGGGATGTGGGTATCACTGGCTGGGATAGCATTTAAGAGTCAAGATCTAGAGTCATAGGTAGACCAGACCAGAACAGTTAAGGATGGCAGATTACTTTCCCAAAAGGCCACTTTATAGTGATCAACAGTGGTTCATGGTCACCTTTACACTTTTAATTCCACGTAATTGTAGAATTTAAATTTGATCATCTGCTGTGGTGGGATTCAATCCAAAGTCCCCAGAGCACTGACCTGGGTCTCTGGACTACCTCCCCCTATATCATGATATCGGCCCTGACCAGACTGGCTCAAATTTGACTGAGTGTTGACGTGGTCAAGTGGTTAAAAACTTGGTCAATGAGGCAAGCTGTAAACAGCATCTTAAAGCAGCTGGAGAGGGTGAGGGAGGGAATGCTGGAGTCTTGGGATCAAGCCAGCTGAGTGGAGATCGATCCTGAGTGATTCTCTCACCTTTGACCCACAGATACACTTTGAACACAGCTTCCCCATGTGGGTTTCGAACTGAGCAGGTTGCCATCACTTCCTCTTCATCCTGGGGTTCCTTCAGGATCAGAGAGTCAGTCACCAGATGCCCAGTTCTGTTCTGCCGTGATGTTAAGCGACCATGTGTTTTGTTAACAATGTTTGCATGGGACAGGTGCCAGGTGATGTCTCCGGGTGGGTTAGCATTGGTCACACAGTTGCAGGTGATCCCTTCTGGCTGCACAGTACACTGTGATTTCTGGGAAATCTCTGGCTTAACTGAGGAGGGAAGGACAATAATGAGACAACCTTGTAGCAGAATTGAGTGTAAGATAGAGTCTTAATACTGAAACACTCATTGATGTCTTTGTAACCTCCAGACTGGACTAATCCAACATTCTCTTATCCGGCCTCCCATCTTCCAACCTCTATAAACTTCACATCCCAAACACTGTTGCCTCCTTATCCCAACTCGTATTGAGTTCTGTTTATTCATCATGTCCTGTTGTTCACTGAACAACGCTGGCTTCTAGTCCAGTATCTCTCTTTTGTTTCTTCTTGAACTCTGTAACCCACTCTGTTTCTCTGTAGTCTCTTCCAACTCCTACAAGCCTCAATATCTCTGTAACCTCCACCTACCTATTTCTGTATCCTCTACCTATCTATAATCATCCCGATCTCGGTAACCTGCTCCAGCTCCGATAACCTTTGCTATCTCTGTAACTTTATCCAGTCTTTTCAATTCACCTATCTCTGTAACCTCCTCCCAGCCCTTACAATCCTCCAAGATTTCTACATGCCTCCAATTCTGGCCTATTGAGCCAGTTGCCATCGCTCCGCCATTGGCGCTTTGCCTTCAGCTGCCTGGGGCCATAGCTCTAAAACACAACACCACCACCTTTCTTCCCCTTTTTTCCCATTTAAGAAGTCTCACAACACCAGGTAAAAGTTTATTTGGTAGCACAAGTTTCTGACCATTGCTCCTTCATCAGGTGAGAGAAGAATTGGGTTCACAAACTTGGGCATATATAGACACAGACTCAATTGCAAGATAATGGTTGGAATGCGAGTCTTAATAGGTAATCGAGCCTTTACAGGTACAGACAGTGTGATTAGAGAGAAGGTTAAGCACAAATTAAAGAGGTTTGAATTGTCTCAAGCCAGGACAGTTAGTAAGATTTTGCAAGCTCAAGCCAAATGGTGGGCTCACAGGTAGTGTGACATCAACCCAAGATCCAGGTTGAGGCCTCATGTATGACCTTAAGTTTCTGATCAGTGATTCTACATTGCCCTGTGTCTTGAGGGCTGCCCTGGAGAACACTTACCCAAAGATTGGAGGCTGAATGCCATTGACTGCTGAAGTGTTCCCTGACAGGAAGGGAACACTCTTGCCTGGTGATTGTCAAGCAGTGTCCATTCATCCATTGTCGTAACGTCTGCATGATCTTGCCCATGTACCATGCCTCAAAACATCCTTTCCTGCAGTGTATCAGGTAGACATTGTTAGTCGAGTTGCATGAGTATCTAATGTGTACCTGGTATATGGTGTTCTCACGTGAGATGATGGCACAAATGTCAATGATCCGGCATGTTTTGCAGAGGTTACTGTGGCAGGGTTGTGTGGTGCCATAGTCGCTGTTCTCCTGAAGGCTGGGTAGTTTGCTGCGAACGATGGTCTGTTTGAGGTTGCGCAGTTGTTTGAAGGCAAGTAGTGGGGATATGAGAATGGCCTTGGCGAGATGTTCGTCTTCATTGATGACATGTTGAAGGCTCCAGAGAAGATGTCGTAGCTTCTCTGCTCCGGGGAAGTACTGGACGACAAAGGATATTCTGTCGGCTGTGGCATGGTACAACAGCGAGACCATGCAGACGCTATGACAATGGATGAATGGACACCATTCGACAATCACCAGGCAAGTGTTCCCTCCCTGTCGGGGAACACTTCAGCTGTCATGGATATTCAGCCTCCGATCTTCAGGTAATCGTTCTCCAAGGTGGCCTTCAAGACACATGACAGCGCAGAGTTGCTGAGCAGAGACTGATAACCAAGTTCCACACACATGAGGACGTCCTCAACCAGGATCTTGAGTTCATGTCACACTACCTGTGACCCCCATCATTTTGCCTGGACTTGCAAAATCTTACTAACTGTCCAGGCTTGAGACAATTCATAACCCACTCTCCACTCGCATTGTCTATATCTATAAAGATTTGATTACTTGTTAACACTCGCATTCCAACCATTATCTTGCAATTGAGTTTGTGTCTATATATTTTGTGAACCCAACTCTCCACTCACCTGTTGAAGGAGCAGCACTCCCAAAACTTGTGCTATCAAATAACCTGTTAGGCTTTAACCTGGTGTTGTGGGACTTCTCACTGTGCCCACCCCAGTCCAACACCAGAATCTCCCCATCATTTCTCATTTAAGATACTTCTTTAAAAAAATCTTAACACTTCCTTTGAGTTTCACTGTTATAATATTGCCTTGTATCTCAGAGTGGCAAAAGGTTTTATTTTATATCCATTGGTGGGACATGGGTCTCGCTGGCCGGAGAGCAGTTGAGAGTTAACCACATTGCCATAGCTCTGGAGTCACATATAGCTCAGACCCATTAAGGACAGCAGATTTCCATCCCTAAAGGATATTAGTGAACCAGATGGGTTTTTCCAACAATCGACAATGATTTCGTGACCATAAGTGGATTCTTAATTCCAGATATTTTTTATTGAATTCAAATTCCACCATCTGCAATGGCAGGATTTGAACCCAGGTCTCCAGAACATTTGCTGAGTTTCTGGATTAATAATCTAGCGATAACATCACCAGGCCATTGCCTCCTTGTTTTTTTTACCTTGAGGTTATGCTAGTTATACTAAACTACAGCAAGCAAGCTGTCCTAAAACAGTAAATATTGCAGTATTAAGAAGAGACATATAGAATTAAATGCTTACATTGCACATCCAGGTGGGTAATGTTGGAGGTGCTGTTCCCCAATGGGTTCCTCACTGTGCAGTAGAAACTTGCATCATTCTCCCGTGTTACAGGAGTGAAGGAGAGAGTGCTGCTACTTGTATTTAACTGGGTGCTGGTGTTCCCCTTGACTCTGAACCAGGTGTAATGAGATATTGGCGGGACACTTTCACTGGAGCAGGTTAATGTGATGTTGCTTCCCTCTCTGATCCCACCTGAGGGTCCGCTGATGGACACCATCGTCTTTCGTGGAGGATCTGGAACAGGAACCGAAGAGAATCGGCAGTTAATCCCCACAACCCTCCAGATCTCTGCACTCCTCCAATTGCAGCCTCTTGGATATCCATTGCCATTTCTGTTGCTTCTCCAATGGTAGCTGTGCTTTCAGCTGCCTTGGCCCCAAGTTTTGGAATTCCTCCTTCATATCTCATCTCAGAACAAAATCTGACTCTGAGTCACTTCAGGAGATATTAGAACAGGTGAACAAAAGCTCAGAAGAAGAGGTAGGTTTTAACAAGCATTGCAATGGTTGTGAGAGAGTTGGAGATCCCCTGACTGTTTTTCTGTCGATCCAACTGCATATCACAGATATTGCAAATCCTACAGTCTCTTGTAGATAGATTTGTATTGAGAAAGATATGGCATCTAATACCTCAATGGTAACCACTAAAATTACATCTAAAAATGAATCAGATACGGCATGAGGCATAACCATTGACTGAAGTAATGTCTGGAAGTGCAAAGATATCGGCATGAAGATGCATAAAGGTCGAATGCAATCATAAATGTGTGTTCCGCTCTACTGATGTGAGAGTTGGACAGAGGAGAACAGCTTTTGAAATGTGGGTTTGGGAGAGGATACTCAGAATGAGTTGGATGAACAGAAAGACCAATGAGTGACTGAGATCAAGAGGTGAAATTTAGGAATTAAAAGAGTTGCTGAGCACAAGTTTATAGAGTCATAGAAAGCAAATCAAGTGAAGTAAATAAGAGATTCCTTGGTGAGTCTAAAAACAAATATCTGTTTATTTAAATTGGCAGTAAAGCACTGAGGGAGATACTGAGAATATGAAATGTGTGATATCAATGCCCAGGAATACATATCAGTTCAGAACTGAAGGAGCAATGCACAGTCGGAGGGTCAGTGCTGAGGGAGTGCTGCACTGTCAGGCCCTCAGTGCTGAGGGTGTGCTGACTGCCTGAGGGTCAGTACTGAGAGTGTTCCATTAACAGGGGGTCAGTACTGAGAAAGTGCTGCACTGTCAGGTTCAGTCTTCAGGAAGTGTTGCACTGTCAGAGGGTCAGTGCTGAGGGAGCGTCGTACTGTCAGAGGGTCAGTGCTGAGGGAGTGCCGCACTGTCAGAGGGTCAAAATTGAGGAAGTGTTGCACTGTCAGAGAGTCAATATTGAGGGAGTGTTGCACTGTCAGACGGTCAGTACTGAGGGAGTGCTGCACTGTCAGTCGGTGAGTAGTAAGGGAGCACTGCACATACGGTGAGTTGCAACTGAACAAGCATTGTATTGTTAAAAATGTAAATAGATATACAATCGATAGACATATTTAGTTTTAACTGTTTATACTACATCTCCCCCAAAGTCTCTGATGGCCATATATACAATTACATTATCCTTATTTACATCTTGAACCTTTGTCCGCTCTGCTCTGTCAGGTGGACAGAAACGTTCCCAAGACACTCAACAAGGAGGAGTTAACCCTCGTCAATATTCCAAAGGACAGTTTTTGTCTTCAGCACAGTGGTGTTTGTGGGATCTTGTACACAATCTGAACTCTTACACTTAATGTAGAGCGAGAGATATCCTTACTTACATTGCACAGATAATACAAGGATCTGCTCTGATGAAACAGATGGATATCTCACTCTACAGGTGAGATTGCGTCCGTGGTGTTTGAGTGATGGGATTACAGTCAGAACAGAAGTATAACCATGCTGAGTTACAGTGTTTGAGGTTGATCTAGGTATGTCAGTGGGAGTGTCCCAGGTTAAGTCAGGTGCTTTTCCATTGCACGTTGTGTTGAAGGTGCAGCTTATATTCACATGCTTTCCTGCAATAATTTCAGCAGGGAATATCGTGGGTTTATCTGTGAAATCTAATAAATGGAAAATGGAACTGGTTAGAGAGAAATAACATGAATCATCAGTTCAAATACAAATCACGGTCCTGGGCACATATTGCTAGTGTGGGAATATCTGTGTTTCTGTCAGCTCTGGCGCTTCTCCTTTAATCCTATAATTTATCGTATTTACACTGTCCATACTTAACTAATCTGGGAGTGAGAACTCCATATTCTGTCCCTTAAATCGATGGATTAATCAGAAAATCGTCGACAGAAGCGAGCAGTCGGAAGTAGATGGGGTGGCGGCAACTCCTCAACGTGGTGACTTAATCCACGAACAGACTCTCAAACTGGCTTTACTGAAAGCATTACAGCTGATTACTGCTACTATTATTGTCATTGATGAGAGACTTGGTATATAAGTACAGAATATCAGTGCTCGTACTGTAGCACTGCGAAACACGGTAAAAGACGATGGAGGAGAGAATCCCTATTGTTGAAAATGCAACTTCCTTGGTTGAGGCCCGCTTACAATCCTTGAAAAAACAGCTCCATGATCTGCCAGATCTGGATGATCTGGAGAATTGACACTGGAGGAAAATTGTCAGAGTTGTCGGTTTACCAGAAGGAGCTGAGGGTAAGCTCCCACTGAAGTTCTTTGTGAGTTGGCTACTGGTTTTCTTCATCTACATATAAAAGCTGGGTGCATTAAGTTAGAAAGGGCATTTTATATCATGTCTGTGAAGCCAAGAGACAATCAGTGACCCCAGCCCGTAACTATATGGGTTTTCATAAGTTCAGAGATCACCAATGAGTATTTGAAGCGGTTAGACGTAATGGGGCCTTGCTCTATGATGGAGCTGAGGTTTTTTTCTTCTAAGATTTGTCGGTGTTAATATGACAGAGGAACAGTGGTTTCGATGAAGTTAGAAAATGCTGAAGACTATCGGGATGCAACATGTTTGACTGTATCTTGCTAAACTGAGGGTAATATCTGATAACTCTATAAAGATTTTTGATAACCCGCCTAAGGTGTGGAAGGCAATCCATTGGAGTAACAGGCTGCAGTTCAGTGTAAACTCTGGACTCTATCTCTTGTTATTACAATCGCTTCCTGATTCTGTGTTGCTATTTATCCTGCTGATGGAGATGGTCGAGTAATTCAGCACTACAGTGAGTTTTTTAATCCTTAAGAATACCAGAAACTGCCATTTGTCAATGATGGAAAACTCCCATCAATGTGCTTTGAGTTAGAGTACACTGTGCAGGTTGTATGGTACTAGGGCTGTGTGATAACCACCTGTCTTCTTATCCATGCGTTTATATTCGTGGTTTATGCTATATGGTCTCTTTCGCTTTAATCATGATAAATATGACTAGTGTCTCTGCTCGGAGGTGAGTTAGTGGATTAAGGCTTAATAAGCGGGGTTAGAATGCAGAAAGGGCATTCGGCACTCATCCTTATTGTGGTATTTCTTACTTCTTATTTGAGGACCAAGTTTTCTTGGTGTAAAGATAGAAAGTTGGGAGGTACAGCCCTAACAGTCCTCACATTTGGTGAGGAATGCTCCCTTAGAACTAATGACTTTGCGTACCTTTTCATTTTTCTTACTTAAAGAATCATTAACTGGTTCCTGCAAGGATACAGACCGGGTTTAAATCCCAGATAATGTCTTTACAATGTGTCAGTGACATCACTGACACATGAAGATGAAGATGTCGTTTGGACAGAGGATACCAATAAGACATTTGAAGGTTTTTCAGCTGACATATATAAAACCGACTAATCTGGGGTTGCATTGACACATTTGGAGCATCTCCTCTCCCACACCTCCTTTCTGATGAGCAAAGTTCAATCCTGAATGCACCTATTTGTCAGGGAGAAATGGCTCTTGCCTTGAGGGAGCTTCAGTTTGGTAAGGTTCTGGGGCCTGATGGCTTTCGATGTGTATTTTGTGAGGAATTTAAGGACTAATAGATTCATTGATTGGTATTTACAAATATTCATTTGAAGCAGGTCTGCTGCTTCAGTCACTTTATGAATTAAATATCTCCTTGATTTTGAATGCAGGCAAGAATCCTGAAGAGTTTGCATCCTGTAGGCTTATCTCAGTCTTGGTCATTGATTTGAAATGTTGTCTAAGGTGCTGGCCTGGCATTGGAAAGAATCCTCCCCCTGATCATCCAGACTGGGTTCAGAAAGGGCTGGAAATCATGTAACAATGAAGGAGGTTATTGAATGTCAGGTCTTTCAAAAGCAAGTCTTACCTGGTTTAGTGGTCTCCTTGGATGCAGAGAAAGCTTCTGACCAGGTGGAATTACTTATTCCATACGTTGCAGAAGTTTTGAGTTGGGGGTAGTTTGTTAAGTGGATACAGGGGCTTTATAAAAATCGACTGATGGCAGTTCTTATTAATGGTTATTGGTCTGATCATTTTAATTTTCAGCGAGTGACTAGTCAGGGCTGTCCATTTTCCCTGTTATTGTTTCCAATACCTATTCACCCCGAGCAGAAGGAATCAGACATGATTCCGTGTTACCTGGGCTATTTAGTGGAGGAAAAGCAGAATAGGTTTACACTGTTCATGGATGATGTGTTAATATTTGTATCTAAGCCGTATGTTTCTGTTCCTTCTTTTATTGATGCTTTGACTAGATTCAGCCTGCCCCTCCCTTTACTCGTATCCATAACCTGGGATGTTCATTGTTGATCCTCCTTACCGATATTACGGCTGGTAGGAAGGCAATGATTAAAATAAGTGTGCTGCTTAGGTTATTTGTAGCCTTTACAGATGCTGTCGATCTTGCTTTCTGCTAAGGTCCGAAAGGAAGTTAATGGTGTGCTCATGGACCAAAAAGAAGCCTTACTTAAAACTAGCCAAATTGCAGCTTCCCAGTTCATTGGGAATAAGGGTTGTCAAGTATTAAATGCATCAGCCTCTTAGATTCATCCGAACATGTTTGGAGGTACTCTGCCTTGATATTGAAGCTGGGCAGTCTGTGTACTCCTTCCAGAACAAATGTTGTTTCACAGAGACTTCAAGGCTATGCTGATCACATATGAAAATCCTAAAATCATTAACACTCAGAGTGTGGAGGATGGTGCGTGAGCTGGCAGAAAGATCTCATTCACCTTTCGTTCTCTTTCCCACTCAGGACAATCCAATTTCTCGTCAGGTCCTTTTGACCATGGATTTGATACCTGGAGGGATAGCGGTAGGCTGGGTGACATATTTAGTGGTGTTTCCTTGTTTTGAGCAACTATGTCAGCAGTTTGTAATACCCATGACACTTCCTTTTCAGATATCTACAACTCCGACTTTATCTTTAACAAGACATCTCTGCATCTGGATGCTAATGTGTCCCTAGTGGGAAACAATCTTGATATACAACAGAATGTAAGCAATTAATTGGCAAGTTTTATGATATTTTCTGTTCCAGATCCTCTGTGAATATACTAGAGGCTCTGTGGCCTTGGGAAAAGGATTTTGCAGTGAAGGTGAGAGATCGGCGCATATGTAGTAGCCCACTCAGCGCTATGCTGCCTCCCTCTCCAGTGGGAATAGGCTCTGCCCACTACTTTCCAGATAAATCACGCTGAGGATCACGCTCTGCATTGCAGTGTGACGGAAGGTAAGTACGCACAAAAATGTTAGGCACTTTGTTTTAGGAGAATCTCAGCCATACATTCCATAATATCTAACTTGCTCCTTCAAGGTCTTCCATAAGCTACGTAGCAGTGCCTTTCACAAGCTATACACGAAGGTGTGTACCATTTTGCCATGTTTTCATGGCTTTATCCCCTTTTCCCCCATCCTCTCACTTGTCCGTTCAATATTTTGTTCTATAAATGGAAGCGCTGAGTGGAATGAACAAGCGTGTTGGGATCCTCCTGTCTTTTTCCATATTCATATATGGAGAAATGATTATGCTCTACTGACCCAGTTTTGAGAGTTTATTGTGTTATTTGTAAGAATGGAAAAATTTTTAAAAATACATAGAAAAGAATATCTCACAATCCCACAAGAAAAAACACTTTCACAAGGTTGATATCAGAACGGAAAGGTGATTTGTTACTTTGAGACCCAGTGGATTATCTGTCACTCCGTTTAATACACTTTCACTCCAGTTGACAATCTCGGGTGAGGGGGAGGAATCGCTCACAGTTCAGGATAAACTGACTCAATATGTTCACTGAAATTTGATTAATTTAAATTCTATTCTATCTCTAACAGGACAGAAATAATTTGAAACGATCTATGAACCAGCACCTAAAAGGGATGATCAGGTTATTGATCACTTTGCTGATTTTGGGAGCTCGTTGTGCACAAATTGGCCGCTGCAGACCTACATTAAAGCAAGGGCCACATTTCAGAAATCATTTCATTGTCCATGAATCGATTTGGGATGTCCTGAGGTGGTGGAAGGTGCAATAGAAATGTGAGTCTTTCTTTTGTCAATAATAAAACATTTAAACAGGATTAGAGAGATCAGTGGGATGGAAAATCTGATAACATTGATGGCCACACACAACACATTTAATCATTGATATTATAGTGAGTATTAGAGGTTGCTTTGAACTGGAAGTTATCATCAGGTTATTGATAATCAGACTGTGATGACTTCAGCCAGGCTAATTAGGTTGGCTTGCTCGAGTATGAACTCCCCAAGGAGTCCTTAATCCCGGACACAAGTACTTCTGGAGGGTTGCATCCCCTGGCAGGGGAAATACCCAGAAGGCAGTGCCATGGAGGGCATCAGATTTGCTTCAGTGTTCATTTTTGCTGTGTATGGTTTGCTGTGTTGTAGTAATGTTTGTCATTTGTAAATTATGATTTCAAAATTGAGGTGTATTTAGAGAGCAATGCTCCGGAAAACTACAACCAAAAACAAATCCTTCCTAAATAGAAGGTAGTAATTGTAGATTATTGATAAATGGATGGCATTAGCCATTTATCTTTCATATTCATTCTTTGAATAATTGTTTTGTAATAACGTATTTGTAACAACAAAAGACATCCCTGATGAGTCCTAATTGATGGTCGAATCAGGGAGCTTCATGTTCCCTATTTAAAGCAGGTGTGTCAGTCTCTCAGCCTACCATAGCAGGAAGCTATTGAAAATGCTAGCTTTGTGTGTATATTATAGTTGTAAATAAAGTAGTTTGGTAATGGGATTTTTGCCTCCATGGAGTTATTTCACAGAATAAAGTATGATTTGAGATTTTAAAGTATAAAGTTTTATTTATTAGTCACAAGTAGGCTTGCATTAACACTACAATGAAGTTACTGTTAAAATCACTTAGTTACCTCCTGTTAAAGTCCCCTAGGCTTGCATTAAAACTACAATGAAGTTACTGTTAAAATCCCCGAGTGCCTGTTCAGAAACACTGAAGGAGAATTTAGCACGGTCAATTCACCTATCTTTTGGACTGTGGGAGGAAACTGGAACACCCGGAGGAAACCCACGCAGACACGGGGAGAATGTGCAAGTTCCGCACAGACAGTGACCGCAGCCTGGAATTGAACCTGGGTCTCTGGTGTTCTGAGAGACCAGTGCTACTCACTTTGCAGCCATGCTGCCCTTAAGTATTAGTGTTAATATTGTGGAACAAAGAATAATTCTGACTGAATTCAGGGCAGAGCATTTGGCCATATTTTGCAAAGAGCCAAACTGGCTTGAAAAGAGATTCTCATACAGAAATTTCAGCCTAAAATAAATACACTGAATTTCCTGAGCTGTCAGACTCAAACAAATGTCATCAGCAAAAAGAACAAAGACAGCGCAGGCAAACACCGCTGTTTATATTTCCGATGAAGAGATGGTTTTGTAGAATTTGAATCAATGTCGCAGTGGACTAGCAAAATACAACCCTCTTTTTTGTGAAAGATTACTGCAAGCAGCTTCATGTAATGGAAGATTATGGAGAAAAGGAAAGTTAAATGGCATGTTTCTGGATGGGGTCAAACTCCATAGTTTAAAAAAAGAATTTAGAACATTGTTGGGTAGTATGATTTTAGTCTATTTGGTCAGTTGCATTCGCTGCTTCCAATGCGGTCTAATTTTCATTGGAGAGACCAAATACGGATTAGGTGACCACTTCGCGAACTCCTTTGGGTCATCCATAAGCAGGACCCAGACCTTCCTGTCACTTGCCATTTCAGCACAGCACCCTGCTCTCCTTCCACATGTCTGTCATAGAGTCATAGGGGTTTACAGAATGGAAACAGACCCTTCGGCCCACCTTGTCCATGCCGCCCATTTTTTTTTAAACTGCTAAGCTAATCCCAATTGCCCGCATTTGGCCCATATCCCTCTATACCCATCGTACTCACGTAACTCTCTAAATGCTCTTTAAAAGACAAAATTGTACCCACCTCTACTACTACCTCTGGCAGCTTGTTCCAGATGCCTACCACCCTCTGTGTGAAAAAATTGCCTCTCTGAACACTTCTGTATCTCTCCCCTCTCACCTTAAACCTCTGCTCTCTAGTTTTAGATTCTCCTATCTTTGGGAAAAGATATTGACTATCTAGCTGATCTGAGCCCCTCATGATTTTATAGACCTCTATGAGATCACCCTTCAGCCTCCTACGCTCCAAAGAAAAAGGCTCCAGTCTATCCAGCCTCTTCTTATAACTTAGTCCATCAAGTCCTGGGAGCAACCTAGTAAATTTTTCTGCACTCTTTCTAGTTTAATAATATCCTTTCTATAATAGGGTGACCAAAATTGCACACAGTATTCCAAGTGTGGTCTTACCAATGTTTTGTACAACTTCAACAAAACATCCCAACTCCTGCATTCAATTCCATTAATTCAGTAAGTCCTGCCTTGGTTCAGTCTACCAAAATGCATCACCTTACATCTGTCTAAATTAAACTCCATCTGCCATTCGTCAGCCTACTGGCCCAATTACTCAAGATCCTGTTGCTATTGGAGATAATTTTCTCCACTGTCCACTATGCTACCAATCTTAGTGTCATCCACAAACTTACTAACCATGCCCTCTATATTCTCATCCAAATCATTAATATAAATGACAAATGACAGCGGACCCAGCATTGATCCCTGAGGCACACTGCTGGTCACAGGCCTCCAGTTTAAAAAGCAACTCTCGACAACCAGAAGCCAATTTTGTATCCCTTTAGATACCTCACCCTGGATCCTATGAGACTTAACCTTATGCAACAACCTACCATGCAGTATCTTGTCAAAGGCCTTGCTAAAGAGCATGTAGACAACATCAACTGCACTGCCTTCATTTACCTTCTTGGTTACCCCTTCATAAAACTCAATCAAATTTGTGAGACATGATTTTCCACTCACAAAGCCATGCTGACTGTCCCTAATAAGTCCTTGCCTCTCTAAATGCCTGCAGATCCTGTCTCTCAAAATAACTTCCAACAATTTACCTACCACAGATGTGAAGCTCACTGGCCTGTAGCTCCCAGGCTTTTTCTTGCAGCCCTTTTTAAACAAAGATACAGCATTTGCCACTCTCCAATCTTTAGGCACCTCACCCATGACTATCGATGATTCAAATATCTCTGCAACGGGACTCGCAATTTCCTCCCTATCCTCCCACAATGTCCTGGGATACACTTCATCAGGTCCCGGAGATTTATCTACCTTAATGCATTTTAACACTTGCAGCACCTCCTTCTCTGTAATATTTACACTCCTCAAGACATCACTATTTATTTCTCCAAGTTTCCTAACATCCATGCTTTCTCAACAGTAATTACTGATAAGAAATATTCATTTAGGATCTCACCCATCTTTTGTGGATCTGCACATAGATAGCCTTGTTGATCCTTAAGTGGTCCTACTGTCTTCCTTGTTACTGTTTTGCTCTTTGTGTATTTGTAGAAGCTCTTTGGATTCTCCTTTGCCTTATCTGCCAAAACAATCTTGTGTCCTCTTTTTGCTCTCCTGATTTCTCTCTTAACTGTACTCCTACACCCTCTATACTTTTCAAGGGATTCCCTTGATCCCAGCTGCCTATGCATGTCTTGTGCCTTTTTCTTCTTCTTGACCAGGGCCTCAGTACCCCAAGGCATCCAGGGTTCTCTACTTCTGCCAGTCTTGCCCTTCAGTCTAAGAGGTATGTGTTTACCCTGAACCCTGGTTAACAAATTTTTGAAAGTGTGCCACTTATTAGAAATCTCTTTGCCTTCCCACAGACTCCCCCAATTAACTTTTGAAAGTTCCTGCCTGATACCATCAAAATTGGCCTTGCCCCAATTTTAACTTTTGGGCCAGACCTATCATTCTCCATAACTATCTCTAAACCAATAGAATTATGGTCACTGGTCCCAAACTGGCCAGTCCTTGGTCTTTTGCAATGCAAGAAGTCTCACAACACCAGCTTAAAGTCCAGCAGGTTTATTTGGCATTAGCTTTCGGAGTCTCATGCCCCTTCATCAGGTGAATGAGGACTTGTATTCACAAACGGGTCATATGCTTTGCTCAATTTACAAAATAATGGTTGGAATGCGAGTCTTTACCGGTAATCAAGTCTTAAAGGTACAGACATTGTGAGTGGAGAGAGGGTTAAGCACTGGTTAAAGAGATGTGTATTGTCTCCAGCCAGGACATTTAGTGAGATTTTGTGAGCCGAAGCAAGTCGTGAGGGTTACAGATAGTGTGAATTAACCCGAGATCTCGGTTGAGGCCGTCCTCATGTGCAGAACTTGGCTATCAGTTTCTGCCCAGCGATTCTACGTTGTGTGTTGTGAAGGCCACCTTGTAGGACGCTTACCTGAAGATCAGAGGCTGAATGCCAGTGACTGCTGAAGTGTTCCCCAACTGGAAGGAAACACTCTTGCCTGGTAATTGTCGAGCGGTGTTCATTCATCCATTGTCATAGCGTCTGCATGATCTCCTCAATGTACCATGCCTTGGGACATCCTTTCCTGCAGCGTATCAGGTGGACGACGTTGGCCGAGCTACAAGAGTATGTGCCGTGTACCTAGTGGATGATGTTCTCACATAAGATGATGGCATCCGTGTCGATGATCTGACACATCTTGCAGAGGTGGCAGGGTTGTGTGGTGTCGTGGTCACTGTTCTCCTGAAGGCTGGGTAGTTTGCTGCGGTAAGAAGCCTGACAACACCAGGTTTCTGACAACACCAGACTTCTTACTGTGTTTACCCCAGCCCAATGCTGGCATCTCCACATCATGACTAGTTTTCTGCTGACAATGGTGTGTTTGAGTTTGTGCAATTGTCTGAAGGCAAGAAGTCGGGGTGTGGGAATGGCCTTGGCGAGATGATCGTCTTCATCAATGATATGTTGAAGGCTCTGGAAAAGATGTCATAGCTTCTCTGCTCCGGGGAAGTACTGGACAACGAAGGGTACTCTGTCCCCCGTGTCCTGTGTTTGTTTCCTGAGGAGGTTGGTACGGTTTTTTCGCTGTGGATCTGAGCTGTCGATCAATGAGTCGAGCGCCATATCCTGTTCTTATGAGGGCGTCTTTCAACATCTATAGGTGTCTGTTGCTATCCCCTTCATCTGAGCAGATCCTGTTTACACAGAGGGCTCATCCGTAGGGGATGGCTTCTTCAACAGACACCTACAGACACTGAAAAGTGCCCTCATAAGAACTGGGTACGGCACTTCACTCATCAATGGACAGTTCAGATCCACAGTGAAAAAACTGCACCAACCTCCTCAGAAGACAAACACGGGACACGGTGGACAGAGCACCCTTTGTTGTCCAGTGCTTCCCTGGAGGAGGGAAGCAACGACATCTTCTCCGGAGTCTTGGACATGTCATCGATGAAGATGAAAATCTCACCAAGGCCATCCCCACATCCCTACTTCTTGCTTTCAAACAACCGCACAACCTCAAACAGACTGTTGTCCGCAGCAAACTACCAGCCTTCAGGAGAACAGCCACCACATAACCCTGCCACAGCAACCTCTGCAAGATGCGCTGGATCATCAACACAGATGCCGTCATCACATATGAAAACACCATCCACCAGGTACATGGTACATATTCTTGCAACTTGGCCAATGTTGTCTACCTGATATGCTGCAGGAAAGGATGTCCCGAGGCATGGTACATTGGGGAGACCATGCAGATGCTATAACAACGGATAAATGAACACCACTCGACAATCACCAGGCAAGAGCGTTTCCTTCCAGTCGGGAGCACTTCAGCAGTCATGGGCATTAAGCCTCTGATCTTCAGGTAAGCGTTCTCCAAGACGGCCTTCACGACACATGACAGCGCAGAGTTGCTGAGCAGAAACTGATAGCCAAGTTCCACACACATGAGGACGGCCTCAACCGGGATCTTGGGTTCATGTCACACTATCTGTAACCCCGTGACTTGCCTGGGCTTGCAAAATCTCACCAACTGTCCTAGCTGGAGACAATACACATCTCTTTAACCTCTGCTTGGTCCTCTCTCCACTCACATTGTCTGTACCTTTAAGACTTGATTATCTGTGAAGACTCGCATTACAATCATTATCTTGTAAATTGTGTTTGTGTCTGTATATGACCCGTCTGTGAACACAAATCCTCGTTCACCTGATGAAGGATCCCAAGACTCCGAACGTTAGTGCCAAATAAACCTGTTGGACTTTAACCTGATTTTGTGAGACTTCTTACTGTGCTTACCCCAGTCCAACGCCAGCATCTCCACATCTTTTGCAATGTTCCAGTGAAGCCCCACACAAATAGGAAGAACAGCACCTCACCTTCTGATTGGGCACTTTACAGCCTCTGGTACTGGACATTGAGATCAACAGCTCCAGACCATGAACTCTCCCCTCCACCTTCACCCCATTTTCATTTATTTTATTTGATTTCTTCAATCTGTTAATGTTACACTACAATCTCCAGGTTATTAGTTTGTATTCTCTTCTTTCCCACCCTGTTCACTCTATAACCAGTTTAATTTGTCAGTCATCATTTTCAATCTGTGCTTGTGTTAAATCAGTATTCATGAGTACAGTTTGTTCCCTTTAAATTGTGACTTGGAACAAACTATAAGTTTGAGTTTGAAAACAATTTGTAAACATCACAGCTTGTGTTATTTCCCACTGAGTGCTCAATGTGAATTATTGAATAATTATAACACAGCACTTACCAGAAACATGAAGCCGGGTTACAGCGTGATAATTATAACTGGGACCATTGTCAAATTCAATTCTAAAATAATAAGATCCTGCATCTTCCCGTCTGACGTTGTTTATAATCAGAGAACAGTTGCCATCTCGCAGGTTTCCAGACAGCCGGGTCCGATGGCGGAACTGTTCCAGTGCGCGATTGGGCCTCTTGGAGTGAAAGACGATAGACTTTTTCTGAGTAAACCAGGTTCCACCTCGTGGCTGGTCTCCCAGACACGATGGATAAGTGTAATGACATGGAATCTGTACACACAAACCTTCCTGTGCTGTCACCTGTTCTGGAGTGGAGCATTTCCACTCTTGTGACTGTGTAGCTGGGGAGAGAAATATCAATATTTAACACTGAATGATTTGTAGACCCTCTTATTTATAATTTACAGATGGGACTGAATTGGAGGAACAGTCAATGCTGAGGAGAACTGCAATACTTTGGCACGATGAATAGAAAACAGAATATTATTTAAATGGAGAGAAGCTACAGGATGTGATATCGAGGGGTCTGGGTGTCATTGTCCATGAATCATAGAAAGTCACAATAAGTGAATAGGAAGATAAACGTTGGGCCTCGATTCTCCCATCCCACTGCACTAATGTTTTAATGCAGACGACCAGGAGAATCGTGTGTCTGTTGATTCACAGTGCTCCCATGAGCGTTTGCACCGCACTTGCATCTCCCAGGCCACTAGGCTGGGAGGTGGGGCTAGCATTTAAATAGTATTTTACATACTATTGAAATGCTGTCAGTGGGCCCGGGACTGAATTCCCCAGGTCTGCTATTATCTCCCACCCAGCCAGAATGTTTCACTCCAGCGAGGATGAGGGTGGCTCTCCACGTTTGGAGGGCTAGTGGCTTGACCATGCTGGAATGAAGGGAGGGCAGTTGGGGTCCCCCAGAGGGTTCAGTGACAGAGGGGGTGGTGCTCTCTGGGATAGGCATCTTGGGATTGCCAGCCTATGCCCCTGGCACTGCACAAGAGGTAAAGTGCCCATGTCAAAGAAGCGCCTTTGCATCACCCATCGGGCATGGGGCAATGACAAGAGGGTGGGGCCTAGAGATGGGGCATAGAGGGCGATTGGTGGGGGGGGGGGGGAAGGTGGTGGGGTGGGGGGGGTGCAGTGCTGGGGGTTCCCACTGCCATTCTGTATAGAGATCAGTGGGGTTGGAGGCAGGCTAGCGATCAGGGTGGGTTGGGCAAGGGGGTTTGGGCGGAGGGTGGTTCGGGGCTGGCCCGTGAATGGATGCTGGGCTGTGATCTTGCTGTGAGGGAGGGTTTGAGGGGGGAGCAGCACTTTGGGTGTCCCAGGCCAGCCAGCGATCAAACTACAGGCTGACAGTGCGGGTCCACTGTGCATGCACAGAGGCCCGCTTATTACAGCCTCTCCAGCGTGAAGAGGCTCTGCCCTGTGAAAACTAATGATAATCACACCAGTGTCTCTGCATTGAACGGAGTGTGGGAGATTCTACTGTGAACTCCCACTGAAATAAATCAGTGTGAATTCCTCCAGTTTTCCTGCAAATTCGACACTTCAGATTTATTTGAGAGAATTGCCTCCTTGGTTATTACTGCAGAGGGGATGGAGTATAAAAGTAGGGAAGTCTGCTCAGTTTGCTTCCATTGTTTGCTGGAGCAGGCGAGTGAAGGAGCAGAGACTCAGGTAAGAAATTACCTGTTTAAAACCTGTTTAAATGAGTTAAAAGCATTTTTGTGGGCTTTTTAGTGTGGAGTAAGAACTTACCTCGTAGAACTGTTTAAATCATTTAAAAGCATTTTTGCGGGCTTTTTGTGTTTACCGCTTTAAGAATTCAAAGGGAGTGGATAGCAGGGATTTGTGGGGAAGCAGGCTTTTAAACAGCGCCAGGTTTCAAAGGAGGCCTGGTGGAGACAGCGGGCAGCGGAGTGAGAGGGAAGCAGAGTGAGAGGGAAGCAGAGTGAGCTATTAGGGCTTAGGAACAAAGGGCTTTGGAGAAAAGGGCCAGGTAAGTTTGCGTTGAAATTGTTCAATATTACTACAGGGACTAATGGAGGGGCATGTGATGTGCTGTTTCTGTATGATGTGGGAGCTGGTGGACCCCAGGGTCCTTCGCAGTGACCATGTCTGCAGTAAGTGCTGGTTGCTGGAGGAGCTCCAGCTCAAGGTAGATGAGCTGGCCTCTGAGCTACGGACACTGAGGCTCATCAAGGGGAGAGAGGGTGCCATTGACAATGGGGTGCAAGAGACATCCACCCCCCCCTAGACTGGCTAACTCTAAGAGTCAGGAACAGGAGGGGGCTGCTGAGAAGAGGAAGGAGGGTGGGGACCGAAGGAGGGAGGGTGGGGACCGAATGCCTCAGCCTTTCAATCTGCATAACAGGTTTGAGGTTCTTGCTTCCAATGTGGACAAGAACGAGGGCTGTGAGGTTGGTGAGCAAACTGCGCACGGTACAGTGATGCAGACACAGGACATAGACAAAGAGAAGGTGAAAAGGAACGTAGTAGTAATTGGGGATAGTGTGGTTAAGGGTATTGACACTGTCCTTTGTCACAATGACAAAGTGCACAGAAGGGTGTGTTGTCTGCCTGGTGCTCAGGTCCAGGATGTTACATCTGGGCTGCAGAGGAACCTGGAGTGGGAGGGTGAGAATCCGGTCGTTGTGGTACATGTGGGTGCCAACGACGTAGGCAAAATGTGAACTGAGGATCTGGGGAGGGAGTATGAAAAGCTGGGGATGGAATTAAAAAGTAGAACTGACAAGGTGGTTATCCCTGGACTACTGCCTGAACTGAGTGCAGACGGGCGTAAGGTTGATAAGATTAAGGAAGTGAATGGGTGGCTCAGGGATTGGTGTGGGAGGAATGGGTTTGAATTTATGGGGCATTGGCACCAGTATTGGGGTAGGTGGGACCTGTTCAGGTGGGATGGGGTTGGTCTGAACCGGGCTGGGACCAGAATCGTGTAGATAGGACTGTAGATAGGGCTTTAAACTAATTGGGGGGGGAGGGTGCAAGGGTAGGTGACATTACGGGGTCTAAAGTAAAGGAGAGGGTACAGGTAAGGGAAGAGGCCGAGGATGTCCCAATAATAAAGGGAGTAGGGGGCGTGAGTATGGTTGGTGGCGTTCTGGCAAATAGGGTCCAGGTGAAGGCTGGGATGAAGGCACTTTATCTGAATGCACGAAGCATTCGGAATAAAGTGGATGAGTTGGTGGCGCAGATCAGCACAAATGGATATGATCTGGTGGCCATTACAGAGATGTGGCTGCAAGGTGACAGGGACTGGGAGCTGAATGTCCAGGGGTATCAAGTGTTTAGGAAGGATAAGCAGGAGGAAAAAGGGGGGGGCGTAGCTCTGCTGATTAAGGATAGCATCAGGGTGGTAGTAAGGGATGATATAGGAACCAAAGAGCAGAAAGTGGAATCGTTGTGGGTGGAGATTAGGAACAGCAAAGGGAGGAAGACGCTGGTGGGTGTCGTCTATAGGCCCCCAAATAATGATCTGGAGGTGGGGCGGGCTGTTAACGTGCAAAAAAATGCAGCGTGCAGGAATGGAACGGCGATAATTATGGGGGATTTCAATCTACATATTGATTGGTCGACCCATGTTGGATGCGGTGGGCTTGAGGAGGAGTTCTTGGAATGCTGCCGGGATAGTTTCCTTGAACAGTGTGTGTTGGAGCCGACGAGGGAGCGAGCTATCTTGGATCTGGTGTTATGTAATGAGGCGGGTAGAATTAGGGACCTTGTGGTGAAGGATCCTCTTGGGAAGAGTGATCATTGTACGGTGGAGTTTCTGATGCAGATGGAGGAGGAGAAAGTGGGTTCCCGGACACGTGTCCTTTGTTTGAACAGAGGGGAGTACGGTAGGATGAGAGAGGAATTGGCGAATGTTGATTGGGGGAGCACGTTGGAAGGTAGGTCTGCTGAGGAACAGTGGAGGATCTTTAAGGAGATCTTTCTTGGTGCTCAGCGGAAATTTATTCCGATGGTTAAAAAGGATCGTAGGAGGAGAGATAATCAGCCGTGGATAACGAAGGAGGTAAAGGAAAGTGTTAAATTAAAAGCGGATGCGTTTAGAGTAGCTAAGAGTAGTGGGCGAGAAGAGGATTGGGAGAGGTTTAAATGTCAACAAAGAATGACAAAGAAGTTGATAAAGAAGGGTAGGATAAACTATGAAGCTGGGCTAGCGCTTAATATAAAAAAGGATAGCAAGAGTTTTTATAAATATATAAAAAGGAAGACACTGGCTAGGGTGAACGTTGGACCCTTAGAGGATGAGAAGGGGGACTTAGTGGTAGGGGATGGGGAAATGGCTGGGGCCTTGAATAACTTTTTTGTTTCGGTCTTCACGGAGGAGGACGTGAATAATTTGCCGGGTGTTAGCGATGGAAAGATGGTAGGACTGGAGGGCCTGAATGACATTATTGTTACTAGAGAGGCGGTGCTCGACAGACTGGAGGGACTGATTGTGGACTAGTCCCCAGGACCGGATGGAATGCATCCAAGGGTTCTGAAAGAAATGGCGGAGGTGACAGTGGATGCCTTGGTGATTATTTTCCAAACGTCGCTGGATTCCAGGGAAGTGCCAGAAGATTGGAAAACGGCTAATGTTACGCCGTTGTTTAAGAAGGGTGGCAGGCAAAAGGCAGGGAATTATAGGCCGGTTAGTTTAACACCTGTTGTAGGTAAAATGTTAGAATCCGTGACCAAGGAGAAAATAGCGAGACATCTTGAGGAGAATTGTTTGATAGAGCAGACGCAGCACGGTTTCGTTAAGGGGAAGTCGTGTCTGACGAATTTATTGGAGTTCTATGAGGATGTGTCAAGGGCGGTGGATAGAGGAGAGCCGGTGGATGTGGTGTTTCTTGATTTTCAGAAGGCGTTTGACAAGGTGCCTCACAAGAGGTTATTACAGAAGGTCAGGGGGCATGGAGTTGGAGGTAGGGTGTTAGCGTGGATAGAGGATTGGCTGTCAAATAAGAGGCAGGGAGTGGGGGTCAATGAGTGCTATTCGGATTGGCGGTTGGTGACTAGTGGAGTGCCCCAGGGGTCGGTGCTGGGGCCTCAGCTATTTACCATTTATATAGATGATCTGGAGGTGGTGTCGAGATTTGCTGATGACACCAAGATTGGTGGAACAGCAAATTGTGCGGAGGGTGTGGAGAGTCTGCAGAAGGATCTAGATAGGCTGGGCGAATGGGCCAGGAACTGGCAAATGGAATTTAATGTTGGCAAATGTGAGGTTGTCCACTTCAGTAGGAATAATGGTAGGAAGGACTATTACTTACATGGCGAAAAACTGCAGCATGCGACGGCGCAGAGGGACCTCGGGGTCCTTGTGCATGAGTCACAAAAAACCCAGCCTGCAGGTGCAGCAAGTGGTCAGGAAGGCGAATGGGATGCTGGCCTTCATAGCGAGGGGGATTGAATATAAAAGTAGGGAGGTCTTGCTGCAGCTGTATAGGGCACTGGTGAGGCCGCAGCTGGAGTACTGTGTGCAGTTTTGGTTGCCGCACTTACGCAAGGATATTTTGGTCTTGGAGGGAGTGCAGAGGAGGTTTACTAGGCTGATACCGGAGTTGAGGGGGTTGAACTATGAGGAGAGGCTGAATAAACTAGCCTTGTACTCGTTGGAGTTTAGAATGAGGGGAGATCTCATTAAGACATATAAGATGATGAATGGGATGGACAGGATAGAGGTGGAGAGGCTCTTCCCGCTCAGAAAGGACAGTAGGACTAGAGGGCACAGCCTCAGGATGAAGGGGGGGCGGTTTAGAACGGAGTTGAGGAGGAACTTCTTCACTCAAAGGGTGGTGAATCTCTGGAATTCTCTGCCCATTGAAGTGGTGGAGGCTGCCTCGCTAAATATTTTTAAGACGCGGGTTGATAGGTTTTTGATAGGCAAGGGGATTAAGGGTTATGGGGAGAGGGCGGGAATGTGGAACTGAGCCACGACAGATCAGCCATGATCTTATTGAATGGCGGGGCCGGCTCGAAGGGCTAGATGGCCTACTCCTGCTCCTATTTCTTATGTTCTTATGTTCTTATAACAAGTTTGATAATTTAACAAGTGCGGAGGAATCAAGAGAGGTGGGAGTGAGG
The DNA here is from genome assembly GCF_965287045.1 of Carcharhinus amblyrhynchos. Taxonomy (NCBI): domain Eukaryota; kingdom Metazoa; phylum Chordata; class Chondrichthyes; order Carcharhiniformes; family Carcharhinidae; genus Carcharhinus; species Carcharhinus amblyrhynchos. The sequence goes on along the minus strand of NW_027649829.1, from coordinate 717,517 downwards.
TAGAGCTGGGTGTTGTCAGTGTGATGTGAAAAATGATATTTCAAAGCCATTCTAAGTGATTCTCTGGTTATGGTTAGACGGATCGAAATGGAACCAGGTGAGAGCGGTCCCACCCAGCTGGACAACATTGTAGAGCATTGGTGGAGGGTGATGTGGTGAACCATGTCAAAGGCTGCAGACCCCGTCGATGAAAAGGCAGGGGGAAAGATTCACTTTGTCACAGACACTCAGGATGTCATCAGTGACTTTGATGAGAGCTGTTTCAGTCCTGTGGCTGCGGCAGTAATCTGATTGAAGGGATTCAAACATGGAATCCAAGAAAGAGTGGAGCGGGTTCTGGAGATAAATTCACAGATTTTGTAGAGGAGAGGTTGGAGATGGGACTGCAGTTTATAAGGATGGTGGGGTCATGGACTATTTCTTGGAGGAGAGGGATGATGATGGCAGATTTGAAGGAGGGAGGGATGACCCATGAAGATAGAGAACCGTTAATCATATCAATTGACATGGAGACCAGGAGGGGAGGTTGTGTGGTCAGCAGTTTACTGGGAATAGGGTCGAGGGAATAAGATGTGGCTGTCATGGAGGACATGAGGGAGAAACTGGAGAAAGATGTGAGGTCAGCGATAGGGTGGAGGGGGTGGAGATCGTTTTGGAGTTGGGGGCATTGGAGAAGTCTGGCAGTCAAGAGGCAAGGCTTCAATAAGGGGGAAAGTGTCATTACTCCTCGGCAAGGTTTCTGTTAAAGTTCTGATGTTGATTCAATCAAACACAGTAACTTAATAGATTTCCGAGTAGAAATAGACAAATTCTTAAAAATAGTAACGCAGTTTGACACAGCCACAAAACAAGCAAATCAAACACTTGGTTATGTTGTTTTCCATTGAGTGTTGAATGTGAATTGTTGATTTTAATACATCACTTACCAGAAACATGAAGCTGGGTATCTGGTTTGTAACGGAATTTTTCGCTGCCAGCAAATTCTACTCTGAAATAATATCTTCCTGCATCTCGCCATGTAATGTTGTTTATAATCAGGGAACAGTTTCCATCATACAGATTTCCAGACAGCCGGGTCCGATGGTAGAACTGTGATGATGTCGCATTGCGGTCCTCGGAGTGAAAGGCAATTTCCGTCTCGTTGTAATACCAGATTCCAACTCGTGGTTGGTTTGTCAAATGCGATGGATACATGTAACGACACGGAATTTGTACAAACGAACACTTCAACGCAGTCACCTTTCGTTGAGTCTTCGCTTTCCAGTCTCGTGATAATCCAACTTGGGAGAGAAATATCAACATTTAATACTGGATGATTTGTAAATTCTTTAGATTCGATAATCCATTCCCCCCGCCACTGGTGCACAGTGGCTGCACTGTAGACCATCCACAGAACACACAAGGAACTCCCCAGGGTTACACAGTGGATGGAAGAGAATCCTGGACACAGGAGTGGACAAGTTCATTCTACATTGGCTCATGGTCCTCAGCTCCCTATTTAATGAAGCCAGTCTCCCACCCAACACACAGTCTGCAAGATGCACCAATTCAGATGTATACTGGCCGAACAATGGATTAGGAGCCCTCAGAACTCCCACCGTTATCACTGTCATGAATCACTAATTACCTCACCTCCTGGATCCTCATTGTCTCAGACTGCGGTTCTTATTGTAATTTGTGTTTAACAGATCGCAGCATGACATCACTTAAGGGAAAGTGTGTCATGTGATCTAGTCTCAGTTTCACTCTGAGCAGAACGCAGCACACACAGCTCTGCTGCTAGTGTCTTCAAGCTTTCTATCCATGTACACCTCTTCTGACCTCAGACATGTCGTCATCCGCCATCTTCTAGAAAGGAGACAAAGAGGACTGTGGGAATGACTGAAAATCTCCCTGCTCTACATCACCAGGAAGATCATTGCCTGAATTCTCTCTACCTTTTCCCAGTCTCTGAAGTAAAGCTTCCAGAATGCCATTGTGGCTTCTGGAACCTTGGAATAGTGGACACGATTTTCACTGCTTGACAGATTTAACAGAAATGCCAGGAGCAACATCAATCACTCTACATGACCTTCATTAAACTGACCAAAGCTTTTTGGTAAGGGCTGAATGAGCCTGTCAAAGGCTAGCAGTCCAGAAAAATTTGTCAACATCCTCTGACTCTTCCACGACAAGAAGTCGGTGACAGTCCTCACCTGCAAAATAAGACAGAAGCCTTCAAGGTCAGGCCTGCAATCAAGTAGGATGTGTCATCACACCCCCGTCTATTTCACCATCTTCATCGGCACTCTCATTCAGCTTGTCCAGAACCAACTTCCCAGTGGAATGGACATCATCTACAGGATGGACAGCAAACCTTTCAACTCAACTGGTTGAAATCCAAGAGGAGAATGACACTGACATTGCTGGTGGAACTTCAGTATGCAGGTAACATTGCCATCTCTGCTTTCTCAGAACAGAATCTCCAAGCCACACTTGACACCTCTGTGAAAGCATACCGAAGAATTGGTCTCAAGCTGAGGAAGATTTCAGTCTTTTGCCAATAAATCCAGGGCAAGACCATCCTCCCTCAGGATGAATGGAGAATCCTTCCCAAACGTGGAACATTTCCCATAACTGGGGAGCCCCTTGCAATTGAAGGCTGACATTGGAGCAGAGGTCCAACATCGCAGACAATCTACGAGTACTGCCTTTGGGCACCTAAGGACAATAGTCTTCGACCACTGCTACATTTGTGCTGATACAAAGATCCTTGCGTACAAGACAGTCATCCTCCCAACTCTTCTGTATGGCTCAGAAACTTGGATAACAAACAGATGCCCCCTCAAGACCCTGGAGGATACCATCAGTGCTGTCTGAGACAGCTTCTCCGCATCATCAGGGAGTACAGTTTTACCAACATCAGCAACCTTGAAGGGGCCAAGAGAACCATCGTTGAGACCATAAACATCCCAAACCAACTCTGCTGGGCCGGTCATGTACTTCGGGTGTTCGAGTCCATAAGGCCAAATCAAATCTTCTTCACCCAGCTTAAGGAAGGCTCGGAACAAGAGAAGGACAAAGAAAGCACTTCAAAGACATTCTGAAGGGTTACCTCAAGAAATGCAGCGTGGACATCAACACCCGAGAGACCCTTGCTGAGAAGAGACTCATTTGGAGGAACCTCCTGATTGGAGTGTCACAATTCCTCAAGGACACCCGATGCCAAGTGGAGATCTGGAGAAGAAGTCTGAGAAAGGAATGCCAACGATCTCGAGTCCAAGGACCAAACCCACCTCCCAGAAACACCTGCCGAGTGTGAGGTCAAAGATGCAGCTCTGGAATAGGCATGTTGGCCACGCAAGGCTGCACAGAACCCGTGTCTAATAACACAGACTTTCTGAGTGAGACAATCATACTCTTTCGCGAGTGATCACCAAAGAAGAAGGAGATCTATCCTCGTGTGTCTTGTCTGAATCATAAAATCCCTACAGCACAGAAAGAGGCTATTTGACCCACCGAATCTGAACCCACCCAGGGCCTATTCCCGTGACCTTTGTTTACTACCCTGACACTCAAGAGCAATTTAGCATGGCCAATCAGCTTAACACACACATCTTTGGGTTGTGAGAGGAAACCCATGCAGACATGGGGAGAACGTGCAAACTCCAACAGGCAGTGACCTGAGGCCGGAATTGAACCCGGGTCCTTGGCACTGAGTGGCAGCAGTGCTCGCCACTGTGCCACCCTAAATAAATGAATCCACAACACAGTTACAAAATCCCTTTTGAATTCTTGGCACCTTTTTATCATTCTAAAAGCACAACATGATCTTCAGCAGTGGTCAAACATTCTGGCAGGAAGATTCAGTACAGCTACAACATGGTGAGCAGCCTTACATCACACTACGTGTCAATGAGACCACTCTCGGTATTTTGGTCTGTCCATAACAGAGTGGCAGTGTTGGAGAGTGTGGAAATCATAGCTGCTGACTGCACGGGAAATCTTCTCTCGGACGCACAGTCCAAGGGAGATTCATTCTGAAAATCATGCTAAGTAAACCAATGTGATTTACTCCAGTTTTCATGTGAATTCGGAACTTAGAATTTTTTGGGGGAAAATCACCACATATCAGTGAAAAATTGCTTGATTCAGGTCAGCAGGTCCAAGATGGCCTCACTGGGATGAGTTCAGCATCTCCCAGAATCATTTTTAAAGGCAGGCCAGCCAATCATACTGGAACCTTTGTGACCTGATACTTTTCAGCAACTTGGTCACTCGAATGTGGCCATGGATTGAATGAGAAGACTCACAAGAGAGGCAATCCATTGGCTGGGGAAGTAAAATGACATTGAGTCATCATCAAGAAGTATGAACTATGTCAGAGCATCTGCCAAGTCACCACAAGAAGCCACTGAATTTACATGAAGTTCCTACCCATCCTTTGTTCAAAATTGCAGGTCATCCTTCCTATGTCCGTGATACTGATTTAATCATCGCCAACAACTACTTTACCAAATACCCCATTATTCAACAATTGCACAACACACCAAACACACCTGTCACACACACTCTACATGTTATTTTCAGTTTATTTGATGTGCCCAGAGAGATCATAGTGGATAATGGTCTGAAAATTACTAGTAAGCCAATTTAGGATTTGAGTGACAAGTGACATATTGATCACACTACTTCTCATTACTCTAGATCTGAAATGAGTGATCTGCGGAGTGAAACCCTTACTCCTCAAATGTAGACAGGCCAAGCAAGATCTGCACATTGCAAAGTTCTTTCTGAGACTGACACCTTTAAGTGCAACTATTCCATCACGAGCAGAGCTCATATTTGACCAGAGTGTATAAATTTACCCAATCTTACCCATTCTACTCTCTCAGAAACTAGACAACAACATTTAAAACTGCAAGAGAAGATGACAAATGTGCACAAGAAAATGCAGGTATGGTATTGCCAAGTTTACAGCTGGGACAAGTTCACAGAAGGATTTGTCCAGAATAAGGTTTCTATGCAGTCGTGCCACACAAAGGTGGAATGGTGAGGTATATCCGAGGACTAAGCTGTTTCTTCCCAATTCCTCAATCACTGGAGCACTGCAGATTAGATTCCGAATGAAACCAGGAAGAATATCCAGAATGAGAATCCCACAGATCATTGCAAGCAATTAAATAAACTTCCAGACAAGATCACCATTACAAGATCTAGGTGCACCAGCAGTTTACGTCTCTACCTGAGAGATTGATTGCTTCATTGGCTCTATACACTCACGTAATGGAAACTAAAGATGAACGTGACACCAGTAATCTCTCTCTCTCCGTTCTACTGAAACACCCATGGCTTCAGCAGCAATCTGAGAACTTGCAGATATGGGTCTTAAATCATCAGATTGAAGAATGATCCAGGAGAGAACGAGGCCATTCAACCATCTTGACTGTGTTGGCTCCTTGAAGGACCTGTCCAATTTGTCCCACTCTACTCCTTGCTCTTTCCCCCATAGCCCTGTAAATATCCCTTTCAAGTATTGATCCAATTGCCCCTTTGGACAGTTCCTGTTGAATCTGCTTCCAGCGTCTTTTCAGACAGTGAGTTAATTGCCTCCCTCACACTACGTGCAAAGCTCAGAGATTGTGTGAAATTTAAACTTTACAGCAGCTCAGAGGCAATCATGAGAACTCAAAATGTTTCACATCTTTACACACTGACTGCACTGCCTTCCTTCTCTTTTTCAGTTATCTTGCACCCTTATCAATGTTCCGAAAAATGGTGAGAATGGACAGGAGGTGTGGTGTCTATTCGAGGAGCTGCTGTATTGTCGTCATGGAAAATTCTGACTAAAATTCGCGAAAGGCACACATTTCAGGCCTTTGCCATTGGCGTCCTCACATTGGGATAGAATTTTTCTCCCAGTTTTTACCCCTGTTCCTCTCATCAAACCATCATCCCGTCACTCTCTGAGATACATTGGCTCCCAGCAACACCTTGATTTTAAGATTCTCATCCGCAATTTCCGAACCTTCCATCTCCCCTCTCCACTCCCTATCTCGATATCCTCCTCTTGCTCTGCTTAACTCTGCTGTCAGGCAGGGAGTCAGTGTATATCAGTGAGCACAGGGGTAGTGGGTAAATGCGACTTGGTGTGGGTTTGTACACTGGGTCACTGCTGAATTGCTTCCCAATCAGCACAATAAAAATGATCTTTCACAGACTATTAATCATAAATCTGTCTGAGCTGAAGATGATATTACCTTGGAGAAGTGACAGGAGGAAATAAGCTTTCCTGATCATTGTCCACTCCAGATATTTCACCAGCTTCTTCTCTCAAGCTCTGAAAGAGAAAGGAGTTAATGAGACCTCACCTCTTGTCCGACAGCTCTCGAGAGATCAGAATTGCTTTTATACAATGTCTTCACAAACTAATTGGATTCAGTGTGGGATGATAGGTGCTCTGCAAAGAGCCACAAGGCTTTAAGCAAGAGAAACAATGAAGGACTTTCACCACATCGGATCATCTTAAAATTCGCATTTCTGCAAACCCCCCATCCCTTGAACTAGAAAGACGTTCTGTACGACAAGATTGAGCCCCACAACCAGATCTCAATAATCAGTAGAAATCTTTCAAAGGTATCAATCATTGGAATCTATAAATTCACAACATCAACAAAGGACAATGTTGGTCGTGGAAGTGAATTCTAATCGTTCCGTTACTTACCCTGGACCTGTCCGACTGTTTGCCTGGGAAGTAATTGCTGACCCGCTCTGCTTGGGCTGAATGTCCTCTTCCTGTGCAGTTCCGTCTGTGTGTTTATTTAGAAACTGATGATTTGGTGCAGAAAGGAGGAAGTACACAAACAGTGAGAAACTCTGCAATATTTGGAGGTTTCAACATAATATTGACCAGTTGAATCTGACATTGTGATGATAGGACAGCTCAAAACAGGGCAGCTTTCCCAGTGAAACCCTCTACCTCCACACAGGAAGCAAATCTGGCAATCGAGGTCCCAAACCAGAACGTTAGGACCCAAAATCGTGATGAATGGTCTCTGGAATCATGATGAAGGGAGAGCAGCATTGTTGAAGGGTCAGTACTGAGGAAGTGCTGTACTGTCAGAGAATCAGTACTGAGGGAGTGCCGCACTCTCAGAGGATCAGTACTGAGGGAGTGCTGCACTGTCAGAGGGTCAGTGCTGAGGGAGTGCCGCACTGTCAGAGGGTCAGTACTGAGGGAGTGCCGCACTGTCAGAGGGTCAGTGCTGAGGGAGTGCCGCACTGTCAGAGGGTCAGTACTGAGGGAGTGCCGCACTGTCAGAGGGTCAGTGCTGAGGGAGTGCCACACTGTCAGAGGGTCAGTGCTGAGGGAGTGCCGCACTGTCAGAGGGTCAGTACTGAGGGAGTGCCGCACTGTCAGAGGGTCAGTGCTGAGGGAGTGCCGCACCGTCAGAGGGTCAGTACTGAGGGAGTGCTGCGCTATCAGAGGGTCAGTACTGAGGGAGTGCCGCACTGTCAGAGGCTCAATACTGAGTGAGTACTGCACTGTCAGAGGGTCAGTACTGAGGGAGTTCCGCACTGTCAGAGGGTCAGTACTGAGGGAGTGCCGCACTGTCAGGCTCAGTACTGAGGGAGTGCCACACTGTCAGAGGGTCAGTACTGACGGAGTTCAGCACTGTCAGTGAGGCCCTGCATTGACTTGAATTTCTGCATCTCTCCCAGACCCACGCCCTCACTGCCCACCCTGCTCCCAGTGAATGCAAATGCAGAACCCACAAACAAACACAAATTCATCGCTGCTTTTTCACTGGTGAAACCCTGCCTGTGTGAATAATTGCTGAAATCCAAGCTTATCTCTTGTAAGGAAGGTGGTAAAGATTGCGATGCCTGAGTCTTGAGCGAGCAAATATGAAACTTGCTGATAAGCAACTGGAGGTAATAATCAGCTGATGACACCTCTGCAACACAGGCCAGTGCAGAACAGAATGAGCCAGTCCAGTGCAGGAGTAAAGACTCCAATCAACAAGATACCTGCCCTGCCATTCTATATATTTCACAGTGTCTCATTCTGCTTCAAAAATAAAGGTTAACTTCCTTATTTCCTTTCACAAAATCACAATAGTTATTGTCATATATTGATGTAAGTGGAGTCCAGTGAGTCTAAGCCTCGTTTTAGGTGGCTTTGTCTGGAAACAGACTTTCTGAAGCATAAAAACTATGTGTGAACCAGGAATAGGCCATTCGCCCCTTTGAGCCTGCTCTGCTATTCATTCTGATTATGGCTGATCATCAAATTCAATATCCTGATCCACCTTTCCCACCCTACCCCTTAATCCCTTTCGCCCCAAGAGCCATTTCTAATTTCTTGTTGAATTCACACACAGTTTTGGGCTCAACTACTTTCTGTGTTAGTGAATTCCACACATTTATCACCCTCTGGGTGAAGAAATTTCTCCTCACCTTAGTCTGAAAAGACTTACCTCTTATCCTCAGACTATGACCCCTGGTTCTGGACTCCCTCACCAACGGGAACATTCTTTCTGAATCTACCCTAACTAACCTTGTTAGAATTTTTTGAGTTTCAATGAGATCCCCTCTCGCTTTTCTAAATTCCAGTGAATACAATCCTAACTAACTTAGCCTCTTCTCATATGACCATCCCAGAAATCAGCCTGCTAAACCTTTGCCATACTCCCTCTATAGCAAGGACATCCTTCCTCAGATAAGGACACTAATACTGCACACAATACTCCAGGTGTGGCCTCACCAATGCCGTAAACAATTGCAGCAAAACATCACTATCCCTATACTCAAATCCTCTTTCTATGAAGGCCAACATACCATTTGCCTTCTTTACTACCTGCTGTACCTGCATGCTTACTTTCAACAACTGATGCACAAGGACACTAAGGTCTCACTGAGTATTCGTCTCTCTCAACTTACATTCGTTCAAGTAATAATCTATCTTCCTATTATTGCTACCAAATAAAATCATATTTATCCACAATATATTGCATCTGTCCAAACACTCAGCCTGTCCAAATCACACTGAAGCATCTCTGAATCCTCCTCATAGCTCATCCCCCCACCCAACTTTGTATCATCTACAAATTTGGAAATAATAGTTTTAATTCCATTTCAAAATCATTAATATATAATGTGAACATTTGGGGTCCGAGCAGTACCCCACCAGTCACTGCCTGCCAATCAGCAAAAGGGCCATCTATGCCAACACTTTGCTTCCTATCTGCTAACCAGCTTTCTATCCATCTCAATACATTACCTATGCGTTTTAACTTTACATGGTAGTGTGCGTTTTCATTCAGATTAGAAACTCCAGAGTCCACCTGGAGCATAAGTCTTGCAATTTACGTTCAGGCAATTTGAACAATTTAGGAACATGTTCCAAAACAGCCAATTTGTTTTGTATCCGCCTCCACACCTGCTCACTCTCTTAAGACACATGATTGTCCATTATCTGGTTCTCCTTCTCCACTTTCACCAGTTTTATGTGATTGATCCAGACTTTCTACACCTCAGACCGAGTAAACATTGGGTTTCTGAACGTGTGCCAATTTGAAAAGGAAATGTTTGCAAGATGTTGCTCAATTGGAACAGCATTTTCCACATCTACACGATATACTTTCCAACTTATTCCTGCATACATCTGATATTAATAACTCTTCCACATCAGTTTGATTTTTTTCCTGGAAGTAACTCAATATCTCAATTTCTAATAAATTCCTCATTATCCAATTCGATCTGCGGAATGTCAAATTCAGAATATTCTGGATTCAGTTCTTTACTCGGTGTCATAACAAGTAAACATTTGCCTTTTGCTTTCCTTCCCTATCAAATACCTGTTAAGCATATTGATATGACACACTGTGAGTTTTCCTTCTATCTCCCATTCATATAAAAGAATCCACCTCACTCAATTTCCTATCAATTTGATAAGGCTTGTTAAAGCTTGCTTTTAAAGGCCTACCTATAACTAGTAACAATCCTATAACTTTATCCCCAGAAGCAAAACTATGAATTTTTGATTTCTTATCTGCTTCCTCTTTCACCACATGCTGTTCCACTTTTAAATGTTGTCCAGCCAATTCATCTGCTCGACTCAACCTTTCACTAAAATTTGACACATATTCCAATAGTGTTATCTCAGAACGCTGACTCACCCATTTCTGTCTCATCAATTTAACTGGTCGGTCCCCTTACCTCATGACCAAAAACCAATTCAAATGGACTAAATTTGGTTGCTTCAGTAGGTGCATCCCTAACTGCAAAAAGTACAAATGGAATTCCCTTATCCCAATCCTCTGGATAATCTTGACAGTAAGCTCTCAACATTGTCTTTAAAGTTTGATGCCACCGCTTGAATGCTCCAAGTGATTCTGGATAGTGGCACAAGCTTGTGGCTTGTGCTACCAAATAAACTTGTTGGACTTTAATCTGGTGTTGTGAGACTTCTTACAGTCTACAAAATGTTGAGAGGAATAGATAGGGTGGACTCTCAGAGGCTATTTCCCCGGGTTGAAATGGTTGCTACGAGAGGACACAGATTTAAGGTGCAAGGAGGGAAGTTCAGAAGTGATGTTAGGGGTAAGTTTTTCACTCAGAGGGTGGTGAGTGAATGGAATCGGCTGCCGTCAGTGGTGGTGGAGGCGAACTCGCTGGGGTCTTTTAAAAGACTTCTGGATGAGTATATGGGGTTTAATGAGATTGAGGGTTATAGATAGGTCTGTAGGTTGGTAGGTGTTGATGTGATCGGCGCAACTCGTGGGCCGAAGGGCCTGTTTGTGCTGTAGTGTTCTATGTTCTATGTAGTCCTTACCCCAGCCGGTATCTCCACATCATTCTGGATGGTACGCAGTTGATTTAAATTGTTTGACTCCTAAGCTATCTATAACCTCCGTGAATAACTTTGATGTAAAATTAGATCCTTGATCTGAGTGTATTTCAGTGGGTAATCCATACCTAGTAAAAAATTGAAGTAACTCTTCTGAAATCCTTTTCACTGTAATATAACACTTTGGAATGGTCTCTGGAAACCTAGCAGGCACATCCATTATAGTCAAAAGATATTGATTCCACTAAATGTGGGAGGGGTCCTACGCAATCAACTGAGACCCTTGTAAAAAGTTCCTCAAATGCTGGAATGGGTATTAAGGGTGCTGGTTTAATCACTCCTTGAGGTTTGCCTTTCATAGAATAGAATCCCTACAGTGCAGAAGGAGGCCATTTGGCCCATCGGAGTTTGCACCGACCACAATCCCACCCAGGCCCTATCCCCGTAACCCCACGTATTTAGCCTCCTACACCCCCCTGACACTAAGGTGCAATTTGGCATGATCAATCTGCCTAACCCGCACATCTTTGAACTGTGGGAGGAAACCAGAGCAGCTGGAGGAAACCCAGGCTGACACAGGGAGAATGTGCAAATTCCACATAGACGGTCACTGAGGCCAGAATTCAACTCGGGTCCCTGGAGCTGTGAGGGAGCAGTGCTAACCACTGTGCCACCCTACTCCCTATTACTTGACATGTGTGACATGACCACATCCTTTTGCAGTCCAGGCCATAAAAATGTTTTTGTATTTTAGCTTGAGTTTTCCTTACCCCCAAATGACCTCCTACCTAGTATCTCATGTGCGACTCGTAACCCTTCCTTTCTATACCCTTCTGGCAATACCACTTGATGAACTACTGCTCGCTTTTCATCTGCCTGAATATGTAAAGGTCTCCATTTCCTCATTAAGACATCATTTTTAATGTAATAACATTCTGATATACGCTCAGATTTCTTTTCAGTGTATGCTCTCTGGTACAACTGTTTTATTTCTAAATTCTTATGTTGTACCTCTGCCAACTTTCTCAAACACAAAATACCCACCTCATTCTCCACCTGTTTTTGTTCTTTTCCAGTCACCTGATCAAAAATCGTTTCTAAGAGTTGAACTTCAACTTTCTTACCTTCACTCTTTGATTTCTCCTCTTGGCTGAATCTGTGGCTTTGTGACCTTGTCACTACACAATCAGGAAAAATTCCAGGATACGAGTCCTTCAGCAACTCAGTTGTTTGATTTTCCACTGGCTTTTCAACCACAGTAGTCATCGCTCCCACCTGTGATCAAGTTATATCATTACCCAAAATAAACTGTATTCCTGGATAAGATAATTTCTCTGTTACTCCTACTATCACTTCCCCACTCCTCACTGAACACTCCAACCTCACCTTATATAATGCAACACTGCTCTTCTCATCCTGAATCACACATATTACCACTTTTTCTGGCAATGCTCCTTCCAAATTACAAAACTCCTCATCTCTTACCAGTGAAGATTGACTTGCTCCCATATCTCTTAAGATTTTAACTTCTTTACCTGCTTCTCCTGGTACACGTGAGTAAACTTTAGCCGCACAAGTAAACTCTTTAACGAGATCTGGCACCTTCTTATCAATCAACTCCTGACCCAGGCCATATATTGTTTTGCACTCCTTTGCTTTGATTGGACTTTCCTTTCCCACTTTAACAAACCCCATTGGCTTACCATATTTTACCACATCATTCTTCCCCATACTTTTCTTAAACCACCAACGCTGCGACTTTGCATGGCCTAATTTATTACAGTGACACTTTTCATTTCTCTTCCACCCTCCTGTATTTCCTTTCTAATTTGAGGGACACTGTCTTTATTATCTCCTTCAAGATCTCCTTTATCTTTACCACCTGAGGATTTCTGTTTTCCCCAGTTTCTATCCCTCACTGGCTGAAATTGATGTCAGAAACCAAACTTTGATTTATGAACTAATTACAATCATCTGCCATTTCTGCTGCTAATCTTGCAGTTTTAACCCTCTGCTCTTCCACATGAATTCTCACTCCATCAGGAAATGAATTTTTAAACTTCTCCAAGATGATAAATTTTCTAAGAACTTCATATGTTTGGTCTATTTTGAAAAGCCCTTATCCACCTATCAAAATTACTGTGTCTGATCCTTTCAAATTTTTTGTACATTTGACCAGTTTCTTTCCTTAGATTTCTAAACCATTGTCTGAAGGCCTCTGGCACTAATTCAGATGCACTGAAGATGGATTTTTTCACTTCATCATAATTCCCAGATACCTCCTCCTCTGATAGGAATGCAAACATTTCACCAGCTCTACCTCCCAACTTTGTTTGATTCACTAATACCCACATGATCTGTGGCACTTTCATTTCTTCAGTTACTTTCTCAAATGAAATGAAAAAGGCTTCTACATCCTTCTCATCAAACATTGGCAATGTTTGGACATTTTTAAATATATCTGCACCAGTCCTTTGATTGTGACACTGCTGTTCTTCACCATCCTCATCACTATACTCAACCTGTAATTTTCCCTTTCTCCCCACCAATTTTTACTGACGTTCACTTTTTACTGCCAGTTTCTGAAGTTGAAATTCTCTCTCTTTTTCCTGAGGTCCGTATCTGTTTCAAAAAGATGACCATCATCCCCATACCAAAGAAAAGCCAAGCAGTGTGCCTTAATGCATATCGGCCGGTGGCTCTGATATCCATCATTATGAAGTGCTTCGAAAGGTTAGCCGTGGAATTAATTCCAGCCCCCTGAACTGCCAGGATCCACTACAGTTTGCTTACAGCCGCAACAGGTCCACAGCAGACACCATCTCCCTGACCCTGCACTCAACCATGCAACACTGAGATAACAAGGACTCCTATGTCAGACTACCTTTTTATCAACTGCAGCTCAGCTTCCTTCATTACTTCGTTCATTATTCCTACGAAACTCATCTCCAAACTCCATGGCCTGGGCTTTGGCTCCTCCCTCTGTGACTGGATCCTGAACTTCCCAACCCACAGACTGCACTCAATAAGGACACTTTCTCCATAACCGTCCTCAACACTCGTGTCCCACAAGGCTGTGTTCTCAGCCCCCTACTGTACTCCTTATTCACCAATGACTTTGTGGCCAAATTCCCCTCCAATTCAATTTTCAAGTTTGCTGGTGACACCACCGTAGATGTCGGATCTCAAACAGTGATGAGACGGGGTACAGAAAAGAGATAAAGAACCTGGTGCACTGACAATAATCTCTCCCTCAATGTCAACAAAACAAAGGAGATTGTCATCAACTGCAGGAAGCATAATGGAGAACATGTCCCTGTCTACGTTAACAGACATGATGTGGGTGTGCCGGCGTTGGACTGGTGTAAACACAGTAAAAAGTCTGACGACACCAGGTTTTAGTCCAACCTATTTATTTGATAATATACCCATTATCATATATTATCAAATATATTATCAAATAAATAGGTTGGACTAAAACCTGGTGTTGTCAGACTTTTTACTACGTTAACAGAGACAAAGAGGAAATGGTTGAGAGCTTCAAGTTTTTAGGTGTTCAGATCACCAACAACCTGTCCTGGTCCCCCAAATGCTGAATTATATAGTTAAGAAACTATAGTTTAAGAAACTGAGCTATAGTTAAGAAAGCCCACGAACGCCTCTACTTTCTCAGAAAATTAAGGAAATTTGGCAAGTCCGCTGTGACCCTCACCAACATTTACTGATGCACCATAGAAAGCATTCTTTCTGCTTGTATCACAGCTTGGTATGGCTCCTACTCTGTCCAAGACCACAAGAAACTACAAAAGTGTTGTGAATGAAGCCCAGGCATCACTCAAACCAGCCTCCGACCCATTGACGATGTCTAAACGTCCCATTGCCTCGGCAAAGCAGCCAGCATAATTAAAGATCCACACATTCCAGACATTCTCTTTTCCGCCTTCTTCTGTTGGGAAAAAGATACAAAAGTCTGAGGTTACGTACCAACTGACTCAAGAACAACTTCTTCCCTGCTACCATCAGATTTTTGAATGGTCTTACCTTACATTAAGTTGATCTTTCTCTGCCCCCTAGCTATTACTGTAACACCACATTCTACACTCTCTCCTTTCCTTCTCTATGAATGGAATGCTTTGTCTGTAAAGCACGCAAGAAAGAATACGTTTCACTGTATACTAATACATGTGACAATAACAAACTAAATCAAATCAAAGAGACAAAGAGATGTAGAAACAGAGAGTTAGGGAGAAAGTGACAGATAGAAACAGAGGCAGAGAATGAAAGGAACAGCCAGTCAGAAAGAGGGCCAGTGAGGGACAGAGCAAGATACAAAGAGAGTGAAAGATACAGAGGGAGACAAAGAGGTAGAGATCTTGAGAGGTGATTGAATCTCTGCCCCCAGTAGTTCAGCATCAAGTCATCACTGGAGAAGAATTTCATTCTAGATCTCACCAATCACGGACCCATTCAGTCCCTTTCTCCCTTTCTCCCCCACTGGTTGGTCTCATGTTCCCTGGAACCTCAAACCCTACCCCCACCTCCTCCTCGCCTCACCTTCTCTCCTCTTTTCACACAGTGTTTTAATGGAATCTGATCTGTGCGTATTCCACCTCCTCTTCCCAGTGGACTCTTCCATCACCACTGGGTACCCTGAAGACTGCATCCCACGTACTCTCCACGTTGGAGATCTCTACTGACTCCTGAAGATGTGCAAGGCAAACACACCTGGCCATCCCATCATATCGGGCAATAGGACCCTTTGCGAGAACCTCTCCGGCTACGTCAAGGGCATCCTGAAACCCGTTGTACAAAGAACCACCAGATCTTGTCGTGACACTATGGACTTCCTACAAAAACTCAGCACACATGGAGCAGTTGAACTAGGAGCACTCCTTGTCACAATGGATGTCTAGGCACTCTACAGCAGCATCCCCCATGACGATGGCATTGCCGCAACTGCCTCAATAATCAACGCCAACAACTGCCAGTTTCCAGATGCAATTTTACAACTCATCCGCTTCATCCTGGACCACAATGTCTTCATCCAAAAACACGGAACAGTATTGGGGACCAAATTCACACCTCAATATGCCAACATCTTCATGCACAAGTTTGAACAAGACTTCTTCACCGCACAGGACTTTCAGCCGATGCAATACATGAGATACATCGATGACATTTTCTTCCTTTGGACTCATGGCGAACAATCCCTGAAACAACTATATGATGACATCAACAAGTTCCATCCCACCATCAGACTCACCATGGACTACTTTCCGGAATCGGTTGCATTCTTGGACACACACATCTGCATTAAGGACGGTCACCTCAGCACCGCACTGTACCACAAGCCCACAGATAACCTGATGATGCTCCACTTCTCCAGCTTCTACACTAAACACGTTAAAGAAGCCATCCCCGACAGCCAAGCCCTCCATATACACAGGATCTGCTCAGATGAGGAGGATCGCAACAGACACCTCCAGACACTGAAAGATGCCGTCATAAGAACAGGATATGGCGCTTGGCTCATCGATCGACAGTTCCAATGCGCCACAGCAAAAAACCGCACCAACCTCCTCAGAAGACAAACACAGGACACAGTGGACAGAGAACCCTTCGTTGTCCAGTACTTCCCCGAAGTGGAGAAGCTACAACATCTTCTCCGGAGCCTTCAACATATCATTGATGAAGATGAACATCTTGCCAAAGCCATCCCCACACCCCCACTTCTTGCCTTCAAACTACCGCAAACCTCAAACAGACCATTTTCCGCAGCAAACTACCCAGCCTTCAGGATAACAGTGACCACACCACCACATAACCCAGCCACAGCAACCCCTGCAAGACATGCAGGATCATCAACACGGATGCCACCATCTTACGTGAGAACACCATCCACCAGGTACACGGTACATACTTTTGCAACTCGGCTAACGTTGTCTACCTGATATGCTGCAGGAACGGATGTCCCGAGGCATGGTACATTGGGGAGACCATGCAGATGCTACGACAATGGATGAATGAACACCACTCGACAATCACCAGGCAAGACTGTTCTCTTCCTGTTGGGGAACACTTCAGCGGTCACGGGCATTTGGCCTCTGATCTTCGGATAAGCGTTCTCAAAGGCGGCCTTCATGACATACGACAGCACAGAGTCGCTGAGCAGAGAACATAAGAACATAAGAACATAAGAAATAGGAGCAGGAGTAGGCCATCTAGCCCTTCGAGCCTGCCCCGCCATTCAATAAGATCATGGCTGATCTGTTGTGGCTCAGTTCCACTTTCCCGCCCTCTCCCCATAACCCTTAATCCCCTCTCTTATCAAGAACCCATCAACCCGCTTCTTAAAAATATTTAGCGAGGCAGCCTCCACCACTTCAACGGGCAGAGAATTCCAGAGATTCACCACCCTTTGAGTGAAGAAGTTCCTCCTCAACTCCGTTCTAAACCGCCTCCCCTTTATCTTGAGGCTGTGCCCCCTAGTCCTCCTGTCTTTTTTGAGCGGGAAGAGTCTCTCCACCTCTATCCTATCCATCCCATTCATCATCTTATACGTCTCAATGAGATCTCCCCTCATTCTTCTAAACTCTAACGAGTACAAGCCTAGTTTATTCAGCCTCTCCTCATAGCTCAACCCCCTCAACTCCGGTATCAGCCTAGTAAACCTCCTCTGCACTCCCTCCAGGGCCAAAATATCCTTGCGCAGGTGCGGCGCCCAAAACTGCACACAGTACTCCAGCTGCGGCCTCACCAATGCCCTATACAGCTGCAGCAAGACCCCCCCACTTTTATATTCAATCCCCCTCGCTATGAAGGCCAGCATCCCACTCGCCCTCCTGACCACCTGCTGCACCTGCAAGCTGGGTTTTTGCGACTCATGCACAAGGACCCCGAGGTCCCTCTGCACCGTCGCCTGCTGCAGTTTTTCGCCACGTAAGTAATAGTCCTTCCTACCATTCTTCCTACCAAAGTGGACCACCTCACACTTGCCAACATTAAATTCCATTTGCCATTTCCTGGCCCATTCACCCAGCCTATCTAGATCCTTCTGCAGACTCTCCACACCCTCCGCACAATTTGCCTTTCCCCCAATCTTGGTGTCATCAGCAAATTTCGACACCCTGCACTCGGTTCCCTCCTCCAGATCATCTATATAAATGGTAAATAGCTGAGGCCCCAGCACCGACCCCTGGGGCACCCCACTAGTCACCAACCGCCAATCCGAATAGCACCCATTGACCCCCACTCTCTGCCTCCTATTTGACAACCAATCCTCTATCCACACTAACACCCTACCCCCAACTCCATGTCCCCTGACCTTCTGCAATAAGCTCTTGTGAGGTACCTTGTCAAACGCCTTCTGAAAATCCAGAAAGACCACATCCACCGGCTCTCCTCTATCCACTGCCCTAGACACATCCTCATAGAACTCCAGTAAATTTGTCAGACACGACTTCCCTTTAATGAAACCGTGTTGCATCCGCCCTATCAAGCAATTCCCTTCAAGAAGCCTCGCAATTTCCTCCTTAATGACGGATTCTAACATTTTACCTACCACAGACGTTAAACTAACCGGCCTATAATTCCCCGCCTTTTGCCTGGCACCCTTCTTAAACAACGGCGTAACATTAGCCGTTTTCCAATCTTCCGGCACTTCCCCGGAATCCAGCGACGTCTGGAAAATAACCACCAAGGCATCCACTATAACCTCCGCCATTTCTTTCAGAACCCTCGGATGCATTCCATCCGGTCCTGGGGACTTGTCCACAATCAGCCCCTCCAGTCTGTCGAGCACCACCTCTCTAGTAACAGTAATGTCATTAAGACCCTCCATTCCTACCACCTTTCCATCTCTAACACCCGGCAAATTATTCACGTCCTCCTCCGTGAAGACAGAAACAAAAAAGTTATTCAAGACCTTAGCCATATCCCCATCCCCTACCACTAGCTCCCCTTTCTCATCCTCTAAAGGACCAACGTTCACCCTAGCCAGCCTCTTCCTTTTTATATATTTATAAAAACTCTTGCTATCCTTTTTTATATTAAGTGCTAGCCCAGCCTCATAGCTTCTCCTACCCTCCTTTATCAACTTCTTTGTCAATCTTTGTTGACATTTAAACCTTTCCCAATCCTCTTCTCGCCCACTGATCTTAGCTACTCTAAATTCCTCCGCTTTTAATTTAACACTTTCCTTCACCTCCTTCGTTATCCACGGCTTATTACCTCTCTTCCTACTGTCCTTTTTAACCATCGGAATAAATTTCTGCTGAGCACCAAGAAAGATCTCCTTAAAGATCCTCCACTGCTCCTCAGCAGACCTACCTTCCAACGCACTCCCCCAGTCCACATTTGCCAATTCTTCTCTCATCCTACCATACTCCCCTCTATTCAAACAAAGGACGCGTGTCCGGGAACCCACTTTCTCCTCCTCCATCTGCACCAGAAACTCCACCATACAATGATCACTCTCTCCAAGAGGATCCTTCACTGCAAGGTCCCTAATTCTACCCGCCTCATTACATAGCACCAGATCCAAGATAGCTCGCTCCCTCGTCGGCTCCAACACACACTGTTCAAGGAAATTATCCCGGCAGCATTCCAAGAACTCCTCCTCGAGCCCACCTCGTCCAACATGGGTCGACCAATCAATATGCAGATTGAAATCTCCCATAACTACTGCCGTCCCATTCCTGCACGCCGCACTTATTTGCGTGTTAACAGCCCGCCCCACCTCCAGATCATTATTCGGGGGCCTATAGACGACACCCACCAGCGTCTTCCTCCCTTTGCTGTTCCTAATCTCCACCCACAACGATTCCACGTTCTGCTCTTTGGCTCCGATATCATCCCTTGCTACCACCTTGATACTATCCTTAATCAGCAGAGCTACGCCACCCCCTCTTTCCTCCTGCCTATCCTTCCTAAACACTTGATAGCCCTGTACATTCATCTCCCAGTCCCTGTCACCTTGCAGCCACGTCTCTGTAATGGCCACCAGATCGTATCCATTTGTGTCGATCTGCGCCACCAGCTCATCCACTTTATTCCGAATGCTTCGTGCATTCAGATAAAGCGCTTTCATCCCAGCCTTCACCTGGACCCTATTTGCCGTAACGCCACCAATTGGGACATTCTCGGCCTCTTCCCTAACCTGTACCCTATCCTTAACTTTAGACCTCGTAGCGTCACCTACCCTCGCACCCTCCCCCCCCCTAATTAGTTTAAAGCCCTGTCTACAGTCCTCTTTACTCGATTCGCCAACACTCTGGTCCCAGCACGATTCAGACCAACCCCATCCCGCCCGAACAAGTCCCACCTACCCCAATACTGGTGCCAATGCCCCATAAATTCAAACCCATTCCTCCCACACCAATCCCTGAGCCACCCATTCACTTCCTTTATCCTGTCAATCCTACGCCCGTCTGCACTCAGTTCAGGCAGTAGCCCAGAGACGACCACCTTGTCGGTTCTACTTTTTAATTCCATTCCCAGCTTCTCATACTCCCTCCCCAGATCCTCAGTCCGCACTTTGCCTACGTTGCCGGCACCCACATGTACTACAACAACCGGGTTCTCACCCTCCCATTCCAGGTTCCTCTGCAGCCCAGCTGCGACATCCCGGACCCGAGCACCAGGCAGACAACACACCCTTCTGTGCACTTTGTCATTGTGACAAAGGACAGTGTCAATACTCTTCACCCCACTATCTCCAATCACTACTACGTTCCTTTTCCCCTTCTCTTTGCCTATGTCCTGCTGCATCACTGTACCGTGTGCAGTTTGCTCACCAACCTCACCTGCCTCGTCCTCTTCCAGACTGGAAGCAAGAACCTCAAACCTGTTATGCAGATTAAGAGGCTGAGGCCTCCGCTCCTCACCCCCCTTCCTCCTCCCAGCAGCCCCCTTTTGTCCCTGACCCTTAGATTTAGCCAGTCTAGGGGCACCCTCTCTCCCTCTGATGAGCCTCAGTGTCTGTAGCTCAGAGGCCAGCTCATCCACCTTGAGCTGGAGCTCCTCCAGCAACCTGCACTTACAGCAGACATGGTCACTGGGAAGGACCCTGGGGTCCGCCAGTTCCCACATCATACAGAAACCACACTTCACATGCCCCTCCATTATTCACTGTAATTTTTTATGGGGAAAACATTTTTTTCCTTGTTTCTTGCTGTAGTAGTTTTGAAAAAATTTTTTTTCCTTGTTTTTTTTCAAACAAACTCACCTGGCCTTTTTTCCTTCCAGCCCTTTTTGATATTAAGCCCTATTAACTCACTCTGCTTCCCACTCACTCCGCTGCCCGCTCAGACGCTGCCCGCTGTCTACACCAGGCCTCCTTTTAAACCTGGCGCTGATTTAAAGCAGGCTGGTCCACAAATGCCTTTTCACCACACCCTCAGAATTCTTAAAGCAGTAAATACAATAAATAAATGCTTTAAACAGTTCTACAAAGAGTAGAGTGCTTTAAACTTATTTTAAACAGGTTTTTAACAGTCCCACACATGTGAGGACGGCCTCAACTGTGATCTTGGGTTCATGTCACACTATCTGTAACCCCCATGATTTGTCTGGACTTGTAAAATCTTATTAACTGTCCTGTCTGGAGACAGTACACTTCTCTTTAACCTGTGCTTAACCCTCTCTCCACTCATATTGTCTGTACCTTTAAGACTTGATTAGCTGTAAAGACTCGCATTCCAATCATTATTCTGTAAATTGAGTTTGTGCCTTTATTTGCCCTATTTGTGAACAAAACTCCCACTCACTTGACGAAGGAGCAGTGCTCTGAAAGCTTGTGGCTTGGGCTACCAAATAAACCTGTTGGACTTTAACCTGATGATGTGAGACTTCTTACTGTGTTTACCCTCAAGAGTATCGGGAGGTATGTGACTGTCAATTCAGTAGACACAACCTCATTATTCCAGTGAGGCAGTTTCTTTTCTGGTGTATGTCTCATCAGGTAAGATCTCATTGCTTCAGTTAATTCAGTTCCCTTTGGTGTTGAGGCTGGCCTTGTTGTGCCCATTTTTGGTTAGAGGCCCCCAACTCCTCAAATTGGCCACTTTTACCAGCATGCAACTCGGTCTGGCTACAACAGGAAATAACAAATTTGAGCCAAGAATTTGCATCAAAATAAGTTTTATTCTGTAAAGATATACAGAACAGGCTGAGCATTTTAATCACGTGTGTTAATAAATGTAATATTATTCATAACACAAATGCTTCTTACAATCTAAATCAGCTTGAGAAAAGTGCAGCATTCAAAAAGTACATTCTGATCTGATTACGAAGCTGATCAATGTTTCTGTTCATTACTATTCAACCATGTTGGCTGCACACAGTGAGACAATGCCTTAGTTATGATGTGTCTACACAGCAGGACATGAGAGCCGCAGGAATAAGGAAAAGTTTCAGCTTGTTGAGGAGAAGGAGAATCTCTGGTTCCAGGTTCCTCTCCGTACATTAAGAAGCACGCATGCCAATGTTCCATTACTCTCTGTCTGCTGATGACACTCTGCTTGTAAATTGCAGTTTATGCAGATGGAAAGAGTAAGGTTTTCCGAAATAGAGGGACTGAGCACAAAAACAGGGAGGTTATGTTGAACATTGTCGAGTTCTGGCCCCACACTTTGGGAAGGATGGAAAGGTCCTTGAGAGGGTGCAGAGGGAGATTTACCAGAACAGGTCCAGGGATGAGGGGATTTTAGCCGCCTCGTTCAGATTGGAGAAGCCGGGGTAATTCTGCTTGGAGTGAAGGAGATTGAGGGGAGATTTAATCGAGGTGTACAAGATGGTAACAGGTTTAGATAAGGTAGGTAATGAAAACATGTTGTCATTAGCTGATGGAACAAGGACTGGGGCGGGGCAGGGTGTAGGGGGATGTGAGGAGGAGCTTTTTTACCCAGTGATTGGTAATGATCTGGAACCTACTGCCTACGAGGGGGGTGGAAGCAGAGATGATGAATGATTTCAAAAAGAAATTGGGTGGAAACTCAAGGGAAATAAAGGAGATAGAACGGGGGCAATGGAACTAACTGGATTGATCTAGAGTGATAGTATGGACTAGATGGGTGAAATGACCTCTTCCACTGCCAGGTTAGAATCGCTTTGAATCTGAAGTGATTCTAACCAGGAGCACTGAATGGTTTCACTGCAACTTAATCCACAGTTATTTGTCTTCACTAACAGATGAGATAGTTACTGTACGAAGCTTCAAACATTCTGTCCACTTCCTTTCACTGTTCGTCGCTCCCAGGCACAAACCCCAGCGATAGTGATAACAACACCCACAGTAAATATCACAGCTCGCATTCCCAGGATCAGCACCACGTTCAGAGTCTCTTCTCCATTGTCTAGAAAACACACAGAAAGAAACCATCACTTACTCTCCGCTTTCAATCTCTCACTCTGGCCGAACAATAAAGCTTCATATCACTGCCACGTTTGCTGTAATATTGATCCATCCTCTGGGATTAAATGGATCAAGAATGTTTTCATTGTAAACACTCTGAAGATGGACAGTCTGAACTTTTACCTCAGCGTGGATCAATGTGAGAGTGGAGCAGTGCCCTGTCTGACTCCCTGTCCTGTGTTTCTCTTTGTTTCTGTGTGCAGGATTATGTTGTAGAAATGTCTAGAAACATTTACAGCAAGCTGGAAATCCACGTGGGCAAATTACACAGGTTTGCGACGGAATCCCCCACTGTGGACTTACCCGTCTCATTTAATAATTTGTTCCTAACTTTACCCAGAGAGTGGGGAGAACGAGGGACTGATTCCCACAGGGAGTGGGGAGAATGGGGGACTGGCTCCCACAGGAAGTGGGGAGAAGGTGGGACTCGCTCCCACAGGGAGTGGGGAGAATGTGGGATTCGCTCCCACAGGGAGTGGGGAGAATGTGGGACTGGCTCCCACAGGGAGTGGGGAGAAGGTGGGACTCGCTCCCATAGGGAGTGAGGAAAAGGTGGGACTGGTTCCCACAGGGAGTGGGAAGAATGGGGAATTCACTCTCCCAAGGAGTGGACAGAATGTGGGACTCACTCCTACCGGGAGTAGAGAGAATGCGGGGCTCACAGTCTCAGGAGGTGGGGAGAATGAGGGACTTGTTCCCACAGGGAGTGAGGAGAATGTGGGACTGACTCCCATAGGGAATGGGAAGAATGTGGGACTCACCCCCAAGGGGAGTGGGGAGTATGTGGGTTGATCACAAGTGGGAGAAACAAATGGAATGATATGGTGATGTGAGTGAGATGAAGGGGGGATGCCTTTGTGGAGCAGGAACACTGACATGGAACAGATGGCCTGTTTCAGTCTGGAAATGCTGTGTAATTCAGAGATGAAACTCCAGGACCAATGAAGAAGGGATAATGAACTTTGTAATACTCAGAGATTTGTAAAGAGTATTATAAGACCTGTTTTTGTGTATTCAAGACAGATAAGAGAAGCAGCTGCCCCTGCTGTTGTATACCAGTTTATGATTTTTCCCAGCTAATTGTGTTCAGGAATGTGGCTAACCCAGCTAGTAGTAGAGGAATATATTGGCCTTGAAGTCTCACAATTTCACTTTGAAAAGACTCCAACTTTTCAAATGTAGAATCATCTACAAGTAGCTGCTTCCAGTCTATGTTTGCCAGATCCAGTCTAACAATATTGAAATTGACCTTCTCCCAATTCAGACACAAAACTTCTGAACTATCCTTATCCCTTTCCATTACAGCATTTTTATAATTTGATCTTTCAAAGAGCTAGGACAGATTTGATGGGTCAAATGACTTTCTATGCTGTATCATTCTATGCTTCCTTGATCTGTCCTGTAGTCAGTAACCACTCTAGATCGCTCATGAAGGCCACAGAGATTCAGCAGCCATCACACCAGTTGACAGCACATTTCAGAAGATCCTGATGCTCTGGGAAAAAATCAACTTCCCAACATCCAGTCTATTTCTATATCGTGGAGAATGTAAATCCTTCAGGTAGCACTGATGAATGTTTCATAAGAACATAAGAAATAGGAGCAGGAGTAGGCCATCTAGCCCTTCGAGCCTGCCCCGCCATTCAATAAGATCATGGCTGATCTTGATCTGTCGTGGCTCAGTTCCACTTTCCCGCCCTTTCCCCATAACCCTTAATCCCCTCTCTTATCAAGAACCCATCAACCCGCTTCTTAAAAATATTTAGCGAGGCAGCCTCCACCACTTCAACGGGCAGAGAATTCCAGAGATTCACCACCCTTTGAGTGAAGAAGTTCCTCCTCAACTCCGTTCTAAACTGCCTCCCCTTTATCTTGAGGCTGTGCCCCCTAGTCCTACTGTCTTTTTTGAGCGGGAAGAGTCTCTCCACCTCTATCGTATCCGTCCCATTCATCATCTTATACGTCTCAATGAGATCTCCCCTCATTCTTCTAAACTCTAACGAGTACAAGCCTAGTTTATTCAGCCTCTCCTCATAGCTCAACCCCCTCAACTCCAGTATCAGCCTAGTAAACCTCCTCTGCACTCCCTAATTTAGATTGATTGATCAAATCTACCTTTTGAAAAAAAATAATTTATTTCCAATGATCTAACAGAATGTGTAACAAATTGGGCAGTAGAGTTGGGTTTAAGCTTGATACAGGTTGAGAAACTGGGAGACACAAGAAGTGATTCAGTGCCACCACTGGTTGGGAGAGTGTAAATACAATGTGACATTTACACGGGCAGTTCAACCGGGACAAGGACATAATGGGAAAAGTTGAACATCGTGTTAACCATTAATTTCAGAAACCGGAATCCCCTCCATAAACCACTCCATGTCTCTACCTTACTTTAAGATGTGCACAAACTAGTCTGAAGTAACGTACCAAGTCTGAGGTCACGTACCAACCGA
The DNA here is from genome assembly GCF_965287045.1 of Carcharhinus amblyrhynchos. NCBI lineage: Eukaryota > Metazoa > Chordata > Chondrichthyes > Carcharhiniformes > Carcharhinidae > Carcharhinus > Carcharhinus amblyrhynchos. Next base: position 691,821 of record NW_027649829.1, on the reverse strand, counting down.
CTCAAGAACAGCTTCTTCCCTGCTGCTATCGGACTTTTGAATGGAGCTACCTTGCACTAAGTTTATCTTTCTCTACACCCTAGCAATGATTGTAATACTACATTCTGCACTCTCCCATTTCCTTCTCTATGAACAGTATGTTTTGTCTGCACAGTGCACAAGAAACAATACTTTTCACTGTATACTAATACATGTGACAATAATAAATCAAATCAAATCAAAAACTATTTTGACACTGAGCTACATAAGGAGTGGTTTTGACAGGTGACATGTTAAAGTTAAGTTTTCAGATGTTTCTTAAAGGAGGAGAGAGAGCTTATGTAAATATCTTTGTGCTTGTAAAAGCATGTAATAAACTTTGAGAGCTCCATATTCCTCCATAATAATGGGAACAAAAAGTTTAAATTCATGGCCAAAACCTCATGCAGGCCTGAGGTAGATTCTGTATGGTAATTCTGTAAGTGTGTTTGTATTTATGTCTGTAATTATAGACAACTGCACTGCTCCGTGTTATTCTCTGCCTCACACTGATAGTCTCCAGTGACTCTGGATGTAATGTGAGAAATCACTAACCGTAGCTCATTGTTGGAATTTGTTCTATTCCTAATGACATTAAGGTGTAAAAACAGGACGCATCAGGACAGATCACATGGTTACTAATGGTAAAAGAGGTCAACAATTTATACTTCATGAAAAGAGAGACCTGATAGGTTGGCAAATGGTAGAGGCATTCCCATGGACAGTGTTGTGTACAGGATAAAAACATGAGATAATATGTCCCTTTTTGCAGCAATACTGTAATAAAAATCAGTTATCTGACATTGTCACTGAGACCCTGAGAGTGTGAAATGTCTGATATCAATGTAGGATCCAGAGCAAGGAATCCAGATAGACACTCAGGTCAGTACTGAGGGAGTGCCACACTGTCGGAGGGTAACTACAGAGGGAGTGCCGCACTGTCCGAGGGTAACTACAGAGGGAGTGCCACACTGTCAGAGGGTCAGTACTGAGGGAGTGCTGCACTGTCAGAGGGTCAATACAGAGCGAGTGCCACACTGTCAGAGGGTCAGTACTGAGGAGTGCTGCACTGTCAGAGGGTCAATACAGAGGGAGTGCCGCACTGTCAGAGGGTCAGTACTGAGGGAGCGTCGCACTGTCAGAGGGTCAGTGCTGAGGGAGTGCCACACTGTCAGAGGATCAGTACTGAGGCAGCGCCGCACTGTCAGAGGGTCAGTACTGAGGGAGTGCTGCACTGTCAGAGGGTCAGTGCTGAGGGAGTGCCACACTGTCAGAGGATCAGTATTGAGGCAGCGCCGCACTGTCAGAGGGTCAGTGCTGAGGGAGTGCCGCACTGTCAGAGGGTCAGTACTGAGGGAGCGCCGCACTGTCAGAGGGTCAGTACTGAGGGAGTGCTGCAGTGTCAGAGGGTCTGTACCGAAGGAGTGCTGTACTGACAATCGGTGGGTAATAAGCGAGCACTGCACAAATTGTGTGTTGTGTCTGAGCGAACGCTGAACTGTTAAAAATGTAAATAGACATGCAATCGACAGACATATTTAATTTTAACTCTGTAGACTACATCTCCCCCAAAGTCTCTGATAGCCATATTTACATTTACATTATCCTTATTTGCATCTTGAACCTTTGTCCGCTCTGCTCTGTCAGGTGGACAGAAATGTTCCCAAGACACTCGACAAGGAGGAGTTAACCCTCGTCAATATTCCAAAGGACAGTTTTTGTCTTCAGCACAGTGGTGTTTGTGGGATCTTGTACACAATCTGAACTCTTACACTTAATGTAGAGCGAGAGATATCCTTACTTACATTGCACAAATAATACAAGGATCTGCTCTGATGAAACAGATGGATATCTCACTCTACAGGTGAGATTGCGTCCGTGGTGTTTGAGTGATGGGATTACAGTCAGAACAGAAGTATAACCATGCTGAGTTACAGTGTTTGAGGTTGATCTAGGTATGTCAGAGGGAGTGTCCCAGGTTAAGTCAGGTGCTTTTCCATTGCACGTTGTGTTGAAGGTGCACCTTATGCCCACACGCTTTTCTGCAATAATTTCAGCAGGGAATATCGTGGGTTTATCTGTGAAATCTAATAAATGGAAAATGGAACTGGTTAGAGAGAAATAACATGAATCGTCAGTTCAAATACAAATCACGGTCCTGGGCACATATTGCTAGTGTGGGAATATCTGTGTTTCTGTCAGCTCTGGCGCTTCTCCTTTAATCCTATAGTTTATCGTATTTACACTGTCCATACTTAACTAATCTGGGAGTGAGAACTCCATATTCTGTCCCTTAAATCGATGGATTAATCAGAAAATCGTCGACAGAAGCGAGCAGTCGGAAGTAAATGGAGTGGAGGCAACTCCTCAACGTGGTGACTTAATCCACGAACAGACTCTCAAACTGGCTTTACTGAAAGCATTACAGCTGATTACTGCTACTATTATTGTCATTGATGAGAGACTTGGTATATAAGTACAGAATATCAGTGCTCGTACTGCAGGACTGCAGAATACGGTAAAAGACTTGATGAAGTGGAGGAGAGAATCCCTGTTGTTGAAAATGCAACTTCCTTGGTTGAGGCCCACTTACAATCCTTGGAAAAACATCTCCAGGATCTGCCAGATCTGGATGATCTGGAGAATTGACACTGGAGGAAAAATGCCAGAGTTGTCGGTTTACCAGAAGGAGCTGAGGGTAAGCTCCCACTGAAGTTCTTTGTGAGTTGGCTGCTGGTTTTCTTCATCTACATATAAAAGCTGGGTGCATTAAGTTAGAAAGGGCATTTTATATCATGTCTGTGAAGCCAAGGGACAATCAGTGACCCCAGCCCGTAACTATATGGGTTTTCATAAGTTCAGAGATCACCAATGAGTATTAGAAGCAGTTAGACGTTATGGGGCCTTGCTCTATGATGGAGCTGAGGTTTTTTTCTTCTAAGATTTGTTGGTGTTAATATGACAGAGGAACAGTGGTTTCAATGAAGTTAGAAAATGCTGAAGACTATCGGGGTGCAACATGTTTGACTGTATCTTGCTAAACTGAGGGTGATATCCAATAACTCTATAAAGATTTTCGACAACCCGCCTAAGGTGTGGAAGGCAATCCATTGGAGTAACAGGCTGCAGTTCAGTGTAAACTCTGGACTCTATCTCTTGCCATTACAATCGCTTCCTGATTCTGTGTTGCTATTTATCCTGCTGATGGAGATGGTCGAGTAATTCAGCACTACAGTGAATTTTTAATCCTTAAGAATACCAGAAACTGCCATTTGTCAATGATGGAAACCTCCCCTCAGTGTGCTCCAAGTTGGAGTACACCGTGCAGGTTGTATGGTACTAGGGCTGTGTGATAACCACCTGTCTTTTCTTCTTATCCATGCATTTATAATCGTGGTTTATGCTATATGGTCTCTTTTGCTTTAATCATGATAAATATGACTAGTGTCTCTGCTCGGAGGTGAGTTAGTGGATTAAGGCTTAATAAGAGGGGTTAGAATGCAGAAAGGGCATTCGGCACTCATCCTTATTGTGGTATTTCTTGCTTCTGATTTGAGGACAAAGTTTTCTTGGTGTAAAGATAGAAAGTTGGGAGGTACAGCCCTAACAGTCCTCACATTTGGTGAGGAATGCTCCCTTAGAACTAATAACTTTGCGTACCTTTTCATTTTTCTTACTTAAAGAATCATTAACTGGTTCCTGCAAGGATACAGACCAGGTTTAAATCCCAGATAATGTCTTTCCAATGTGCCAGTGGCATCTCTGGTGTCGTTGGAGATGGGAGAGATGAAGGTGTCGTTTGGACAGAGATACCAATAAGGCATTTGAAGGTTTTTCAGCTGACATATATAAAACCGACTAATCTGGGGTTGCATCGACACATTTGGAGAATCTCCTCTCCCCCACCTCCTTTCTGATGAGCAAAGTTCAATCCTGAATGCGCCTATTTGTCAGGGAGAAATGGCTCTTGCCTTGAGGGAGCTTCAGTTTGGTAAGGCTCTGGGGCCTGATGGCTTTCGATGTGTATTTTGTGAGGAATTTAAGGACTAATAGATTCATTGATTGGTACTTACAAATATTCATTTGAAGCAGGTCTGCTGCTTCAGTCACTTTATGAATTAAATATCTCCTTGATTTTGAATGCAGGCAAGAATCCTGAAGAGTTTGCATCCTGTAGGCTTATCTCAGTCTTGGTCATTGATTTGAAATGTTGTCTAAAGTGCTGGCCTGGCATTGGAAAGAATCCTCCCCCTGATCATCCAGAATGGGTTCAGAAAGGGCTGGAAATCATGTAACAATGAAGGAGTGAGTGAGTGGGCGAAAGGCTGAGTGAGTGGGCGAGGACCTGGCAGATGGAGTATAATGTTAGCAAATGTGAGGTTATCCACTTTGGTAGAAATAATAGTAGGAGGGATTACTATTTAAAAGGCGAAAAGCTGTAGCTACGGTGCAGAGGGACCTGGGGGTCCTTGTGCACGAATCGCAAAAACCCAGTCTGCAGGTGCAGCAGGTGATCAAGGAGGCGAATGGAATGTTGGCCTTTATAGCGAGGCGGATAGAATATAAAAGTAGGGAGGTCTTGCTGCAACTGTACAGGGTATTGGTGAGGCCGCAGCTGGAGTTCTGTGTGCAGTTATGGTCGCTGCACTTGCGGAAGGATATATTGGCCTTGGAGGGAGTGCAGAGGAGGTTCACTAGGCTGATACCAGAGATGAGGGGGTTAGCCTATGAAGAGAGATTGAATAGACTGGGTCCGGACTCGTTGGAGTTTAGAAGGCTAAGGGGGGATCTTATAGAGACATATAAGATAATAAAGGGGATAGATAAGGTAGAGGTAGAGAGATTCTTCCCGCTTAGAAAGGATAGCAGGACTAGAGAGCATAGCCTCAAAATAAGAGCCGGGGGGGGTGCAGTTTAGATCAGAGTTGAGGAGGAACTTCTTCACTCAAAGGGTGGTGAGTCTCTGGAATTCTCTGCCCATTGAAGTGGTGGAGGCTGCCTCGCTAAATATATTTAAGTCACGGGTAGATAGGTTTCTGATAGTCAAGGGAATTAAGGGTTATGGGGAGAAAGTGGGAAAGTGGAACTGATCCACTTCAGATCAGCCATGATCTTATTGAATGGTGGGGCAGGCTCGAAGGACTAGATGGCCTACTTCTGCTCCTATTTCTTATATTCTTAAGTTCTTATGAGATTATTGAATGTCAGGTCTTTCAAAAGCAAGTCTTACCTGGTTTAGTGGTCTCTTTGGATGCAGAGAAAGCTTCTGACCAGGTGGAATTATTTATTCCATACTTTGCAGAAGTTTTGAGTTGGGGGTAGTTTTGTTAAGTGGATACAGGGGCTTTATAAAAATCGACTGATGGCAGTTCTTATGAATGGTTATTGGTCTGATCATTTTAATCTTCAGCGAGTGACTAGTCAGGGCTGTCCATTTTCCCTGTTATTGTTTCCAATACCTATTCACCCCGAGCAGAAGGAATCAGACATGATTCCGTGTTACCTGGGCTATTTAGTGGAGGAAAAGCAGAATAGGTTTACACTGTTCATGGATGATGTGTTAATATTTGTATCTAAGCCGTATGTTTCTGTTCCTTCTTTTATTGATGCTTTGACTAGATTCAGCCTGCCCCTCCCTTTACTCGTATCCATAACCTGGGATGTTCATTGTTGATCCTCCTTACCGATATTACGGCTGGTAGGAAGGCAATGATTAAAATAAGTGTGCTGCTTAGGTTATTTATAGCCTTTACAGATGCCGTCGATCTTGCTTTCTGCTAAGGTCCGAAAGGAAGTTAATGGTGTGCTCATGGAACAAAAAGAAGCCTTACTTAAAACTAGCCAAATTGCAGCTTCCCAGTTCATTGGGAATAAGGGCTGTCAAGTATTAAATGCATCAGCCTCTTAGATTCATCCGAGTATGTTTGGAGGTACTCTGCCTTGATATTGAAGCTGGGCAGTCTGTGTACTCCTTACAGAACAAATGTTGTTTCACAGAGACTTCAAGGCTGTGCTGATCACATATGAAAATCCTAAAATCATTAACACTCAGAGTGTGGAGGATGGTGCGTGAGCTGGCAGAAAGATCTCATTTACCTTTCGTTCTCTTTCCCACTCAGGACAATCCAATTTCTCGTCAGGTCCTTTTGACCATGGATTTGATACCTGGAGGGATAGCGGTAGGCTGGGTGACATATTCAGTGGTGTTTCCTTGTTTTGAGCAACTATGTCAGCAGTTTGTAATACCCATGACACTTCCTTTTCAGATATCTACAACTCCGACTTTATCTTTAACAAGACATCTCTGCATCTGGATGCTAATGTGTCCCTAGTGGGAAACAATCTTGATATACAACAGAATGTAAGCAATTAATTGGCAAGTTTTATGATGTTTTCTGTTCCAGATCCTCTGTGAATATACTAGAGGCTCTGTGGCCTTGGGAAAAGGATTTTGCAGTGAAGATGAGAGATCGGCGCATATGTAGTAGCCCGCTCAGCGCTATGCTGCCTCCCTCTCCAGTGGGAATAGGCTCTGCCCACTACTTTCCAGATAAATCACGCTGAGGATCACGCTCTGCATTGCAGTGTGACGGAAGGTAAGTACGCACAAAAATGTTAGGCACTTTGTTTTAGGAGAATCTCAGCCATACATTCCATAATATCTAACTTGCTCCTTCAAGGTCTTCCATAAGCTACGTAGCAGTGCCTTTCACAAGCTATACACGAAGGTGTGTACCATTTTGCCATGTTTTCATGGCTTTATCCCCTTTTCCCCCAACCTCTCACTTGTCCGTTCAATATTTTGTTCTATAAATGGAAGCGCTGAGTGTAATGAACAAGCGTGTTGGGATCCTCCTGTCTTTTTCCATATTCATATATGGAGAAATGATTATGCTCTACTGACCCAGTTTTGAGAGTTTATTGTGTTATTTGTAAGAATGGAAAAATTTTTAAAAATACATAGAAAAGAATATCTCACAATCCCACAAGAAAAAACACTTTCACAAGGTTGATATCAGAACGGAAAGGTGATTTGTTACTTTGAGACCCAGTGGATTATCTGTCACTCCGTTTAATACACTTTCACTCCAGTTGACAATCTCGGGTGAGGGGGAGGAATCGCTCACAGTTCAGGATAAACTGACTCAATATGTTCACTGAAATTTGATTAATTTAAATTCTATTCTATCTCTAACAGGACAGAAATAATTTGAAACGATCTATGAACCAGCACCTAAAAGGGATGATCAGGTTATTGATCACTTTGCTGATTTTGGGAGCTCGTTGTGCACAAATTGGCCGCTGCAGACCTACATTAAAGCAAGGGCCACATTTCAGAAATCATTTCATTGTCCATGAATCGATTTGGGATGTCCTGAGGTGGTGGAAGGTGCAATAGCAATGTGAGTCTTTCTTTTGTCAATAATAAAACATTTAAACAGGATTAGAGAGATCAGTGGGATGGAAAATCTGATAACATTGATGGCCACACACAACACATTTAATCATTGATATTATAGTGAGTATTAGAGGTTGCTTTGAACTGGAAGTTATCATCAGGTTATTGATAATCAGACTGTGATGACTTCAGCCAGGCTAATTAGGTTGGCTTGCTCGAGTATGAACTCCCCAAGGAGTCCTTAATCCCGGACACAAGTACTTCTGGAGGGTTGCATCCCCTGGCAGGGGAAATACCCAGAAGGCAGTGCCATGGAGGGCATCAGATTTGCTTCAGTGTTCATTTTTGCTGTGTACGGTTTGCTGTGTTGTAGTAATGTTTGTCATTTGTAAATTATGATTTCAAAATTGAGGTGTATTTAGAGAGCAATGCTCCGGAAAACTACAACCAAAAACAAATCCTTCCTAAATAGAAGGTAGTAATTGTAGATTATTGATAAATGGATGGCATTAGCCATTTATCTTTCATATTCATTCTTTGAATAATTGTTTTGTAATAACGTATTTGTAACAACAAAAGACATCCCTGATGAGTCCTAATTGATGGTCGAATCAGGGAGCTTCATGTTTCCTATTTAAAGCAGGTGTGTCAGTCTCTCAGCCTACCATAGCAGGAAGCTATTGAAAATGCTAGCTTTGTGTGTATATTATAGTTGTAAATAAAGTAGTTTGGTAATGGGATTTTTGCCTCCATGGAGTTATTTCACAGAATAAAGTATGATTTGAGATTTTAAAGTATAAAGTTTTATTTATTAGTCACAAGTAGGCTTGCATTAACACTACAATGAAGTTACTGTTAAAATCACTTAGTTACCTCCTGTTAAAGTCCCCTAGGCTTGCATTAAAACTACAATGAAGTTACTGTTAAAATCCCCGAGTGCCTGTTCAGAAACACTGAAGGAGAATTTAGCACGGTCAATTCACCTATCTTTTGGACTGTGGGAGGAAACTGGAACACCCGGAGGAAACCCACGCAGACACGGGGAGAATGTGCAAGTTCCGCACAGACAGTGACCGCAGCCTGGAATTGAACCTGGGTCTCTGGTGTTCTGAGAGACCAGTGCTACTCACTTTGCAGCCATGCTGCCCTTAAGTATTAGTGTTAATATTGTGGAACAAAGAATAATTCTGACTGAATTCAGGGCAGAGCATTTGGCCATATTTTGCAAAGAGCCAAACTGGCTTGAAAAGAGATTCTCATACAGAAATTTCAGCCTAAAATAAATACACTGAATTTCCTGAGCTGTCAGACTCAAACAAATGTCATCAGCAAAAAGAACAAAGACAGCGCAGGCAAACACCGCTGTTTATATTTCCGATGAAGAGATGGTTTTGTAGAATTTGAATCAATGTCGCAGTGGACTAGCAAAATACAACCCTCTTTTTTGTGAAAGATTACTGCAAGCAGCTTCATGTAATGGAAGATTATGGAGAAAAGGAAAGTTAAATGGCATGTTTCTGGATGGGGTCAAACTCCATAGTTTAAAAAAAGAATTTAGAACATTGTTGGGTAGTATGATTTTAGTCTATTTGGTCAGTTGCATTCGCTGCTTCCAATGCGGTCTAATTTTCATTGGAGAGACCAAATACGGATTAGGTGACCACTTCGCGAACTCCTTTGGGTCATCCATAAGCAGGACCCAGACCTTCCTGTCACTTGCCATTTCAGCACAGCACCCTGCTCTCCTTCCACATGTCTGTCATAGAGTCATAGGGGTTTACAGAATGGAAACAGACCCTTCGGCCCACCTTGTCCATGCCGCCCATTTTTTTTTAAACTGCTAAGCTAATCCCAATTGCCCGCATTTGGCCCATATCCCTCTATACCCATCGTACTCACGTAACTCTCTAAATGCTCTTTAAAAGACAAAATTGTACCCACCTCTACTACTACCTCTGGCAGCTTGTTCCAGATGCCTACCACCCTCTGTGTGAAAAAATTGCCTCTCTGAACACTTCTGTATCTCTCCCCTCTCACCTTAAACCTCTGCTCTCTAGTTTTAGATTCTCCTATCTTTGGGAAAAGATATTGACTATCTAGCTGATCTGAGCCCCTCATGATTTTATAGACCTCTATGAGATCACCCTTCAGCCTCCTACGCTCCAAAGAAAAAGGCTCCAGTCTATCCAGCCTCTTCTTATAACTTAGTCCATCAAGTCCTGGGAGCAACCTAGTAAATTTTTCTGCACTCTTTCTAGTTTAATAATATCCTTTCTATAATAGGGTGACCAAAATTGCACACAGTATTCCAAGTGTGGTCTTACCAATGTTTTGTACAACTTCAACAAAACATCCCAACTCCTGCATTCAATTCCATTAATTCAGTAAGTCCTGCCTTGGTTCAGTCTACCAAAATGCATCACCTTACATCTGTCTAAATTAAACTCCATCTGCCATTCGTCAGCCTACTGGCCCAATTACTCAAGATCCTGTTGCTATTGGAGATAATTTTCTCCACTGTCCACTATGCTACCAATCTTAGTGTCATCCACAAACTTACTAACCATGCCCTCTATATTCTCATCCAAATCATTAATATAAATGACAAATGACAGCGGACCCAGCATTGATCCCTGAGGCACACTGCTGGTCACAGGCCTCCAGTTTAAAAAGCAACTCTCGACAACCAGAAGCCAATTTTGTATCCCTTTAGATACCTCACCCTGGATCCTATGAGACTTAACCTTATGCAACAACCTACCATGCAGTATCTTGTCAAAGGCCTTGCTAAAGAGCATGTAGACAACATCAACTGCACTGCCTTCATTTACCTTCTTGGTTACCCCTTCATAAAACTCAATCAAATTTGTGAGACATGATTTTCCACTCACAAAGCCATGCTGACTGTCCCTAATAAGTCCTTGCCTCTCTAAATGCCTGCAGATCCTGTCTCTCAAAATAACTTCCAACAATTTACCTACCACAGATGTGAAGCTCACTGGCCTGTAGCTCCCAGGCTTTTTCTTGCAGCCCTTTTTAAACAAAGATACAGCATTTGCCACTCTCCAATCTTTAGGCACCTCACCCATGACTATCGATGATTCAAATATCTCTGCAACGGGACTCGCAATTTCCTCCCTATCCTCCCACAATGTCCTGGGATACACTTCATCAGGTCCCGGAGATTTATCTACCTTAATGCGTTTTAACACTTGCAGCACCTCCTTCTCTGTAATATTTACACTCCTCAAGACATCACTATTTATTTCTCCAAGTTTCCTAACATCCATGCTTTCTCAACAGTAATTACTGATAAGAAATATTCATTTAGGATCTCACCCATCTTTTGTGGATCTGCACATAGATAGCCTTGTTGATCCTTAAGTGGTCCTACTGTCTTCCTTGTTACTGTTTTGCTCTTTGTGTATTTGTAGAAGCTCTTTGGATTCTCCTTTGCCTTATCTGCCAAAACAATCTTGTGTCCTCTTTTTGCTCTCCTGATTTCTCTCTTAACTGTACTCCTACACCCTCTATACTTTTCAAGGGATTCCCTTGATCCCAGCTGCCTATGCATGTCTTGTGCCTTTTTCTTCTTCTTGACCAGGGCCTCAGTACCCCAAGGCATCCAGGGTTCTCTACTTCTGCCAGTCTTGCCCTTCAGTCTAAGAGGTATGTGTTTACCCTGAACCCTGGTTAACAAATTTTTGAAAGTGTGCCACTTATTAGAAATCTCTTTGCCTTCCCACAGACTCCCCCAATTAACTTTTGAAAGTTCCTGCCTGATACCATCAAAATTGGCCTTGCCCCAATTTTAACTTTTGGGCCAGACCTATCATTCTCCATAACTATCTCTAAACCAATAGAATTATGGTCACTGGTCCCAAACTGGCCAGTCCTTGGTCTTTTGCAATGCAAGAAGTCTCACAACACCAGCTTAAAGTCCAGCAGGTTTATTTGGCATTAGCTTTCGGAGTCTCATGCCCCTTCATCAGGTGAATGAGGACTTGTATTCACAAACGGGTCATATGCTTTGCTCAATTTACAAAATAATGGTTGGAATGCGAGTCTTTACCGGTAATCAAGTCTTAAAGGTACAGACATTGTGAGTGGAGAGAGGGTTAAGCACTGGTTAAAGAGATGTGTATTGTCTCCAGCCAGGACATTTAGTGAGATTTTGTGAGCCGAAGCAAGTCGTGAGGGTTACAGATAGTGTGAATTAACCCGAGATCTCGGTTGAGGCCGTCCTCATGTGCAGAACTTGGCTATCAGTTTCTGCCCAGCGATTCTACGTTGTGTGTTGTGAAGGCCACCTTGTAGGACGCTTACCTGAAGATCAGAGGCTGAATGCCAGTGACTGCTGAAGTGTTCCCCAACTGGAAGGAAACACTCTTGCCTGGTAATTGTCGAGCGGTGTTCATTCATCCATTGTCATAGCGTCTGCATGATCTCCTCAATGTACCATGCCTTGGGACATCCTTTCCTGCAGCGTATCAGGTGGACGACGTTGGCCGAGCTACAAGAGTATGTGCCGTGTACCTAGTGGATGATGTTCTCACATAAGATGATGGCATCCGTGTCGATGATCTGACACATCTTGCAGAGGTGGCAGGGTTGTGTGGTGTCGTGGTCACTGTTCTCCTGAAGGCTGGGTAGTTTGCTGCGGTAAGAAGCCTGACAACACCAGGTTTCTGACAACACCAGACTTCTTACTGTGTTTACCCCAGCCCAATGCTGGCATCTCCACATCATGACTAGTTTTCTGCTGACAATGGTGTGTTTGAGTTTGTGCAATTGTCTGAAGGCAAGAAGTCGGGGTGTGGGAATGGCCTTGGCGAGATGATCGTCTTCATCAATGATATGTTGAAGGCTCTGGAAAAGATGTCATAGCTTCTCTGCTCCGGGGAAGTACTGGACAACGAAGGGTACTCTGTCCCCCGTGTCCTGTGTTTGTTTCCTGAGGAGGTTGGTACGGTTTTTTCGCTGTGGATCTGAGCTGTCGATCAATGAGTCGAGCGCCATATCCTGTTCTTATGAGGGCGTCTTTCAACATCTATAGGTGTCTGTTGCTATCCCCTTCATCTGAGCAGATCCTGTTTACACAGAGGGCTCATCCGTAGGGGATGGCTTCTTCAACAGACACCTACAGACACTGAAAAGTGCCCTCATAAGAACTGGGTACGGCACTTCACTCATCAATGGACAGTTCAGATCCACAGTGAAAAAACTGCACCAACCTCCTCAGAAGACAAACACGGGACACGGTGGACAGAGCACCCTTTGTTGTCCAGTGCTTCCCTGGAGGAGGGAAGCAACGACATCTTCTCCGGAGTCTTGGACATGTCATCGATGAAGATGAAAATCTCACCAAGGCCATCCCCACATCCCTACTTCTTGCTTTCAAACAACCGCACAACCTCAAACAGACTGTTGTCCGCAGCAAACTACCAGCCTTCAGGAGAACAGCCACCACATAACCCTGCCACAGCAACCTCTGCAAGATGCGCTGGATCATCAACACAGATGCCGTCATCACATATGAAAACACCATCCACCAGGTACATGGTACATATTCTTGCAACTTGGCCAATGTTGTCTACCTGATATGCTGCAGGAAAGGATGTCCCGAGGCATGGTACATTGGGGAGACCATGCAGATGCTATAACAACGGATAAATGAACACCACTCGACAATCACCAGGCAAGAGCGTTTCCTTCCAGTCGGGAGCACTTCAGCAGTCATGGGCATTAAGCCTCTGATCTTCAGGTAAGCGTTCTCCAAGACGGCCTTCACGACACATGACAGCGCAGAGTTGCTGAGCAGAAACTGATAGCCAAGTTCCACACACATGAGGACGGCCTCAACCGGGATCTTGGGTTCATGTCACACTATCTGTAACCCCGTGACTTGCCTGGGCTTGCAAAATCTCACCAACTGTCCTAGCTGGAGACAATACACATCTCTTTAACCTCTGCTTGGTCCTCTCTCCACTCACATTGTCTGTACCTTTAAGACTTGATTATCTGTGAAGACTCGCATTACAATCATTATCTTGTAAATTGTGTTTGTGTCTGTATATGACCCGTCTGTGAACACAAATCCTCGTTCACCTGATGAAGGATCCCAAGACTCCGAACGTTAGTGCCAAATAAACCTGTTGGACTTTAACCTGATTTTGTGAGACTTCTTACTGTGCTTACCCCAGTCCAACGCCAGCATCTCCACATCTTTTGCAATGTTCCAGTGAAGCCCCACACAAATAGGAAGAACAGCACCTCACCTTCTGATTGGGCACTTTACAGCCTCTGGTACTGGACATTGAGATCAACAGCTCCAGACCATGAACTCTCCCCTCCACCTTCACCCCATTTTCATTTATTTTATTTGATTTCTTCAATCTGTTAATGTTACACTACAATCTCCAGGTTATTAGTTTGTATTCTCTTCTTTCCCACCCTGTTCACTCTATAACCAGTTTAATTTGTCAGTCATCATTTTCAATCTGTGCTTGTGTTAAATCAGTATTCATGAGTACAGTTTGTTCCCTTTAAATTGTGACTTGGAACAAACTATAAGTTTGAGTTTGAAAACAATTTGTAAACATCACAGCTTGTGTTATTTCCCACTGAGTGCTCAATGTGAATTATTGAATAATTATAACACAGCACTTACCAGAAACATGAAGCCGGGTTACAGCGTGATAATTATAACTGGGACCATTGTCAAATTCAATTCTAAAATAATAAGATCCTGCATCTTCCCGTCTGACGTTGTTTATAATCAGAGAACAGTTGCCATCTCGCAGGTTTCCAGACAGCCGGGTCCGATGGCGGAACTGTTCCAGTGCGCGATTGGGCCTCTTGGAGTGAAAGACGATAGACTTTTTCTGAGTAAACCAGGTTCCACCTCGTGGCTGGTCTCCCAGACACGATGGATAAGTGTAATGACATGGAATCTGTACACACAAACCTTCCTGTGCTGTCACCTGTTCTGGAGTGGAGCATTTCCACTCTTGTGACTGTGTAGCTGGGGAGAGAAATATCAATATTTAACACTGAATGATTTGTAGACCCTCTTATTTATAATTTACAGATGGGACTGAATTGGAGGAACAGTCAATGCTGAGGAGAACTGCAATACTTTGGCACGATGAATAGAAAACAGAATATTATTTAAATGGAGAGAAGCTACAGGATGTGATATCGAGGGGTCTGGGTGTCATTGTCCATGAATCATAGAAAGTCACAATAAGTGAATAGGAAGATAAACGTTGGGCCTCGATTCTCCCATCCCACTGCACTAATGTTTTAATGCAGACGACCAGGAGAATCGTGTGTCTGTTGATTCACAGTGCTCCCATGAGCGTTTGCACCGCACTTGCATCTCCCAGGCCACTAGGCTGGGAGGTGGGGCTAGCATTTAAATAGTATTTTACATACTATTGAAATGCTGTCAGTGGGCCCGGGACTGAATTCCCCAGGTCTGCTATTATCTCCCACCCAGCCAGAATGTTTCACTCCAGCGAGGATGAGGGTGGCTCTCCACGTTTGGAGGGCTAGTGGCTTGACCATGCTGGAATGAAGGGAGGGCAGTTGGGGTCCCCCAGAGGGTTCAGTGACAGAGGGGGTGGTGCTCTCTGGGATAGGCATCTTGGGATTGCCAGCCTATGCCCCTGGCACTGCACAAGAGGTAAAGTGCCCATGTCAAAGAAGCGCCTTTGCATCACCCATCGGGCATGGGGCAATGACAAGAGGGTGGGGCCTAGAGATGGGGCATAGAGGGCGATTGGTGGGGGGGGGGGGAAGGTGGTGGGGTGGGGGGGGTGCAGTGCTGGGGGTTCCCACTGCCATTCTGTATAGAGATCAGTGGGGTTGGAGGCAGGCTAGCGATCAGGGTGGGTTGGGCAAGGGGGTTTGGGCGGAGGGTGGTTCGGGGCTGGCCCGTGAATGGATGCTGGGCTGTGATCTTGCTGTGAGGGAGGGTTTGAGGGGGGAGCAGCACTTTGGGTGTCCCAGGCCAGCCAGCGATCAAACTACAGGCTGACAGTGCGGGTCCACTGTGCATGCACAGAGGCCCGCTTATTACAGCCTCTCCAGCGTGAAGAGGCTCTGCCCTGTGAAAACTAATGATAATCACACCAGTGTCTCTGCATTGAACGGAGTGTGGGAGATTCTACTGTGAACTCCCACTGAAATAAATCAGTGTGAATTCCTCCAGTTTTCCTGCAAATTCGACACTTCAGATTTATTTGAGAGAATTGCCTCCTTGGTTATTACTGCAGAGGGGATGGAGTATAAAAGTAGGGAAGTCTGCTCAGTTTGCTTCCATTGTTTGCTGGAGCAGGCGAGTGAAGGAGCAGAGACTCAGGTAAGAAATTACCTGTTTAAAACCTGTTTAAATGAGTTAAAAGCATTTTTGTGGGCTTTTTAGTGTGGAGTAAGAACTTACCTCGTAGAACTGTTTAAATCATTTAAAAGCATTTTTGCGGGCTTTTTGTGTTTACCGCTTTAAGAATTCAAAGGGAGTGGATAGCAGGGATTTGTGGGGAAGCAGGCTTTTAAACAGCGCCAGGTTTCAAAGGAGGCCTGGTGGAGACAGCGGGCAGCGGAGTGAGAGGGAAGCAGAGTGAGAGGGAAGCAGAGTGAGCTATTAGGGCTTAGGAACAAAGGGCTTTGGAGAAAAGGGCCAGGTAAGTTTGCGTTGAAATTGTTCAATATTACTACAGGGACTAATGGAGGGGCATGTGATGTGCTGTTTCTGTATGATGTGGGAGCTGGTGGACCCCAGGGTCCTTCGCAGTGACCATGTCTGCAGTAAGTGCTGGTTGCTGGAGGAGCTCCAGCTCAAGGTAGATGAGCTGGCCTCTGAGCTACGGACACTGAGGCTCATCAAGGGGAGAGAGGGTGCCATTGACAATGGGGTGCAAGAGACATCCACCCCCCCCTAGACTGGCTAACTCTAAGAGTCAGGAACAGGAGGGGGCTGCTGAGAAGAGGAAGGAGGGTGGGGACCGAAGGAGGGAGGGTGGGGACCGAATGCCTCAGCCTTTCAATCTGCATAACAGGTTTGAGGTTCTTGCTTCCAATGTGGACAAGAACGAGGGCTGTGAGGTTGGTGAGCAAACTGCGCACGGTACAGTGATGCAGACACAGGACATAGACAAAGAGAAGGTGAAAAGGAACGTAGTAGTAATTGGGGATAGTGTGGTTAAGGGTATTGACACTGTCCTTTGTCACAATGACAAAGTGCACAGAAGGGTGTGTTGTCTGCCTGGTGCTCAGGTCCAGGATGTTACATCTGGGCTGCAGAGGAACCTGGAGTGGGAGGGTGAGAATCCGGTCGTTGTGGTACATGTGGGTGCCAACGACGTAGGCAAAATGTGAACTGAGGATCTGGGGAGGGAGTATGAAAAGCTGGGGATGGAATTAAAAAGTAGAACTGACAAGGTGGTTATCCCTGGACTACTGCCTGAACTGAGTGCAGACGGGCGTAAGGTTGATAAGATTAAGGAAGTGAATGGGTGGCTCAGGGATTGGTGTGGGAGGAATGGGTTTGAATTTATGGGGCATTGGCACCAGTATTGGGGTAGGTGGGACCTGTTCAGGTGGGATGGGGTTGGTCTGAACCGGGCTGGGACCAGAATCGTGTAGATAGGACTGTAGATAGGGCTTTAAACTAATTGGGGGGGGAGGGTGCAAGGGTAGGTGACATTACGGGGTCTAAAGTAAAGGAGAGGGTACAGGTAAGGGAAGAGGCCGAGGATGTCCCAATAATAAAGGGAGTAGGGGGCGTGAGTATGGTTGGTGGCGTTCTGGCAAATAGGGTCCAGGTGAAGGCTGGGATGAAGGCACTTTATCTGAATGCACGAAGCATTCGGAATAAAGTGGATGAGTTGGTGGCGCAGATCAGCACAAATGGATATGATCTGGTGGCCATTACAGAGATGTGGCTGCAAGGTGACAGGGACTGGGAGCTGAATGTCCAGGGGTATCAAGTGTTTAGGAAGGATAAGCAGGAGGAAAAAGGGGGGGGCGTAGCTCTGCTGATTAAGGATAGCATCAGGGTGGTAGTAAGGGATGATATAGGAACCAAAGAGCAGAAAGTGGAATCGTTGTGGGTGGAGATTAGGAACAGCAAAGGGAGGAAGACGCTGGTGGGTGTCGTCTATAGGCCCCCAAATAATGATCTGGAGGTGGGGCGGGCTGTTAACGTGCAAAAAAATGCAGCGTGCAGGAATGGAACGGCGATAATTATGGGGGATTTCAATCTACATATTGATTGGTCGACCCATGTTGGATGCGGTGGGCTTGAGGAGGAGTTCTTGGAATGCTGCCGGGATAGTTTCCTTGAACAGTGTGTGTTGGAGCCGACGAGGGAGCGAGCTATCTTGGATCTGGTGTTATGTAATGAGGCGGGTAGAATTAGGGACCTTGTGGTGAAGGATCCTCTTGGGAAGAGTGATCATTGTACGGTGGAGTTTCTGATGCAGATGGAGGAGGAGAAAGTGGGTTCCCGGACATGTGTCCTTTGTTTGAACAGAGGGGAGTACGGTAGGATGAGAGAGGAATTGGCGAATGTTGATTGGGGGAGCACGTTGGAAGGTAGGTCTGCTGAGGAACAGTGGAGGATCTTTAAGGAGATCTTTCTTGGTGCTCAGCGGAAATTTATTCCGATGGTTAAAAAGGATCGTAGGAGGAGAGATAATCAGCCGTGGATAACGAAGGAGGTAAAGGAAAGTGTTAAATTAAAAGCGGATGCGTTTAGAGTAGCTAAGAGTAGTGGGCGAGAAGAGGATTGGGAGAGGTTTAAATGTCAACAAAGAATGACAAAGAAGTTGATAAAGAAGGGTAGGATAAACTATGAAGCTGGGCTAGCGCTTAATATAAAAAAGGATAGCAAGAGTTTTTATAAATATATAAAAAGGAAGACACTGGCTAGGGTGAACGTTGGACCCTTAGAGGATGAGAAGGGGGACTTAGTGGTAGGGGATGGGGAAATGGCTGGGGCCTTGAATAACTTTTTTGTTTCGGTCTTCACGGAGGAGGACGTGAATAATTTGCCGGGTGTTAGCGATGGAAAGATGGTAGGACTGGAGGGCCTGAATGACATTATTGTTACTAGAGAGGCGGTGCTCGACAGACTGGAGGGACTGATTGTGGACTAGTCCCCAGGACCGGATGGAATGCATCCAAGGGTTCTGAAAGAAATGGCGGAGGTGACAGTGGATGCCTTGGTGATTATTTTCCAAACGTCGCTGGATTCCAGGGAAGTGCCAGAAGATTGGAAAACGGCTAATGTTACGCCGTTGTTTAAGAAGGGTGGCAGGCAAAAGGCAGGGAATTATAGGCCGGTTAGTTTAACACCTGTTGTAGGTAAAATGTTAGAATCCGTGACCAAGGAGAAAATAGCGAGACATCTTGAGGAGAATTGTTTGATAGAGCAGACGCAGCACGGTTTCGTTAAGGGGAAGTCGTGTCTGACGAATTTATTGGAGTTCTATGAGGATGTGTCAAGGGCGGTGGATAGAGGAGAGCCGGTGGATGTGGTGTTTCTTGATTTTCAGAAGGCGTTTGACAAGGTGCCTCACAAGAGGTTATTACAGAAGGTCAGGGGGCATGGAGTTGGAGGTAGGGTGTTAGCGTGGATAGAGGATTGGCTGTCAAATAAGAGGCAGGGAGTGGGGGTCAATGAGTGCTATTCGGATTGGCGGTTGGTGACTAGTGGAGTGCCCCAGGGGTCGGTGCTGGGGCCTCAGCTATTTACCATTTATGTAGATGATCTGGAGGTGGTGTCGAGATTTGCTGATGACACCAAGATTGGTGGAACGGCAAATTGTGCGGAGGGTGTGGAGAGTCTGCAGAAGGATCTAGATAGGCTGGGCGAATGGGCCAGGAACTGGCAAATGGAATTTAATGTTGGCAAATGTGAGGTTGTCCACTTCAGTAGGAATAATGGTAGGAAGGACTATTACTTACATGGCGAAAAACTGCAGCATGCGACGGCGCAGAGGGACCTCGGGGTCCTTGTGCATGAGTCACAAAAAACCCAGCCTGCAGGTGCAGCAAGTGGTCAGGAAGGCGAATGGGATGCTGGCCTTCATAGCAAGGGGGATTGAATATAAAAGTAGGGAGGTCTTGCTGCAGCTGTATAGGGCACTGGTGAGGCCGCAGCTGGAGTACTGTGTGCAGTTTTGGTTGCCGCACTTACGCAAGGATATTTTGGTCTTGGAGGGAGTGCAGAGGAGGTTTACTAGGCTGATACCGGAGTTGAGGGGGTTGAACTATGAGGAGAGGCTGAATAAACTAGCCTTGTACTCGTTGGAGTTTAGAATGAGGGGAGATCTCATTAAGACATATAAGATGATGAATGGGATGGACAGGATAGAGGTGGAGAGGCTCTTCCCGCTCAGAAAGGACAGTAGGACTAGAGGGCACAGCCTCAAGATAAAGGGGGGGGGGTGGTTTAGAACGGAGTTGAGGAGGAACTTCTTCACTCAAAGGGTGGTGAATCTCTGGAATTCTCTGCCCATTGAAGTGGTGGAGGCTGCCTCGCTAAATATTTTTAAGACGCGGGTTGATAGGTTTTTGATAGGCAAGGGGATTAAGGGTTATGGGGAGAGGGCGGGAATGTGGAACTGAGACACGATAGATCAGCCATGATCTTATTGAATGGCGGGGCCGGCTCGAAGGGCTAGATGGCCTACTCCTGCTCCTATTTCTTATGTTCTTATGTTCTTATAACAAGTTTGATAATTTAACAAGTGCGGAGGAATCAAGAGAGGTGGGAGTGAGGTAGAGCAGGGTGTGGTCAGTGTGATGTGAAAAATGATATTTCAAAGCCATTCTAAGTGATTCTCTGGTTATGGTTAGACGGATCGAAATGGAACCAGGTGAGAGCGGTCCTACCCAGCTGGACAACATTGTAGAGCATTGGTGGAGGGTGATGTGGTGAACCATGTCAAAGGCTGCAGACCCCGTCGATGAAAAGGCAGGGGGAAAGATTCACTTTGTCACAGACACTCAGGATGTCATCAGTGACTTTGATGAGAGCTGTTTCAGTCCTGTGGCTGCGGCAGTAATCTGATTGAAGGGATTCAAACATGGAATCCAAGAAAGAGTGGAGCGGGTTCTGGAGATAAATTCACAGATTTTGTAGAGGAGAGGTTGGAGATGGGACTGCAGTTTATAAGGATGGTGGGGTCATGGACTATTTCTTGGAGGAGAGGGATGATGATGGCAGATTTGAAGGAGGGAGGGATGACACATGAAGATAGAGAACCGTTAATCATATCAATTGACATGGAGACCAGGAGGGGAGGTTGTGTGGTCAGCAGTTTACTGGGAATAGGGTCGAGGGAATAAGATGTGGCTGTCATGGAGGACATGAGGGAGAAACTGGAGAAAGATGTGAGGTCAGGGATAGGGTGGAGGGGGTGGAGATCGTTTTGGAGTTGGGGGCATTGGAGAAGTCTGGCAGTCAAGAGGCAAGGCTTCAATAAGGGGGAAAGTGTCATTACTCCTCGGCAAGGTTTCTGTTAAAGTTCTGATGTTGATTCAATCAAACACAGTAACTTAATAGATTTCCGAGTAGAAATAGACAAATTCTTAAAAATAGTAACGCAGTTTGACACAGCCACAAAACAAGCAAATCAAACACTTGGTTATGTTGTTTTCCATTGAGTGTTGAATGTGAATTGTTGATTTTAATACATCACTTACCAGAAACATGAAGCTGGGTATCTGGTTTGTAACGGAATTTATCGCTGCCAGCAAATTCTACTCTGAAATAATATCTTCCTGCATCTCGCCATGTAATGTTGTTTATAATCAGGGAACAGTTTCCATCATACAGATTTCCAGACAGCCGGGTCCGATGGTAGAACTGTGATGATGTCGCATTGCGGTCCTCGGAGTGAAAGGCAATTTCCGTCTCGTTGTAATACCAGATTCCAACTCGTGGTTGGTTTGTCAAATGCGATGGATACATGTAACGACACGGAATTTGTACAAACGAACACTTCAACGCAGTCACCTTTCGTTGAGTCTTCGCTTTCCAGTCTCGTGATAATCCAACTTGGGAGAGAAATATCAACATTTAATACTGGATGATTTGTAAATTCTTTAGATTCGATAATCCATTCCCCCCGCCACTGGTGCACAGTGGCTGCACTGTAGACCATCCACAGAACACACAAGGAACTCCCCAGGGTTACACAGTGGATGGAAGAGAATCCTGGACACAGGAGTGGACAAGTTCATTCTACATTGGCTCATGGTCCTCAGCTCCCTATTTAATGAAGCCAGTCTCCCACCCAACACACAGTCTGCAAGATGCACCAATTCAGATGTATACTGGCCGAACAATGGATTAGGAGCCCTCAGAACTCCCACCGTTATCACTGTCATGAATCACTAATTACCTCACCTCCTGGATCCTCATTGTCTCAGACTGCGGTTCTTATTGTAATTTGTGTTTAACAGATCGCAGCATGACATCACTTAAGGGAAAGTGTGTCATGTGATCTAGTCTCAGTTTCACTCTGAGCAGAACGCAGCACACACAGCTCTGCTGCTAGTGTCTTCAAGCTTTCTATCCATGTACACCTCTTCTGACCTCAGACATGTCGTCATCCGCCATCTTCTAGAAAGGAGACAAAGAGGACTGTGGGAATGACTGAAAATCTCCCTGCTCTACATCACCAGGAAGATCATTGCCTGAATTCTCTCTACCTTTTCCCAGTCTCTGAAGTAAAGCTTCCAGAATGCCATTGTGGCTTCTGGAACCTTGGAATAGTGGACACGATTTTCACTGCTTGACAGATTTAACAGAAATGCCAGGAGCAACATCAATCACTCTACATGACCTTCATTAAACTGACCAAAGCTTTTTGGTAAGGGCTGAATGAGCCTGTCAAAGGCTAGCAGTCCAGAAAAATTTGTCAACATCCTCTGACTCTTCCACAACAAGAAGTCGGTGACAGTCCTCACCTGCAAAATAAGACAGAAGCCTTCAAGGTCAGGCCTGCAATCAAGTAGGATGTGTCATCACACCCCCGTCTATTTCACCATCTTCATCGGCACTCTCATTCAGCTTGTCCAGAACCAACTTCCCAGTGGAATGGACATCATCTACAGGATGGACAGCAAACCTTTCAACTCAACTGGTTGAAATCCAAGAGGAGAATGACACTGACATTGCTGGTGGAACTTCAGTATGCAGGTAACATTGCCATCTCTGCTTTCTCAGAACAGAATCTCCAAGCCACACTTGACACCTCTGTGAAAGCATACCGAAGAATTGGTCTCAAGCTGAGGAAGATTTCAGTCTTTTGCCAATAAATCCAGGGCAAGACCATCCTCCCTCAGGATGAATGGAGAATCCTTCCCAAACGTGGAACATTTCCCATAACTGGGGAGCCCCTTGCAATTGAAGGCTGACATTGGAGCAGAGGTCCAACATCGCAGACAATCTACGAGTACTGCCTTTGGGCACCTAAGGACAATAGTCTTCGACCACTGCTACATTTGTGCTGATACAAAGATCCTTGCGTACAAGACAGTCATCCTCCCAACTCTTCTGTATGGCTCAGAAACTTGGATAACAAACAGATGCCCCCTCAAGACCCTGGAGGATACCATCAGTGCTGTCTGAGACAGCTTCTCCGCATCATCAGGGAGTACAGTTTTACCAACATCAGCAACCTTGAAGGGGCCAAGAGAACCATCGTTGAGACCATAAACATCCCAAACCAACTCTGCTGGGCCGGTCATGTACTTCGGGTGTTCGAGTCCATAAGGCCAAATCAAATCTTCTTCACCCAGCTTAAGGAAGGCTCGGAACAAGAGAAGGACAAAGAAAGCACTTCAAAGACATTCTGAAGGGTTACCTCAAGAAATGCAGCGTGGACATCAACACCCGAGAGACCCTTGCTGAGAAGAGACTCATTTGGAGGAACCTCCTGATTGGAGTGTCACAATTCCTCAAGGACACCCGATGCCAAGCGGAGATCTGGAGAAGAAGTCTGAGAAAGGAATGCCAACGATCTCGAGTCCAAGGACCAAACCCACCTCCCAGAAACACCTGCCGAGTGTGAGGTCAAAGATGCAGCTCTGGAATAGGCATGTTGGCCACGCAAGGCTGCACAGAACCCGTGTCTAATAACACAGACTTTCTGAGTGAGACAATCATACTCTTTCGCGAGTGATCACCAAAGAAGAAGGAGATCTATCCTCGTGTGTCTTGTCTGAATCATAAAATCCCTACAGCACAGAAAGAGGCTATTTGACCCACCGAATCTGAACCCACCCAGGGCCTATTCCCGTGACCTTTGTTTACTACCCTGACACTCAAGAGCAATTTAGCATGGCCAATCAGCTTAACACACACATCTTTGGGTTGTGAGAGGAAACCCATGCAGACATGGGGAGAACGTGCAAACTCCAACAGGCAGTGACCTGAGGCCGGAATTGAACCCGGGTCCTTGGCACTGAGTGGCAGCAGTGCTCGCCACTGTGCCACCCTAAATAAATGAATCCACAACACAGTTACAAAATCCCTTTTGAATTCTTGGCACCTTTTTATCATTCTAAAAGCACAACATGATCTTCAGCAGTGGTCAAACATTCTGGCAGGAAGATTCAGTACAGCTACAACATGGTGAGCAGCCTTACATCACACTACGTGTCAATGAGACCACTCTCGGTATTTTGGTCTGTCCATAACAGAGTGGCAGTGTTGGAGAGTGTGGAAATCATAGCTGCTGACTGCACGGGAAATCTTCTCTCGGACGCACAGTCCAAGGGAGATTCATTCTGAAAATCATGCTAAGTAAACCAATGTGATTTACTCCAGTTTTCATGTGAATTCGGAACTTAGAATTTTTTGGGGGAAAATCACCACATATCAGTGAAAAATTGCTTGATTCAGGTCAGCAGGTCCAAGATGGCCTCACTGGGATGAGTTCAGCATCTCCCAGAATCATTTTTGAAGGCAGGCCAGCCAATCATACTGGAACCTTTGTGACCTGATACTTTTCAGCAACTTGGTCACTCGAATGTGGCCATGGATTGAATGAGAAGACTCACAAGAGAGGCAATCCATTGGCTGGGGAAGTAAAATGACATTGAGTCATCATCAAGAAGTATGAACTATGTCAGAGCATCTGCCAAGTCACCACAAGAAGCCACTGAATTTACATGAAGTTCCTACCCATCCTTTGTTCAAAATTGCAGGTCATCCTTCCTATGTCCGTGATACTGATTTAATCATCTCCAACAACTACTTTACCAAATACCCCATTATTCAACAATTGCACAACACACCAAACACACCTGTCACACACACTCTACATGTTATTTTCAGTTTATTTGATGTGCCCAGAGAGATCATAGTGGATAATGGTCTGAAAATTACTAGTAAGCCAATTTAGGATTTGAGTGACAAGTGACATATTGATCACACTACTTCTCATTACTCTAGATCTGAAATGAGTGATCTGCGGAGTGAAACCCTTACTCCTCAAATGTAGACAGGCCAAGCAAGATCTGCACATTGCAAAGTTCTTTCTGAGACTGACACCTTTAAGTGCAACTATTCCATCACGAGCAGAGCTCATATTTGACCAGAGTGTATAAATTTACCCAATCTTACCCATTCTACTCTCTCAGAAACTAGACAACAACATTTAAAACTGCAAGAGAAGATGACAAATGTGCACAAGAAAATGCAGGTATGGTATTGCCAAGTTTACAGCTGGGACAAGTTCACAGAAGGATTTGTCCAGAATAAGGTTTCTATGCAGTCGTGCCACACAAAGGTGGAATGGTGAGGTATATCCGAGGACTAAGCTGTTTCTTCCCAATTCCTCAATCACTGGAGCACTGCAGATTAGATTCCGAATGAAACCAGGAAGAATATCCAGAATGAGAATCCCACAGATCATTGCAAGCAATTAAATAAACTTCCAGACAAGATCACCATTACAAGATCTTGGTGCACCAGCAGTTTACGTCTCTACCTGAGAGATTGATTGCTTCATTGGCTCTATACACTCACGTAATGGAAACTAAAGATGAACGTGACACCAGTAATCTCTCTCTCTCCGTTCTACTGAAACACCCATGGCTTCAGCAGCAATCTGAGAACTTGCAGATATGGGTCTTAAATCATCAGATTGAAGAATGATCCAGGAGAGAACGAGGCCATTCAACCATCTTGACTGTGTTGGCTCCTTGAAGGACCTGTCCAATTTGTCCCACTCTACTCCTTGCTCTTTCCCCCATAGCCCTGTAAATATCCCTTTCAAGTATTGATCCAATTGCCCCTTTGGACAGTTCCTGTTGAATCTGCTTCCAGCGTCTTTTCAGACAGTGAGTTAATTGCCTCCCTCACACTACGTGCAAAGCTCAGAGATTGTGTGAAATTTAAACTTTACAGCAGCTCAGAGGCAATCATGAGAACTCAAAATGTTTCACATCTTTACACACTGACTGCACTGCCTTCCTTCTCTTTTTCAGTTATCTTGCACCCTTATCAATGTTCCGAAAAATGGTGAGAATGGACAGGAGGTGTGGTGTCTATTCGAGGAGCTGCTGTATTGTCGTCATGGAAAATTCTGACTAAAATTCGCGAAAGGCACACATTTCAGGCCTTTGCCATTGGCGTCCTCACATTGGGATAGAATTTTTCTCCCAGTTTTTACCCCTGTTCCTCTCATCAAACCATCATCCCGTCACTCTCTGAGATACATTGGCTCCCAGCAACACCTTGATTTTAAGATTCTCATCCGCAATTTCCGAACCTTCCATCTCCCCTCTCCACTCCCTATCTCGATATCCTCCTCCTGCTCTGCTTAACTCTGCTGTCAGGCAGGGAGTCAGTGTATATCAGTGAGCACAGGGGTAGTGGGTAAATGTGACTTGGTGTGGGTTTGTACACTGGGTCACTGCTGAATTGCTTCCCAATCAGCACAATAAAAATGATCTTTCACAGACTATTAATCATAAATCTGTCTGAGCTGAAGATGATATTACCTTGGAGAAGTGACAGGAGGAAATAAGCTTTCCTGATCATTGTCCACTCCAGATATTTCACCAGCTTCTTCTCTCAAGCTCTGAAAGAGAAAGGAGTTAATGAGACCTCACCTCTTGTCCGACAGCTCTCGAGAGATCAGAATTGCTTTTATACAATGTCTTCACAAACTAATTGGATTCAGTGTGGGATGATAGGTGCTCTGCAAAGAGCCACAAGGCTTTAAGCAAGAGAAACAATGAAGGACTTTCACCACATCGGATCATCTTAAAATTCGCATTTCTGCAAACCCCCCATCCCTTGAACTAGAAAGACGTTCTGTACGACAAGATTGAGCCCCACAACCAGATCTCAATAATCAGTAGAAATCTTTCAAAGGTATCAATCATTGGAATCTATAAATTCACAACATCAACAAAGGACAATGTTGGTCGTGGAAGTGAATTCTAATCGTTCCGTTACTTACCCTGGACCTGTCCGACTGTTTGCCTGGGAAGTAATTGCTGACCCGCTCTGCTTGGGCTGAATGTCCTCTTCCTGTGCAGTTCCGTCTGTGTGTTTATTTAGAAACTGATGATTTGGTGCAGAAAGGAGGAAGTACACAAACAGTGAGAAACTCTGCAATGTTTGGAGGTTTCAACATAATATTGACCAGTTGAATCTGACATTGTGATGATAGGACAGCTCAAAACAGGGCAGCTTTCCCAGTGAAACCCTCTACCTCCACACAGGAAGCAAATCTGGCAATCGAGGTCCCAAACCAGAACGTTAGGACCCAAAATCGTGATCAATGGTCTCTGGAATCATGATGAAGGGAGAGCAGCATTGTTGAAGGGTCAGTACTGAGGAAGTGCTGTACTGTCAGAGAATCAGTACTGAGGGAGTGCCGCACTCTCAGAGGATCAGTACTGAGGGAGTGCTGCACTGTCAGATGGTCAGTACTGAGGGAGTGCCGCACTGTCAGAGGGTCAGTGCTGAGGGAGTGCCGCACTGTCAGAGGGTCAGTACTGAGGGAGTGCCGCACTGTCAGAGGGTCAGTGCTGAGGGAGTGCCACACTGTCAGAGGGTCAGTGCTGAGGTAGTGCCGCACTGTCAGAGGGTCAGTACTGAGGGAGTGCCGCACTGTCAGAGGGTCAGTGCTGAGGGAGTGCCGCACCGTCAGAGGGTCAGTACTGAGGGAGTGCCGCACCGTCAGAGGGTCAGTACTGAGGGAGTGCCGCACCGTCAGAGGGTCAGTACTGAGGGAGTGCCGCACCGTCAGAGGGTCAGTACTGAGGGAGTGCCGTACTGTCAGAGGGTCAGTACTGGGGGAGTGCTGCACTGTCAGAGGGTCAGTACTGAGGGAGTGCCGTACTGTCAGAGGGTCAGTACTGAGGGAGTGCTGCGCTATCAGAGGGTCAGTACTGAGGGAGTGCCGCACCGTCAGAGGCTCAGTACTGAGGGAGTGCCGCACTGTCAGAGGCTCAGTACTGAGTGAGTACTGCACTGTCAGAGGGTCAGTACTGAGGGAGTGCCGCACTGTCAGAGGGTCAGTACTGAGGGAGTGCCGCACTGTCAGGCTCAGTACTGAGGGAGTGCCGCACTGTCAGAGGGTCAGTACTGACGGAGTTCAGCACTGTCAGTGAGGCCCTGCATTGACTTGAATTTCTGCATCTCTCCCAGACCCACGCCCTCACTGCCCACCCTGCTCCCAGTGAATGCAAATGCAGAACCCACAAACAAACACAAATTCATCGCTGCTTTTTCACTGGTGAAACCCTGCCTGTGTGAATAATTGCTGAAATCCAAGCTTATCTCTTGTAAGGAAGGTGGTAAAGATTGCGATGCCTGAGTCTTGAGCGAGCAAATATGAAACTTGCTGATAAGCAACTGGAGGTAATAATCAGCTGATGACACCTCTGCAACACAGGCCAGTGCAGAACAGAATGAGCCAGTCCAGTGCAGGAGTAAAGACTCCAATCAACAAGATACCTGCCCTGCCATTCTATATATTTCACAGTGTCTCATTCTGCTTCAAAAATAAAGGTTAACTTCCTTATTTCCTTTCACAAAATCACAATAGTTATTGTCATATATTGATGTAAGTGGAGTCCAGTGAGTCTAAGCCTCGTTTTAGGTGGCTTTGTCTGGAAACAGACTTTCTGAAGCATAAAAACTATGTGTGAACCAGGAATAGGCCATTCGCCCCTTTGAGCCTGCTCTGCTATTCATTCTGATTATGGCTGATCATCAAATTCAATATCCTGATCCACCTTTCCCACCCTACCCCTTAATCCCTTTCGCCCCAAGAGCCATTTCTAATTTCTTGTTGAATTCACACACAGTTTTGGGCTCAACTACTTTCTGTGTTAGTGAATTCCACACATTTATCACCCTCTGGGTGAAGAAATTTCTCCTCACCTTAGTCTGAAAAGACTTACCTCTTATCCTCAGACTATGACCCCTGGTTCTGGACTCCCTCACCAACGGGAACATTCTTTCTGAATCTACCCTAACTAACCTTGTTAGAATTTTTTGAGTTTCAATGAGATCCCCTCTCGCTTTTCTAAATTCCAGTGAATATAATCCTAACTAACTTAGCCTCTTCTCATATGACCATCCCAGAAATCAGCCTGCTAAACCTTTGCCATACTCCCTCTATAGCAAGGACATCCTTCCTCAGATAAGGACACTAATACTGCACACAATACTCCAGGTGTGGCCTCACCAATGCCGTAAACAATTGCAGCAAAACATCACTATCCCTATACTCAAATCCTCTTTCTATGAAGGCCAACATACCATTTGCCTTCTTTACTACCTGCTGTACCTGCATGCTTACTTTCAACAACTGATGCACAAGGACACTAAGGTCTCACTGAGTATTCGTCTCTCTCAACTTACATTCGTTCAAGTAATAATCTATCTTCCTATTATTGCTACCAAATAAAATCATATTTATCCACAATATATTGCATCTGTCCAAACACTCAGCCTGTCCAAATCACACTGAAGCATCTCTGAATCCTCCTCATAGCTCATCCCCCCACCCAACTTTGTATCATCTACAAATTTGGAAATAATAGTTTTAATTCCATTTCAAAATCATTAATATATAATGTGAACATTTGGGGTCCGAGCAGTACCCCACCAGTCACTGCCTGCCAATCAGCAAAAGGGCCATCTATGCCAACACTTTGCTTCCTATCTGCTAACCAGCTTT
The DNA here is from genome assembly GCF_965287045.1 of Carcharhinus amblyrhynchos. Lineage (NCBI taxonomy): Eukaryota > Metazoa > Chordata > Chondrichthyes > Carcharhiniformes > Carcharhinidae > Carcharhinus > Carcharhinus amblyrhynchos. The sequence goes on along the minus strand of NW_027649829.1, from coordinate 662,175 downwards.
CTATCCATCTCAATACATTACCTATGCGTTTTAACTTTACATGGTAGTGTGCGTTTTCATTCAGATTAGAAACTCCAGAGTCCACCTGGAGCATAAGTCTTGCAATTTACGTTCAGGCAATTTGAACAATTTAGGAACATGTTCCAAAACAGCCAATTTGTTTTGTATCCGCCTCCACACCTGCTCACTCTCTTAAGACACATGATTGTCCATTATCTGGTTCTCCTTCTCCACTTTCACCAGTTTTATGTGATTGATCCAGACTTTCTACACCTCAGACCGAGTAAACATTGGGTTTCTGAACGTGTGCCAATTTGAAAAGGAAATGTTTGCAAGATGTTGCTCAATTGGAACAGCATTTTCCACATCTACACGATATACTTTCTAACTTATTCCTGCATACATCTGATGTTAATAACTCTTCCACATCAGTTTGATTTTTTTCCTGGAAGTAACTCAATATCTCAATTTCTAATAAATTCCTCATTATCCAATTCGATCTGAGGAATGTCAAATTCAGAATATTCTGGATTCAGTTCTTTACTCGGTGTCATAACAAGTAAACATTTGCCTTTTGCTTTCCTTCCCTATCAAATACCTGTTAAGCATATTGATATGACACACTGTGAGTTTTCCTTCTATCTCCCATTCATATAAAAGAATCCACCTCACTCAATTTCCTATCAATTTGATAAGGCTTGTTAAAGCTTGCTTTTAAAGGCCTACCTATAACTAGTAACAATCCTATAACTTTATCCCCAGAAGCAAAACTATGAATTTTTGATTTCTTATCTGCTTCCTCTTTCACCACATGCTGTTCCACTTTTAAATGTTGTCCAGCCAATTCATCTGCTCGACTCAACCTTTCACTAAAATTTGACACATATTCCAATAGTGTTATCTCAGAACGCTGACTCACCCATTTCTGTCTCATCAATTTAACTGGTCGGTCCCCTTACCTCATGACCAAAAACCAATTCAAATGGACTAAATTTGGTTGCTTCAGTAGGTGCATCCCTAACTGCAAAAAGTACAAATGGAATTCCCTTATCCCAATCCTCTGGATAATCTTGACAGTAAGCTCTCAACATTGTCTTTAAAGTTTGATGCCACCGCTTGAATGCTCCAAGTGATTCTGGATAGTGGCACAAGCTTGTGGCTTGTGCTACCAAATAAACTTGTTGGACTTTAATCTGGTGTTGTGAGACTTCTTACAGTCTACAAAATGTTGAGAGGAATAGATAGGGTGGACTCTCAGAGGCTATTTCCCCGGGTTGAAATGGTTGCTACGAGAGGACACAGATTTAAGGTGCAAGGAGGGAAGTTCAGAAGTGATGTTAGGGGTAAGTTTTTCACTCAGAGGGTGGTGAGTGAATGGAATCGGCTGCCGTCAGTGGTGGTGGAGGCGAACTCGCTGGGGTCTTTTAAAAAACTTCTGGATGAGTATATGGGGTTTAATGAGATTGAGGGTTATAGATAGGTCTGTAGGTTGGTAGGTGTTGATGTGATCGGCGCAACTCGTGGGCCGAAGGGCCTGTTTGTGCTGTAGTGTTCTATGTTCTATGTTCTATGTAGTCCTTACCCCAGCCGGTATCTCCACATCATTCTGGATGGTACGCAGTTGATTTAAATTGTTTGACTCCTAAGCTATCTATAACCTCCCTGAATAACTTTGATGTAAAATTAGATCCTTGATCTGAGTGTATTTCAGTGGGTAATCCATACCTAGTAAAAAATTGAAGTAACTCTTCTGAAATCCTTTTCACTGTAATATAACACTTTGGAATGGTCTCTGGAAACCTAGCAGGCACATCCATTATAGTCAAAAGATATTGATTCCACTAAATGTGGGAGGGGTCCTACGCAATCAACTGAGACCCTTGTAAAAAGTTCCTCAAATGCTGGAATGGGTATTAAGGGTGCTGGTTTAATCACTCCTTGAGGTTTGCCTTTCATAGAATAGAATCCCTACAGCGCAGAAGGAGGCCATTTGGCCCATCGGAGTTTGCACCGACCACAATCCCACCCAGGCCCTATCCCCGTAACCCCACGTATTTAGCCTCCTACACCCCCCTGACACTAAGGTGCAATTTGGCATGATCAATCTGCCTAACCCGCACATCTTTGAACTGTGGGAGGAAACCAGAGCAGCTGGAGGAAACCCAGGCTGACACAGGGAGAATGTGCAAATTCCACATAGACGGTCACTGAGGCCAGAATTCAACTCGGGTCCCTGGAGCTGTGAGGGAGCAGTGCTAACCACTGTGCCACCCTACTCCCTATTACTTGACATGTGTGACATGACCACATCCTTTTGCAGTCCAGGCCATAAAAATGTTTTTGTATTTTAGCTTGAGTTTTCCTTACCCCCAAATGACCTCCTACCTAGTATCTCATGTGCGACTCGTAACCCTTCCTTTCTATACCCTACTGGCAATACCACTTGATGAACTACTGCTCGCTTTTCATCTGCCTGAATATGTAAAGGTCTCCATTTCCTCATTAAGACATCATTTTTAATGTAATAACATTCTGATATACGCTCAGATTTCTTTTCAGTGTATGGTCTCTGGTACAACTGTTTTATTTCTAAATTCTTATGTTGTACCTCTGCCAACTTTCTCAAACACAAAATACCCACCTCATTCTCCACCTGTTTTTGTTCTTTTCCAGTCACCTGATCAAAAATCGTTTCTAAGAGTTGAACTTCAACTTTCTTACCTTCACTCTTTGATTTCTCCTCTTGGCTGAATCTGTGGCTTTGTGACCTTGTCACTACACAATCAGGAAAAATTCCAGGATACGAGTCCTTCAGCAACTCAGTTGTTTGATTTTCCACTGGCTTTTCAACCACAGTAGTCATCGCTCCCACCTGTGATCAAGTTATATCATTACCCAAAATAAACTGTATTCCTGGATAAGATAATTTCTCTGTTACTCCTACTATCACTTCCCCACTCTTCACTGAACACTCCAACCTCACCTTATATAATGCAACACTGCTCTTCTCATCCTGAATTACACATATTACCACTTTTTCTGGCAATGCTCCTTCCAAATTACAAAACTCCTCATCTCTTACCAGTGAAGATTGACTTGCTCCCATATCTCTTAAGATTTTAACTTCTTTACCTGCTTCTCCTGGTACACGTGAGTAAACTTTAGCCACACAAGTAAACTCTTTAACGAGATCTGGCACCTTCTTATCAATCAACTCCTGACCCAGGCCATATATTGTTTTGCACTCCTTTGCTTTGATTGGACTTTCCTTTACCACTTTAACAAACCCCATTGGCTTACCATATTTTACCACATCATTCTTCCCCATACTTTTCTTAAACCACCAACACTGCGACTTTGCATGGCCTAATTTATTACAGTGACACTTTTCATTTCTCTTCCACCCTCGTGTATTTCCTTTCTAATTTGAGGGACACTGTCTTTATTATCTCCTTCAAGATCTCCTTTATCTTTACCACCTGAGGATTTCTCTTTTCCCCAGTTTCTATCCCTCACTGGCTGAAATTGATGTCAGAAACCAAACTTTGATTTATGAACTAATTACAATCATCTGCCATTTCTGCTGCTAATCTTGCAGTTTTAACCCTCTGCTCTTCCACATGAATTCTCACTCCATCAGGAAATGAATTTTTAAACTTCTCCAAGATGATAAATTTTCTAAGAACTTCATATGTTTGGTCTATTTTGAAAAGCCCTTATCCACCTATCAAAATTACTGTGTCTGATCCTTTCAAATTTTTTGTACATTTGACCAGTTTCTTTCCTTAGATTTCTAAACCATTGTCTGAAGGCCTCTGGCACTAATTCAGATGCACTGAAGATGGATTTTTTCACTTCATCATAATTCTCAGATATCTCCTCCTCTGATAGGAATGCAAACATTTCACCAGCTCTACCTCCCAACTTTGTTTGATTCACTAATACCCACATGGTCTGTGGCACTTTCATTTCTTCAGTTACTTTCTCAAATGAAATGAAAAAGGCTTCTACATCCTTCTCATCAAACTTTGGCAATGTTTGGACATTTTTAAATATATCCGCACCAGTCCTTTGATTGTGACACTGCTGTTCTTCACCATCCTCATCACTATACTCAACCTGTAATTTTCCCTTTCTCCCCACCAATTTTTACTGACGTTCACTTTTTACTGCCAGTTTCTGAAGTTCAAATTCTCTCTCTTTTTCCTGAGGTCCGTATCTGTTTCAAAAAGATGACCATCATCCCCATACCAAAGAAAAGCCAAGCAGTGTGCCTTAATGCATATCGGCCGGTGGCTCTGATATCCATCATTATGAAGTGCTTCGAAAGGTTAGCCGTGGAATTAATTCCAGCCCCCTGAACTGCCAGGATCCACTACAGTTTGCTTACAGCCGCAACAGGTCCACAGCAGACACCATCTCCCTGACCCTGCACTCAACCATGCAACACTGAGATAACAAGGACTCCTATGTCAGACTACCTTTTTATCAACTGCAGCTCAGCTTCCTTCATTACTTCGTTCATTATTCCTACGAAACTCATCTCCAAACTCCATGGCCTGGGCTTTGGCTCCTCCCTCTGTGACTGGATCCTGAACTTCCCAACCCACAGACTGCACTCAATAAGGACACTTTCTCCATAACCGTCCTCAACACTCGTGTCCCACAAGGCTGTGTTCTCAGCCCCCTACTGTACTCCTTATTCACCAATGACTTTGTGGCCAAATTCCCCTCCAATTCAATTTTCAAGTTTGCTGGTGACACCACCGTAGATGTCGGATCTCAAACAGTGATGAGACGGGGTACAGAAAAGAGATAAAGAACCTGGTGCGCTGACAATAATCTCTCCCTCAATGTCAACAAAACAAAGGAGATTGTCATCAACTGCAGGAAGCATAATGGAGAACATGTCCCTGTCTACGTTAACAGACATGATGTGGGTGTGCCGGCGTTGGACTGGTGTAAACACAGTAAAAAGTCTGACAACACCAGGTTTTAGTCCAACCTATTTATTTGATAATATACCCATTATCATATATTATCAAATATATTATCAAATAAATAGGTTGGACTAAAACCTGGTGTTGTCAGACTTTTTACTACGTTAACAGAGACAAAGAGGAAACGGTTGAGAGCTTCAAGTTTTTAGGTGTTCAGATCACCAACAACCTGTCCTGGTCCCCCAAATGCTGAATTATATAGTTAAGAAACTATAGTTTAAGAAACTGAGCTATAGTTAAGAAAGCCCACGAACGCCTCTACTTTCTCAGAAAATTAAGGAAATTTGGCAAGTCCGCTGTGACCCTCACCAACATTTACTGATGCACCATAGAAAGCATTCTTTCTGCTTGTATCACAGCTTGGTATGGCTCCTACTCTGTCCAAGACCACAAGAAACTACAAAAGTGTTGTGAATGAAGCCCAGGCATCACTCAAACCAGCCTCCGACCCATTGACGATGTCTACACGTCCCATTGCCTCGGCAAAGCAGCCAGCATAATTAAAGATCCACACATTCCAGACATTCTCTTTTCCGCCTTCTTCTGTTGGGAAAAAGATACAAAAGTCTGAGGTTACGTACCAACTGACTCAAGAACAACTTCTTCCCTGCTACCATCAGATTTTTGAATGGTCTTACCTTACATTAAGTTGATCTTTCTCTGCCCCCTAGCTATTACTGTAACACCACATTCTACACTCTCTCCTTTCCTTCTCTATGAATGGAATGCTTTGTCTGTAAAGCACGCAAGAAAGAATACGTTTCACCGTATACTAATACATGTGACAATAACAAACTAAATCAAATCAAAGAGACAAAGAGATGTAGAAACAGAGAGAGTTAGGGAGAAAGTGACAGATAGAAACAGAGGCAGAGAATGAAAGGAACAGTCAGTCAGAAAGAGGGCCAGTGAGGGACAGAGCAAGATACAAAGAGAGTGAAAGATACAGAGGGAGACAAAGAGGTAGAGATCTTGAGAGGTGATTGAATCTCTGCCCCCAGTAGTTCAGCATCAAGTCATCACTGGAGAAGAATTTCATTCTAGATCTCACCAATCACGGACCCATTCAGTCCCTTTCTCCCTTTCTCCCCCACTGGTTGGTCTCATGTTCCCTGGAACCTCAAACCCTACCCCCACCTCCTCCTCGCCTCACCTTCTCTCCCCTTTTCACACAGTGTTTTAATGGAATCTGATCTGTGCGTATTCCACCTCCTCTTCCCAGTGGACTCTTCCATCACCACTGGGTACCCTGAAGACTGCATCCCACGTACTCTCCACGTTGGAGATCTCTACTGACTCCTGAAGATGTGCAAGGCAAACACACCTGGCCATCCCATCATATCGGGCAATAGGACCCTTTGCGAGAACCTCTCCGGCTACGTCAAGGGCATCCTGAAACCCGTTGTACAAAGAACCACCAGATCTTGTCGTGACACTATGGACTTCCTACAAAAACTCAGCACACATGGAGCAGTTGAACTAGGAGCACTCCTTGTCACAATGGATGTCTAGGCACTCTACAGCAGCATCCTCCATGACGATGGCATTGCTGCAACTGCCTCAATAATCAACGCCAACAACTGCCAGTTTCCAGATGCAATTTTACAACTCATCCGCTTCATCCTGGACCACAATGTCTTCATCCAAAAACACGGAACAGTATTGGGGACCAAATTCACACCTCAATATGCCAACATCTTCATGCACAAGTTTGAACAAGACTTCTTCACCGCACAGGACTTTCAGCCGATGCAATACATGAGATACATCGATGACATTTTCTTCCTTTGGACTCATGGCGAACAATCCCTGAAACAACTATATGATGACATCAACAAGTTCCAACCCACCATCAGACTCACCATGGACTACTTTCCGGAATCGGTTGCATTCTTGGACACACACATCTGCATTAAGGACGGTCACCTCAGCACCGCACTGTACCACAAGCCCACAGATAACCTGATGATGCTCCACTTCTCCAGCTTCTACACTAAACACGTTAAAGAAGCCATCCCCTATGGCCAAGCCCTCCATATACACAGGATCTGCTCAGATGAGGAGGATCGCAACAGACACCTCCAGACACTGAAAGATGCCGTCATAAGAACAGGATATGGCGCTTGGCTCATCGATCGACAGTTCCAATGCGCCACAGCAAAAAACCGCACCAACCTCCTCAGAAGACAAACACAGGACACAGTGGACAGAGAACCCTTCGTTGTCCAGTACTTCCCCGAAGTGGAGAAGCTACAACATCTTCTCCGGAGCCTTCAACATATCATTGATGAAGATTAACATCTTGCCAAAGCCATCCCCACACCCCCACTTCTTGCCTTCAAACTACCGCAAACCTCAAACAGACCATTTTCCGCAGCAAACTACCCAGCCTTCAGGATAACAGTGACCACACCACCACATAACCCAGCCACAGCAACCCCTGCAAGACATGCAGCATCATCAACACGGATGCCACCATCTTACGTGAGAACACCATCCACCAGGTACACGGTACATACTTTTGCAACTCGGCTAACGTTGTCTACCTGATATGCTGCAGGAATGGATGTCCCGAGGCATGGTACATTGGGGAGACCATGCAGATGCTACGACAATGGACGAATGAACACCACTCGACAATCACCAGGGAAGACTGTTCTCTTCCTGTTGGGGAACACTTCAGCGGTCACGGGCATTTGGCCTCTGATCTTCGGATAAGCGTTCTCAAAGGCGGCCTTCATGACATACGACAGCACAGAGTCGCTGAGCAGAGACTGATAGCCAAGTCCCACACATGTGAGGACGGCCTCAACTGTGATCTTGGGTTCATGTCACACTATCTGTAACCCCCATGATTTGTCTGGACTTGTAAAATCTTATTAACTGTCCTGTCTGGAGACAGTACACTTCTCTTTAACCTGTGCTTAACCCTCTCTCCACTCATATTGTCTGTACCTTTAAGACTTGATTAGCTGTAAAGACTCGCATTCCAATCATTATTCTGTAAATTGAGTTTGTGCCTTTATTTGCCCTATTTGTGAACAAAACTCCCACTCACTTGACGAAGGAGCAGTGCTCTGAAAGCTTGTGGCTTGGGCTACCAAATAAACCTGTTGGACTTTAACCTGATGATGTGAGACTTCTTCCTGTGTTTACCCTCAAGAGTATCGGGAGGTATGTGACTGTCAATTCAGTAGACACAACCTCATTATTCCAGTGAGGCAGTTTCTTTCCTGGTGTGTGTCTCATCAGGTAAGATCTCATTGCTTCAGTTAATTCAGTTCCCTTTGGTGTTGAGGCTGGCCTTGTTGTGCCCATTTTTGGTTAGAGGCCCCCAACTCCTCAAATTGGCCACTTTTACCAGCATGCAACTCGGTCTGGCTACAACAGGAAATAACAAATTTGAGCCAAGAATTTGCATCAAAATAAGTTTTATTCTGTAAAGATATACAGAACAGGCTGAGCATTTTAATCACGTGTGTTAATAAATGTAATATTATTCATAACACAAATGCTTCTTACAATCTAAATCAGCTTGAGAAAAGTGCGGCATTCAAAAAGTACATTCTGATCTGATTACGAAGCTGAGCAACATTTCTGTTCATTACTATTCAACCATGTTGGCTGCACACAGTGAGACAATGCCTTAGTTATGATGTGTCTACACAGCAGGACATGAGAGCCGCAGGAATAAGGAAAAGTTTCAGCTTGTTGAGGAGAAGAAGGAGAATCTCTGGTCCAGGTCCTCTCCGTACATTAAGAAGCACGCATGCCAATGTTCCATTACTCTCTGTCTGCTGATGACACTCTGCTTGTAAATTGCAGTTTATGTTGATGGAAGGAATACGGTTTTCCAAAATAGTGGGACTGAGCACAAAAACAGGGAGGTTATGTTGAACATTGTCGAGTTCTGGCTCCCACACTTTGGGAAGGATGGAATGGTCCTTGAGAGGGTGCAGAGGGAGATTTACCAGAATAGGTCCAGGGATGAGGGGATTTTAGCCGCCTCGCTCAGATTGGAGAAGCTGGGGTAATTCTGCTTGGAGTGAAGGAGATTGAGGGGAGATTTGATCAAGGTGTACAAGATGGTAACAGGTTTAGATAAGGTAGGTAATGAAAACATGTTGTTGTTAGCTGATGGAACAAGGACTGGGGCGGGGCAGGGTGTAGGGGGATGTGAGGAGGAGCTTTTTTACCCAGTGATTGGTAATGATCTGGAACCTACTGCCTACAAGGGGGGTGGAAGCAGAGATGATGAATGATTTCAAAAAGAAATTGGGTGGAAACTCAAGGGAAATAAACTTTCAGTGATAAGGAGATAGAATGGAGGCAATGGAACTAACTGGATTGATCTAGAGCGATAGTATGGACTAGATGGGTGAAATGACCTCTTCCACTGCCAGGTTAGAATCACTTTGAATCTGAAGTGATTCTAACCAGGAGCACTGAGTGGTTTCACTGCAACTTAATCCACAGTTATTTGTCTTCACTAACAGATGAGATTGTTACTGTACGAAGCTTCAAACATTCTGTCCACTTCCTTTCACTGTTCGTTGCTCCCAGGCACAAACCCCAGCGATAGTGATAACAACACCCACAGTAAATATCACAGCTCGCATTCCCAGGATCAGCACCACGTTCAGAGTCTCTTCTCCATTGTCTAGAAAACACACAGAAAGAAACCATCACTTACTCTCCGCTTTCAATCTCTCACTCTGGCCGAACAATAAAGCTTCATATCACTGACATCCTTCCACACTATCCACAACACCTCAGAGTGTCAGTGTTGACGGAGTGCCGCACTGTCGGAGGGTCAGTACTCAGGGAGTGTCGCACTGTCAGAGGGTCAGTACTGAGGGAGTGCCGCACTGTCACAGGGTCAATACTGAGGGAGTGCCGCACTGTCAGAGGGTCAGTACTGAGGGAGTGCCACACTGTCGGAGGGTCAGTACTGAGGGAGTGCCGCACTGTCAGAGGGTCAGTACTGAGGGAGTGCCACACTGTCAGAGGGTCAGTACTGAGGGAGTGCCACACTGTCAGAGAAACAGTACTGAGGGAGTGTTGCATTGTCAGAGGGTCAGTACTGAGGGAGTGTCGCACTGTCAGAATGTCAGTACTGAGGGAGTGCCGCACTGTCAGAGGGTCAGTACTGAGGGAGTGCCGCACTGTCAGAGGGTCAGTACTGAGGGGGTGCCACACTGTCAGAGGGTCAGTGCTGAGGGAGTGCCACACTGTCAGAGGGTCAGTACTGAGGGAGTGCCGCACTTTCAGAGGGTCAGTACTGAGGGAGTGCAGCATTGTCAGAGGGTCAGTTTTGAGGGAGTATCGCACTGTCAGAGGGTCGGTACGAAGGGATCCGTAATGTATAACAAAGAAAGCCTGTACTTACATTGCACAGATAATACAAGGATCCGCTCTGATGAAACAGATAGATATCTCACACTACAGGTGAGATTGTGTCCGTGGTGTTTGGGTGATGGGATCAGGGTCAGAACAGAAGTATAGGTCAGAGTGACACCATGCTGAGTTACAGTGTTTGAGACTGATCCAGGTATGTCAGTGGGAGTGTCCCAGGTTAATACAGGTGCTGTTCCATTGCACGTTGTGTTGAAGGTGCAGCTTATGTCCACACGCTTTCCTGCAATAATTTCAGCAGGGAATATCGTGGGTTTATCTGTGAAATCTAACACACAGCGAATGGATCCTTTTAGATAAATATAACATGAAGCATCAGTTCAAATAGAAATCACAGTCCCACAAGAGAAAGCACTGTTACAAGGAGGAAATCATCCACAATCATCTGAGAGACTTTAAAGATTAGGAAACAGTGTCAGGTCTTTGATGTTGAGGTTTCTGTCACTCAGCTGAATCCACTTTCTTGAATGGATAATACTGGGAGAGGGTGGAGGAGCAGATCAGAGCTTGGAGTGCACTGGGTCATCATTGACTTAGCAATCCAGCCAAATATCCCATTCCTGTCTGCACAACTGGCTGCCATAGTTCCTGAATTACAACAGTTCAGGAATTACTTCATTGTCTGGGAATTAATTTGGGATATGGTAAAAGCCACAATGGAAATGGGAGTATTTCTTTTGTCAGTGGGTCAGACTATTAAACAGGATTCAAGAGATTGATAGGAGTGGATAAGCTGATAAATTGAGCTGGTATATTTAACCATTGATATTAAAGTGAGTGTTAGAGATTGCTTTAGGACTAAACAGGTTATTGATAAACAGACATTGACAAAAGCTGTGTTTTGTGTTAATATGTAGAATTATAGAATGATAAAATTCCTACAGCGCAAAAGGCCATAAAGCCCATTGAGTCTGTACTGACAGCAGTCCCACCCAGGTCCTGTCCCCATAACCCCACATATTTATCCTGGTCATCTCCCTGACATTAAGGGGCAATGGCCAATCCATCTAACCTGCACATTATTTTATTCATTTGTGGGACATGGGTCTCACTGGCTGGCCAGCATTTATTGTCCATCCCTAGTTGCCCTTGAGAAGGTGATGGTGAGCTGCCTCCTCGAATCGCTGCAGTCCATGTGCTGTGGATTAGCCTACAGTGCCATTAGGGAAGGAATTCCAGAATTTTAACACAGTGACTGCGAAGGAACAGCAATATATTTCCAAGTCAGGATGGTGAGTGACTTCGAGGAGAACTCACAGGTGGTGGTGTTGCCGTGTTTCTGCTGCCCTTGTCCTTTTAGGTGGAAGTGGTTGTGGCTTTGGAAGGTGCTATCTTAGGATCTTTGGTAAATTGCTGCAGTGCATCTTGAAGATGGTACACACGGCTGCTACTGAGCGTCGGTTGTGGAGGGAGTGAATGTTTGTAGTTGTGACAATCAAGCGGGGCTGCTTTGTCCTGGATAGTGTCGAGCTTCTCAAGTGTTGTTGGAGTTGCACCCATCCAGGCAAGTGGGGAGTATTCCATTGCACTCCCGACTTGTGTCCTTGTAGATGGTGGATGGGATTTGGGGAGTCAGGAGGTGATTTACTCGCTGCAGTATTCTAGCCTCTGACCTACTCTTGTAGCCACTGTGTTAGTGTGGTGAGTCCAGTTGAGTTTCTGGTCAATATTAACCCCAAGGATGTTGATAGTGGGGGATTCAATGATGGTCACACCATTGAATGTTAAGGGGCAATGGTTGGAGTGTCTAATTGAAGATGGTCATTGCCTGACATTTGTGTGGCGTGAATGTTACTTATCACTTGTCAGTCCAAGCCTGGATATTGTCCAGATCTTGTTGCATTTGAACATGGATTGCTTCAGTATCTGAGGAGTTGTGAAAGGTGCTGAACATCGTGCAATCATCAGTGAACATCCCCACTTTTGACTTTATGACATCTTTGGACTGTGGGAGGAAACCAGAGCACCCAGATGAAACCCACACAGGCACGGGGAGAATGTGCAAACTCTACACTGCCAGACAACGAAGGTCGGAATTGAACCTGGGTCCCTGGAGCTGTGAGGCAACAGTGCTAACCACTGCGCTACCGTGCATACATGTCACAGTTTGTGTTATTTCCCATTGAGTGTTGAATGTGAATTGTTGCACTTACCAGAAATGTGAAGCTGGGTTAGAGGATAATAACTGTAACGATATTCATTGTCAAACTTTATTCTGAAATAGTAAGATCCAGCATCTTCCTGTGTGACATTGTTTAGAATCAGGGAACAGTCGGCATCTTTCAGGTCTCCAGACAGCCAGGTCCGATTGCGGAACTGAGGCAATGTGTGACTGTGATTCTTGGAATGAAAGGCTATGGACCATGTTCCCCTTTCCTTGTTAGTATACCAGATTCCAACTCACGAATGGTTTGCCAAATGTGATGGATAACTGTAATGACATGGAATCTGTACACACGAACCTTCCTGCGCTGTCACCTGTTCTGGATTGTAGACTTTTATTTCTTGTGACAATGCAACTGAGGAGAGAAATATCAATATTTAACACTGGTTGGATTATAGATCCACTGGACTCGATATCCACCCCCTCTGCCACTGGTGAACAGTGTGAGCCATCTACAGGACACACAAGGAACTCCCCCAGGTTTCTCAATGAATAAAACAGAATCCTAGATACAGGAGTGAACAAGATCATTCTACATTGACTCATGGTCCCTTGGACCTTGTTTAGTGAATCCAGTCTTCAACCCAACACAAAATCCACAAGACGCGCCTGTTGAGATACATTCAGTGCTAATTTACAAGGCAGGACAATAGAGACCTCAGAAATCCCACCATCATCACTGTCTTGAACCATTGGTTAACGCCACCCTCCTGTTTGCTCTTCAACACAGCTGATTGAATCAGATTGAACCAATCACATTGGTGCAATCTGTGTCTTCACTGTCTGAGATATCTATTTGTATCGTCATTGTCTAAGGAATTCTTTTGAACCTTCATTAAAGATAAGGAAGGTTGAAGGGACTGGTGGAGGTTATTGAGATAGGGAGGGGTTTCGGGACTTGTGGAGGTTACAGTGATAGGGAGGTCTGTCAGAGCTGGAGGAGAACTTTAATGAGTTTGTACACTGGGTCACTGCTTAACTGGTTCCCAATCAGAGCTCAATAAGAATGATCTTTCACAAAGACGACGAACCAAAAATCAGTCCGAGCTGACAATGATATTACCTTGCAGAAGTGACAGGAGGAAGTAAGATTTCCCGATCATTGTCCACACCTACATATTTCACCAGCTCCTCACTCTCAAGCTCTGAAAGAAAAAAGAGTTAATGAAACCTCACCTCTTGTCTGATAGCTCTCAAGAGATCGAGCTTGTGAGTAGCACAGTGGTTAGTACTTCTGCCTCACAGCGCCAAGGACCCGAGTCACTGTCTATATGGAGTCTGCATATTCTCCCCATGTCTGTGTGGGTTTCCTCTGGGTGCTCTGGTTTCGTACCACAATATGTAGGTGAGGTGGATTGGCCATGCTAAATTGTCCCTTAGTGGTAAGGAGATTAGCAGGGTAATTATGTGAGGTTAAGGGGATAGGGCCTGGGTGGGATTGTTGACAGTGCAGGCTCCAGGGGCTGAATGGCTTTTTCTGCGCTGCAGGGATTCTGTGATTTTAAAGAACTGCTTTTTTAGACAATGTCTTCACAGACAAATTGGATTCTGTGTTGGATGACAGGTGCTCTGCAGAGAGTCACAAGGCTTGAAGAAACAATGGAGGACTTTTATTTCTGTAGCACCTTTCACCACCTTCATTTACCCCAAATTTCATGACTCTGCAACTCCCTCGTTCCTTGAACTAGAAGGATGTTCTATACGACAGGATTAGCCTCACACTAGGATCTCAATAATCAGTAGAAATTTTTCAAAGGTATCTATCATTGGAATCTGTCTTTATAAAGTCACAACCTCAACAAAAGACAATGTTGCTCGTGGAAAATAATTCTAATTGATAGATTTTTTTCTTTACCCAGGAACTATCTGACTCCTCTACTGGAGCGTAACTGCTGACACACCATGTGTAAACTGAACAAGCTCTCCCTGTAATGCTCCTTCTCTGTATTTGATTAGAAAGTGTAGACATGTTTCTAAGAATCCAAATGAGAAAGTGCTAATGAGGCGGGTAAAAAACTCATGTTTTGGATTGATAGTAGACTGTTAATTCTTTGTATACTCAACCAGTGATGATATTTCTACTCAAAAGGAGGATCTGCATTGCGAAGGAATTTCCACTATGGGTCAGAGGTTTTCACACACTACCTCTCTCTCCGTTATCCGTGAGAAGATCGTATGTTCAAAACCCCATTGCAAAGCCCTGAGCCCCATAAACCAGGGCAAAAGTTTAAAGAGTAAGTACCGATGGAGCAAGGCACTGTCAGAGGGTCAGTGCTGAGGGAGTGCCGCACTGTCAGAGGGTCAGTGCTGAGGGAGTGCCGCACTGTCAGAGGGTCAGTGCTGAGGGAGTGCCGCACTGTCAGAGGGTCAGTGCTGAGGAAGTGCCGCACTGGCAGAGGGTCAGTGCTGAGGGAGTGCCGCACTGTCAGAGGGTCAGTACTGAGGGAGTGCCGCACTGTCAGAAGGTCAGTACTGAGGGAGTGCCATGCTGTCAGAGGGTCAGTACTGAGGGAGTGCCGCACTGTCAGAGGGTCAGTACTGAAGGAGTGCCATGCTGTCAGAGGGTCAGTACTGAGGGAGTGCCGCACTGTCAGAGGGTCAGTACTGAGGGAGTGCCGCACTGTCAGAGGGTCAGTGCTGAGGGAGTGCCGCACTGTCAGAGGGTCAGTGCTGAGGGAGTGCCACACTGTCAGAGGGTCAGTGCTGAGGGAGTGCCACACTGTCAGAGGGTCAGTGCGGAGGGAGTGCCGCACTGTCAGAGGGTCAGTGCTGAGGGAGTGCCATGCTGTCAGAGGGTCAGTGCTGAGGGAGTGCACGCTATCAGAGGGTCAGTACTGAGGGAGTGCTGCACTGTCGGAGGGTCAGTACTTGAGGGAGTGCCGCACTGTCAGAGGGTCAGTACTGAAGGAAGTGTATAACAGGGTAAGAAGAGAAGACTTGAATTTCCATAGCAACTTCCCCGAGCTCAAGACATCAGAATCTAATGTCTCCCCACTTCCCTCGTCCCTTGAACTAGAAAGATGTTCTGTACGACAGACTGAGCCTCGTACCCAGATCTCAATAATCAGTATTGAGATCTGGGTACGAGGCCAGACAGATTCCAATTAATCACTGGAATCTGTCTTTATAAAGTCACAACATCAACAAAGGACAATGTTGGTCGTGGGAGTGAATTCCAATCGTTCCGTTACTTACCCAGAGCTTGTCCGACTGCTCACCTTGGGAGTAACTGCTGACCCGCTCTGCTTGTGCTGAATGGTCTCTCTCTGCTGCTCCGTCTATTTGTTTAATAAGCATCGATGTGAGCCAAAACAAGGAAGAGGTTAAGAAGTGAGAAAACAGCTTACATTTTGCATTTTTTATTCACTGTTAACCTTTTATCTCCTGACCCAATTTTTGCCCAAAGTTGGACAGCCATTGACCAGCAGTTTCTACAAAGATGTGACTTTCCCAACATTTCCCTCTCAACCTTGAATCAGAAGGTTATTGGTTTGTGACCCCACTTGAGAATTGGCAATCTGCAGGACACACAAGGACCTCCTCAGGTTTTCACAATGGATGCAAGAGAATCCTGAACAGAGGAGTGGACAAGTTCATTCTACATTGGCTCATGGTCCTCAGGACCCTGTTTAGTGAAGCCATACTCCACCCAACACAATATCTACAAGACGCACCAATGGAGATACATTCAGTGCTGGTTTACCAGGCAAGACAATGGATTAGAACGCCCACCATTTTCACCATCATGAACCTTTGATTAACATTACCTGTTTGCTCTTCAGCACAGCCAGTTGGCTAATCTCATTCAATCACATTTCTGCAACTTGTAACTTCATTGACAAAGGAATCTCTTTGTTTCCTCACTGTCTGAGGAATGTCCTTGGATCCTCACTATCTGAGGAATCTCTTTGATCCTCTTTGTCTGAGGAATCTCTTTGGATCCTCACTGTCTGAGGAACCTCTTTGGATCCTCATTATCTAAGGAATCCTTTTGGATCCTCATTGTCAAAGTGATTATTTCTGATCCAACCCCATATTGTTGTATTGTTGATTCCAATACAGCTTTGTAGACTAACTTGTCCCCAAGTTCAGCACTGACCTTACCCCAGCAGACACTATGAAACACACAAGCAAAGTGCCTCTAGCCTGAGCTCTGTGTGTGTCACTGTGTTCGTATACTATGTTCACAGGTGGTCTCATTTTGTTTTGTTCAAAACTGAACTGGAGCTGACACTAAACTCTTCTGAAATGCTAATGGTTTCAGCAGAAGAAAGGAAGTGTTGCTGAAAAGAAAGCTTTTCATCATGTTGTAGGATCAGACAGGAGGCTATTCAGTGGTTATAGCCATTCTAGCTCTGCAAATGAACCATTTAATTGGTCTCAATCCTCTGCTCCTACTCATTGCCATACAAATGTTTCCTCTTCCATTCGAAATCCCAGTATCCCAGTGCATGAACAGAATTCTTCCCATCCCCCCCTCAGTTTGAGATGAGCGTGACTCAGCAGACAGCCTCAGTTTTGTTGTACGCGTTGTTGTGATCTGGAAGATGCTGTCTGAAGGGCATTGGAAGCAGATTCAATAGGAACTTTCAGAATGAGGAATTGGATAAAACTTGCAAATTTGTGAACAAGACGGATATTGGAATCAATTGGATAGCTCTACTAGAGAACCAATATAGGCACAATGGGCTGAATGGTCTCTTTCTGTGCTGTATCATTTTATGATTCTCTAACTTTTAACTGGATTGCAGATCATTGGCATACAACTGTGTAAGTTTCTCACCTTTATACACTATTTTTTCCTCTGTTTATCTTTCAGTTAGTTTGCTTCATTGTTGTAGTTTGAAGAAGAACAAAGAACAGTACAGCACAGGAACAGGCCCTTCAGACCACCTGGACTGCGCTGACACTTGATTTCTTTCAAAACTGAAGACTTTTTGCCTCTGTGCAGTCAGTATCTCTCTGTTCCATGTATCTATAAATGTTGTTATTGTATCTGATTCTACCACCTCCTCTGGCAGCGCATTCCAGATACTTACCATCCTCTGTTTAAAAATGGACCTCTCACATCTCCTTTAAACATTCCCCCTTTTACCTTAAATCTGTATCCCCTAATAAATGGCATTTCTATCCTGGAAGAAAGACTCTGCCTATCCATTCTATCCTTGCCTCTCATAAACTTTTATCAAGACACCCCTCAGCTTCCAATGCTCACATGAAAACAAACCAAGTTTATCCAATCTCTCCTTATACTAATACCCTTCAAACCAGGCAACATCCTGGTAAATCTTTTCTGTACCCTCTCCAATGCTTCAACATCCCTCTGGTAGTGTGGTGATCAGAACTGTGCACAATATTCCAAACGTGGGCGAACAAAAGTTCAATACAGTTGGAACATGACTTGATCATTTTTATACCCTATGCCCCCGCTGATGAAGCTAAATGTCCCCTATACTTTCTTGATCACCTTATCCACATGTGTTGCTACTTTCAGGGAACTGTGGACCTGTACACCTAGATCCCTCTGTATATTAATGCTTTAATGGTTCTGCCATTTACTACAGGCTTCCCTCCTGCGTTAGATCTTTCAAAATGCATCACCTTGCAGTTGTCCACATTAAATTCCTGGTGCCATTTCTCCACCCAAGTCTCCATCCAGCCTTTCTCTGTCCTGCTTTATCCTCTGGCAACCCTCCTCACTATCCGCAGCTCCCCCAGTCTTTGTGTTATCTGCAAACTTATTACTCAGAGCACCTACATTCTCCTCCAAATCATTTATATATATTATAAGCAAGAAGAGTCCCAGCACTGATCCCTGTGGAATACCACTGGTCACAGATCTCCATGATGTGCAGATGCCGGCGTTGGACTGGGGTAAACACAGTAAGAAGTCTCACAACACCAGGTTAAAGTCCAACCAGTTTATTTGATAGTAATCCCACAACCTTTCGGAAACGGTGTTCCTTCTTCAGGTGAGTGGAAAGTTCTGATCAGGAACAAGGCAAATAAAGGCACACATAGTTTACAGAATACTGATTAGAATGCGAGTCTTTACAGCTCATCTGCTATTCAAGTCTTAAAGATGCAGACAATGTGAGTGGAGATAGCATTAAGCATCGGTTAAAGAGATGTGTATTGTCTCCAGACAGGACAGTAAGTGAGATGTTGCAAGTTCAGGCAAGTCATGGGGGTTACAGAGAGTGTGACATGAACCCAAGATCCCAGTTGAGACCGTCCTCATGTGTGCAGAACCTGGCTATCAGTCTCTGCTCTGCGACTCTGCGCTGTCGTGTGTTGTGAAGGCCACCTTGGAGAACGCCTACCCGAAGATCAGAGGCCGAATACCCGTGACTGCTGAAGTGTTCGCCAACAGGAAGGGAAGTCTTGCCTGGTGATTGTTGAACGATGTTCATTCATCCATTGTCGTAGCGTCTGCATGGTCTCCCCAGTGAACCATGCTTCGGGACACCCTTTCCTGCAGTGCTGCAAGACTGTTCCCTTCCTGCTGGCACGGATGTGGATGTCCTCGTTGATGTGGAGATACCGGCGTTGGATTGGGGTGAGCACAGTAAGAAGTCTCACAACACCAGGTTAAATTCCAACAGGATTTTCCAACAGGACTTTAACCTGGTGTTGTGAGACTTCGTCCAACGCTGGTATCTCCACATCAACAGTGCAGGTCAGAAGGATGATGGAGTGACAGCAGCAATCCAGATAGGTTGGGGCTGTGTTGTGCCGAGGGGGGGCCTGCCTCCCAGGGTGGGGGGGAAGGGGGCTGGGGGAGGAGGTCTGCCTCCTGGGCGGGAGCCGGGGGTGGGGGGGGAGGTGGTGTCTGCCAGGGGGTCTGCCTCCCAGGTTGGGGGGGGGGCGGGGTATGTTGCCTCTCAGGGGGAGGGGTGCTGCCTCCCAGGTGGGGTCTGATCAGGGTGGGGGGGGGGGGGGCGCACCTGTCAGGGGGCTTGCCTCCCAGAGGGGTCCTATTGCGGCTCATCCTCCTCCCCCCACCCCAGCTCTCTCTGGTTTTGTCTTTCATGCCCAGGCACGCTGTTTCAGATTTTTTTTAAACGGCGCGTACGCAGTTCAGAGCTCCGATCGTTCCGGCAGCACTAAGCCCCGCCCACAGCGAGGACCGGACCAGAGCCGTCAAAAAGTGATTGGGCGATCTTAAACGGGGATTCCGGGCTCAGATCCGTTTTACATCCGGATCCGGCACTTAGCCTGCAATTGGTAACATCTGGTCCTGTGTGTGCCTTTATATGCCCCTCTCTGATCAGAACTTTCCACTCATCTGACAAAGGAACAGTGTTCCAAAAGCTTGTGGGTTTACTATCAAATGAACTTGTTGGATTTTAACTTGGTGTTGTAAGACTTCTTACACAGATCTCCAGTCAGAAAAGCATTCTTCCATCGCTACTGTCTGTCTTCTATTACCAAATCAGTTCTGTATCCATCATACTGCAGGTCCTATGTGGCTTCACCTGCATCAGCCTGCCATGAGGGATCTTGTCATAGGCCTTGCTAAAATCCACATAGGCAACATCTATAGTCTTGCCCTCATCAAACACCTTTGTCATTTCCTCAAAAAACACTCAAGTTTGTGAGACACAACCTCCCCTGCACAAAGCCATGCTGCCCATCACTAATAATATTGTTCCAAATGTGAGTAAATCCTGTCCCTAAGAATCTTCTCCAATAATTTCCCTACCACTGATGTAAGGCTCATCGGCCTGTAGTTTTCTGGATTATCCTTGTTGCCCTTCTTAAACAAAGGAACAACATTAGTTATTCTCCAGTCCTCTGGAACCTCTCATGTGGTGAAAGAGGATACAGAGATTTCGTACAAGGTCCCAACAATTTCTTCTCTTGGCTCCCTCAGTATTCTGTGATAGATTTCATCAGGTCCCTTAATGCTTTTAAAAACAGCCATCACGTTCTTTTTTTTTATATCAACATGCCCTAAAATATAACATTCCCCTCTCTAGACTCACCACCCACCATGTCCTTCTCCTTCATGAATATTGATGCAAAGTATTCATTAAGGACCTCAACTATTTTCATCTGCTCCAAACTTAAATTCTTTCCTCTGTCCTTGAGTGGACCTACCCTTTCTCTAGCTATCCTTTTGTTCCTGATATACAAATAAAATGCCTCGGGATTTTCCTTAATCCTGTTTGCTAAGGACATTTCATGGCCCCTTTTAGTCCTTCTAACTCATTGTTTAAGTTCTTTCCAGGTTTTTCTATATTCAAGTACTCTGTCTGTCTTCACCTTCCTTTGATTTGATTTGATTTATTATTGTCTCATGTATTAGCATACAGTGAAAAGTATTTTTTCGTGCGTGCTGTACAGACAAAGCATACCATTCATAGAGAAAGAAATTAGAGAGTACAGGATGTAGTGTTAGTCATAGCTAGGGTGTAGAGAAAGATCAACTTAATGCACAGCAGGTCCATTCAAAAGTCTGATGGCAGCAGGGAAGAAGCTGTTCTTGAGTCGGTTGGACCTCAGA
Organism: Carcharhinus amblyrhynchos; assembly: GCF_965287045.1. Classification (NCBI taxonomy): domain Eukaryota; kingdom Metazoa; phylum Chordata; class Chondrichthyes; order Carcharhiniformes; family Carcharhinidae; genus Carcharhinus; species Carcharhinus amblyrhynchos. The sequence goes on along the minus strand of NW_027649829.1, from coordinate 641,087 downwards.
TTTTTGTATTTATTTCCCAATGGAAGAAGATGGAAGAGAGAATGTCCACGATGCATAGGATCCTTAATTATGCTGGCTGCTTTGCTGAGGCAGAGGGAAGTGTAGACAGAGTCAATAGATGGGAGACTGGTGTGCGTGATAGATTGGACTACATTAACAATCTTTTGTAGTTTATTGTTGTCTTGGGCAGAACAGGAGCCATATCAAGCTGTGATACAACCAGAAAGAATGCTTTCTATGGTGCATTTGTAAAAGTTGGTGAGAGTTGTAGCTGACATGCCAAATTTCCTTAGTCTGAGAAAGTAGAGGCATTGGTGGGTTTTCTTAACTATAGTGTTGGCATGGGGGGGTTAGGACAGGGTGTTGGTGATCTGGAGACCTAAAAACTTGAAGCTCTCAACCCTTTCTATTTCGTCCCCGTTGATGTAGACAGGGGTATGTTCTCCTCTATGCTTCCTGAAGTCAATGACGATCTACTTCATTTTGTTGACATTAAGGGAGAGACTATTGTCGGTGCACCAGTTCACCAGGTTCTCTATCTCATTCCTGTACTCTGTCTTATCGTTGTTTGACATCCAACCCCCACAGTGCTGTCGTCAGCAAACCTGAAAATCGAGTTGGAGGGCAATTTGGCCACACAGTCATAGGTGTATAAGGAGAGTATCGTTTCTAAACCTTACATATGCCTCCTTTATCTTTTTGACTAAGCTCACAATTTCTCTTGTCATTCAAGGTTCCTGGATCTTACTTCCTTATTCTTCATTTTCATAGGAACATGCTGGTCCTGAATTCTAGTCAACTGGCCTTTAAAAGATTCCCACATTACACAGGTGGATTTACCCTCAAACAGTCACCTCCCCCCCCCCCATCTACATTGCCCAGTTCCTGCCTAATATTGTCGTAGTTAGCCTCCCCCAGTTTAGTAATCTGAGGAATATTCTTATCCTTATCCATTAGTAACTTAAAACTCGCAGAATTATGATTACTGTTCCCAAAATGCTCCCCCCCCGCCCCCGAAATGTTGATACTTGGCTGGGCTCATTCCCCAATACCAGGTCTAGTATGGTCCTTTCCCTGGTTGAGCTACTTACATATTGCTTCAAGAAAACCTCCTAGACACCTAGCAAATCCCCTCCCATCCAAGCCCCTAGTACTAAGGGAGTCATATCAATATGGGGGAAGTTAAAATCACCCACCACCACAATCCTGTTGTTTTTACATTTTTCCATAATTTGTCCATTTATCTATTCCTTTATCTCTCACTAACTATTGAGAGGCCTACAGTACAACCCTAGCAAAGAGGTTGCACCCTTCCTATTTCTGAGCTTAACTGTATGTGAAACTGGGCAGGAAGTGTGAGTGTTAGACTGTTTATTCTGACTGCTGCTGTCTTGTGGTCATTGCGACTTCTCATTAACGTGAGATTCTCTGAACTCCTCCATCTCAGAGGTTTAGAGAATGAATTCCAGAACTGAGGAGCCAGGCAGATGAAGATGATGGTGGGGTGAGGTAAACCAAGGGATACTCCAGACACCAGAATTGGAGGAGCAGAGAAATCTCGGAAGGTTGTAGGGGCTGGAGGAGGTTACAGAGATAGGGAGGGGAATGTAGGGGGCTGGAGGAGGTTACAGAGATAGGGAGGGGTGTAGGGGCTGGAGGAGGTTACAGAGATAGGGAGGGGGGTGTAGGGGGCTGGAGGAGGTTACAGAGATAGGGAGGGGTGTAGGGGCTGGAGGAATTTACAGAGATAGGGAGGGGTGTAGAGGCTGGAGGAATTTACAGAGATAGGGAGGGGTGTAGGGGCTGGAGGAGGTTACAGAGATAGGGAGAGGTGTAGGGACTGGAGGAGGTTACAGAGATAGGGAGGGGTGTTGGGGCTGGAGGAGGTTACAGAGATAGGGAGGGATGTAGGGGCTGGAGGAGGTTACAGAGATAGGGAGGAGTGTAGGGGCTGGAGGAGGTTACAGAGATAAGGGTGTAGGTGCTGGAGGAGATTACAGAGGTAGGGAGGGTTGTAGGGGCTGGAGAGGTTACAGAAATAGGGAGGAGTGTAGGGACTGGAGGAAGTTACAGAGATAGGGTTGTAGGGGCTGGAGGAAGTTACAGAGATGGGGAAAGTTGTCACGGCTGGAGGAGGTTACAGAGATAGGGAGTGTTGTAAGGGTTGGAGGAGGTTACAGAATAGGGAGGGTTGGAGGGGCTGGAGGAGGTTACAGAATAGGGAGGGGTGTAGGGACTGAAAGGGGGTACAGAGATAGGAAGGGTTGTACGGACTGGAGGAGGTTACAGAGATAGAAAGGATTGTGGGGGCTGGAGGAGGTTACAGAGATAGGGAGGGGTATAGGTACTGGAGGAGGTTACAGAGATAGGGAGGGGTATAGTGGTTGGAGGAGGTTACAGAGATAGGGAGGGGTATAGGGGTTGGAGGAGGTTACAGAGATAGGGAGGGGTGTAGGGGTTAGAGGAGGTTACAGAGATAGGGAGGGGTGTAGGGGCTGGAGGAGGTTACAGAGATAGGGACGGGTGTAGGGGCTGGAGGAGGTTACAGAGATAGGGAGGGGTGTAGGGGCTGGAGAAGGTTACAGAGATAGGGAGGGGTGTAGGGGCTGGAGGAATTTACAGAGGTAGGGAGGGGTGCAGTGGCTGGAGGAGGTTACAGAAATAGGGAGGTGTGTAGGGACTGGAGGAGGTTACAGAGATAGGGAGGTGTGTAGGGACTGGAGGAGGTTACAGAGATAGGGAGGGGTGTAGGGGCTGGAGGAGATTACAGAGGAAGGGAGGGTTGTAGGGGCTGGAGAGGTTATAGAAATAGGGAGGAGTGTAGGGACTGGAGGAAGTTACAGAGATAGGGAAAGTTGTCATGGCTGGAGGAGGTTACAGAGATAGGGAGTGTTGTAAGGGTTGGAGGAGGTTACAGAATAGGGAGGGTTGGAGGGGCTGGAGGAGGTTACAGAATAGGGAGGGGTGTAGGGACTGAAAGTGGGTACAGAGATAGGAAGGGTTGAACGGACTGGAGGAGGTTACAGAGATAGAAAGGATTGTGGGGGCTGGAGGAGGTTACAGAGATAGGGAGGAGTATAGGTACTGGAGGAGGTTACAGAGATAGGGAGGGGTATAGGGGTTGGAGGGGGTTACAGAGATAGGGAGGGGTGTAGGGGTTGGAGGAGGTTACAGAGATAGGGAGGGGTATAGGTACAGGAGGAGGTTACAGAGATAGGGAGGGGTGCAGGGGTTGGAGGAGGTTACAGAGATAGGGAGGGGTGTAGGGGCTGGAGGAGGTTACAGAGATAAGGGTGTAGGTGCTGGAGGAGATTACAGAGGTAGGGAGGGTTGTAGGGGCTGGAGAGGTTACAGAAATAGGGAGGAGTGTAGGGACTGGAGGAAGTTACAGAGATAGGGTTGTAGGGGCTGGAGGAAGTTACAGAGATGGGAAAAGTTGTCACGGCTGGAGGAGGTTACAGAGATAGGGAGTGTTGTAAGGGTTGGAGGAGGTTACAGAATAGGGAGGGTTGGAGGGGCTGGAGGAGGTTACAGAATAGGGAGGGGTGTAAGGACTGAAAGGGGGTACAGAGATAGGAAGGGTTGTACGGACTGGAGGAGGTTACAGAGATAGGAAGGATTGTGGGGGCTGGAGGAGGTTACAGAGATAGGGAGGGGTATAGGTACTGGAGGAGGTTACAGAGATAGGGAGGGGTATAGGGGTTGGAGGAGGTTACAGAGATAGGGAGGGGTATAGGTACTGGAGGAGGTTACAGAGATAGGGAGGGTATAGGGGTTGGAGGAGGTTACAGAGATAGGGAGGGGTATAGGGGTTGGAGAAGGTTACAGAGATAGGGACGGGTGTAGGGGTTGGAGGAGGTTACAGAGATAGGGAGGGGTATAGGTACTGGAGGAGGTTACAGAGATAGGGAGGGGTATAGGGGTTGGAGGAGGTTACAGAGATAGGGAGGGGTATAGGTACTGGAGGAGGTTACAGAGATAGGGAGGGTATAGGGGTTGGAGGAGGTTACAGAGATAGGGAGGGGTATAGGGGTTGGAGAAGGTTACAGAGATAGGGACGGGTGTAGGGGTTGGAGGAGGTTACAGAGATAGGGAGGGGTATAGGTACTGGAGGAGGTTACAGAGATAGGGAGGGTATAGGGGTTGGAGGAGGTTACAGAGATAGGGAGGGTATAGGTACTGGAGGAGGTTACAGAGATAGGGAGGGTATAGGTACTGGAGGAGGTTACAGAGATAGGGAGGGTATAGGGGTTGGAGGAGGTTACAGAGATAGGGAGGGGTATAGAGGTTGGAGGAGCTTACAGAGATAGGGAGGGGTATAGGGGTTGGAGGAGGTTACAGAAATAGGGAGGGGTATAGGGGTTAGAGGAGGTTATAGAGATAGGGCGTGTTGTTGGGGCTGGAGGAGGTTTGTGATGATACTATACCTTTAAGAAATGTATTTATATCACGTTTCTTGTCAGCTATATGTTTAAAATTCAGCTGTTTTTCACAGTTCTGATTAGTCTGCGCCAGCCAGCCCACATGCTGAGAATGCCGGCTAATGATTGACTTTAGTTAGGGATGTGTTTGTTTTAATCTGAGGTCCTGCGTTTTTGTTTATTTTGGTTTCTCCTGGGGTTCTGAATAGGGTTTTGATCAGGTTGCTTGACAGAGGCAGATCATGTGATTCAGCAGATCTGAGCTTGCAGGGAAAGCGCACAATTCTCTTTGATTTTAAAACAGTTTCTGCTTGGTCCTGAAAGAGCAAGAGATGTCACTCTTTCTCTCCCTCTCTCCAGAGCTGTTCAAAAAGCTCTAAAACTGTTAAGAAGTACAAACATCCCTACGTGTCAGAGTTCAAGTCTATAAGAGGAATATTGTTTGATAGAGATAGGCTAGCAGTTGGGAATTGTATCTTGTCATGTTTAAGTGTTTCAACTTATAATATTTACACTAATTTATTCATGAAAGTTAGACTGTATTGTTAAATAAAGTTTGTTTTAATAAAAGCTTCCTAGTGTGTCAGTAGAATCACAGCAGATAAGGAGTGAAACACCTCACACTAGTGCCAAAATACAAAAACCTGGAATCTAGCCAGGTTTTATTTCATACTTTCGGTTTCTGTTCAGGTACTCTGACAAAACTGGGAGCTCTGACAGCATTAAAAACTATAATTCCTTGTTTGGTTGGGATTATTGAATTCAAAGACAGTGGATGTTGAGTATTGGTGTTTTGTTTACAGGTATTGTTCTCGATTAGTGTAATTAGGGGCTCTTTCAGTGACTAAAGTTTCCCTGGGTGTGAAATCTTAGAACGGTTTACAAAAGATGGTCAAACCAAAGCTTTTGGAATTAGCAAACAAGGTGCAGCTGACTTTACCTGACTTTACCACAGTTATTCACTGTGATAGCTCAACATTTAAAATCGCCAGTAACTCAGTCAGAAGCATTAGGATTTGCTAGAATTCAGTTACAAATGAAACAGCTGTAATTAGAAGCAAAAGAAAGGCGGAGAATGATAATTTCAACAGAACAAAGAGAGAAAGAATGAAAGAAAACTGAATTGTGATGGTTTGAACTTCAATTATCAACAGCAGAAAAAGAAAGAATAGCAATTGCAGAACAAGCCACAACAAAGAGAGAAGAAAGGGAGAGAGATTTTGAACTTCAGAAAATGGGACTCAAAAGTGAGCTTAAACTGGTGGAGGCAAAGATAAAGGTTGGGAGTTCATGATGAGGACAGTGAGGAAACACAGACCCATTAGAATCAAAGGTCTGATGAGGATCTCTTTAAATATGTTCAAGCACTGCCAAGGTCTGATGAGAAGGATGTAGAAGCCTTTTTCATTTCATTTGAGAAAGTAGTTAAACAATAAAATGGCCACAAACCACACGCTTATTGTTGGTTCAAATGAAGATACAGTAAAAAGTCTGACAACACCAGGTTTTAGTCCAACCGATAAATAAATCGGTTGGACTAAAACCTGGTGTTGTCAGACTTTTTACTGTGTCTACCCCAGTCCAACGCCAGCACATCCACATCAAATGAAGATGGCAGGTGGATCTAGTGAGGTGTTTGTACCACCATCAGAGGAGGTATCTATGGATTATGATGAGGTGAATAAAGCCATCTTAGGAACATATGAACTAGTGCCAGCAGACTACAAACAGAGGCTTAGAAATCAAAAGAAGGAACCAGGTCAAACCAATAGGGTATTTGAAAGAATCAAACAAAGTGACTTGGACAGGTGGGTAAGAGCACTGAAAATAGACCAGACATATGGCACTCTTAGGGAAATGCTTATTTTAGAGGAGTTTAAAAATTAACTTCCCAAAATAATGAGTACTTACGCAGAAGAGCAGAAGGTTAAAACTGCAAGACTGGCAGCAGCAATGGGAGAAGATTCTGAGTTGGTGCATAAATCAAGATTTGGATTTCGACATCAATTTCAATCTGTGAGGGATAGAAACTGGAGAAAAGAGAAATCATCAAGATTAAAGGCAAAAAAGATCTTATTGGACACAGTAAAGATAGTTTACCTCAGGTTAAAAAGGAAACATATGAAGGTGGGAGAGAAATTTAAAACCTCAGATATTTTCATTGTAACAATGTTGGACATACAAAATCGCAGTTTTGGTGTTTTAAGAAAAGCACTGGAAGACAGACATGATAAAACAGGATAAGCCAGTAGGACTTGTTAAAGTGGTAAAAATGCCACAGTTGAAACTGAAGAAGTGCAAAAGAATGTACAGCCTGTTCAGGAATTGGTTGGTAAAAAAAAGTGCCAGATTTCTTTAAAGATTTTACTTGTGTGGGTAAAGTTACTCGTGCTTGGAGGAATTGGTAAAGAAGTTAAAATTTAAAGAGATATGGGAGCAAGTCAATCTTTAATGCTAAGAGATGAGGAGATATGTAGTTTGGAAAGAGTATTGCCAGAGAAGGTGGTAGCATGTGGAATTCATGGTGAGAAGAATAGCATTCCATTATGTAAGGTAAGATTGGAGAGTCCGGTTCAAAGTGATGGAGTAATAGAGAAATTATTTTTTTCAGGGATTCAATTAATCCTGCGTGATGATATAACTAGATCACAGTGATACTTACTGTGGTTGAAAAGCCAGTGGAAAATCTAACAAGATCACAAAGCCACAGGTTGGACTAGAGGAGGAGAAATTAGAGACTGAAGATAAGGAGGTTGAGGTTCAGTTATCAGAAAAAAATCTCTGACCAGACGGTTGATGAAGAATGAGAACAGGAGGCGGATCAAGCGGATATCTTTAGTTCAGGAAAGTTGGCAGAATTACAACTGAAAGATGCAGAGATAAAGTTCTATCAGAAAGCATAGACAGAAGGAGAATCTGAGTGTATACTGGAATATTATTACATTAGAAATAATGTCTTAATGAGGAAATGGAGACCTTTACATATTCAGGCAGATGAAAAATGGGCATCAAGTTGTATTACCAGTGGGTTAAAGAAAGGAGGTTTTGCATGTGGCATGTGAGATTCCAATAGGAGGTCATTCGGGAATAAGGAAAACTCTAGCTAAAATAGAAAAACTCTTTTATTGGCCTGGACTGCATAAGGAAGTGTTGAATTTTGCCAGATATTTCTGACATGTCAGGTGACAGGAAAACATCAAGCGGGCATCAAACCAGCATCTTTAATACCCACTCCTGCATTTGAGGAACCTTTCACAAGGGTCCTAACTGATTGTGTGGGACCCCTGCCCAAAATGAAATGTGAGAATCATATCTGTTGATCATAATGGATGTGTCTACTAGATTTCCTGAGGCCTTTGCATTATGTAATATTACAGTGAAAATGATTGTAGAGGAATTACTTAAATCTTCTATCAGATGGGGACTGTCCACAGAAATCCAATAAGATCAAGGATCCAATTTTATGTCAAAGTTATTTTGGGAAGTTATGGATAGTTTAGGAGTAAGGCAATTTGAAACAACTGCATATTACCCAGAATCGCAGGGAGTGTTAGAACTGTGTCAAACTTTAAAGACCATGTTGAGGGCCTATAGTCAGGATTATCCAGAAGATTGGGTTAAAGAAATTCCATTTGTACTTTTTGCAATTATAGATGCACCTACTGAAGTAACAAATTTAGATTGATTTTTGATCATGAGGTAAGAGGACCATTTAAATTGATCAAGGAGCAATTTGGTGAGTCAGTGTTCTGAGACTATATTATTGAGACTAAAATATTGGACTATGTGTGAAACTTTAGGGAGGGATTAGTTAAGGCTGGAGAGTTGGCTACACAGCATTTAAAAGGGGTACATCAGGCAATAAAAAAAGAAGCAGATAAGAGATCAAATATTCACAGTTTTGTTAGCGGGGAGAAAGTATAAGTACTATTAAAACAGTATTTTAATAGAGAAGGAAAACAGAAGCAAGATGTGTTAATTGTTACAGCTCAGAGAGAAAAGCTAAATCCTGATGATTCTGAATTTGACATTCCTCAAGTCCAATTGGACAAAGAAAAAGTAATGAGAAATTGGGATAAATTACTGAGTTACCTTCCAGAGGATTAAAATCGTGTTCCTGAGTTGTTGAAATTAACTGAGCATAAACTGCAGGACTGTCAACAGCAGCTTGTCATCTATAAGAACAAAAATGTAGCTCAGTTGGCAGTCACATGGGATCTCAAGGTGGTGATTGAAGAGCAGAAGCATTTTACTATCACAGACAGAAAAAAAGGACGAAGCTGCGAAGTCTGTTTGGTGAAATTGTACCAACACTCCTAATGAACTGCTGAAATAATGAATATCCAGCTTACACAACTACAGATGCCCAGGGAACATAACTGATGTTCAAGTAAGTTAAGATGGTTTTCGCAACAGCATGGCTGCCACAATGATTGCTAAAACCATAATTACAACAAATCCTGGCACCAAAGAAGACAATCTGCCATATGCTTTTGAAAAGAATACACAGAAAGCGATGAGGAAGATCCAGAGCAAACAAATGAATTAATAAACTATATTGCAACAGAAAGATATACAATTAGAAAAAGTTTTGAGTGTACCATTTGACAACAGTAGGGGGAATTGGACTACTTGACAGAGGAACTAAGGCCAGTTAAAAAAAAGGGGACAGGGACATGACCCTTCTGGGTGATTCTAAACACATCTGTGAAGTTGAGGAAACATGCAAGGGGACAGGTTCTCTTTGACAAAATCTGTGAGCAGCTCAACCTGATTTCACTTTGATATTTTAGCACTCTGAAAATCAAAATCAAAGCAAAGGGAAGTACAAAGCAAATCCAAAGAGGTTAGTAGCATTTGCATTCAATCTAAAGTTTTACCTTCCAGGTCCTGCCCAGTTCTTTGAGGACATAGCCAGGATTAATTTACAGTCATGACAATGGATCCAGACTCAGACTCAGAAACAAAGCAGGATCAAGAACAGAGAGTGATCTCTGAAAAGAAAGAGGAAGCACCTGAATAACAGTCATTTAATTTGACGATCATAAGTGTGGCAGGAAGAGAGAATGTGATTGCAGATGCTTTATCACGACTTTGCTGTCAAAGGATAGAAAGATCAATGTTGGAAAAGACTGGACGATGATCCTGTTTGGTTTTGCATCCTTAGTACCAGTGTTGTTGTGAATCTTGGGAATTTCTTACCTACCATACTGAATATAAAGTTTAAAATTTTCAATGAAAACATTAAAAAAACTGACCATGGAATTCCCCTGGGGTGTTGAGTGAATGTTTTTAGCAAAACAACTAATTTGAGCCACTATTCAGAACAGATGTAAAACTGAAAATGTCAAGGGGATTGTAGGAGTCTAACTTTCACTTTTGACTTTCTCAGACAAGGGGCGATATGTAGTGGGCTGAGGGTCTGGATTAATCAGTGTTTTGGGGGGGGATATGAATTCTCATGGTCGGGGTGGTGCACTCATTACTTTCTGAGGTGGAGCTTAGAAATCCTTATTTGGTGCAATGCGTGTGGAATGTTTTTTTAAGCTGTGAAACCATTGGCAGTGCACAGAAAGTCACAAAAATCCAACGACCAATAGTCGTAAGTCACCACTTGTGGTTTCATCTGTTAACCACGTTGATCCAAATCTTCTGTTTGTATTGGAATGGTTCCAGTCGCCGTAATCACAGGAGAGTGTGCTACACTTACCGTTGTGTGCGGATCGTACTAGCTGAGACATAACTAAACTATATACAAATATACACGACAAGAAGTTACTGTGCTGAAGTACATTCTCCCTCTCGACTCTCAGTCATGTGTCTCTTACAGCATCATTACAGGAGGCGCTATTTACACCATCGCACGCGTTAAATCTTGCAACCCCAACACTGCAACTTCGCCAAATATTTCCCCATTTTCTCTCGCATTCATATGTACCCATTCTCTTATCCACCCATCACCGACTCCCGCCTACCGCAACCCTAAGTCTTTAACTTCACGGTTTCAGTCGGGAGGCTTTACCGCACTCTCTGGTTGTGTTCTATTCAGACTTGGACAATCAGTCATCTCTCTCTCTCTTTGTTCTTTTTCTACACTTGAATTGTCTTCACTGAGAGTTGTGTGGGTGAATTCTTCCTGTTCCACATGCCACAGTTGGCTGACATCTATGGGGATGTGATAAGTAATCCACAGAAGTTGCATTGCGTGGCATCTGCCACCCATTGGAGTTCAGTGTGGCGTGTCTAACCACAGTTAGCTTGTTGGTTTACTTGGGCTATGTAATTACCAAGAGGATTAGAGTATCAGATATACTTAATAGCTTGTGTTATCCTTAGAAAACTCTGTATTTGTGAAAATATAGGGGAGGGTGACGGAGTATTGTGTTATAGTTAATCTTTTCATGTTTAAAAAATGTTTTGTTAAAAGTTAACCATAGAACCCTACAGTGCAGAAAAAGGCCTTTCGGCCCATCAAGTCTGCACAGAACACAATCCCACCCAGGCCCTAGCCCCATATCCTTACATATTATACCCACTAATCCGGACACTAAGGGGCAATTTCTTAACATAGCCAATCAACCTAACCTGCACATCTTTGGACTGTGGGAGGAAACCCACACAGACACAAGGAGAATGTATAATCTCCACACAGACAGTGACCCAAGCCGAGGATTGAACCCAGGACCCTAGAGCTGTGAAGCAGTAGTGCTAACCACTGTGCTACTGTGCCGCCCTGACAGCTATGTTAATTAGCAACCCTGTGACTCTGTTCATCCATACCTCTAAACTACAAAAGTTATGGTCAGTTGAGCCAGATTTCCATTGTAGGGCTTGACTGTCCAGTAACAACATCTGCTGGCTTTATAATAGTATGTGAGTGGTTATTCTGGTGGAGCTGAGGTTTACAGTTTTACACTTTTCCGCCACTGGATGAGACTGTGCGTGTTTCTGACAATGTAGAGATGCCGGTGTTGGACGGTATGTTTCTGACAACAGATCAAACCTGTGCATGCTGTGGTTTTTTTTAGTTTTGAAGAGTGGACATGAACTAGACGCATGCGATACCAAATAAAGATATGTGGTCACACCAAAAACCATGCAACATCCCCTGTTTCACAACCTCCAGAAATACAGGAACTGTATTAGTACTGACCCTTTGCCCAGAGCCAGTTCCCCTCTTGTCGAATACAGCAAGGACAGCAAAGACCAGCTTTCCACTAATCATTTCCTGAATTATATCAACTTCTTGGAGTCTCTTCAATTAGTCATCTATCCGACAGGATTCACTCGACAACTCCACGGCTCATACTGCTGTAAGTAAAATGCTTCCTCCACGTGTCAAATCTCTTGTGCAGAGTATAAGCTTCAAATAGCCCGAAGCACTTTACAACGAAGTTCATCTTTTTCAGAAGTTTAGTTACTGTTGTAACGTAGAAAATGCAGCAGCCAATTTGCCCAGAGCAAGATCCCACATACAGCAATGTAATAATGACCCAGATCCTTTGGTTTCTTCAGTGATATTGGTTGAGCGATAAATGTTGGTCCTACGATACTGGGGAGAATTAACCCCTACCCCCCCACCCCCCCACAATGTTTCTTCCAAATAGTGGCCATGGGGTCTTCCACACCCACCCAAGAGGGCAGACAGGGCTCCTCAGTTTAATTTCTCACATTGAACTAATTTTCAGAGGTGCAGTGTTGACAAGATCTCTGCACCCCATGCAGAGTTTTTTTTTGTTTTGAAGTACCTTATCAGACATCGAGTTCTGTGTCTAAAGCTGGCATTGCAAAGCCACATTTTCAAACGTTCATCTGCCATTAGCTTGTTGAGCCTTCACTCATTCTGTCCCCCTGTGAATCCCCTGACCCCCTCCTTTCCTTATAGTGTGTTTTCTTACTCTTCTCCTGACGCTTTTCATCCTTCCCAGGAACACTCCATCACCTGCATCAAACTAACTCCTGAAACTTGGATGGATTGTATGGATGGCATGATCAGTTCTTTCAGTCTGAGACGTCTTATAGGATCTGAACCAGCATGTTGCCTGTTTAGGATGGTGTGGGGTTCCACTGAGTGGTCAGTGTGGGATTGGTGTGGGCGGGGGGAGCGGTGTGCCAGTCCCATGCGGTGAGTTTGTGCGTTGTCCTGTGTTGGCTGGTCTGGGTTTTTTAAAATAGCTACTCTGAAGTTAGAAGTGCTGGAATCTGAATGGGTTCGGGTACACTGAGTGAGAATTTAGCATGGCCAATGCATCTAACCAGCACATCTTTCAGACTGTGGGGGAAAACCGGAGGACCCGGACAAAACCCACGCAGACATGGGGAGAACATGCAGACTCCACACAGACAGTGACCAAAGCCAGGAATTGAACCCAGGTCCCTAACGCTATAATGGCAGCAGTACTAACCACTGATGCCACCATGCCAGGAATCGAACCCGGGTCCCTAGCATTATAAGGCAGCAGTGCTAACCACTGTGCTACCATGCACAAGCTGGTAAGAGCAGCCATTGTTTTCAAATGTTCCAATTGTTAATCATGATGTGGAGATGCCAGCGTTGGACTGAGATGGACGTAGTAAGAAGTCTCACAGCACCAGGTTAAAGTCCAACAGGTTTATTTGGAATCCTGAGCTTTCAGAGCATTGAATACCGAGAGCTCGTGATTCCAAATAAACCTGTGGGACTTTAATCTGGTGCTGTGAGACTGTTAGTCATGCCGTTAAACCAGGCTGCTGTTCAATAAGGTTTGTATTACACATTCATCTACTCACGCATTTCAATAAATGCATCAACGAAACACAGTTAAATAAAAAAAACAGTTTGACCCTACAGTTATCAGTTCAGTCATGGCTGACGTTATTGCAGTTTCACCAGTTTTTTGAGGAAGGGAAACCTCAATTTCCAGTAAGATGTAATAGATGCACTCTATTTTAAAATTCATTTCCACGTTGTGGACGTAGCATTTATTGTGCATCCCAAATTATACTTGAGAAGATGACGGTTCTTGAACCGCTGTAGTCCTTATGGTGTAGCTACACCCACAGTGTTGTTAAGGTTATTTTTGATTTGATTTATTATTGTCACATGTATTAACATACAGTGAAAAGTATTGTTTCTTGTGCGCTATACAAACAAAACATACCGTTCATAGAGAAGGAAAGGAGAGAATGCAGAATATAGTGTTACAGTCATGGCTAGGGTATAGAGAAAAGTCAACTTAATCTAAGGCAGGTCCATTCGAAAGTCTGACGGCAACAGGGAAGAAGCTGTTCTTGAGTTGGTTGGTACGTGACCTCAGACTTTTGCATCTTTTTCCCGTCAGAAGAAGATGGAAGAGAGAATGCTTAGGCTCCTTCATTATTCTGGCTGCTTTGCCGAGACAGCGGGAAGTATCGGCAGAGTCAATGGATGGAAGGCTGGTTTATGTGATGGACAGGGCTTCGTTCGTGACACTTTGTAGTTTCTTGCAGTCTTGGGCAGAGCAGGAGCCCATACCAAGCTGTGATACAACCAGAAAGAATGTTTTCTGTGGTGCATCTATAAAAGTTGGTGAGAGTTGTAGCTAACCTGCCAAATTTCCTTAGTCTTCTGAGAAAGTAGAGATGTTTGGTGGGCTTTCTTAACTGTAGTGTCGGCATGGGGGTGGGGGGGGGGGGGGAGGCGGTGGGGGGGCAGGGTGCAGAACAGTTTGTTGGTGATCCAGACACCTAAAAATCTGAAGCTCTCGACCATTTCTGCTTCATCGCTGTTGACGTAGACAGGTACATGTTAGCCACTACGCTTCCTGAAGTCGATGATAATCTTTGTTTTGCTGACATTGAGGGAGAAATTATTGTCATTGCACCAGTTCACCAGATTCTCTATCTCTTTCCTGTACGCTGTCTCATTATTTGAGATCTGACCCATACAGTGGTGTCATCAGCAAACTTGAATATCAGGTTGGAGGGGAATTTGGACACATTCATAGGTGTATAAGGAGTATAGTAGGGGGCTGAGAACACAGCCTTGTGGGGCACCGATGCTGAGGATGATCATGGAGGAGATGTCGCTGCCTATCCTTACTGATTCCTATCTTTATGGGGGGATGATCAGGATTTTGACCCAGTGACAGTGAAGGAACAGCCGATGTATTTCAAAGTCAGGATGGATGGTGAGTTGGAGTCGCAGTCATTGAGTCATAGGGGGTGATTCTCGCAAAAAAATTCTAAGTGCTGAATCCATGGGAAAAATGGTGTAAATCAAAATTATTTTTTTAAGTGGCAGTTCAGACTTGAACCTCCCACACTCTGTGCAATGGAGAGGTCACAATCGTGAATATCATTAAAAGCTCGGGAGGTGGGGCCAGTTCACACCAGAATCTGACAGTTCTGGAACTCTGTGCATGCACGGTAGCTCCAAACTGTCAGCCTCCTGTTTGCTGGCCAGCCCGGGATCCCTGCAGTGCGCCACCAGCATCCCACTCCCCCCACCCCCCAATGCCCCAATCACGGCCCCCACGGTGGGGGGGGGGGGGGGGGGGGGGGCCAGTCCCGGAGGGCCATGATCTCCAGCCCCCCACGCCCCCAGCCCAGTAGAACCTCCCACCCTACCCACAGAAGGCAGACTGCCCCCTTGGTGGCAGACCCCCCCCCACCATGGCAGACCTCCCCCGCTTAAGAGGCAGATCACCAGCAGATCACCACCACCCACCCCCGCCAGGCCATCCCGATCAATCGCAATGCAGAGTGGCAGCGGGACCCCCAGCCCCACCAATCACCCCTTAGGCCCCACCCCATTAGGCCCGACCTCGATAGGCCCCACTCCTTAGCACTGCCCCATGTCCAGTGGGCTGTGTCAAGGTGCCCCCTCCTCATTAGCACTTTGCCACTTGGCAGTGCCAGGGCACAGGCTGGCACAACTCAGGTGCTCATACCCAAGAGACATCACCCCTTCCTCAGCCCAACCCCCTGGGGAGCCCAATCGATCTCCTTCGCTCCAGCAGGTTCTCCCACTAATTCTCCGTAAGTGGAGAGCTACTTTACACCCTGCTGGGTGTAAGATGCTGGGGGTGGGGTGGGAGATGCTATCGGAGCTGGAGAATTCAGTCCCAGGTCCGATAACAACAATCAAATAGCATTACAAATAAATTAAAATTATTTGCTTGGTCTTCCTGCTAGTTTCCTGCATGGTCCTGATCGCTCCAGGTTTCTGGTGGTGGGAAACGCACATGTGTCAGGAATGCATGAGGGCAAATCCTGCGAATCGGAGCAGGTGCACATCTCCCACCCCGACCCACCAAAAACTTAGTGGGTCGGAATGGGAGAATTGCCCCCATAAAGTGCATAAAAGGCCCTTCAGCCCATTGAGTCTGCACCAACAATAACTACCACTGAAGTCACATTAATCCCATTTTCCAGCACTCGTCCCATATCCTTGAATGTTCCAATATTAACCTTTTTAAAGGTTGTAAGATTTCTGGCCTTCCCAGGCAGTGCACCCTAGATTCCCACCACCCTCTGAATCAATTTTTTTTTCTCAAATCCCCTCTGAATCTCCTGCTCCCTACCCTAAACCCCTGCCCCCTCGTGGTTGACCCCTGAACCAAGGGGACCAGCTGCTCCCCACTCACCCAGTCCAAACCCCTCGTAATCTTACACACCTCAATCATGTCCCCCCTCAGCTTTCTCTGCTCTTGAGAAAACAATCCAAGTCTATCTAGTCTCTCCTTATAACTCAAATGCTCCACCCCAGGCAACATCCTGGTGAACCTCCTCTGTACCTCCTCGAGGGCTATCACATCCTTCCTGTAGTGAGGTGACCAGAACTGCACACAGTCTGCAGCTGCGGCCTAACCAACGCTCTGTACAACTCCAACATTGATGTAGATAGGCCTGGGTAGGTTTTTTTTCCCTTGAAAAGTTACTCACCTTAGAGAATCGGCCTCATTGTTCCTTGGGAGCACAGCAGAGAGGGAGTGATTCGTGAGAGGAGTGCTGGGGGTAAGCTACAGTGATTTTTTAACTAACTTTTCTAGTTTTTTTTAATTTTAAACCGGAAGGATTCGCAAGGAGGCCTGGGTAAGTTTTTTTTTTCTCTCCCCATAAATTGGAACGGTGAGAGAGAGAGACTCGGAGTGACAGCAGGTAAGTTTGTTTTTTTTTTGTAGGCTGTCAGGGCTTTGGCTCACAGGGCTTTAGCGAAAAGGGTGAGGCAAGGTAAGCCTGTAAGTTTTAATTACTTTTTCTCTCTCCTATTCTAAAAAGGGCAATTATGAGTGTGAGGCCAGTATGGGGAGAAAGTGGGAAAGTGGAACTGAGCCACTTCAGATCAGCCATGATCTTATTGAATGGCGGGGCAGGCTCGAAGGGCTAGATGGCCTACTCCTGCTCCTACTTCTTATGTTCTTATGTTGTTGCCAATGCAATATGTGGGAGGTCCTGGAGGCCCCTGGCCTCCCAGATGTCTATATCTGTGCTGGGTGTGTGGAGCTGCTGTTCCTAAGGGTTAAGGAACTGGAACTGCAGCTTGAGGACCTTCGTCTCATTAGAGAGAATGAGGAGGTAATTGGCAGGAGCTACTGGCAAGTGGTCACACCGGGGCAACGGGAAGAAGGCAAGTGGGTAACTGTTAGGAAGGGGAAAGCTCACGTGATGGAGAGCACCTTGGGTGGATGTCCCCTTTCATAATAAGTACTCCTGCTGTGGGGGACAGCTCACCTGGGGGAGGCAGCAGTGGCTGGGTCTCTGGAGCTGAGCCCGACCCAATAGTTCAAAAAAGTAAGGAAAATAGGAGGAAGGCATTGTTAATAGGGGACTCCATAGTGAGGGGGTCAGACAGGCGTTTTTGCGGACGCAGACAGGAGTCACGGATGGTGGTTTGCCTCCCTGGTGCTGGGATCCAGGATGTCTCTGGACGCGTCCCAGACATCCTGAAAGGGGAGGGTGAGGAGCTGGAGGTCGTGGTACATACAGGTACCGTTGACATTGGCAGGAAGAGGGAAGGGGTCATGAAAAGGGATTATAGGGAATTAGACAGCTGAGAAAGAGTAACGCGAAGGTAGTAATCTCAGGATTGCTGCCTGTGCCGTGGGAGAATGAGAGCAGGAATGGAATGAGGTGGAGGGTGAATGCGTGGCTGAGGGACTGGAGCAGGAAGCAGGGATTCCGGTGCCTGGATCATTGGGACCTCTTTAGGGGCAGGTGTGACCTGTACAATAAGGACGGGTGGCACTTGAATCCCGGGGGACCAATAACTTGGTGGGAAGGTTGGCTAGGGCTACTGGGGGGACTTTAAACTAGAAAGGTTGGGGGGAGGGAATCGAGATGAGGTGACTGAGAGCGAGGAGGTTAGCTCCCAAGTAGAGAAGGACTGTAGACAGTATGAGAGGGAGGTTAGACGGGTGAGGGAGAAGGGAAGCGCCCAGACCGTGGGTCTGAGGTGTGTCTGTTTTAACGCCAGGAGTGTAGTGAATAAAGTGGATGAGCTTAGGGCGTGGATTGCAGCTTGGGAATGTGATGTGGTGGCCATTACAGAGACTTGGATGTCTCAGGCACAGGACTGGGTACTTCAGGTGCCGGGATTCAGATGCTTCAGGAAGGACAGGGAGGGAGGCAAAAGAGGTGGCGGAGTGGCACTGTTGATCAGGAACAGTGTCATGGCTGCAGAGAAGGAGGATGCCGTGGAGGGACTGTCTACAGAGTCTCTGTGGGTGGAAGTTAGGAACAGCAAGGGGTTGATAACTCTGCTGGGTGTTTTCTATAGGCCGCCCAATAGTGACAGGGAAGTTGAGGTGTAGATAGGGAAACAGATCCTAGAGAGATGTAGTAATAACAGAGTTATCGTGATGGGAGACTTTAATTTCCCAAATTTCTTGGGACTTTAATATCCCAAGGGTAAGGGGTTTGGATGGGGAGGAGTTTGTTAGGTGTGTTCAGGAGGGTTTCCTGACACAGTACGTGGATAAGCCTACGAGAGGAGAGGCTGTACTTGACCTGGTGCTGGCTAATGAACCAGGACAGGTGTCAGATCTCTTGGTGGGAGAGCATCTCAGAGATGGAGATCATAATTCTATCTCCTTCACGATAGCATTGGAAAGAGATAGGATCAGGCAGGCTAGGAAGGTGTTTGTCTGGAGTAAGGAGAAATATGAAGACATCAGGCAGAAAATTGGACGAGTAAACTGAAAGGAGGTGTTCTTGGGGAAAAGTACTGAAGGAAGGTGGCGGATTTTCAAGAAATGTTTGTCTGGAGCTCTACACGACAACATTCCGATGAGACAAGGAGGTTTTGGTAGGTCGCAGGAACCGAGGTGCACGAAGGTTGTGATGAACCTAGTCAGGAAGAAAAGAAAGGTGTACAAAAGGTTCCGAGAGCTAGGAGATGTTAAGGATCTATACGGGTTGTAGAAAGGAGCTTAAAAAGGAAATTAGGAGAGCCAGAAGGGGACATGAGAAGGCCTTGGCAGGTAAGATTAAGGAGAATCCCAAGGCATTCTACAAATATGTGAAGAGTAAAAGCATGAGAATTGAAGGGATAGGACCTATAAAAGGTGAAGGGAGAACCAGAAGAAATGGCAGAGGTGCTTAATGAGTACTTTACCTCGGTATTCACAGTGGAAAGTGATCTGGGAGGTTGTACTACAGGTTTGCGGCAGTCTGAAAAGATTGAGTATGTGGATGTGAAGAAAGAGGATGTGTTGGAACTTTTAAATTCTATCAAGATAGATAAGTCGCCAGGACCGGATGGGATGTACCCCAGGTTACTGTGGGAGGTGAGGGAAGAGATTGCAGAGCCTCTGGCAATGATCTTTGCGTCGTTGATGGAGACAGGAGAGGTTCCGGAGGATTGGAGGATTGCGGATGTGGTTCCTGTATTCAAGAAAGGGTCATGATGTGGGTATGCCGGCGTTGGACTGGCGTAAACACAGTAAAAAGTCTGACAACACCAGGTTTTAGTCTAGTGAGAATCTAATCTAGTGAGAATTTAGTCTAGTAAGCTAGTGAGAATATTATCAAATAAATAGGTTGGACTAAAACCTGGTGTTGTCAGACTTTTTACTGTGTTCAAGAAAGGGAACAGAGATAGCCCGGGAAATTACCGACCGGTGAGTCTGACATCAGTGGTTGGTAAGTTGATGGAGAGGATTCTGAGGGACAGGATTTATGAGCATTTAGAGAAGTTTAGTATGGTCAGAAATAGTCAGCACGGCTTTGTCAAGGGCAGGTCGTTTCTTACGAGCCTAGTTGAGTTCTTTGAAAATGTGACTGAACACATTGACGAAGGAAGAGCAGTGGATGTGGTTTACATGGACTTCAGCAAGGCATTTGATAAGTTCCCCCATGCATGACTTCTTGAGAAGGAGAGAGGGCATGGGATCCAGGGGGCTTTGGCCTTGTGGATCCAGAACTGGCTTGCCTGCAGAAGGCAGACAGTGGTTGTGGATGGGTCTTTTTCTGCATGGAGGTTGGTCACCAGTGGAGTGCCCCAAGGATCTGTTCTAGGACCCTTGCTGTTTGCCATTTTCATAAATGACCTGGATGAGGAAGTGGAGGGATGGGTTAGTAAGTTCGCTGATGACAAGAAGGTTGGTGGTGTTGTGGATGGTCTGGAGGGATGTCAGGAGTTGCAGCGTGACATAGATAGGATGCAAGACTGGGCGGAGAAGTGGCAGATGGACTTCAACGTGGATAAATGTGTAGAGGTCCATTTTGGCAGGTCCAATGGGATGAAGGAGTACAATATCAAGGGTAGGACTCTTAGCAGTGTTGAGGAGCAGAAGGACGTTGGGGTCTGGGTCCATAGGACTCATAAATCAGTCTCACAGGTGGAGGATGTGGTCAAGAAGGCGTATGGTGTACTGGCCTTCATTAATCGAGGGATTGAGTTAAGGAGTCGGGAGGTAATGCTGCAACTCTATAAGACCCTTGTCAGACCCCACTTGGAGTACTGTGCGCAGTTCTGGTCGCCTCACTACAGGAAGGATGTGGAGACTCTGAAGACAGTGCAGAGGAGGTTTACCAGAATGTTGCCCGGTATGGAAGGACTGGGTTATGAGGAAAGATTGAACAAATTGTGGCTGTTTTCCCTTGAAAGACGGTGACTGAGGGGGGATCTAATAGAGGTATATAAGATTATGAAGGGTATAGATAGAGTAAACAGAGAAGGTGCAGAGGAGATTTACAAGAACGTTGCCTGGATTGGGAGGCATGCCTTATGAAGATAGGTTGAGGGAGCTCTATTGGCCAGGTATCTAGATGGGTTGAGAACTGGCTTGCAAAGAGGAGTCAGAGAGTAGTAGTGGAGGGGTCCTTTTCTAGCTGGCGGTCTGTCACTCGTGGTGTGCCACAGGGCTCAGTACTGGGACCTCTTCTCTTTGTAGTGTATATAAATGACTTGGAAGAGGGAGTAAGTGGTGTGTTCAGCAAATTTGCTGATGACACCAAGATGGCTGGATTGGCAGGCAGTGAGGAGCAGTGTCTGGCAATTCAACGGGATATAGATAGGCTGGTATATTAGGCAGATACATGGCAAATGGAGTTTAATCTGGATAAATGTGAGGTGATGCATTTTGGCCGGAATAATGTAGGGGGGAGTTATGTGATAAAGGGTAAGCCCATAAGGAGTATAGAATCGCAGCGAGACCTGGGGGTGCAAGTGCACAAGTCTTTGAAGGTGGAAGTACAAGTGGAGAAGGTTGTGAAGAAAGCCTATGGTATGTTAGCCTTTATCGGAAGGAGTATAGAATGTAAGAGCTGGAGTCTAATGTTGCAGTTGCATAGAACGTTGGTTAGGCCGCATTTAGAGTACTGCGTCCAGTTCTGGTCGCCTTACTACCAGAAGGACGTGGAGACTCTGAAGACAGTGCAGAGGAGGTTTACCAGAATGTTGCCCGGTATGGAAGGACTGGGTTATGAGGAAAGATTGAACAAATTGTGGCTGTTTTCCCTTGAAAGACGGTGACTGAGGGGGGATCTAATAGAGGTATATAAGATTATGAAGGGTATAGATAGAGTAAACAGAGGTAAGCTATTTCCTATGATAGAGACACACAGTACGAGGGCCATGGGCTTAAGGTGAGGGGGGAGAGGTATAACACAGATATTAGAGGGAGGTTTTTCACACAGAGGGTAGTGGGGGTATGGAATGATCTGCCAAGTAGGGTGGTGGAGGCAAACATGCTAGAGTTGTTTAAGAGTAACTTAGACAGGCACATGAGTGGGTTGGAGATGGGAGGATATAGGAGATTGTTTTAAATAAGGGTCATTAGCATTGGGGCGTCCCTGGTAAGGTAAATGGATATGGTACAATAATAATGTTTTTTTCTCTTTTAATTCACAGGTTTTAAGTCAGTCCGCCTTGTTGTCCAACGAGGGGCATACACGTGATGGGGCATACTTGGGCTGCTCTTGATTGTTCGAGATTGGCCTAGTGCTTCATGTCGTTAGTGTGTTCTTAAACTGGACCAGATGCTGGGCAAGATGACAGCTCAGTGACTATCACTGTTTGCTGTGCAGACACCTGGATTTGGGCCAGTGTCTGTGGGAGTTTGCACATTCTCCCCGTGCTTGCGTGGGTTTTCTCTGGGTGCTCCGGTTTCCTCCCACACCCCAAAGATGTGCTATTAGGCTGATTGGCAGTAATAAATTGTACCTAAATTAGTTTCCCTCAATGTGGAATGCCATAAAACAATAGATAAGGGCACAGGTGGAGGGGGGGGGAACTGGTAGTGTTAAAATGGCGGCGCGGGCTCGTTGGGCCGAAGGGCCTGTTTCTCAGGCTGTTTTTGTTCTTTGTTCTCTTCTCCCTGGAGAGACGAAGGTTGAGAGGCGACCTGATAGAGGCTTATAAAATGTTGAGAGGGATAGATAGGGTGGATTCTCGGAGGCTATTTCCCAGGGCTGAAATGGTCACTACAAGAGGACACAGGTTTAAAGTGCTGGGGAGCAGGTACAAAGAAGATGTCAGGGGTAAGTTTTTCACTCAGAGGGTGGTGAGTGAATGGAATCGGCTGCCGTTGGTGGTGGTGGAGGCGAACTCGCTGGGGTCTTTTAAAAGACTTCTGGATGAGTATATGGAATTTAATGGGATTGGGAGTTACAGATAGTTCCATGTCTTGGTAGGTATGGATATGATCGGTGCAACTTGTGGGCCGAAGGGCATGTTTGTGCTGTAGTGTTCGATGTTCTATGTTGTACTGATGTAAAGATGCCGGCATCGGACTGAGGTAAACACAGTAAGAAGTCTCACAATGCCAGGTTAAAGTCCAACCAGTTTATTTGATAGTAAACCCACAAGCTTTCAGAATCGCTGTTCCTTTGTCAGGTGAGCAGAACTCCAACATTACCAGCTTATTCTTAAACTCCATTCCACAACTGATATAAGCAAGTGTCCCATTTGCCTTCTTAACAATATGCCTTCATCTGCTCTACTGTTTTCAGGATCTGTGAATAAATACATAGAATATAGAGCATTACAGTGCAGAACAGGCTCTTCGGCCCTCGATGTTGCGCTGACCAGTGGAACCAATCTAATGACCCTCTAACCTAAACTAATCCAATGTTATCCATATGCCTATCCACTGACCATTTGAACGCCCTTAAAGTTGGCGAGTCCACAACTGCTGCAGGCAGGGCATTCCACGCCCTTACTACCCTCTGAGTAAAGAACCTACCTCTGACATCCGTCCAATATTTATCCCCCCTCAATTTAAAGCTATGTCCCCTCGTGTTAGCCATCACCATCTGAGGAAAAAAGCTCTCAAAGTCCACCCTATCTAACCCTCTGATCATCTTGTGTGCCTCAATTAGGTCACCTCTTAACCTTCTTCTCTCTGACGAAAATAACATCAAGTCCCTCAGCCTTTCCTCATAAGATCTTCCCACCATTCCAGGCAACATCCTGGTAAACCTCCTCTGCACCCTTTCCAGTGCTTCCACATTTTTCTTATAATGCGGCGACCAGAACTGTACACAATACTCCCAAGTGCAGCCGCACCAGAGTTTTGTACAGTTGCAACATGACCTCACGGCGCCGAAGTTCAATCCCTCTACCAATAAAAGCTAATACACCGTACGCCTTCTTAACAACCTTATTAACCTGGGTGCCAACTTTCAGGGATCTATGCACATGTACACCGAGATCTCTCTGCTCGTCGACACTACCAAGAGACCTTCCATTAGCCCTATATTCTGTAATCCTGTTACTCTTACCAAAGTGAATCACCCCACACTTTTCCGCATTAAACTCCATTTGCCACCTCTCGGCCCAGCTCTGCAGCTTATCTATGTCCCTCTGCAAACTGTAACATCCATCCTCACTGTCTACAACTCCTCCGACTTTGGTGTCATCAGCAAATTTACTAACGCATCCTTCTACACATCTAGGTCATTTATAAAAATGACAAACAGCAGTGGCCCCAAAACAGATCCCTGAGGCACAGCACTAGTAACTGAACTCCAGGTTGAATATTTGCCATCAACCACCACCCTCTGTCTTCTATCAGCTCGCCAATGCCTGATCCAAACTGCTAAATCACCCTCAATCCCATGCATCTGCATTTTCTGCAGTAGCCTACCATGGGGAACCTTATCAAACACGTTGCTAAAATCCATATACACCACGTCAACTGCCTTACCCTTATCTACCTCTTTGGTCACCTTCTCAAAGAACTCGATAAGATTTGTGAGGCACGACCTACCCTTCACAAAACCATGTTGACTATCCCTAATCAATTTATTTCTCTCTAGATGATTATAAATCCTATCTCTTATAATTATTTCCAAAACTTTGCCCACAACAGAAGTAAGGCTCACCAGTCTATAATTCCCAGGATGGTCTCTACTACCCTTCTTGAACAAGGGGATAACATTTGCTATCCTCCAGTCTTCTGGCACTATACCTGTAGCCAATGACGACATGAAGACCAAATCCAAAGGCTCTGCAATCTCCTCCCTAGCCTCCCAGAGAATCCTAGGATAAATCCCATCCGGCCCAGGGGACTTATATATTTTCATACTCTCAAGAATTGCCAACATCTCCTCCTTATGTACCTCAATCCTGTCTAGTCTAAAAGCCTGTTTCTCAGTATTGTCCTCGACTACATTGACTTTTTCCTGCGTGAATACTGACGAAAAATATTCATTTAGTGCCTCTCCTATCTCTTCAGGCTCCACGCACAACTTCCCACTGCTGTCTCTGACCGGCCCTAATCTTGCCCTAACCAATCTTTTATTCTTGACATACCTATAGAAAGCTTTAGGGTTCTCCTTGATCCTATCTGCCAAAGTCTTCTCATGTCCTCTTCTAGCTCTTCTTAACTCTCTCTTTAGCTCCTTCCTGGCTAATTTGTAACTCTCCAGTGCCCTAACTGAACCTTCACGTCTCATCTTTACATAAGCCTCCTTCTCCTCTTCACCAGAGATTCAACTTCCTCAGTACACCACGGTTCCCTCGTTCGACCACTTCCTCCCTGCCTGACAGGTACATTTTTATCAAGGACTCGCAGTAGCTGCTCCTTGAACAAGTTCCCCATTTCAGTTGTTCCCAGCCCCTGCAGTTTCCTACTCCAACCTATGTATCCTAAATCTCGCCTAATAGCCTCATAATTACCTTTCCCCCAGCTATAACTTCTGCCCTTCAGTATATACCTATCCCTTTCCATCACTATGGTAAACGTAACCGAATTGTGGTCACTATCACCAAAGTGCTCACCTACCTGCAAGTCTAACACCTGGTCTGGTTCATTATTGGGCAGATAGATGGCAGATGGAATTTAATCCTGACAAATGCGAGGTGATGCATTTTGGAAGGAATAATGCAGGGAGGAGTTACATGATAAAAGGTAGACCGATTAAGAGTATAGAAATACAGAGGGACCTGGGAGTGCAGGTGCACAAGTCTCTGAAGGTGTCAACACAAGTAGAGAAGGTTGTGAAGAAAGCCTATGGAATGCTAGCCTTTATGGGAAGGGGTGTAGAGTATAAGAGCTGCCATCTAATGCTTCAGGTGTACAGAACGTTGGTTAGACCGCATTTGGAGTACTGCATCCAGTTCTGGTCACCTTACTACCGGAAGGACGTGGAGACCTTGGAGAGGGTGCAGAGGAGGTTTACCAGGATGTTGTCTGGCATGGAAGGACTGAGTTACGAGGAAAGGTTGGAGAAACTGGGGCTCTTCTCCTTAGAAAGACAGAGATTAAGGGGGGATATGATAGAGGTGTATAAAATACTGAAGGGAATAGATAGAGTCAACAGTGGTAGGCTTTTCCCTAGATTGGAAACAATTACGAGAGGTCACGATCTAAGGGTGAGGGGGGAGAAGTATAATTTGGATACGAGAGGAAGGTTTTTCACGCAGAGAGTTGTGGGGGTATGGAACGCGCTACCGAGTAGGGTGGTGGAGGCAGGCACGTTGGACTTGTTTAAGGTTTATTTAGATAGGCACATGAGTGAAACAAGGATGGAGTGTTATAGTAGAGGGTACTAAATAGGGTCAGAGCCTCAGGATGACACCGGAAATGTAGTATTACATGTTAACGTTTTGTCTTTTTATTCCACAGGTGTTGGTCCACCTTGTTGTCAAACGAGGGGCATGCACACGGTGGGTCGTGCGTGGGCTGCTCTTGGAGGTTCCGGGAGTGGCCTAGTACTTCGTGTCATTGTGTGTGCTTAATCCTGGACCAGCAGACGGGCGCCGCAACAGCTCAGTGACTATCACTGCTAGCTGTGCAGATACATGGATTTGGGCCTGTGTCTGTGGGAGTTTGCGCACTCTCCCTGTGGTTGTGTGGGTTTCCTCCGGGTGCTCCGGTTTCCTCCCACACCCCAAAGATGTGCTCTTAGGCTGATTGGTGTACCAAATTGACACTATTCTCCCCTGAATCTGGCTACATTAGGGGTTCCACTCACATACACACAGGGCAGGGTAGGTGTAGGAAGATGCGGCGGCGCGGGCTCGTTGGGCCGAAGGGCCTGTTTCCCGTGCTGTGTTGTTCTTTGTTCTTATTACCCAGTACCAAATTCAATGTGGCCTCGCCCCAAGATTCACCTGTTGCTCTGAGCTTCCTAGTGTCCTGCCATTCATTAAACACTGCCTTGTTTTGTTAATTCTTCCAAAGTGCATCTCCTTACACTTAGCAGAGTTAAATACCATCTGTCACTGTTCTGCCCATCTGACCAATCCATCTATATCGTCCTGTAACCTACCACCATTTTCACTGTTAACCACACTACAAATCTTAGATTCATCTGCAGAAAGGGAACCTCCAGATGGTGGTGTTCCCATGTGTCTGTTTTTTTTTTAAGTTAGTTTATGGGACATGGGGTCACTGGCTGGCCAGTAAGCTCATTGCCCATCTCTAGTTGCCCCTTGAGAAGGTGGTGATGAGCTGCCTTTTTGAATCGCTGCAGTCTATGTGCTGTGGGTTGACCCACAATGCTATTAGGGATGGAATTCCAGGATTTTGACCCAGCGACTGCAAACAAATGGTTATATATTTCCAAATCAAAAAAATGAGTGGCTTGGAGGGGAACCTCCAGGTGGGGGTGTTCCCAGGTATCTGCGGCCCTTGTCCTAGATGGTAGAGGTGGTGAGTTTGGAAGGTGCTGCCTAAGGAGTCTTGGTGAGATGCTGCAGTGCATCTTGTAGATGTACACACGGCCGTCACTGTGCTTGGTGGTGGAGCGGGTAGATGTTTAAGGTAGTGGACGGGGTGTCATCCTGTGACAGTGCAGCATTCCCACAGTGCTGACCCTCTGACAGTGCGGCACTCCCTCAGTACTGACCCTCTGACAGTGCGGCACTCCCTCAGTACTGACCCTCTGACAGTGCGGCACTCCCTCAGCACTGACCCTCTGACAGTGCGGCACTCCCTCAGTACTGACCCTCTGACAGTGCGGCACTCCCTCAGCACTGACCCTCTGACAGTGCGGCACTCCCTCAGCACTGACCCTCTGACAGTGCGGCACTCCCTCAGTACTGACCCTCTGACAGTGCGGCACTCCCTCAGTACTGACCCTCTGACAGTGCGGCACTCCCTCAGTACTGACCTTCTGACAGTGTGGCACTCCCACAGTACTGACCCTCTGACAGTGCAGCATTCCCATAGTGCTGACCCTCTGACAGTGCGGCACTCCCTCAGTACTGACCCTCTGACAGTGCGGCACTGCCTCAGCACTGACCCTCTGACAGTGCGGCACTCCCTCAGCACTGACCCTCTGACAGTGTGGCACTCCCTCAGCACTGACCCTCTGACAGTGCGGCACTCCCTCAGCACTGACCCTCTGACAGTGCGGCACTCCCTCAGTACTGACCCTCTGACAGTGCGGCATTCCCTCAGCACTGACCCTCTGACAGTGCAGTACTCCCTCAGTACTGACCCTCTGACAGTGCGGCACTCCCTCAGTACTGACCCTCTGACAGTGCAGCACTCCCTCAGTGCTGACCCTCTGACAGTGCAGCACTCCCTCAGCACTGACCCTCTGACAGTGCAGCACTCCCTCAGCACTGACCCTCTGACAGTGCGGCACTCCCTCAGCACTGACCCTCTGACAGTGCGGCACTCCCTCAGCACTGACCCTCTGACAGTGCAGCACTCCCTCAGCACTGACCCTCTGACAGTGCAGCACTCCCTCAGCACTGACCCTCTGACAGTGCGGCACTCCCTCAGCACTGACCCTCTGACAGTGCGGCACTCCCTCAGTACTGACCCTCTGACAGTGCGGCACTCCCTCAGTACTGACCCTCTGACAGTGCGGCACTCCCTCAGTACTGACCTTCTGACAGTGTGGCACTCCCACAGTACTGACCCTCTGACAGTGCAGCATTCCCATAGTGCTGACCCTCTGACAGTGCGGCACTCCCTCAGTACTGACCCTCTGACAGTGCAGCACTCCCTCAGCACTGACCCTCTGACAGTGCGGCACTCCCTCAGCACTGACCCTCTGACAGTGCGGCACTCCCTCAGTACTGACCCTCTGACAGTGCGGCACTCCCTCAGTACTGACCCTCTGACAGTGCGGCACTCCCTCAGTACTGACCTTCTGACAGTGTGGCACTCCCACAGTACTGACCCTCTGACAGTGCAGCATTCCCATAGTGCTGACCCTCTGACAGTGCGGCACTCCCTCAGTACTGACCCTCTGACAGTGCGGCACTGCCTCAGCACTGACCCTCTGACAGTGCGGCACTCCCTCAGCACTGACCCTCTGACAGTGTGGCACTCCCTCAGCACTGACCCTCTGACAGTGCGGCACTCCCTCAGCACTGACCCTCTGACAGTGCGGCACTCCCTCAGTACTGACCCTCTGACAGTGCGGCATTCCCTCAGCACTGACCCTCTGACAGTGCAGTACTCCCTCAGTACTGACCCTCTGACAGTGCGGCACTCCCTCAGTGCTGACCCTCTGACAGTGCAGCACTCCCTCAGTGCTGACCCTCTGACAGTGCAGCACTCCCTCAGCACTGACCCTCTGACAGTGCAGCACTCCCTCAGCACTGACCCTCTGACAGTGCGGCACTCCCTCAGCACTGACCCTCTGACAGTGCGGCACTCCCTCAGCACTGACCCTCTGACAGTGCAGCACTCCCTCAGCACTGACCCTCTGACAGTGCAGCACTCCCTCAGCACTGACCCTCTGACAGTGCAGCACTCCCTCAGTACTGACCCTCTGACAGTGCGTCACTCCCTCAGCACTGATCCTCTGACAGTGCGGCACTCCCTCAGGACTGACCCTCTGACAGTGCGGCACTCCCTCAGTACTGACCCTCTGACAGTGCGGCACTCCCTCAGTACTGACCTTCTGACAGTGCGGCACTCCCACAGTACTGACTCTCTGACAGTGCAGCACTCCCTCAGCACTGACCCTCTGACAGTGCGTCACTCCCTCAGCACTGATCCTCTGACAGTGCGGCACTCCCTCAGTACTGACCCTCTGACAGTGCGGCACTCCCTCAGTACTGACCTTCTGACAGTGCGGCACTCCCTCAGCACTGACCCTCTGACAGTGCAGTACTCCCTCAGTACTGATCCTCTGACAGTGCGGCACTCCCTCAGTACTGACCCTCTGACAGTGTGACATTCCCTCAGCACTGACCCTCTGACAGTGCAGCACTCCCTCAGCACTGACCCTCTGACAACGTGGCACTCCCTCAGTACTGACCCTCTGACAGTGCAGCACTCCCTCAGCACTGACCCTCTGACAGTGCGGCACTCCCTCAGCACTGACTTCTGACAGTGCGGCACTCCCTCAGCACTGACCCTCTGACAGTGCGGCATTCCCTCAGCACTGACCCTCTGACAGTGCAGCACTCCCTCAGTATTGAGCCTCATTACTGACTGCAGCAATCCCTGCATATTGACACCGGAAAATGTTAGCCTGGGTTTTGAGATTAAATGCTCAACATTTGTATCAGAGATGTGAGAGAGTGTGACAGAGTGAGAGAGACATAGAGAAACAAAGAGAGCAAGAGAGACAGAGAGCAAGAGACGGAGTTAGAAAGAGAGACACATAGTGGGAGAGAGAGAGGCAGGAAGAGAGAGACAGAGATTGCAAGTATTAAGCTTATTGAGAACAAGCTGGGCGCGCAGCAGAGGAAATGAGGAGCTAACAAAAGCTTGCCTGTTTGGGGAATTAGCTTGGGACACCCTGTCTCAATCTCTCTTTCCTTGGCTTGATGTTAGTTTAACCCTAACCCTGGGGCTATTTAACTCTCTGAAAGGTGCATTTACACAACAGTTTTTGTTGTTTGAGGAAGCATACCTGGGTGCAATATCTGAAAAAGCCTCTGTCTTTTAAACTTTCCATTTAGATGGTGAAATGACAATGGGAGTGATGAGACTGACAGTGATCTTCTTCAGTTTCCTGGCAGGTACATATTAATTACTGATCTGAACTCAGGCAGACTGATTCATTCTTGGATTGAGAAAATTAACATTGAATTTTAAAGAACAGAATTAATGAGTAAATGCCATGTTACAGAATATAGCGTAAAGGAGGCTATTCAAACCAAATACCTGTGCTGGCTCCTTGAAAGATCTATCCCATCAGTCCTGGTGCAGCCCTACAAATGTCTCCCTTCCAGTATTTCCCCAGTTGCCCCTTTTGAAAGTTCCTATTGAATCTGCTTCCACCGCCCTTTCAGGCAGCCCCTTCCAGATCACAACAACTTGCTGTGTGTCCAAAATAAAATTCTCCTCATCTCCGCCGCCCCCCCCACAACCACCACCCCCCCCCCCCGCCCCCCCCCCCCCCCCCCCCCCCACCAACTTTGGTTCTCTTCCCGATTCTCTTCAATCTGTGTCCCCTCCGGTTACTGAGCTCCCTGTCACTGGAAACACTTTCTCCTCAATCACTCATCCCAAGCTGCTCATGATTTTGAAAGTCTCGAATAAATCTCCCCCTTAACTTTCTCTGCTCTAAGTAGAACAATCCCAGCTTCTCTGGTCTCTCTACATTTAACCGAAGCCCTTCATTTCTGGGAATATTCTAGTAAATCTCCTCCACACCTTCTCTAAGTCCTAACACCCTTCCCAAAGTGTAACAGGCCCAGAATTGGAGCGAATCCTCCAGCTGCAATTGAACCAGGGATTTCAAAGGTGAGTTTGGGACTGTGAGTGACGCTGGTATTGTCAGGGTATGTTTAAAATGGAC
Organism: Carcharhinus amblyrhynchos; assembly: GCF_965287045.1. Lineage (NCBI taxonomy): Eukaryota > Metazoa > Chordata > Chondrichthyes > Carcharhiniformes > Carcharhinidae > Carcharhinus > Carcharhinus amblyrhynchos. Next base: position 610,041 of record NW_027649829.1, on the reverse strand, counting down.
AGCTATTTCTAGGTGATCACTGGGAGCAGAGCACCAGACAGCTTATTTAAACAGTAATGTCACTGCATTTTGATAACACCTTCAACACAAGAAAACTTCTCTGTTGCTTCACAGGACACCCTCATTGGGGAGGGAAGTGGAATATCCTTTCAGCATCCAACCTGTGAAGTTCCCTCAGAATCTTATGTTTTCTTAAGATCACTTCTCATTTTTCTAAATTTCAGTATTGGCACAGTGCGCACAACCTTTCTTTATAAGATAAACCCCCTCCAACCCAGCAAGTAGCTTCATCAATCTTCTCTGAATTGCCTCCAATGCCAGTAGATCAAAGTAAGGCGACCAAAACTGGACACAGTTCTCCAGATGAGGGGCTCACCGATGCCAGTTGTAGTACAACTTCCTGACTTTTATACCCCATTCCCCCTTACAATAAAGAACAACATTCCATTTGCCTTCCTAAACATTTGCTCTACCTGCATATTAGCTGAATGATTCAGGTACCATGACTCCCAGATCCCTCTGTACCACATGATACTGTCTCTCTCCGTTAAAATAATATTTTGTTTTATTTCTGGCCATCCCCTTGTTGCCTTTCAGGTGTGACCTCAGAGGACTGGCTGATGAAGGCGCTGTCAACGAAAGCCATCAGCAGATCTTGTGTGGTGATACCGTGTACCTTTGACTTTCCTTCCCATCCTCACACAACAATCCATGCAGCATGGTTTAAATATTGGTATTACTGGAAATATACCATTGTGTACAGCAAGGATCCCAATTATGGGATGACCGCATTTGTGGGACGTGCCAAAATAATTGGAGACTTGGATGGGAAGAATTGTTCACTGAGGATTAATAATCTCAGTCATAAAGACACTGACAAGTATTACTTCTATGTCGAAGTGGGGGACTACAAGGATCACACTTTTAAAGAACCCATCCAACTTCAGGTTATTGGTAAGTCCCAGCTCGTTTTACACACACTCACTCAGCACAATTCTGCACTGAAGCATGAGTAGTAATCAGGGAGTGCCACACTGTCATGGGTTAGTACTAAGGGAGTGCCGCACTGTCAGAGGGTCAGTACTGAGGGAGTGCCGCACTGTCATGGGTTAGTACTAAGGGAGTGCCGCACTGTCAGAGGGTCAGTACTGAGGGAGTGCCACACTTTCAGAGGGTCAGTACTGAGGGAGTGCCGCACTGTCAGAGGGTCAGTGCTGAGGGAGTGCCGCACTGTCAGAGGGTCAGTGCTGAGGGAGTGCCGCACTGTCAGAGGGTCAGTACTGAGGGAGTGCCGCACTGTCAGAGGGTCAGTACTGAGGGAGTGCCGCACTGTCAGAGGGTCAGTATTGAGGGAGTGCTGCACTGTCAGAACCACTTTCGAAAATGTTGTTAGTTTTTTTTTACAAAATTTGGGAGGAAATTGTGGGTCCCCTAGCCGGGATATTTCAATCCTTGATAGTCATAGGTGAGGTGCCTGAAGATTGGAAAGTGACAAATGTTGTACCTTTGTTTAAAATGGGTTGCAGGGAAAAGCCTGGGAACTACAGGCCAGTGAGCCTCACATCTGTGGTGGGTAAGTTGTTGGAAGGCATTTTGAGAGGCAGGGTTTACAGACATTTAGAGACGCAAGGACTGATAATCATGTCTCACAAATTTGATTGAGTTTTTTGAAGAGTAACCAAGAATGTAGATGAGGGCAGTGCAGTTGATGTTGTCTACATGGACTTTAGCAAGGCCTTTGACAAGGTACCACATGGTAGGTTGTTGCATAAGGTTAAATCTCACGGGATCCAGGGTGAGGTATCTAAATGGATACAAAATTAGCTTCTTGACAGAATGTGGAGATGCTGGCATTGGACTGGGGTAAACACAATAAGCTTCTTGACAGAAGCCAGAAGGTGGTTGTAGAGAATTGTTTTTCAAACTGGAGGCCTGCGACCAGTGGTGTGCCTCAGGGATCAGAGCTGGGTCCACTGTTATTTGTCATTTATATTAACGGTTTGGATGAGAATATAGGACGCATGGTTAGTAAGTTTGCAGATGACACCAAGATTGGTGGCACAGTGGACAGTGAAGAAAGTTATCCCCAGTTACAACGGGATCTTGATCAATTGGGCCAGTGGGCAGACAAATGGCAGATGGAGTTTAATTTAGACAAATGCAAGGTGATGCATTTTGGTCGACTGAACCAGGGCAGGACTTACTCAGTTAATGGTAGGGCATTGGGGAGAGTTACAGAACAAAGAGATCTAGGGGTATATGTTCATAACTCCTAGTAAGTAGAGTAACAGGTGGACAGAGCAGTGAAGAAGGCATTCAGCATGCTTGGTTTCATCGGTCAAAACACTAAATACAGGAGCTAGGATGTCTTGTTTAAGTTGTACAAGACATTGGTAAGGCCACACTTGGAATACTGTGTACAATTCTGGTCACCCTATTATAGAAAGGATATTATTAAACTAAAAAGAGTGAAAAAAAGATTTACTGGGATGCTACCAGGAACTGATGGATTGAGTTACAAGGAGGTGCTGGATAGACTGGGACTTTTTTCTCAGGAGCGTAGGAGGCTGAGGGGTGACCTTATCGAGATCTATAAAATAATAAGGGGCATAGTTAATGTAGATAAAGGTAGGGGAGTCTAAAACTAGAGGGCATAGGTTTAAGACGAGAAGGGAGAGATACAAAAGTGTCCAGAGGGGCAATTTTTTCACACAGAGGGTGGTGAATCTCTGGAACAAGCTGCCAGAGGTAGTAGAGAGGTGGATACAATTTTATCTTTTCAAAAGCATTTAGATAGTTAAATGGGTATAATGGGTATGGAGGGATATGAGCCAACTGTGGGCAACTGGGATGACTTAAGAGGTTTTAAAAAAAAGGCAGCATGGACAAGTTGGGCCGAAGGGCCTGTTTCCATGCTGTAAATCTCTGTGACTCTATTTACATCAAATATGCCACATTTTCATTTATTAACCAGAGCACATTGGCCGGCAGTTGTGTGGAGTTTCACAGCAAGATCCATTATCACATTCTGAACCTAGACTCACCCAGTGATTCCAGATTGGGGCAATGAGCAGGATCGGGGGAATGAGCAGGGTCGGGGGGATGAGCAGGGTCGGGGGTTGAGCAGGGTCAGGGGGATGAGCAGGGTCGGGGGGATGAGCAGGGTCGAGGGGTTGAGCAGGGTCAGGGGGATGAGCAGGGTCGGGGGGTTGAGCAGGATCGGGGGTTGAGCAGGATCGGGGAGATGAGCAGGGTCGGGGGGATGAGCAGGATCGGGGCGATGAGCAGGGTCGGGGGGATGAGCAGGGTCGGGGGGATGAGCAGGATCGGGGGTTGAGCAGGGTCGGGGCGATGAGCAGGGTCGGGGGGATGAGCAGGGTCGGGGGGTTGAGCAGGATCGGGGGGATGAACAGGGTCGGGGGTTGAGCAGGATCGGGGGGATGAGCAGGGTCAGGGGGATGAGCAGGGTCGGGGGGATGAGCAGGGTCGGGGGGATGAGCAGGATCGGGGGGGCGATGAGAAGGATCGGGGGGCGATGAGCAGGATCGGGGGGATGAGCAGGATCGGGGCGATGAGCAGGATCGGGGGGATGAGCAGGATCGGGGGGATGAGCAGGGTCGGGGGGCGACGAGCAGGATGGGGGGGCGAAGAGCAGGAGCAGGGCGATGAGCAGGATCGGGGGGCGATGAGCAGGATCGGGGGTATGAGCAGGTTCGGGGCGATGAGCAGGAACGGGGCGACAAGCAGGATCGGGGGGCGATGAGCAGGATCGGGGGTATGAGCAGGTTCGGGGCGATGAGCAGGATCGGGGCGACGAGCAGGATCGGGGGGCGACAAGCAGGATGGGGGGGCGAAGAGCAGGAGCAGGGCGATGAGCAGGATCGGGGCACGATGAGCAGGATCGGGGGGATGAGCAGGGTCGGGACGATGAGCAGGATCAGGACGATGAGCAGGGTCGGGACGATGAGCAGGGTCGGGACGATGACCAGGATCGGGGCGATGACCAGGATCGGGGCGATGAGCAGGATCGGGGGGATGAGCAGGATCGGGGGGATGAGCAGGATCGGGGGGATGAGCAGGATCGGGGGGATGAGCAGGATCGGGGGGATGAGCAGGATCGGTGGATGAGCAGGATCGGGGGATGAGCAGGATCGGAGGATGAGCAGGATCGGGGGATGAGCAGGATCGGGGGGATGAGCAGGGTCGGGACGATGAGCAGGGTCGGGACGATGAGCAGGGTCGGGACGATGAGCAGGGTCGGGACGATGAGCAGGGTCGGGACGATGACCAGGATCGGGACGATGAGCAGGATCGGGGCGATGAGCAGGATCGGGGCGATGAGCAGGATCGGGGCGACGAGCAGGATCGGGGGGCGACAAGCAGGATGGGGGGGCGAAGAGCAGGAGCAGGGCGATGAGCAGGATCGGGGCACGATGAGCAGGGTCGGGGAGATGAGCAGGGTCGGAGAGATGAGCAGGGTCGGGGGGATGAGCAGGGTCGGGGCGATGAGCAGGATCGGGGCGATGAGCAGGATCGGGGCGATGAGCAGGGTCGGGGAGATGAGCAGGGTCGGGGAGATGAGCAGGGTCGGGGGGATGAGCAGGGTCGGGGGGATGAGCAGGATCGGGGGGGTGAGCAGGGTCGGGGGGATGAGCAGGGTCGGGGCGATGAGCAGGGTCGGGGAGATGAGCAGGATCGGGGAGATGAGCAGGATCGGGGGGATGAGCAGGGTCGGGGGGATGAGCAGGGTCGGGGGGATGAGCAGGGTCGGGGGGGTGAGCAGGGTCGGGGGGGTGAGCAGGGTCGGGGGGGTGAGCAGGGTCGGGGGGATGAGCAGGATCGGGGGGATGAGCAGGGTCGGGGGGATGAGCAGGGTCGGGGGGATGAGCAGGGTCGGGGGGATGAGCAGGGTCGGGGGGCGATGAGCAGGATCGGGGTGATGAGCAGGGTCGGGGAGATGAGCAGGGTCGGGGAGATGAGCAGGGTCGGGGAGATGAGCAGGGTCGGGGGGGTGATCAGGATCGGGGGGATGAGCAGGATCGGGGGGATGAGCAGGGTCGGGGGGCGATGAGCAGGATCAGGGGGATGAGCAGGATCGGGGCGCAATGAGCAGGATCGAGGGAATGAGCAGGACCGGGGGGATGAGCAGGGTCAGGATAATGATCAGGATCAGGGCGACTAGCAGGATCGGGGGTTGAGCAGGATCGGGGGTTGAGCAGGATCGGGGGGATGAGCAGGAACGGGGGGATGAGCAGGAACAGGGGGATGAGCAGGATCGGGGGGATGAGATGGATCGGGGGGATGAGCAGGATCGGAGCGATGAGCAGGATCGGGGGGATGAGCAGGGTCGGGACGATGAGCAGGGTCGGGACGATGAGCAGGGTCGGGACGATGACCAGGATCGGGACGATGACCAGGATCGGGACGATGAGCAGGATCGGGGCGATGAGCAGGATCGGGGCGATGAGCAGGATCGGGGCGACGAGCAGGATCGGGGGGCGACAAGCAGGATGGGGGGGGCGAAGAGCAGGAGCAGGGCGATGAGCAGGATCGGGGCGCGATGAGCAGGGTCGGGGAGATGAGCAGGGTCGGGGAGATGAGCAGGGTCGGGGGGATGAGCAGGGTCGGGGCGATGAGCAGGATCGGGGCGATGAGCAGGATCGGGGCGATGAGCAGGGTCGGGGAGATGAGCAGGGTCGGGGAGATGAGCAGGGTCGGGGGGATGAGCAGGGTCGGGGAGATGAGCAGGGTCGGGACGATGAGCAGGATCGGGGGGATGAGCAGGGTCGGGGGGATGAGCAGGATCGGGACGATGAGCAGGATCGGGGCGATGAGCAGGATCGGGGCGATGAGCAGGATCGGGGCGACGAGCAGGATCGGGGGGCGACAAGCAGGATGGGGGGGCGAAGAGCAGGAGCAGGGCGATGAGCAGGATCGGGGCGCGATGAGCAGGGTCGGGGAGATGAGCAGGGTCGGGGCGATGAGCAGGGTCGGGGCGATGAGCAGGGTCGGGGAGATGAGCAGGGTCGGGGAGATGAGCAGGGTCGGGGGGATGAGCAGGGTCGGGGAGATGAGCAGGGTCGGGGGGATGAGCAGGATCGGGGGGATGAGCAGGGTCGGGGGGATGAGCAGGATCGGGGGGATGAGCAGGATCGGGGGGATGAGCAGGGTCGGGGGGATGAGCAGGGTCGGGGCGATGAGCAGGGTCGGGGAGATGAGCAGGATCGGGGTGATGAGCAGGATCGGGGGGATGAGCAGGGTCGGGGGGATGAGCAGGGTCGGGGGGGTGAGCAGGGTCGGGGGGGGTGAGCAGGGTCGGGGAGATGAGCAGGGTCGGGGGGATGAGCAGGATCGGGGGGATGAGCAGGGTCGGGGGGATGAGCAGGGTCGGGGGGATGATCAGGGTCGGGGGGATGAGCAGGGTCGGGGGGCGATGAGCAGGATCGGGGCGATGAGCAGGGTCGGGGAGATGAGCAGGGTCGGGGAGATGAGCAGGGTCGGGGAGATGAGCAGGGTCGGGGAGATGAGCAGGGTCGGGGGGGTGATCAGGATCAGGGGGATGAGCAGGATCGGGGGGATGAGCAGGGTCGGGGGGCGATGAGCAGGATCGGGGGATGAGCAGGATCGGGGCGCAATGAGCAGGATCGAGGGAATGAGCAGGACCGGGGGGATGAGCAGGGTCAGGATAATGATCAGGATCAGGGCGACTAGCAGGATCGGGGGTTGAGCAGGATCGGGGGTTGAGCAGGATCGGGGGGATGAGCAGGAACGGGGGGATGAGCAGGAACGGGGGGATGAGCAGGAACAGGGGGATGAGCAGGATCGGGGGGATGAGCAGGATCAGGGGTTGAGCAGGATCGGGGGTTGAGCAGGAGCGGGGGGGATGAGCAGGATCAGGGGTTGAGCAGGATCGGGGGGATGAGATGGATCGGGGGGATGAGCAGGATCGGAGCGATGAGCAGGATCGGGGGGATGAGCAGGGTCGGGACGATGAGCAGGGTCGGGACGATGAGCAGGGTCGGGACGATGACCAGGATCGGGACGATGAGCAGGATCGGGGCGATGAGCAGGATCGGGGCGATGAGCAGGATCGGGGCGACGAGCAGGATCGGGGGGCGACAAGCAGGATGGGGGGGCGAAGAGCAGGAGCAGGGCGATGAGCAGGATCGGGGCGCGATGAGCAGGGTCGGGGAGATGAGCAGGGTCGGGGAGATGAGCAGGGTCGGGGGGATGAGCAGGGTCGGGGCGATGAGCAGGATCGGGGCGATGAGCAGGATCGGGGCGATGAGCAGGGTCGGGGAGATGAGCAGGGTCGGGGAGATGAGCAGGGTCGGGGGATGAGCAGGGTCGGGGAGATGAGCAGTGTCGGGGGGATGAGCAGGATCGGGGGGATGAGCAGGATCGGGGGGATGAGCAGGGTCGGGGGGATGAGCAGGATCGGGGGGATGAGCAGGATCGGGGGGATGAGCAGGGTCGGGGGGATGAGCAGGGTCGGGGGGATGAGCAGGATCGGGGGGATGAGCAGGATCGGGGGGATGAGCAGGGTCGGGGGGATGAGCAGGATCGGGGGGATGAGCATGGTCGGGGGGATGAGCAGGGTCGGGGCGATGAGCAGGGTCGGGGAGATGAGCAGGATCGGGGAGATGAGCAGGATCGGGGGGATGAGCAGGGTCGGGGGGATGAGCAGGGTCGGGGGGATGAGCAGGGTCGGGGGGATGAGCAGGGTCGGGGGGATGAGCAGGGTCGGGGGGGTGAGCAGGGTCGGGGGGGTGAGCAGGGTCGGGGAGATGAGCAGGGTCGGGGGGATGAGCAGGATCGGGGGGATGAGCAGGGTCGGGGGGATGAGCAGGGTCGGGGGGATGAGCAGGGTCGGGGGGATGAGCAGGGTCGGGGGGCGATGAGCAGGATCGGGGCGATGAGCAGGGTCGGGGAGATGAGCAGGGTCGGGGGGATGAGCAGGGTCGGGGGGCGATGAGCAGGATCGGGGCGATGAGCAGGGTCGGGGAGATGAGCAGGGTCGGGGAGATGAGCAGGGTCGGGGAGATGAGCAGGGTCGGGGAGATGAGCAGGGTCGGGGGGGTGATCAGGATCGGGGGGATGAGCAGGATCGGGGGGATGAGCAGGGTCGGGGGGCGATGAGCAGGATCAGGGGGATGAGCAGGATCGGGGCGCAATGAGCAGGATCGAGGGAATGAGCAGGACCGGGGGGATGAGCAGGGTCAGGATAATGATCAGGATCAGGGCGACTAGCAGGATCGGGGGTTGAGCAGGATCGGGGGTTGAGCAGGATCGGTGGGAGGAGCAGGAACGGGGGGATGAGCAGGAACAGGGGGGTGAGCAGGATCGGGGGGATGAGCAGGATCAGGGGTTGAGCAGGATCGGGGGTTGAGCAGGATCGGGGGTTGAGCAGGATCGGGGGGGATGAGCAGGATCAGGGGTTGAGCAGGATCGGGGGGATGAGATGGATCGGGGGGATGAGCAGGATCGGAGCGATGAGCAGGATCGAGGGGATGAGCAGGATCAGGGCGATGAGCAGGATTGGGGGGCGATGAGCAGGATCGGGGGGCGATGAGCAGGATCGGGGGGCGATGAGCTGGATCGGGGGAATGAGCAGGATCGGGGGTATGAGCTGGAAAGGGACAATAAGGCAGGATTGGGGGGGCGATAAGCGGGATTGGGATAACAGGGTGATGAGCTGGAAAGAGGTGATTGGGCAGGATCAGGGCAATAGGGCAGAAGCAGGGTAATAGGGCTTACACACGGTAGATGCAGTTTACTTCCCTGAAATGTGAAGTGAGTGGATTTTCCAGGAAGATATTGAACATTAATGATTTTCAACAGCATCCGTCTACACACATTCTGAAAGCTCGCGACAGGTTGTTAATGTGATTAAGGAGAAAAATGAATTACTCGACAGGTTGCAGAGCTGGGCCGAGAGGTGGCAGATGGAGTTTAATGCGGAGAAGTGTGAGGTCATTCACTTTGGTAGGAATAACAGATGTGTTGAGTATAGGGCTAATGGGAGGACTTTGAATAGTGTAGATGAGCAGAGGGATCTAGGTGTATGTGTACATAGATCCCTGAAAGTTGGGAATCAAGTAGATAAGGTTGTTAAGAAGGCATACGGTGTCTTGGCGTTTATTGGTAGGGGGATTGAATTTAGGAGTCGCAGCGTTATGTTGCAACTGTACACAACTCTGGTGCGGCCGCACTTGGAGTACTGTGTGCAGTTCTGGTCCCCACATTACAGGAAGGATGTGGAGGCTTTGGAGAGGGTGCAGAGGAGGTTTACCAGGATGTTGCCTGGTATGGAGGGGAGGTCCTATAAGGAGAGGCTGAGGGATTTGGGGTTGTTTTCGCTGGAAAGAAGGCGGCTAAGAGGGGATCTTATTGAAACATATAAGATGATTAGAGGTTTAGATAGGGTGGATAGTGATAGCCTTTTTCCTCTGATGGAGAAATCTAGCACGAGGGGGCATGGCTTTAAATTAAGGGGGGGTAGTTATAGGACGGATGTCAGGGGTAGGTTCTTTACCCAGAGGGTGGTGAGGGATTGGAATGCCCTGCCTGCTGCAGTTGTAAATGCGCCTAGTTTGGGGGCGTTTAAGAGATCCATGGATAGGTTTATGGACGAAAAGGGATTGGTTTAGGTTAGTGGGTCATTGTTTTGTAACTGGTCGGCGCAACATCGTGGGCCAAAGGGCCTGTTCTGCACTGTAATGTTCTATGTTCTAAGTGGAAAGAATCTCTCTGCCTCTACCCATCTAGCCCCTTCATTATCTTATATGTCTCTATAAGATCACCCCTCAGCCTTCTAAATTCCAATGAGTACAATGTTCTATGTTCGTGAGTATAAACTGATAAATTAGGACCAGAACAAAGGTATTGTTCTTGAACTTTTTAGATCACTAATGTGACCTCAGTCAGAATATCATGTCCAAGTCTGCACACCCACACATCAGGATAGCTGTCAAGGCTCCCAAAGAGTTTCTCAGAATGGTTCCAGAAATGAAAGGATATTAGTTCCAAGGTTTGGGTTGAAGATGCTGGGGTTATTCTCTTCAGAGCAAAGGAGATTGAGGGGAGATTTGATGAACAAAATGGGACAAGACTTTTTTCCCCCAAGATGGCACTGGAGCGAGGTGACTTCTTGCAAGCTGTGCCCAACATACCGTCTAATTCTACCTTTTTCACTCGTTCTGTGCTTCTAAAACTTTATTTGAATTCTTTTATACTCTCTAACAATGTCCTAATTCATTAAGCTGATCTTTCTCTACACCCTAGCTATGACTGAAACACTACATTCTGCGCCCTATCCTTTCCTTCTCTATGAACGGTATGTTTTGTCTATATAGCACATAAGAAACAATACTTTTCACTGTAAGTTAATACCTGTAACAATAATAAATCAAATCAAATCAGATGGTGACAGATTTAGATAGACAATGAAAAGCTGTTGTCGTTAGCTGATGGAACAAGGACTGGGGGTGGTAGTCGGCTATGGGGGGTCCGGTTTACAGATTTGAGGTTTTACAGTGGGGTTCAGAGGAAAACTTTTTTTCAGTGAGTGGTAATGGTCTGGACCTTGAAGTGGAGGAAGCAAACTGAAAAATCATCAGACAAATCCAATCTCCTTTGTATTTGTCTATTAACATTTGGATTTTTCTATTAAGATGTTCCAGATCAGCCAGATATATTCCTCCCAAAGAATTTACAGGAGGGGACTCCTGCAACTATCATCTGTAAATGTCTCTCCACCTGTCCTGATAACCAGCCCAATCTGACCTGGAGTGAATTGCTGACTTCCTCTGTCAACACCACCACAAAGAACGATGGCCAAGTTTCCGCTGTACTGAGTTTTACCCCTTCATTCAAGCATCATCGACTAACTCTCCGCTGTATGTGTGACTATCCTCAAACCAGACATCGAGTGGAAAACTCAGTTACCTTGAGTGTAAAGTGTGAGTATTGACTATAACATCCTTGATCGAGATGGATTCAACTTCCTATTAAATTAAAAGGTACAAATAGGATTGACCATGATGATCTCAAAAGAGGGGTTACAAACATCTAGAAAAGGGGAAGGAATGTTAGAATCTTTAAAATTATGAAGGGTTTCATCAGGGTAGACATAGAGAAGATGTTTCTACTTGTGTGTGGGGAAGAAGCCACCAATTTCAGACAGTCACTAGTAGATCCAGTGGGGAATACAGGAGAAACATCTTGACTCAGAGAGCGGGAGAATGTGGGACTCACTCCCACGGGGAGTGGGGAGAATATGGGACTCATTCCCATGGGAAGTGGGGAGAATGTGTGACAGAGCAATTGTAGACTTGATGTAATTCAGTGTAAAATTATCTGCTGGTTAGGAATATGTAGTTTGTACATGTGCTGGTGTTGGAGCTGTCACCTGTCCATGACTATATACAGCCTCTTTTCCAGTCTGGATTTTCAATTTCCGAAAGTGAATTCTTAATTTTATCCATTCATTGATTTGTGCGAAATGGCTAGGCCAGTGTTTATTGCCCATTCCTAATTGCCACTTGAGGAGGTCATAGAGATTTTACAGCATGGAAACAGACCCTTCGGTGCAACTTGTCCATGCCGCCCCTTTTATAACCCCTAAACTAGTTCCAATTGCCGCATTTGGCCCATATCCCTCTATAACCATCTTACTCAAGCAACTGTCAAAACGCTTTTTAAAAGACAAAATTGTACCCATCTCTACTACTACCTCTGGCAGTTCATTCCAAACACTCACCACCCTCTGTGTGAAAAATTGTCCCTCTGGACCCTTTTGTATCTCTCCCCTTTCATCTTAAACCTATACCCTCTAGTTTTAAACTCCCCTACCTTTGGGAAAAGATATTGACTATCTAGCTGATCTATGCCCCTCATTATTTTACAGACCTCTATAAAATCACCCCTCAGCCTTCTACCCTCCAGAGAAAAAAGTCCCAGTCTATCCAGCGTCTCCTTATAACTCAATCCATCAAGTCGCATCTTAGTGAATCTTTTCTGCACTCTTTCTAGTTTAACAATATATCCTTTCTATAACAGCGACAGAACAGTATTCCAAGTGTGGCCTTACCAATGTCTTGTACAACTTTAACAAGACGTCCCAACTCCTGTATTCAATGCTCTGACCAATGAAACCAAGCATGCTGAATGTCTCCTTCACTACTCTGTCCACCTGTGACTCCACTTTCAAGGAGCTATGAACTTGTACCCCTACATCTCTTTGTTCTGTAATTCTCCCCAATGCCCTACCATTAACTGAGTAAGTCCTGCCCTGGTTCGATCGACCAAAATGCATCACGTCACATTTATCTGAATTAAGCTCCATCTGCCATTCATCAGCCCACTGGCCCAATTGATCAAGATCTGTTGCAATCCGAGATAACTTTCTTCACTGTTCACTATGCCTCCAATCTTGATGTCATTTGCAAACTTACTAACTATACCTCCTAAATTCTCATCTAACTCATTAATATAAATGACAAATAACAGTGGACCCAGCACGATCTGTGAGGCACACTGCTGGTCACAGGCCTCCAGTTTGAAAAACAACCCTCTACAACCACTCTCTAGCTTCTGTCAAGAAGCCAATTTTGTATCCATTTGTCTACCTCACCTTGGATCCTGTGAGATTTAATCTTATGCAACAACCTATCACGTGGTAACTTACCAAAGGCCTTGCTAAAGTCCATGTAGACAACATTGACAGCACTGTCCTCATCTATCTTCTTGGTTACCCCCTTCAAAAAACTCAAATTTGTGATACATGATTTTCCACTCACAAAGCCACACTGGTTGTCCCTAATCAGTCCTTGTAACTCTAAATGCCTGTATATCCTTCTCTCAAAATATCTTCTAACAACTTACCCACTACAGATGTGAGGCTCACCGGCCTGTAGTTCCCAGACTTTTCTCTGTAGCCCTTCTTGAACAAAGGCACAACTTTGTTGGATCCACACATAGATGACCTTGTTGATCCTTAAGAGGCCCTACTCTGTCCCTAGTTACTCTTTTGCCCTATATGTATTTGTAGAAGCTCTTTTGATTCTCCTTTGCCTTATCTGCCAAAACAATCTCGTGTCCCCTTTTTGCCCTCCTGATTTCTCCCTTAACTCTATTCCTATACCCTCTTTTCTCCTCAAGGGATCCAGTTGATCCCAGCTGCCTACGCATGTCATGTGCCTCCTTCTTCTTCTTGACCAGACCCTCAATATCTGAGTCATCCAGGGTTCCCTACTTCTATCAGCTTTGCCCTTCATTCTAAGAGGAATGTGCTTATGCTGAACCCTGGTTAACATACTTTGAAAGCTTCCCACTTACCAGGTGTCCCTTTGCCTTCCCACAGACTCCCCCAATTAACTTTTGAAAGTTCCTGTCCGATACCATCAAAATTGTCCTTGCCCCAATTTAGAGTTTTAACTTTTAGGCCAGACCTATCATTCTCCATAGCTATCTTAAAACTAATGGAATTATGGTCACTGGTCCCAAAGTAATTCCTCACTTTCTGTCACCTGCACTTCCTTATTTCCCAAGAGGAGGTCACGTTTTACCCTGTCTCTAGAGGGGCCATCCACATACTGAATGCCAAATTCCTCCTGAATACATGCAACAAATTTCTCTCCATCCAACCCTCTAATACTATGGCTGTCCCAGTCAATGTTGGGCAAGTTAAAATCCACTACTTTTACCACCTTATTTTTCTTGGAGCTATCTGTAATCTCCTTACATATTTGCTCCTCAATTTCCCTCCGACTATTTGGGGGCTTATAGTGCAACCCTCTCAAAGTGATTTCCCCTTTCTTATTTCTCAGTTCTACCCATATAGACTCAATGGGTGAACCCTTGGATATATCCCCTTTCAGAATGGCCGTGATGCTTTCCCTGATCAAAAATGCAATTCCCCCTCATCTCTTTCCTTCTGTTCTGTCTTTCCTATAGCATCTGTAGCTGGAACATTGAGCTGCCAATCCTGTCCTTCCCTTAACCATGTTTCAGTAATTGCTATAATATTCCAATCCCATGTACTCACCCATACCCTGAGTTCATCTGCCTTGTCCATCAGGCCTCTTGCATTGAAATAAATGCAGTTTAATCTGGACTTCCCTTGCTCTCTGTCTTGCTTTTGTCTGATCTGTCTGGTGCTAGGATTACTGACACTGCCTTTATTATTTAATGTGCTCTCTTTAACTTCTGTGCTGTCCTCAACCTTCTCTTCTATCTCCCTACTGCTTTGGTGACTGCCACCATCTTGGACCACTGCAGTCCCTGAGGTGTAGGTACACCCAGGGTGCTGTTAGGAAAGGAGTTCCAGGCTTTTGACCCAGCAACATTGAAGAAACAGCCGACATATCTCCAAGTCAAGATGATGAGGGGAACATTCAGGTGGTGTTCCCAGGTACCCTTGTCCTTCTAGATGGTAGCGGTCGTGGGTTTGGAAGGTGCTGCCTAAGGAGCCTTGGTGAGGTGCTGCAGTGCATCTTGTAGATGGTACACACAGCTGTCACTGTGCATCAGTGGTAAGGGAATGGATGTAGAAGGTGGGGATGGGGTGCTGAAAATCAGGTGCTGATAAAGTCCTTGATAATGTCGAGCCTGCGAATGTTGTTGGGGTTGTGGACAGTATTCCATTACACTCCTGACTTCAGCTCAGTAGTTAATATGTTGATCATTTTGTATTAAAAGATATTCCTCACAATACATCTGCCAGAGTGATATCAGAAAAAGGAAAGATGATCTCTCTAAGTTGTTCCAGTGATGGGAATCCAGCAGTCCACAATTTCACCTGGTTCAAGATCTCCCAAGGAGAGGTCACTAATCTGACACTGGCTGGTCAAACTATTGAGGTTCTTTATGGATTTGAAGAGGAAATCTCCTACTACTGTGAAGCAAGAAATTTACTGGGCACTTCCCAGTCTCTACCCATCAGAATTCCCACTGAATGTGAGTACTTCTAATCTTGAATTTTAAAAAACTGCCGTCCGAGATCAGCAAGTATCTTCTTGAATACTGCTCAAAAGATTTGGTCGAAGTTTCTCATTCTGATCAGGACAGAATCACAAAAAAAACCAAAATCTCAAAGTGAACAACAGTTTATAGTGCAGGGAAAAAGAGTGCAGGCCGGTTTGGCAAGTGGTCAATAGTTGACAAATTGTGGACAATTGTGAAAAAAATGTAGAAATTTTTGGCAAATTGTGGACAACAGTGAAAAAATTGTGGACAAACTGAGTAATTATAGATAAATGCACTTGTGGGTAAAAGTGGACAACTTGAGGAAAAAAGTGGACAAGCAGCACTTGCCAACCAATTAGCAATCTCTTCCCACGCAGTATAAATTGTGTTCAGTTTGCGAGTTGGTTTCATGTGCTTCTATCCTGATGAGTGTAACATATGACAGAATGTCTCTTTTTTCACCAATATTCAAGCTTTGTAATACCAAACAATAAATATATTCTTCCGCAGATCAGAGTCGTAAATGCTCTCTCAAATGACTGTCAAATCATTCCTGGTACATGAATCAAAGGGAGTTAATATGCAGGTGCAGGAAGTAGATTGTTGTTGTTTGTCACAAGGGGATTTGAGTTTAAATGTAGGGATTTACAAGGTCTTGGTCAGACTGGAAGCATGATATTAATATATTTCTTAAAGACACAGTACCGTACCATCACACTAGTTTTTGCAACCAGTCTTCGGAATTCAGCCAGGATCATTCTTGTCAATCTGTGCTGCACCTTCTCCAAGGCAGTGTTGTCTTCCTGAGGTATAGGGTCCATAACTCAACCTAATTGCTTCAGATGGGGTCTCAGCTGAGATTTAAAAAAATTAAGCATCAATCCCCAACCTCTGCATTCCAGCTCCTTTGTTTTTGGTACCTTTTGGTACTTTTATTCCAATCAAATTAACTCAGTTCAGATTGAATCTGACATTGTCTCTGAGAGACATGTCAGAGACCATGTCTCTCATGGTCCCCACATGAGAGACAAACAAGATCCAAGCTGACAAGATGAGACATTGCACCCAATCCCGGACTTGATATAACACTCCATCTTGCCCAAAAGGCTGAGGCAGCTTTGAAAAATTACATCAGGTAAAGCCTTGGTTTGACCTCATTTGGCTACTCTGACCTTGACTCTAGTCTGGGCAAATCACCATCATAGGCGTCAGCACATCCCCAGTGCAATGGGCTAGCCTTGTCCCCTGCTTGATCATGGTTTCACCCCTGACTGGTTTTAGCTTCCTTGGGAGAAAGGGCAGTTTTCCATTGGAATTTTCTATTGCTGTGGTGTGGCTGACACAGGATATGTTAATGAGTGACTGTCCTCTAAACTGTATCTCACAGATGGTGCTGTCATCCTGCCAGAGTCGCAATGTACACAGTATCTGACCAACCTCTCCTGCTTCTGTCTCATTCGTGCCAATTCCTCGATTAACATCACATGGGCTGTGCCAGGAAAGACACTCAGACACACCGGATTGGATGGCATCTATGAGTCCAAGTTGGCCAGGGTTGGTTCCTTGATAAACAACACATTGACCATTACAGGGGGCAACAAGACAGTACAGACGGTAAATTGCTCGGTGGTGAATAATCGAGGGGGCAGACACTTACTGAGGCAATTGGAAATAAAGGCTGTCGATGGACAAGGTCAGTTACTGCCCAAGGCTAATTAACTGCTAATTAAAGAAATAAATTAACATTGTGCACTGAACACCCAGGGGATTCAGAAACTTGCCCCATTCAGGACAAAACAAGGACATGTTTTTATAGTACAGGACCACAGAATATTCAAAGAAAACATTCCTATTGTATTAAGCTCAAATGAACATGGCTGTGTCTGAGGCTGTTCACCTCCCTCCAACACAGCTCGGAGAATGAAGGCTATGGGGTCGAATCTTACCCTGGAGAACTGAAGCAAATTAATCCAGACTGACACACTCCAGTAATAGTACTGAGAGAGTGCCGCACTGTCAGAGGGTCAGTGCTGAGGGAGTGCCGCACTGTCAGAGGGTCAGTACTGAGAGAGTGCCGCACTGTCAGAGGGTCAGTGCTGAGAGAGTGCCGCACTGTCAGAGGGTCAGTAGTGAGAGAGTGCCGCACTGTCAGTGGGTCAGTACTGACAGAGTGCCGCACTGTCAGAGGGTCACTGCTGAGAGAGTGCCGCACGGTCAGTACCAAGAAAGTGCCACACTGTCAGAGGGTCAGTACCGAGGGAGTGCCGCACTGTCAGAGGGTCAGTGCTGAGGGAGTGCCGCACTGTCAGAGGGTCAGTGCTGAGAGGGTGCCGCACTGTCAGAGGGTCAGTACTGAGGGGGTGCCGCACTGTCAGAGGGTCAGTACTGAGGGGGTGCCGCACTGTCAGAGGGTCAGTACTGAGGGAGTGCCGCATTGTCAGAGGGTCAACAATGAGGGAGTGCCACACTGTCAGAGGGTCAGTACTAGGGAGTGCCACACTGTCAGAGGGTCAGTACTGAAGCAGTGCCGCAGTGTCAGAGGGTCAGTACTGAGGAAGTGATGCACTGTCAGAGGGTCAGTGTTGAGGCAATGCCGCAATGTCAGAGGGTTTGTGTTGAGGGAATGCCGCACTGTCAGAGGCACAATACTGGGGTGTGCCACATTATCGGTGTTGCATTTTCCAAGAGGATGAGACGTTTAACTAATTCCCTCATTGGGGACAGGGGGTGCGCTGGGTGAGAGCTGGTAACATAATGGGTGGACGGAGTGCACATGTGGCTGGGGTGCCATGGAGTGCGAGGGTGCTGCTTGTTGTGGAGTGTGCTGACTGATGTTGGGAGTTCTTCCCTGTGTCCTGGAGGTAATTTCTATCTCTAACCAACATCACTGAAGACAGATGGTCTTGGTCATTATCACATTGCTTTTTGTGGGATCTTGCTGTGTGCCTGCTGGATACTGCATTTCCTACATTCCAACTGTGCCGAGAAGTTTTTCATTAACCATGCAGCTTTGGGACATGCTTGAAGGCTTTAGCAGTGCAGGCTCTTGTTTCTTGCTGCTGTCTTCTCTCCTCTCCCCAGGAAGTCACACTGGATATTACAGGCCGACATTGCACTGCAGACCAACCACGAAGCCAACATAGCTTGCTTTCTAGAGTCCAGCATTCTGAAGTATGGTGCTGAATTTGCACTGACATTGAAGCATTGTCTTCCTGATTAAGGAGACCACATTCATTCTACTCTCTGTAACAGTCAGAAATAGAACGAGTATCACATCTGACAGCAAAATACTCAGTCCAGATTAAAATGTTTCAGCCACAGCAGCAGAAGCAACAATTACCTTGGATAAAAATAAAACTGTCGAATGGACATGTCATTGACAATTTAAATGGTGCTAAGTGGCTTTATCCAAAACGACAAAAATAAAAAGTAGCAAAGTTACGTTAACCTTGATTAGACAACACTTGAAGCATTACGCACAATTCTGGTCACCATAGCCCTTGGTTAGATCACATGTGGAGCACTGTACAGAGATAATAGAATGGAACTTTACAGCCTCACTTATCCCAAAAAAGTAAAATCCCACCCGAAATCAACAGACCTTTCCATTGTCCGCCCCCTGCCCGTTGCAATTCCCTTGGCGGGCAGGACAGTAAAATTCCAGCCCTGGTCTCTTAATACAATCTGATTAGGCCACACTGGGAGCACTGTGCACAGTTCAGGTCTCCGTATCCCTTGGTTAGACTCACGTTGGGAGCACTGTGCACACAGTCTCCGTATCCCTCGGTTAGACCACACGAGAGTACCGTGCACAGTTCCAGTCTCCATATCCCTCGGTTAGACCACACTCGGAGCACTGTGCACAGTTCGAGTCTCCATATCCCTCGGTTAGACCCACATTCGGAGCACTGTGCACAGTGCGAGTCTCCGTATCCCTCGGTTAGACCACACATGGGAGCACTGTGCACAGTTCCAGTCTCCATATCCCTCGGTTAGACCCACACTCGGAGCACTGTGCACAGTTCCGGTCTCCATATCCCTCGGTTAGATCCACACTCGGAGCACTGTGCACAGTTCCAGTCTCCGTATCCCTTGGTTAGACCACACAGGGGAGCACTGTGCACAGTTCCAATCTCCATATCCCTCGGTTAGACTACACATGGGGGCACTGTGCACAGTTCCAGTCTCCATATCCCTCGGTTAGACTACACATGGGGGCACTGTGCACAGTTCCAGTCTCCATATCCCTCGGTTAGACCACATTGGGAGAACTGTGCACAGTTCCAGTCTCCATATCCCTGGTTAGACCACACATGGGAGCACTGTGCACAGTTCCAGTCTCGATATCCCTCACTTAACAACACTCGGAGCAATGTGCACAGTTCCAGTCATCATGTTCCTCGGTTAAACCACACTTGGAGCACTGTGCACAGTTCCGGTCTCCATATCTTTTGATTAGACCACATTTGGATCACTGTGCATAGTTCCGGTTTCCTTATCCCTTGGTTAGACCACACTCAGGCTCGTTGGGCTGAAGGGCATGTTTCCCGGGCTGTTTTTGTTCTTTGTTCGGAGCACTGTGCACAGCTCCGGTCTCCATTTCCCTCAGTTAGACCACACTTGGAGCACTGCACAGTTCTGATCTCCAAATCCCTTCATTAGACTATAGTTGGAGAACAGTGCTCTTGAGAGAGTCCAAAAGAAAGATTTACAAAGGAATACCAGGATTGTGAGTTATAACTAAAAGGGGTTTAACTCACTCCCACGTGGAGTGGGGAGAATGTGGGACTCATTTCCACAGGGAGTGGAGGGAATGTGGGACTCGCTCCCGCAGAGAGTGGTTGAGGTGAATAGTATTGATGTATTTAAGGAGGAAGCTGGATAAACACATGAGGGGGAATGCAATGGAAGGAGATGATGATGGGGAGGAGGCTTGTGTGGAGCTTGATAATTTCAAGAAGTTCTTCTCCCCTCAGTTGGAACAAGATCAGAGCTGATGTGGAAAATTGGATTGGTATCTGCAGGAAGTGCTGTCCTTATCATCTTGACATCTGTCATTTGTCTCATTCTCAAGGCATCAAAGAGAACCAACAAGTAAGTGAAGACGCAACTGGGATCTCCCTATCTCTGTAAACTCCTCCAGCCTTCACAACCCTCCCTATCTCTGTAAACTCCTCCAGCCTTCACAACCCTTCCTATCTCTGTAAACTCGTCCAGATCCGCACAACCCTCCCTATCTCTGTAAACTCCTCCAGCCTTCACAACCCTCCCGATCTCTGTAAACTCGTCAGCTCCGCACAACCCTCCCTATCTCTGTAAACTCCTCCAGCCTTCACAACCCTCCCTATCTCTGTAAACTCCTCCAGATCCACACAACCCTATCTCTGTAAACTCGTCCAGATCCGCACAACCCTCCCTATCTCTGTAAACTCATTCAGATCCGCACAACCCTCCCTATCTCTGTAACTCCTCCAGATCCGCACAACCCTCCCTATCTCTGTAAACTCGTCCAGATCCGCACAACCCTCCCTATCTCTGTAACCTCCTCCAGCCTTCACAACCCTCCCGATCTCTGTAAACTCGTCAGCTCCGCACAACCCTCCCTATCTCTGTAAACTCCTCCAGCCTTCACAACCCTCCCTATCTCTGTAAACTCCTCCAGATCCACACAACCCTATCTCTGTAAACTCGTCCAGATCCGCACAACCCTCCCTATCTCTGTAAACTCATTCAGATCCGCACAACCCTCCCTATCTCTGTAACTCCTCCAGATCCGCACAACCCTCCCTATCTCTGTAAACTCGTCCAGATCCGCACAACCCTCCCTATCTCTGTAAACTCATTCAGATCCGCACAACCCTCCCTATCTCTGTAAACTCCTCCAGCCTTCACAACCCTCCCTATCTCTGTAAACTCCTCCAGATCCACACAACCCTATCTCTGTAAACTCGTCCAGATCCGCACAACCCTCCCTATCTCTGTAAACTCATTCAGATCCGCACAACCCTCCCTATCTCTGTAAACTCCTCCAGCCTTCACAACCCTCCCTATCTCTGTAAACTCCTCCAGATCCACACAACCCTATCTCTGTAAACTCGTCCAGATCCGCACAACCTTCCCTATCTCTGTAAACTCATTCAGATCCGCACAACCCTCCCTATCTCTGTAACTCCTCCAGATCCGCACAACCCTCCCTATCTCTGTAAACTCGTCCAGATCCGCACAACCCTCCCTATCTCTGTAAACTCCTCCAGCCCCGCACAACCCTCCATCTCTGTAACCTCCTCCAGCCTCTCCACCCTCCCTATCTCTGTAAACTCCTCCAGCCCCGTGCAATCCTCCCTATCTCTGTAAACTCCTCCAGTCTTCACAACCTACCATCTCTGTAAACTCCTCCTACCCCTACACCCCTCCCTATCTCTGTAAACTCCTCCATCTCACACAACTTTCCATCTCTGTAACCTACTCCAGCCCCTACAGCCCTCCCTATCTCTGTAACCTCCTCCAGCCCCTACAACCCTCCCTATCTCTGTAACCTGTCCCAATCCCTACAACCCTAACTCTGTAACCTCCTCCATCTCCCAGACCCTTACCATCTCTGTATCCTCCTCCAGACCCTATGACCCTCCCTATGTCTGTTACCTCTGACAGCCATTACACCCCTCCCTATCTCTGTAACCTTCTCCAGTTCGTACAACTATCTCAAACTCTATAATCTTCTCCAGACCCTACATCCCTCCCTTACTCTGTAATCTCCTCCAGCCCTACAACCCTCCCCATCAGTTAGCTCTTCCAGCCCCTACAACCCTCCCTATCTCTATAATGTCCACCAGACTCTACAGCATTCTCTATGTTTGTAACTTCCTCAAGCCCCTGCAACCCTATCTCTGTAACCTCCTCCAGCCCCGACAAAATATCCCAACTCTGCAACCCCCACCAATTCCTGCAACCCACCCTATCACAGTAACGTCTTCTAGCCCATTCACTCCTCCCTATCTCTTTTACCTCTTCCAGCCTCTATAGTCCTCCCTATCTCTGTAACTTCCTCCGTCCCTCCAACATTTCCTATTTTTGAAATCTCACCCAGCCCCAAAACCTCCTGATTCCCATAAAATTCCTACCACTGTCCCTATCTCTGTAACCTTCTCCAGCCCTGACAGCCCTCTTATTTCTGTAACTGCCGCTAGACCCTACAATCCTCCCTATCTCTGTAACCTCATCCAGACCCAACATCCTTCCCTATCTCTGTATCCTCCTCGGGACCCACAACTCTCCCTATCTTTGTAAACTCCTCCAGTCCCTGCATCCCTCCCTATCTCTGTAACCTCCTCCAGCCCCTACAACCTTTCCTATCTCTGTAAACTCCTGCAGCCCCCTATAATTTTTTCTGTCACTGTAACTTCCTCCAGCCTCTACAACTAAGAACAAAGAACAACACAGCACGGGAAACAGGCCCTTCGGCCCAATGAGCCCACGCCGCCATCTTAACAAAGCATTTTCCTACACCTACCTTGACCCGTGTGTATGCGAATGGTACCCCCATTGGAAACCAGATTCAGGGGAGAATAATTTAGGGACAATTTGTTACACCAATCAGCCTAAGAGCACATCTTTGGGGTGTGGGAGGAAACCGGAGCACCCAGGGGAAACCCACGCAACCACAGGGAGAATGCGCAAACTTCCACAGACACGGGCCCAAATCCATGTATCTGCACAGCTAGCAGTGATAGTCACTGAGCTGTTGTGGTGCCCATCTGCTGGTCCAGTTTTAAACACACACAACGCGAAGTACTAGGCCACTCTCGAAACATCCAAGAGCAGCCCACACACGATCCACCATGTGCATGCCCCTCGTTAGACAACAAGGTGGACCGACACACCTGCGGAGCAAAAGAGACAAAACATCAACACATGTAGCATTAGATTTCCAGTAACGTCCCGAGGCTCTGACCCTTATTTAAAACCGTCTCCTATAACCCTCCATCCCTGTTTCACTCATGTGCCTAAGTAAACCTTAAACAAGTCCAGCGTGCCTGCCTCCACCACCTTACTTGGTAGTGCATTCCATATCTCCACGACCCCCTGTGTGAAAAACCTCCCTCTAGTATCCAAATTATACTTCTCCCCCCTCACCCTTAGCTCATGACCCCTCGAGATATTTGTCTTCAATCTAGGAAAAAGCCTGCCACTGTTTACTCTATCTATACCCTTATTTTATACACCTCTATCAGATCCCCCCTTAATCTCCGTCTTTCTAAGGAAAAGAGCCCCAGTTTACCCAACCTTTCCTCATAACCCAGTCCCTCCATACCAGGCAGCATCCTGGTGAACCTCCTCTGCGCTCTCTCCAGGGCTTCCACGTCCTTCCGGTAGTAAGGTGACCAGAACTGGACATAGTACTCCAAATGCAGTCTAACCAACGTTCTGTACAACTGTAGCATTAGACGCCAGCTCTTATACTCTATACCCCTTCCTACAAAGGCCAGCATACCGTAAGCTTTCTTCGCAATCTTCTCCACCTGGGTTTCCACCTTCAGAGACTTGTGCACTTGCACTCCCAGGTCCCTCTGCATTTCTTTACTCTTAATTGGTCTACCCTTTATCATGTAACTCCTCCCTGCATTATTCCTTCTGAAATGCATCACCTCGCATTTATCAGGATTAAATTCCATCTGCCATCTATCTGCCCAATATACCAGCCTATCTATATCCTGCTGTGTCACCTGACATTCCTCCTCGCTATCCGCCAATCCTGCCATCTTGGTGTCATCTGCAAACTTGCTGATCACATCACGCACGCCCTCTTCCAAGTCATTTATGTATATTACGAATAGGAGAGGTCCCAGTACTGAGCCCTGCGGCACACCACTGGTGACGGACCTCCAGCTAGAAAAGGACCCTTCCACTAGTACTCTCTGTCTCCTGTTGCCTAGCCAGTTTTCAATCCATCTAGATACGTGTCCCTGTATCCCATGAGCCTTAACCTTTTCTGCCAGCCCACCGTGAGGGACTTTGTCAAACGCCTTACTGAAATCCATATAGAGGACATCAACGGCTCGTCCATCATCAACCGTTTTTGTCACCTCCACAAAAAATTCTACCAGATTCGTAAGGCAAGACCTCCCCTGTTCGAGATCTGTGCTGTTCTCCAACTTCCATTGATCCGCTATTTGCAGGGCTATAAGGAGAGTGCACAGGGGACTGGAGAGAGTGATGATTGTGAACCAATGCTTCAAACAGCTGGCATGGGCACAATAGGCTAAATGGTTTGTATTCTGTATTGTCTCCTTTCTCCTTCATCCTGAAAAGTATCATCTCCAAACTCTCTTTGAGTTAAATTTTATCTCTCTATCCAATCTTCCAATTTGTCCCTGTTTTCCTGAAGTGCCAGCTCTTCCTTTTCCCAGTTGGTCGTGTTCCTGAATTCAACACTGTTTGAAAGTTGGGAAAATGAGTTGGATCTCAGACACTGAATTAGCCACAAAAATTAAAATGTAATTACAACATCTATGGTTTCAATGGGAACCTCTTTGATTATTTCTCTGCCTTTTAATTTGTCCTAAATTCTGTTTTCAGACCAGGACGAGATGGAACAAGCCAGCCAAGAAAGGTGATCTCAGAGGAACAATCTGAAATTAAGTCAATGAATCAAAAACCAAACAAATCAAAATATGATGACACATTTTCTATACATCCCAAAATATGCCAGGTAAAACTTTCTCCATGGTTGATATTCATGTTATAATTACTCCTTAGACATATAGGTGAAGAACATATTTGATTTGATTTGATTTATTATTGTCATATGTATTGATACACATGTATTGTTTCACTGTACAACCAAAGCATTCATAGAGTACATAGAGGAGAAGGAGAGGATGCAGAATGTAGAGTTACAGTCATATCTAGGCTGTAGAGAAAGAGCCACTTAATGGGATGTCCATTCAAAAGTCTGATGGCAGCAGGGAAGAAGCTGTTCTTGAGTCGGTTGGTACATGATCTCAGACTTTTGTACTTTTTTCTGATGGAGAAAGGTGGAAGAGAGAATGTCCGGGGTGTGTGAGGTCCTTAATTATGCTGGCTGCTTTGACGAGGCAGCGGGAGGTGTAGACAGCGTCAATGGCTAGGAGGCTGGTTTGCGTAATGGTCTGGGCTTCGTTCACAACTCTTTGTAGTTTCTTGTGGTCTTGGGCAGAGCAGGAGCAATACCAAACTGTGATACAACCAGAAAGAATGCTCTCTATGGCGTATCTATAAGAATTGGTGAGAGTCATAGTAGACATGCCAAATTTCTTTAGCCTCCTGAGAAAGTCGAGCATTGAGGAGCTTTCTT
The DNA here is from genome assembly GCF_965287045.1 of Carcharhinus amblyrhynchos. NCBI lineage: Eukaryota > Metazoa > Chordata > Chondrichthyes > Carcharhiniformes > Carcharhinidae > Carcharhinus > Carcharhinus amblyrhynchos. The sequence continues at coordinate 584,741 of NW_027649829.1, read as the reverse complement.
AACCAAAGTGTTGGCATGGAGGGACCAGGCCAGGTTATTGGTGATCTGGACACCTAGAAATTTGATGCTGTCCACCATTTCTACCCCATTAATGTAGAAAGGGACATGTCCTCCACCATGCTTCCTGAAGTCGATGATTACATCCTTCGTTTTACTGACATTGAGGGAAAGATTATTGTCCTCACACCAGTTCACCAGATTCTCTATCTCTTTCCTGTACTCTGTCTCATCATTGTTTGAGATCCAACCCACTACGGTGCAGTCATCAGCAAACTTGAAAATCAAGTTGGAGTGCAATACAGGATGAGTACACAGTCTTCATGGGCACTGGTGTTGAGGATAATCGTGGAAGAGATATTGTTACCTTTCATTATTGATTGTGATCTGTGAGTTCGGAAGTCTAGGATCCAGTCTGGAGTTCTACGTTTTGGTCTCCTTTCATAAGAAACAATATAATTGAACTAGAAACAGTTCCAAGTTGGTTCAATCAATTAATTCCTGGGATAGGGAAGTTATCATATGAGGAAAGGCTGGCATGATTCTACTGGAGTTTGGAAAAATGAGAAGTGATCTTATTGAAAGATATACGCTTCTTAGGTGACAAGACAAGGTAGATGCTGAAAAGATGATTCCCATTGTAGGAGTGACGACAATGAAGAGACACGTTTAAAACAAGTTGCTGATTGGAGTCATATTGAGCATTAAAAAAGATGGCTGTGATGGCTGGAGATCAATCATCACAACCCCAGGACAGCACTTCATGGGTTCCTCAGGGTAGCGTCCTAGGCTGAACCATCTTCATTTGCTTCGTCAATGACCTTCCTTTCATTGACCGGTGGGTTGGCACTGGGGACAGCAATCGGACTGGGGGGTGGCAATCGGGTGCGGGATAAGGGAGGGAGAGGCTGCAATGTCTGAGGAGTGGAGGCAGTGACATATCTCTCAGTACACTGTATACACTTGTGCACAGTTCACTGAGAGATTGGGGTGCATGCGCAATAGCACCCCTAAAGCTCAGCAGCAGGCTTCCTGATGTGAATAGGCTCCACCCTCTCTCCCAACTGGCAAGAATCACATTTGGGACCTTTTTTTGCTAAGTGCCATACAGCTGCAACTGAGAGTTGCCAAAGAAGGGTTTAGTTTTCTCCTATTTTCTCTTGCTCGTTTGGCACTGAGGGAACAATCTTACCAAAAATATTCTAATTGTCATAACATTGTGAAAACAGGATCTTCCGCATCAGTCTATTGGGCGAGCCTGGCGCTGCAATCTTCCAGCATTCAATTTTTTTGACAGCGGGGAGATTTGCACCAGTGTTGGGGACAGAGCCTAAGTACACCAGTGAAGCCAGCTTCAGAGCATTTAGGCACCATTTCACTGTACACCCGATCTCTAACTGGGCCAGGAGACCTCCTTACAGGCCTCCCCATGCACATTTGACCCCCACCCCCATCATCAGGGCATTTTCAACCGCCCCCATCCCAGCCCCCCAACACTGCTTGCCGGCATCAATGCATCAGGACCCTCCCAATGAGTCCCCAGGCTGACCACTGACATGACACCCCCATCATGAATCCCTCTGCAGCCCAGCTCTGCAGAGCTTCCTCCTTTCAGAGCCCACCTCCCCCCCGCCCCCCCCCCCCCCCAGTATGCCCCCCTACAGATCTCCTGCCTGCATAAGCCTGCATCATTCTGCTTAGCCCCCTGTCCCCCCATAATAGCCCCACCCCCATATAGGCCCCATCCCTTGGCACTGCACCTGACACACTTCTTGTGGCAGATGGGCACTGCCAGGATGCCAGGTGGGCATTGCTAGGCTGGCAATACCCAATGAGCACTGCCCAGCCATCCCCAGACCACCCAGAGGCTTCAATGCATTCCAATTCCCTCCAGCAGGGCCATGGCACTGATCTCTGTTACTGCAGAGCAGTGGTGATGCTCAGCAGCGTGACATCTCGCCAGCAAGGGAGGAGCATCTGGGAGTGCGGTAATTATATTTAAATGTCATCAATTCTACATTAATAGGTTTGCATCCAGCCTCGCCAGTGAAAAGGGACCAGAAGGATCGTGATGCAAATCAAATTTTTGGCCTCTCAAGCTATGTTCCTGTCTCGCCATTCTGATTGACAGTGCAGTGAGCCAGTAAGATCACACCCATAGATACAGTGTTACAAGAGCAAGACAGAGCCTAGGAATCCTGCAGAGAGTAACTCACCTCCTGACTCCCCAAAGCCTGTCCACTATTTACACAGCACAGGTTCGGAGTGTGATGGAGTACTCTCCACTTGCCTCAATGAGTGCAGCTCCAACAAGACTCAACACCATCCAGGACAAAGCAGCCCTGCTGCACATTCACAAACATTCAGTCCCTCCACCACCGATGCTCAGTGACAGCCGTGTGTACCATCTACAAGATGCACTGCAGGAATTCAAGCAGAACTTTCCAAACCCAGGACTGCTGCCATCTGGAAGGACAAGGGCAGCAAATACATAGTGATACCTCCACCTGGTGGTTCCTCTCGGAGTCACTACCATCCTGACTTGGAAATGTATTGACTGTTCCTTCACTGTCACTGGATTAAAATTACCTCTCTAACAGCACTGTGGGTGTACCTACATCACATGGACTGCAGCAGTGCAAGAAATCAGCGCACTGCCACTGAAAGAGCAATTAGGGATTGGCAATAAATGTGCCCAAACCAGTGAAGCCCACATCCTTCAACTGGATGAATAATAAAAGGCAGACACAGTTCAGCGTCAGTAATCAAACACCATTCAGTGTTAATAATCTAACCACGTTCAGTGTCAATAATCAAACCCCGTTCAGTATCAATAAACAAACCCCGTTCAGTATCAATAAACAAACCCCGTTCAGTATCAATAAACAAACCCCGTTCAGTATCAATAATCAAACCCCGTTCAGTGTCAATAAACAAACCCCGTTCAGTGTCAATAATCAAACCCCGTTCAGTATCAATAAACAAACTCCGTTCAGTGTCAATAATCAAACCCCGTTCAGTATCAATAATCAAACTCCGTTCAGTGTCAATAATCAAACCCCGTTCAGTGTCAATAATAAAACTTCGTTCAGTGTCAATAATCAAACCCCGTTCAGTATCAATAATCAAACCCCGATCAGTGTCAATAATCAAACTCCGTTCAGTATCAATAATCAAACCCTGTTCAGTGTCAATAATCAAACCCCGATCAGTGTCAATAATCAAACTCCGTTCAGTGTCAACAATCAAACTCCGTTCAGTGTCAACAATCAAACCCCGTTCAGTGTCAATAATCAAACCCCGTTCAGTATCAATAATCAAACTCCGTTCAGTATCAATAATCAAACCCCGTTCAGTGTCAATAATCAAACCCCGTTCAGTGTCAATAAACAAACCCCGTTCAGTGTCAATAATCAAACCCCGTTCAGTGTCAATAATCAAACCCCGTTCAGTATCAATAATCAAACCCCGTTCAGTGTCAATAATCAAACTCCGTTCAGTGTCAATAATCAAACCCCGTTCAGTGTCAATAATCAAACTCCGCTCAGTATCAATAATCAAACCCCGTTCAGTATCAATAATCAAACCCCGTTCAGTGTCAATAATCAAACCCCGTTCAGTGTCAATAATCAAACTCCGTTCAGTGTCAATAATCAAACCCCGTTCAGTGTCAATAATCAAACTCCGTTCAGTGTCAATAATCAAACTCCGCTCAGTGTCAATAATCAAACTCTGCTCAGTATCAATAATCAAACCCCGTTCAGTATCAATAATCAAACTCCGTTCAGTGTCAATAATCAAACCCCGTTCAGTGTCAATAATCAAACTCCGATCAGTGTCAATAATCAAACCCCGTTCAGTATCAATAATCAAACCCTGTTCAGTATCAATAATCAAACCCCGATCAGTGTCAATAATCAAACCCGATCAGTGTCAATAATCAAACTCCGATCAGTGTCAATAATCAAACCCCGTTCAGTATCAATAATCAAACCCTGTTCAGTGTCAATAATCAAACCCCGATCAGTGTCAATAATCAAACTCCGTTCAGTGTCAACAATCAAACCCCGATCAGTGTCAATAATCAAACTCCGTTCAGTGTCAATAATCAAACCCCATTCAGTATCAATAATCAAAGTCCGATCAGTGTCAATAATCAAACCCCGTTCAGTATCAATAATCAAACCCCGATCAGTGTTAATAATCAAACCCCAATCAGTGTCAATAATCAAACCCCGATCAGTGTCAGTAATCAAACTCTGTTCAGTGTCAACAATCAAACCCCGTTCAGTGTCAATAATTAATGTCTAGTCTGGGTGGAATTTTCAATTTGGATCAATTGTATTCAACCCAGATCATTCTGATTATCTCTGTGTCATTATTGTTTTTATTACAGAAGAAAGACAGGAAAGATCTGGAAATGGAATCCAAACATGGCATTAATCCTGATCCAGAAGATCATATTTATGAAACTTATGATTTTGCCGAAGATTCTGTTTATGTGAATACATAAACTGAGTGCAAAAGAGACACCCACAGTGTGTGGAGAACACAGAGCCTGAGAATCATTCCAAATGCCTGCTTATCTCCCTGAAATCCATAGGAGATCACTCCCAAGAATTATGTTTGAAGCTCTTGTTATAATCTGATGGAATGTCTTTGAAATGATCTCTCTGAACTGATTCTCTGTGTTTCAGTTTGTCCCTCATTGCTGGAAAACCCCTCTCCATTCTGATTGGGAATGTTTTTAGATGTTGTTTGATGATCCACCAAGACAAATTCAATTCTATCCCTGTGAATATGAGTGAATTTTCATTTTGATACTCACCTTCCTGCCTGTCAGGTTTATAGAATATTCATCTTTAGTGTAGGCTTGTGGAAAGGCAGGGTCAGTGCATAGTTGGACCCATTGCTTAATTTACTTTTGGAATGAAGTTTATTTTCAGATAATATTTGGATTTCAGAATTCATCATAAAGTATCAAAAAACTAACATCCATCTGGGGGGCAGGAAACATGGTTGTAGAACTGGGAGATTCTCTGCAGCACAGAAGTATGATGTGTTGTGATGATACTGTGCCTTTAAGAAATGTATTTTAATCATGTTCTTTGCAGTTTGTAAGCAGACCTTTTCTTTGTTATTGGCCCTGATCTGTCTGCGCCGATGTCCTTCAATTGTTGCTAAAGCCATATAATGGGCCTATTGTTTATTTTTAAGGTAGGCTTAATGCAATGTCCTGGAGTTGATGACCCTTTTGGGAATTGTTGATTTGCAACTGCTTGACAGGTTAGCTAGTACCTTTGGATAGTTTTTTTTTACACAGGAGAAATCCCCTTTCAGTTTAGCAGAAGCTGTTTGGACTCTCGGCTGAAAAGCTGTATTTTTGTGTCTCTCCCTGGTATTGGAAGTCCTACTCCCTGTAAGGTACGACTAGAATCTATAGGCAAACAGTGTCTCTGTATGTCTCAAAGTGGGCAAGAAGTTCCAGGATTGAGGAGACCCAAGCATTTCAATTCCACATCCAAAGGACCGATTCACAGCAGGTGTTGTAAAGCTGCAAGATCCAGCATCATTACTTTTTGTGCTAAGACGAGAACAAGGTTTGTAAGGGTGTTTGTGTTGAAACAGCATTCTTAGCCGTTAAGGTTTATACAATATCATGATTGTTTCTTTTCTTGTTGTAATTAGTAAAGGTTATTGCCAATTGTCTTATATGTTTACTATATTCTTAAATAAACTTTGTTTGAAGAAAGCTCCCTAGTGGGTCATTTGAATCGTATATGTGGAGTGAAACATACCCAAGCCAAAATTCCAAATGCAAAACTTATGGTTTAGGCTGACTTCATAAAACGCCTTGAAGTTTCTGACCTGCATTATAACAGTGTTTACATTCATGTCATCAATGTAACTGTTAACTGACCCTCTGACAGTGTGGCGCTCCTCCAGTACTGACCCACTGACAGTGTGGCGCTCCTCCAGTACTGACCCACTGACAGTGCGGCATTCCCTCAGTACTGACCCTCTGACAGTGCGGCATTCCCTCAGTACTGACCCTCTGACAGTGCGGCATTCCCTCAGTACTGACCCTCTGACAGTGCGGCACTCCCTCAGTACTGACCCTCTGACAGTGCGGCACTCCCTCAGTACTGACACTCTGACAGTGCAGCACTCAGTACTGACCCTCTGACAGTGCGGCACTCCCTCAGCACTGATTCTCTGACACTGCGGCACTCCCTCAGTACTGACCTGTGTGGCACTCCCTCAGTACTGACCTAACTGTGTGGCACTCCCTCAATACTGACCCTCTGACAGTGCGGCACTCCCTCAGTACTGACCCTCTGACAGTGCGGCACTCCCTCAGTACTGGCTGTCTGACAGTGTGGCACTCCCTCAATACTGACCCTCTGACAGTGCGTCATTCCCTCAGTACTGACCCTCTGACAGTGCAGCACTCCCTCAGTACTGACCCTCTCAGTAATGCAGTCCCTCAGTACTGAAGTGACTTTCTGGCTTATGTGCTTTGTGATGAAGAATCCTACATTGACATCACATCTTTCATATTCTCAGCATCTTCTCAAAATGTTTCACAGTCAATGCAAGTTAACTGATCCTGATTCTTTTTAGATGCATCACAGAATCTCACAATCACTTCTCCTGATACAATTTACCCTTCTTTGATCAATATAACTGAGGGGAATTCAACAGTGATAATCTGCTCTGTCGAAAGCTTCCCAGCTTCTAACCTGACCTGGAGACATCTTAATGTCACAATGAACAGAACAAGATCCAACAATGAGCTGCGGTTGGTGATTCCTCACATTACATCCAGGGACACTGAAGATTATCAGTGTGTGGCTGAGAATGAACATGGAGCAGTGGAGGGGTCCATCACCATCACTGTGGAACGTGAGTGTGACAAAACATTCATTTATTTGTTACTATTGCAGTCTGAGTGGAACTATTGGCATCAATTTGATTATTCTCTTGTTTCTTCAGTCCCCATCTCAATGTTTTCCATCCATCTAATTTTTCTCCTTCCTCCTCTATTTTTACTCTCAGGCAGGTCTTTTACAGCTGTTCACACTTGCGGGTTCTTCTTGTCCACCAGATAGCTAACCCACATCACTGGTTTCCTTGTGGCAAGTGATGCATTCAATGGGAAACCCACTGGATGATTCTGCCACCTGCCAATGGGGAGGCCACCTCTGCCACCACAAAACACATGGGGGTTTTGCGGAACTGTCAGTGGGTCAGTACTGAGGGAGTGCCACACAGTTAGAAGGTCAGTACTGAGGGAGTACCACACTGTCAGAGATCAGTACTGAGGGAGTGCCACACTATCAGAGGGTCAGTGCCACAATGTCATTTCCAATCTCCATACCTGACTAACTTTCTCTCTAACTTATACTGAGCAATCCTTTTCATTGCTGAACTTTACCTCTTGATCTCAGTCACTCATTGGTCTTTCTGCCCATCCAGCTCATTCTGAATATCTTCCCAAACCCACATTTCAAAAGCTGTTCTCCTCTGTCCAACTCTCACATCAATAAAGTGGAACACACCACATTGGTGACTGGGTTCAACCTTTAGGCAGCTTCATGCTGATGCTTTTGCACTTCCAGACACTACTTTAGTCAGTGGTTCCGCCTCTTGTAACCTAATCTAACCCAGATTTCATTCTTGATGTAATTGTGGTGTTTATAAGAACATAAGAACTAGGAGCAGGAGTAGGCCATCTGGCCCCTCGAGCCTGCTCTACTATTCAATGAGATCATGGCTGGTCTTTTCATGGACTCAACTCCACTTACTCACCCCTCACCATAACCCTTCATTCCTTTACTGTTCAAAAATTTATCTTAAAACATTCAATGAGGTAGCCTCAACTGCTTCACTGGGCAGGGAATTTCACAGATCTTCACTGGGCAGGAGATTCCACAGATCTTCACTGGGCAGGAGATTCCACAGATCTTCATTGGGCAGGGAATTCCACGGATCCTCACTGAGCAGGGAATTTCACGTATCTTCACTGAGCAGGGAATTTCACGGATCTTCACTGGGGAGTGAATTCCACGGATCTTCACTGGGTAGGGAATTCCAGAGATCCTCACTGAGCAGGGAATTTCACGGATCTTCACCGAGCAGGGAATTTCACAGATCTTCACTGAGCAGGGAATTTCACAGATCTTCACTGAGCAGGGAATTTCACAGATCTTCACTGAGCAGGGAATTTCACAGATCTTCACTGGGGAGGGAATTCCACAGATCCTCACTGAGCAGGGAATTTCACAGATCTTCACTGGGCAGCGAATTCCAAAGACGAGACAAGGTTCATCATACTCATTCACAATGATTTGTGCCGTCAACTCATTTATCTTGTTTTGAATGCTCCGAGCATTCAGATGAAGTGCCCTTATGCTAGTGTTTGTATCTTCTTTTTGAATTCTAACACTTCCATTAAACATCTCCTGAATTCTCTTTCCTTTTAACTTTTTTCCTGATTTTTATTGCAGTTGGAACTTTCTCCCCACATTTTACCCTTGTTCCTTCTCGGGCTTCTTACGTAGGTTCCCATCCCCTATGTAGTTTAAACTGTCCCCAACCGCACTAGCAAACACTCCCCTTCGGACATTAGTCCCAGGCCTGCCCAGGTGTAACCCATCCAATTTGTACACATCGCACCTCCACCAGAACCAGTCCCAATGCCCCAAGAATCTGAAACCCTCCCCCTGACACCACCTCTTCAACCACATATTTAACCGATATATCCTGTCATTTCTACCCTGACCCGTACATGGCACCGGTAGTAATCCTGAGATCACCACCTTTGAGATCTCTTAACTTTCTTCCTAGCTTTGTGTATTCTGCTTTTAGGACCTCACCTCGTTTTATACCTATGTATGTTTTGTACCAATGTGTACTACGACCACTGGCTGTTCACCCTTCCCCTTTAGAATACCCTGCAGCCGCTCCAAGACATTCTTATCCCTAGCACCAGGGAAGCAACATACCATCCTGAAGTTTCCTTTGCAGCCACAGAAACATCTGTCTATTCCCCTTACAATTGAATCCCCTGTAACTACTGCACTGGCACACTTTTTACCCCTTCCCTCTGCAGCAGAACAAGTTTGGCTGCTGCTGCTTTCCTTAGAGAGTTCATTCCCCTCGACAGTATCCAAAATGGTATACCTGTTTTGCAGGGGAATGGCCACAGGAGATTCCTGCACTACCTACCTGTTTCTCTTGCTCTGTTTGGTGGTCACCCATTTCTTTTCTGCCTGCGGAGTCTAAACCTGGGTGTGACCACCTCTCTATACATGCTATTCACGATACTTTCTGACTCGCGGATGCTCCACAGTGTCTCCAGCTGCTGCTCCAGTTCTGAAACTCGACCTTCCAGAAGCTGTAGCAAGAGACCCCTGTAACAGAGGATTGCAGGTATCCACATTGTCACCTCAGAATCAGAAGTTGCGGGTTCAAGTTAAAAAGTTAATTTATTAGTGTCACAAGTAAGGCTTACATTAACAGTGCAATGAAATTACTGTGAAATTCCCTAATCGCCACACTCCGGCGCCTGTTCAGGTCAATGCACTTAACCAACACATCTTTGGACCATGACAGGAAACCAGAGCACCCAGAGGAAACCCACATGAACACAGAGAGAATGTGCAAATCCCACACAGACAGTAACCCAAGCCAGGAATTGAACCTGGGTCTGTGGCTCTGTGAAGCAACAGTGCTAACTACTGTGCCACTGTGCTGCATTCATCTAACTCCATAAACCTAAGCTCATAATAAATGCTGACAGTCCTCATGCACTGAGGTTTCTAACTGACAACCTTGTTTGTCCTCACAGATTTGAGTTCAATGAAAAACCTGAATTAAAATGCTAATGGAACTATTGCTGACTCTCAAAAAACCTATCTGGTGAACAAATGTACTTCAGGGGAGGAAATCTGCCATTCTTTCCTGGCCTGGCCTACATGACTCCAGAGCCACAGCAATGGTTTGTTTGTGTGCCCCCTGAAATGGTCACATCAGGCACTCAGTTCAAGTGCAATTAAGGATGTGCACATAATATTGGCTCACATCAATGAATAGAAAATAGTCTGATGTTGAAGACACTGCACCGACTTGGTGCATTATTCCTGGTTTGTTTGTTTTTCCATTTCTAACCATTAAAGAACACCCAAGACAGATTATCCAGGGATTTATCTTGTTGATTGATATCTGTGGGATATTGTTCTGTGCAAATTGGCATCAAATATGCTAAATAAATGCTGGTCATTGTTTAATGTTGGGAACAATCTTGATGGGAGAAAACTGAAACTGGAATTTATCCTGGAGAAACATTGAGCTGTTGTTTGGGAGTCTCTCCTTCAACACTTCAGAATAAACTAGATCTTCCACATTGTTGTGATGTTTACTTCAGTGCCCAGGACACATTGATCATTCCATTAGTTGCTGTTAGCCTTCTTTCAGTGTCCAAGGTGGTGATGGAGCTTCTTCTTGAACAGGTTCAGTCCCGTGTGGTGAAGGTGCTCCCATGGCGCCGATAGGGAGGGAGCTCCAGGATTTTGACCCAGTGACGATGAAGAAATGACCGATATATCTCCAAGTGGGGACTTTGTGTGTGAGACTGGGAGAGGAACTTGGAGGTGATGGTTTTCCTCATGTTCCTGCTGCCCTTGTCCTTCTAGAGGAGGCTGGGGGTTGTGGCTTTGGGAGGTTTTATTGAAGAATGTGGCAATGGGGGCAGAAGAGAAAGAAGACTTGTTCTCCTCCTTGTCCTCTCACCCTCCTCTAGGAAGCTTCAATCCCAGACAATAAATTAATTCTTTAAAACTCCTTCAGAATAAATCCAACTGTTTATCCCAGCTCAAGAAAGATTTCACTCCAACATTTCCTTCTCTGAGCTTCCTTCATGTGATTTTTCACCCAATAAGCTGAACTGAACCAAAATTTTCAAATCTTAACAGTTTTTTCCTCTAACTTTGCTGCTCGGGGCAGGGAAGGGGCCAGAGACAGATGACCAATCTGGAACCAGGCCCCTCTGATCAAAGCGAATCCTGAATCGGGGGCAGGGGGGTGCGCAGGACAGTGAGTATTACGGGATGTGGGACATGGTAACCAGCAGTAACCAACCACTGGGCCCAGCTGGTGAAAGTGGCAGGGAAAGAGACCACTGGACGGGCAGGATGACCACTGATTGACAGTATACTAACCAATCAGCAGCAGGGGCAGGATCACACTAGATCCTCACAGTAAACACTACACCCTTGAACTGTCTCAATTCCCACTCCAGTAATACTCAGTATATTAACAAATTCAAGGGAATTTGACACTTAGTTTTATCCTCTGGTAGTGGGGCAGGTAGTCAGTGGGAAGAGAAGCCAGTGGGGTGGTCAGTGAAAGAGTTGTGTGGTCAGTTCGAGGTGGGGGGCAGGGGGAATGGGTTTGAACAGCATGTCCAGATTTTGCAGTGATATTATCAGTGAAAAAGGATAGCTTCACCATCAATACTCCACTGAAACTGACAACAACGTCTAGAGTCCACACATGTGCAGGTAACACGAAGTTGTAAGATTGAATTAAAAACAGAAAATGCTGGAAAATCTCAACAGGTCAGCCTCCATTTCGAGTTTAGATTAACCTTTGTCAGCGTATTTTGCTTTTATGTAAGAGATTGAATGTTCCTCTGGAGTATACCAGTGAGGTACTACACCTCCATAAGTAATCAGCGGATTCAGAAAGATCTCCACTTTTAACACTGTTACGGTAAAAATCTTTGCAGATTGTAAATATGCTCGATGTGGCATCTTGCTGAATGAGATATAGCTGGATTTTGAAATTGAATTAATTTCCTAATTGCTGCTAAATAAATGTACTGGCCCTCGAAAGCAGATTTCCAATTTGCACAATGTCAAATCCCACCAACATGATTTTAAAAAATCTACTTTTTAAAAATTGAATTTTGTTTAATTTACTACACTTATAGTTATCATCCAGTCCCCGCCCTTTCTGATCAAAGCCAATCCTGAGTTTTGTGTGTGTGTGTGTGTGTGTGTGTGTGTGTGTGTGTGGAGGGGGGGGGGAGGTGGGATTGCGGGACAGTGAGTATTATGGGATGTGGGATATGGTAACCAGCAGTAACCAATCACTGAGCACAGCTGGTGAAAATGGCAGGGAAACAGACCATGTGTTGGAGGGGACGGGGAGGATGAAGAATTTTGAACTCCTTGGTTTGCTGTGATTGGTTGCTTTACCTTCTTGTTGTCCAAAAGATACCCTTGAGTTAGTGCAAGATTTACACTGTCATTGGCAAAACAGGACACGCCAGATATCACTCAGTCTCTATTAACAGCTTTCTTCTAGATCAGCAGAGCGCGTCATTGTTTTACAGAACAGATAACTGTGTTGCTCAAATTGGGAAATGAGTATTCATCCCAATCTTGAGCATTAACTGTCAAGAATCACTTATTAAATCACAATAGTGGGTTGATATTCCCTTCCCTGACCCAGGTTCAGTGCTGGACAGTCCCGTTCCCCAGAAGGTTTTCTTCTCCAACCGCACCATCCTGATGCTCAGGTGCTATTACCACAAGGCCCTGTGATTCACCCCAAAAAAGGCTCCATTGCCGAAGGGTCTTCATTATATGCTTTATTCCGATTGATCCCAATTCTATTTTGATTCCTAGAAGAGAAAAGCCAGCAGAGTTCAGGTTATGTGAAAAGAATCCAACACTTTGGACAAATGAGTGAAGGAGCCGTTCAGGAGCACAGACCCATTAAATTCCACTCAACATCCTGGTACCAATGGCAGCTGGAAAATGGGTCACAGGAGCTTGGGTAAGAGTTGGGCAAGGAGATGGAGACATTGAGGGAGACAAGAAAATCCAAGCTGGCCGTCCCAGTGATTGAAACCACTGATGGGAATGTCACAGGGTGTCAACTTAACCACAAATGGAGACTGAGCAATAACTTGCAATTATATAGCAGCTTTAAAAGTTAAAGATAATTTATTAATCACAAGTAAGGCTTACACTAACAGTGTAATGTGGTTACTGTGAAATTCGCCTAGTCGCCACATTGTGGTACCCCTCCCTGGACATTGTGAATCGTCTGGTTCAGTCTCAGAAAATCTCGATATCTGACCCCCCTCTACCCCATGGGGTGAATCACGGGGCCTTGTGACAACAGCACCTGAGGATCAGGATGGTGTGGCTGGAGAACAAAACCTCCCGGGGAATGAGACTGTTCGGATCAACGCATCTAACCAGCACATCTTTCAGATTGTGGGAGGAAAACAGAGCACCCGGAGGAAACCCATGCAGACATGGGGAGAACATGCAAACTCCACAGAGTGACCCAAGCCAGGAATCGAATCCAGGTCCCTGGCGCTGTGAGGCAGCAGTGCTAACCACTGTGTCACCATGCCACCCCCCCGCCCCCCAAATTACCAAGATGCTTTACAGGAGCGAACATCAAGCAAAATACGTGCACTCAGGCATTGAGAAAATAATAGTTCAAGTGATCAAATAAAAGGTAGGTTTTAAAGAGTGTCTGAAAAGAGAGAGAGAGAGAGAGCGGTGGAGAGGTTTAGAGAATTCCAGAGTTTAGGGCCCAGCCAGCTGAAGGCATGGCCACTAACAGTTAAGCGATGGTAATGGGGGAATATTCATGAGTCTGGAATTAAAGGAGTGCTGTGATTTCAGAGGGTTGTAGGGGCTGAAGGATAGGGAAGGGGTGAGGCCATAGATGGATTTGAATAGGAGAATGAATGGAGGTCAGGCAAATACAGTGGGTGGTGGGTGAATAGGACTTGGTAGAGTGCTGTGCAGCAGAATTTTGGATGCGTTCAAGTTTATAGAGAGAGCAAGGTGTATTGTCATTCAGAGGAGCTTTGGAATAGACAAGTGTGGTGATAATAAAAGCATAGATGAAGGTTTCAGCTGATAAGCTGAGGCAGGATGGCGCTGAGGTGGTGGTGGGCAGCCTGGGTGATGGGGAGGTGCATTGGATGGGGGGTGGGGGGAGCTCAGCTTAGGGTCAGACCCCGAGATTGTAAATCCGCTGGTTCAGTCTTAGACACTGTCCAGGGAGGGGTGATGGAGTCAGTGACTGGGGAACAGAGCAAGGATCAGAGGGTGGAGAAAGGTCAGAGGAGAAGGGACAAGGGGATTTTAGCTGTGGGCTGGTGAGTTGTTTGGGACAGAGATTAGGTGAGTGTGTATTAACTGTGTGATAGAGGGAGCCACACATTCCTACCAAGTCCTGCTCTTCACCTTCAGTTCAGCAGCTAAAGGATGATAACAAGCTGGAAGTAACTGGATAATCCCACACAGCTCAAAGTGTATCACTGCACACAATATCCCCACAATACCCAATGTAATGAAGCAACACTAGAATTCACAATGGGAACCGCAGAACATTCCAGAACTCACCGTCTTTGTGGCTTTCGGATTACGGAAACCCCAATTACAACAACCACCAACAAAATCACAAGAATGATGATTCCCAATCCAACTCTTGCTCCAATAGAGAGTGCAGGACCTAGAGACAGGAAGAAGTCATTAACATACTGGGACACACTAACAAAACTAACAGCAGAGACCTTGAGCACCGAATGTTTCAGAACCACCCCCAGTACAAACAGATCCCTGGTTAATTCTAGTCCTGGAGGGATGTGGGAGGTTAGATATCAATAATCACAAATTCTAACTGAGGCCAATATAAAGTGCAGTTTCTGGAGAGAGTCTGTTTTGAACATAAAATGTGTTTCAAAAGTCAATGCTACAGCACCTGAGGTTCCCTTTGATTGAATTTCTTTCTCTCTATAATAGGTTCTGCAAAATAATAGAGATAGCGTTCGGAATTAGAGAATAGAGATGATTCTCTGATCCCACCAGCAGCACAACACCACCCATGGGTTTCCCGCCGGCATGGGTGACATCAGTGGGAATTCCCATTGACAGTGGTGGGATCAGAGAAAACTACACGCCACCTCCCGCCAGTGGGAAACACGCTGCGGGGAGGCTGGAGAATTTTGCCTGATGTCATTGCCCCATTAGACTCCTAGTCCTAGATTGGCTTAAAGCTGCTGTTATAAAATAGAATCCTCTTCCAGGCCAATGTCCTGAGTATTGAAGCAATGGTCACACTTGACCTGCTACAGCAGGTGGGCTACATTGTCCGCATGCCCGACACAGGATTGCCGAAACTAGTGCTCTACACCGAGCTCCACAATGGCAAGCGATCACAAGGAAGACAGAGGAAATGCTACAAGGACACTCTGAAAACTTCCCTAAATAAATGCAACATCTCCATCATTATGTGGGATCACTTATCTTAGAATGCACAAACTGAAGAAGCATCCGTGAAGGCACCAATCACCTTGAGTGTTATCGACTGGAGCTCATGGAGGCCAAGCGTAAACAGCAGAAGGACAGCACAGGATCCAGTGCGTTCCACCCACCCACCACATCAAACGCCACTTGCTAGACCTGTGGCAGAATCTGCAGGATTGGATTATTTAGTCGCCGCAGAGTCCATCTCCCCGGAGTGGATTAAGTCATCCTCAACATAGAGGGACTGCCGTAGAAGGAGACGACAAAGAGACCTCAAAAATGGCCATTCTGATCACATCACCTCTCTCTCAATAATGAGTTTTCAATTGATGATAACTGATTAACTCAGGTAGACAGAGCTTGATTATTGTATCTTGGCCTAGGTGATCCATTTCTTTAATGTCCCAGCTACCACTTCTGAATGGACCATTCCTCCTTGTGAGCTCAGAAGGAAATTATCTTCTATATAACATTCTATATTGTTGTGGTAGACTTTCTGTCTCTGTGTGAAAGATATCTTTACAGAAATGCAAATAGCGAGAGAAAAGTTACAAGCTTCAGTTTATCTTTGAAGCTGTTCTTGTAAAATTCCACAGGAGGTTGTCTTGACATGTCCCAGTTGTAATCTGCATTGAACATGTGCAGAAACTGACCAACTTGTAATGCCAGGTGTCAGGTGACTTGTAGCAGCCACCTTAAGTAAATAAGACCATAAGAAATAGGAGCAGGAGTAGGCCATCTAGCCCTTCGAGCCTGCCCCGCCATTCAATAAGATCATGGCTGATCTGTCGTGGCTCAGTTCCACATTCCCGCCCTCTCCCCATAACCCTTAATCCCCACACTTATCAAAAACCCATCAACCCGTGTCTTAAAAATATTTAGCGAGGCAGCCTCCACCACCTCAACAGGCAGAGAATTCCACAGATTCACCACCCTTTGAGTGAAGAAGTTCCTCCTCAACTCCGTTCTAAACCGCCCCCCCCTTTATCTTGAGGCTGTGCCCCCTAGTCCTACTGTCCTTTCTGAGCGGGAAGAGTCTCTCCACCTCTATCCTATCCATCCCATTCATCATCTTATACGTCTCAATGAGATCTCCCCTCATTCTTCTAAACTCTAACGAGTACAAGCCTAGTTTATTCAGCCTCTCCTCATAGCTCAACCCCCTCAACTCTGGTATCAGCCTAGTAAACCTCCTCTGCACTCCCTCCAAGGCCAAAATATCCTTGCGTAAGTACAGCGACCAAAACTGCACACAGTACTCCAGCTGCGGCCTCACCAATACCCTATACAGCCGCAGCAAGACCTCCCTACTTTTATATTCAATCCCCCTCGCTATGAAGGCCAGCATCCCATTAGCCTTCCTGACCACCTGCTGCACCTGCAGGCTGGGTTTTTGCGACTCATACACAAGGACCCCGACGTCCCTCTGCACCGTCGCCTGTTGCAGTTTTTTGCCACGTAAGTAACAGTCCTTCCTACCATTATTCTTATCTTTACTTCTTTTAAAAAGTCCTTTTAAAGAACAGAGTCAGTTCAAAATGACCTGCCATTTTTACAGGCTAGGTCTGCAGAGTCAGGAAATCCCCCAATTGTGCACACCCAATTATCAATCCAGGATTACTGGTCCAGTACTATAATCATTGCACTAACTGT
Source organism: Carcharhinus amblyrhynchos (assembly GCF_965287045.1). Taxonomy (NCBI): domain Eukaryota; kingdom Metazoa; phylum Chordata; class Chondrichthyes; order Carcharhiniformes; family Carcharhinidae; genus Carcharhinus; species Carcharhinus amblyrhynchos. Next base: position 567,747 of record NW_027649829.1, on the reverse strand, counting down.
GATATATGTGTATACAATATATATGTTTGGGGGGGTGGGGCAGTGTTGGGGTGTGGACTGCCCCTTTAAGAGTATGGATCAGGTAAAACTTGGAGAATATCTTGAAGAGATTGCAAGAGCATGGCCTACAGTCAAGAAAGAGAAATGTGAGTTCTTCAAGGACTCCATGGAATACCTAGGTCATGTAATAGATGGCGATGGATTACACAAGGCATGCAAGAGAATGGAGGCCATCCTGAAGGCCCCAAGACCAGACAACATGTCCAAATTGAGGTAATTTTTGGGACTTATCAATTACTATGGCAAGTTGGTTCCAAATCTTGCAACGGTGTTGAAACTAATGCACCAGTTGCTGGGAAAAGGATGGCCATGGAAGTGGACAAAAGACTGTGAGGAGGCCTACTGGGAGGTAAAGCTAGCTTTGAAGAGGTTGGAAATGCCGGTTCACTTCAATCCAAAGTTACCACTGTAGCTGGCATGCAACACATCGTCCTATGGGGTTGGGGCCATCCAATCTCACATTATGCCAAAAGGGGAAGAAAGATCTATCACAGAAGTGGGCGTTGGTGCTGTCAGCATAACCATGCAAGACTCAGTACCATTAGCAATGTGGATGCTCTGTCAAGGCTGCCTTTGCCTGGAGATAAGGATGCTCCTGGCTGGAATTTGAAAATAATGTACTTCACACAGGAAAGGTAAAATTCCGGTAACTCCTAAACAAATGCTGAATGCCACCCAGAACGATCTGATCATGAGCCAAGCAGTGGACCTTGTCCTGAGAGGGAGACTGAGTAGTAGAAACTATCTGGAGTCGCAGCCCGTATATGTACTGAAGATGGGAGTTGTCTGTTTTGGATGGATGTTTCTTATGGGGCACAAGCGTCGTCATTCCCCCATCCTTAGGGGGAGAGTTGCTGAATCAGGTGCACCAAGGGCAGCCTAGGGTGGTGCCAATGAAAGAATAGCGAGAAGTTATTTTTGGTGGCCAAATCTAGAAGCACAGTAAGTAGTCTCACAACACCAGGTTAAAGTCCAACAGGTTTATTTGATAGCACAAGCTTTCAAAGCGCTACTGTTTCATCAGATGAGTGGCACTCAAGCTTGTGCTACCAAATAAACTTGTTGGACTTTAACCTGGTGTTGTGAAACTACTTACTGTGCCTACTCCAGTCCAACACCAGCAACTCCACATCAATCTAGATGCATAAATTGAAGACAAAGTGGGATTATGTGAATCCTGCGCTTTGGTACAGAAGGTGCCCTTGTCACCTCTACATCCATGGGAATAGCCCCAATCACCATGGTAGCATATCCACATTGATCCTGCCGGGCCAGTATAAGGGCAGATATTCTTGGTGTTAGTGGATGCCCACTCCAAGTGGTCGGAGGTCATGATTATGAAGTCCACATCAATGGAGTCAATGCTAGACAAACTCAATGTGATATTTGCCCGGTTTGGTAATCCGAAACGAGTGATCAGTGACAGTGCACCCAAGTTTGTGGCACTTGGAGCACCACAGAATCAGACACACGAGGTCGGCCCCATATCACCCGGCGACACACAGCCACCTGAGGTCTGGTGGAATGATTTGTTCAGACCTTGAAATCATCTCTGAAGTTGTCGCAATGGGAGGGGTTGTTCAGGCAACAGATAAATAAATTCCTGAGTATGTACCACAATGCGCCACAACTCAGTACTCATTGGTTTATAATTAGCAGTTATTCCCCAGCACAGACTATGGGCCAGATTTTACCAATTGGAGGCTAAGTGCCTGTTGGAGTTTAACCTGGTGTTGTGAGACTTCTTAATGTTGAGTTACAGACTGGAATCTAATTGAGGGGTTCGGGTTGGTTTATGTACAGAATAATAGATACCTGATAGTGTGTTGCAGTCTGGAATCTAATTGAGGGGGTCAGGTGGTTTATATATCGAATAACAGATATCGTTGGACAGCCTGCAGCATCTTCCTGGCCTTCCGCTGGCGTCTGCCAAAGGAGGGGGCAGGTTCAGATGGATCTCTGGTTGGGGGAGGGGGGGAGGGGGGGAGTGGGGGAGGGGGGGGAGGGGGGAGTGGGAGAGGGGGCGAGTGGAGGGGGAGAGGATGGACTTGGGAGAATCTCCACCACTCCCCCCCAAAAACCAAAGATCCATCTGAGCCCAACCCCCCTCCCAGCAGAAGGCCAGGATTTTAACCTGGTGTTGTGAGACTTCTTGTGTTTACCCCAGTCCAACACCAGCATCTCCACATCAACGAGTGCAGGTCAGAAGGATGATGGAGGGACAGCAGCAATCCAGATAGGTTAGGGGTGTGCTCTGCCGAGGGTGGGGCCTGCCTCCCGGGGGAGGGGAGGGTCTGATCACAGGGTGGTCTGACCATGGAGGGGAGGGGCAGGGGGCCTGCCAGGGGGCTTTGCCTCCTGGCCGGGGGGGGGGGGGGGGGGAGAATCTGCCTCCCAGGGCATTCGGATCGCAGGGGGGCGGGTCTGCCAGGGTGCTTAGCGGGGTGTCTGCGAAGGGTGTTGGAGGAGGATGGGCTTCGGAGGTTCCCCTGCAGAATAGGAATACACTTCGGATTTTTATCCTGCAAGTTGATAGCAGCGTGGATCCAAAATGGATCCAAAGATGGTAAAATGGGATTTGGCGGTAGGGGTGGGCGCGCAGTTCATTGATTCGATTTAAATGCATGATAATGCATTTAAATCAGCCAGCCGCCCGATTGGGGCGCGGACCAGATCTGCATCCAAAGCAGGTGTTGGTAAAGGCCGCGATCTGCTCGGTTTCGGGTGCAGATTGCGTTACAGGTCCAACACCCAAATTTATCACGATTTTGCATCCAAAAACAGACGTGAATTTTTGATAAAATCGGGCCCTATGAGTAACACAGTCTCAAGTAGAAAATCAAAATCACTATCCCGTGATGTCCCTCCTCCTCCCCAAATCCCTATCCCTGCTTCCCCCCAATTCTATCACCATCCCCAGCTGTTGGTGCTGTCCCCCACTTCCTCATCTCCCTCTCAGCTGTCATTCTCCTGTGCCTCTCCCTTCCTGTCTCCCATCCCTCTCTCTACATAAAATCCATCCCAAACCCCATGATTCGATTCCAGACACTCCTGATATCTCTTATTCTGTATATAACTACCCCGAACCCTTTGCCTAGATTCCAGTTTGTAACTTGCATCTGGGTATCTGATATTCTAAATATAAACCACCCTGAACCCCTCGATTAGATTCCAGTCTGCAACTCACTCCCGGGTATCTGTTATTCTATATATAAACCACCCCAAAACCCTTGATTAGGTTCTAGACTGTAACTCATTCCAGGGTATTTGTTATTCTATATATAAACCATCCCAAACCTCTCAATTAGATTCCAGACGGCAATTCACTCCTGGGTATCTGTTATTCTATATATAAATCTCCCCGAACCCCTCGATTAGATTCCAGTCTGTAACTCACTTCCAGGTATCTGTTATTCGATATATAAACCACCTGACCCCCTCAATTAGATTCCAGACTGCAACACACTATCAGGTACCTATTATTCTGTACATAAACCAACCCGAACCCCTCAATTAGATTCCAGTCTGTAACTCACTCCCGGGTATTTGTTATCCCATATATAAATTACCCCAATCCCCTTGATTAGATTCACTCTCAGATATCTGTTTTTCTATATATAAACCACCCTGAATCCCTCAATTAGATTCCAGTCTGTAACTTACTCCCATGTATTGTTTACTCTGTATATAACCATGTCAAATCATTCGATTAGATTCCAGTCTGTAATTCACCCTCACCTATTGTTTATTCTACATATAAATACCTCAAACCCCTCAACTGGGTTCTGTAACCTTGTCCAATAGTTGACAAACTCACTAAACAGAGTCCAAAATCAGGGGTTATAGTTTGAGGATAAGGGGTAAACCTTTTAGAACTGAGTGAAGAGAAATTCCTTCACCCAGAGAGTGATGAATGTGTGGAACTCACTACCGCAGAAAGTAGTTTAGGCAAAAATGTGTGATTTCAAGAAGTAATTATATACATCTCTTGGGACTAAAGGGATCAAGGGATATGAGGGGTCAGGATATTGAATTTGATGATCACCCATGATCATAAAGAATGGTGGAGGCTGGCTTGAAGGATCAAATGCCCTACCGCTGTTTCTATTTTCTATGTATGTCAGCAATGTTTAAAATATTGTTTACCTGAATAAGAGTTGTGCCTTGCCTGCCCGTCTCCTGTACTTGCTGATCGTGTTTCTTTAGAAGATAAAGTTGAATTTTCTGGAAAGTAAAGTTCACCCATTAACTATATTTCACAGCAGAGGCCAGGATATTGGAGCTTGGTTTGTAGTAATCCAGCAGGTCCAACCTCGTCCACAGCTGGAAATATCCAGTCCTGCTGTTGTGAATGGAGATTTGATTGAGCACCAAACTCTCCATTCTCGACAGCAGTAGTAACAGGGCACGTGAGACTGGAGAATTCCAGCCCAACTCTTTGTATCATCCCCATCACTGCTTCCATCCATACCTTTCCCCCAGTGCCGTTTATATCCAATTCTTCTTAACTGCATTCATATTATTCATTCTCTCCCTGTATCCTAGCCTTGTAGCAGTTCAAAGCTCTTCTGTAAGAATTTTTGTTCACGCGGTTACGGAAAAACAGCAGCATGTTTAATGACAGGTGAAGGCTATACAGAGGCTTGCAGCCTCATGGCTGCAGTCAACTTCCAAGGTTGATCTGGAACAGCAACACCTGCTTACCAGGATGATTCCCCACCTTGCTCCCTGATTGGTTCACCAGGTCATGTGACCCTTACTCTGCAGACTGAACCTTAAATGGACAATCACCATACCTACTCATTACCATACCCATGTCAACTCCAAACTAATGGGGGTGGGGAGAAACGACATTGGATCAGGATATTGAATGTGATGATCAGCCAGGATCATAATGAATGGTGGAGGCTGGCTTGAAGGGCCGAATGGCCTAACCCTGTTTCTATTTTCTATGTATGTCAGCAACGTTTGAAATATTGTTTACCTGAATAAGAGTTGTGCCTCGCCTGCCCGTCTCCTGTACTTGCTGATCGTGTTTCTTTAGGAGGTGAAGTTGAATTTTCTGGAGAGTAAAGTTCATCCATTAAGTAGATCTTATAGCAGAGACCAGGTTTGATTGAGTTTGGTTTGTACAAATCTAGCAGGTCCAAACCCATGGCCTTTACAAAACACAATTTATCTTCTATCTGCCGCTTTCCAGGTTGCTGGGGGGGGCGTGGGGGGCAGAGGAGTGCTGTCACTGGAAACACTTTCTCCTTATTTACTCTATCCAAACCCCTAATGATTTTGAATGCCTCAGTTAGATCTCCCCCTTAATCTTCTCAGCTCTGAGGAGAATAATCAAAGCTTCTCCAGTATCTCCACATTAACTGAAGTGCCTCATGCCTGCGAATATTCAAGTAAATCCATACTGCACCCTCTGCAATGACTTTGTGTTTGAGCTTGGGCAGCATGGTGTCACAGTGGTTAGCATAGCTGCCTCATAGTGTCAGGGACCCAGAATCAATTCCTGTCTTGGGTCCTGGGAACGTGGGGTTTGTACGTTTTCTCCCTGTCTGCATGGGTTTCCTCCAGGTGGTCTGGTTTCCTCCCACATTCCAAAGATGTGCGGGTTAGGTGGATCGAACATGTTAAATTGCCCCTTAGTGTCAGGGGGCTAGCTGAGATAAATGCATGGGAATAGGGCCTGCGTGCGATTGTGGACGATGCAAACTCGATGGGCTGAATGGACTCCTTCTGCACTGCACTATGGGATTCTATGATTCTAAGCAACCTTGGGTTCCTCAATGATTAATATTTCCCAAAATCACTTTGAAGTCATTCTGCCACATTTATTGGTTTTGGATCACTTTGTGACCCATTTCCACTATATTCTCAGATGTATGGCCAAGATTTCATTCAAAAAACTTTCAATATAAAAAATCACTTTTTTCAGAGCTGTAGGGTTTATTACAACATTTCCAGGTGTAAACTGTCACAGTATTATGTTTGAACGCAAGACAATTCACCTTTTTTATCCATATCCAGAAATCCAATTTCAGATGTCCACACCCCAACACATTGGAATCTCACAAGTTTTCCTCAAATTGCATTGTTACAACATAGAAACAGGCCATTTGGCCCATCTGCTCTGTACCACATGAGCTTTCTCCTCCATTGGCTGGAATTCTCACACTTCGTCCACGGCTGGAAATATCCAGACCTGCTGTTGTGAATGGAGATTTGATTGAGCTCAAAATTCTCTTCTCAACAGCAGCAGTAACAGGGCACATGAGACCAGAGAATTCCAGCCCAACTCTTTGTATCATCCCCATCACTGCTTTCATCCATACCTTTCTCCCATTACGGTTTATATCCAATTCTTCTCAAATGCACTCATATTATTCATTCTCCCCCTGTATCCTAGCCTCGTAGCAGTTCAAAGCTCTTCTGTAAGAATTTTTGTTCACTCATTCAAGGAAATACTGCAGTATGTTTAATGACAGGTAAAGGCTATACAGAGGCTTGCAGCCTCGTAGCTGCAGTCAACTCCCAAGGTTGTTCTGGAACAGCAATATCTGCTTACCAGGATGATCTCCCACCTTGCTCCCCCATTAGTTACCTGGGTCATGTCACCCTTACTCTGCAGACTGAACCTTAAATGGACAATTACCACTCCTGCTCATTACCATATCAATCTTTCTGGCCAACCAAATAAACAAAATCAAATTAATTGAGGGACAAATTAAAAGAGTTTCCTTTTCTATGAATGTTATGCTTTGTCTGTATAGTGCACAAGAAACAACACTTTTCACTGTACATTAATACATGTGATAATAATAAATCAAATCAAAATCAAAACCAAATCAAAAGGAGGGGAACTGCCCGAAAACAAAGGACAAAATAGAAAGGAAATCTAAAAATTAAATTAAAATGTGTTTAAAGGGATCAATAAAGCATCCCAGCCCCTGCGGTGCCTAGCGGTCATGGAACATAACAGTGCCCTTGGACACCGCATGCTTAATGTCCCTCTCCAGAGACACCCAGTTGCGAGTATAGCTGTAATAGAGGGCAGACAGTCAGGTCAGATGACTCCTTCAGTCATCTGCTGCCTGGATCTGTTTATGGCGAATTTTGCCAGGCCCAGGAGCAGGTTCACAAGGAGGTCCTCCTCCATCCCTGCTCCCTCCTCCGCACTGGGTATCCATAGATAAGGAGTGTAAGACTGAAGTGCAAACAAAACATCAATAAAAGACTCTTAAGGAAACAAAAAATGGTTATGCAGTCTATAACATGAGACACAGATATGGTCCATAGACTCCACAAGATTGCAAAAAGGGCAGGGCTCTAGGGTACCCATGAACCAATGCAACCTATGATTGCACGGTACTCCTGCATGCACCAATCTCCACCCAGGTCCCCAAGGTAATGGGGGAGGATCCCTCCGGAGAGGGACTTCCGCTGGGGACCTTCGCTGTCAGGTAACAACAGGGCCTGTAAAGGTGTCAGGTGAGGTACTGGAAGGTATGCAGCAGCAGCTCGGTTCATTTACCACATCCCTGTATCAACCCCAAACTAATCCCATCACCTCAATTTTTCCCAGTTGTCCTACATCTTTCCAAACTCATCCCACTGCCAATTGGACAGTGCATTGCTGCATCATGGCTGGCAAACGGGATTATTGATCTGGATAATGGTGCTTGAATCTCTATAATAGGATTCAAAAGCCTCTGTCCCAGGATGCTGTCAGAGCAATTTAGCATCTTGTGCGATTGAGATGTGGCCCACCTGCTGTTATCTATCGATATTATTAAGGTTTCAATCTTCGGCATTTCCATCATTTATCTGTGGACTTCCCCACACCTTGTGACCTCAATTCCTGATATGCTACCTGACCTCAAGGTAACCCTGTGTTCAAAAGGTTCTTGGCCATCTGTATGAACAGGTCATGATGATACAGCTTACCTTTGACACCAGCAGATTCAGTTGGTTGAATCAGAGCCGAGACAATTAATACCCTGAGAATGAACATGTCTGTGAGAAAGAGAGACATTTACGGAGTGAGTTTCACAACTTCAGGTCATTATAAAGAGATTCACGGCCAATTAAGTAGATTTTGGAAACGTGATCACTGCTGTAATATAGGAAAGTCAGCAGCCAATTAGCACCGAGCAAAATCCCACAGATACGTCAAAAATCAGAAGATAATTAAATTTAGGTTATAAAGTTTTAAAGTTTATTTATTAGTGTTACTGATATTGATTTAATACTAACCATTGACTCAAGGGTGTTGGGGTAAACTGCCACTGACCCGAATGATGTTTTACATCCACATGAGAGAACTGATGGCGGCTTCTGCTTAATGTCTCACCTGAATGTCTGCACTCCTGACAGCGCGGCGCTCCCTCAGCACCGGCCCTCTGACAGCGCGGCGCTCCCTCAGCACCGGCCCTCTGACAGCGCGGCGCTCCCTCAGCACCGGCCCTCTGACAGCGCGGCGCTCCCTCAGCACCGGCCCTCTGACAGCGCGGCGCTCCCTCAGCACCGGCCCTCTGACAGCGCGGCGCTCCCTCAGCACCGGCCCTCTGACAGCGCGGCGCTCCCTCAGCACCGGCCCTCTGACAGCGCGGCGCTCCCTCAGCACCGGCCCTCTGACAGCGCGGCGCTCCCTCAGCACCGGCCCTCTGACAGCGCGGCGCTCCCTCAGCACCGGCCCTCTGACAGCGCGGCGCTCCCTCAGCACCGGCCCTCTGACAGCGCGGCGCTCCCTCAGCACCGGCCCTCTGACAGCGCGGCGCTCCCTCAGCACCGGCCCTCTGACAGCGCGGCGCTCCCTCAGCACCGGCCCTCTGACAGCGCGGCGCTCCCTCAGCACCGGCCCTCTGACAGCGCGGCGCTCCCTCAGCACCGGCCCTCTGACAGCGCGGCGCTCCCTCAGCACCGGCCCTCTGACAGCGCGGCGCTCCCTCAGCACCGGCCCTCTGACAGCGCGGCGCTCCCTCAGCACCGGCCCTCTGACAGCGCGGCGCTCCCTCAGCACCGGCCCTCTGACAGCGCGGCGCTCCCTCAGCACCGGCCCTCTGACAGCGCGGCGCTCCCTCAGCACCGGCCCTCTGACAGCGCGGCGCTCCCTCAGCACCGGCCCTCTGACAGCGCGGCGCTCCCTCAGCACCGGCCCTCTGACAGCGCGGCGCTCCCTCAGCACCGGCCCTCTGACAGCGCGGCGCTCCCTCAGCACCGGCCCTCTGACAGCGCGGCGCTGTTTTTAGACAATATAGAATAGAATGATATTTATACTGTTATGGTGAGGGGGCATTGACAAAGATGTCGAGACAAAAAGACAAAGGGAATGTAAAAGGCCTTTAACAAGGTACCGCATGGTCGGTTGTTGCATTAGGTTAAATCTCAAGGGATCCAGGGTGAGGTAGCTAAATGGATACAAAATTGGCTTGATGACAAAGCCAAAGGGTGGTTGAAGAGGATTGTTTTTCAAACTGGTGACTGTGACCAGCAGTGTGCCTCAGGGATTGGTGCTGGGTCCACTGTTATTTGTCATTTATATTAATGGTTTGAATGAGAATATAGGAGGCATGGTTAATAAGTTTGTAGATGACACCAAGATTGGTGGCATAGTGGGCAGTGAAGAAAGTTATCTCAGATTGCAAAGGGATTTGATCAATTTGGCCAGTGGGCTGATGAATGGCAGATGGAGTTTAATTTACATAAATGCAAGGTAATGCCTTTTGGTGGATTGAACCAGGGCAGGACTTACTCAGTTAATGGTAGTGCGTTGAGGAGAGATAAAGAACAAAGAGATTTAGGGGTACAGATTCATAGCTCCTTGAAAGTGGAGTCACAGGTGGGTAGAGCGGTGAAGAAGGCATTCGGCATGCTTGGTTTCATTGGTCAGAACATTGAATACAGGAGTTGGGACGTCTTTTGAAGTTGTACAAGACATTGGTAAGGTCACACTTCGAATACTGTGTACAGTTCCAGTCATCCTATTATGGAAAGGATATTATTAAACTAGAAAGAGTGCAGAAGAGATTTACTAGGATGCTACTGGAACTTGATGGATTGAGTTGTAAGGCGAGGCTGGATAGCCTAGGACTTATTTCCCTGGAGCGCAGAAGGCTGAAGGGTGATCTTATAGAGGTCTATAAAATAATAAGGGGCATAGATCAGCCAGACAGTCAATATCTTTTCCCAAATGTAAGGGAGTCTAAAACTAGACGGCAGAGGTTTAAGGTGAGAGGGAAGAGATACAAAAAGGTCCAGAGAGGCAATTTTTTCACACAGAGGGTGGTGAGTGTCAGGAACATGCTGCTAGAGGTAGTAGTAGAGGCAGGTACAATTTTGTCTTTTACAAAGTGTTTAGACAAGTACATGGGTAAGATAGGTATAGAGGGATATGGGCCAAATGTGGGCATTGAGACTAGCTTTGCGGTTTAAATAAAAGGGCGGCATGGACAAGTTGGGCCGAAGGGCCTATTTCCATGCAGTAAACCTCTATGATTCTAAATGGGGCTAAGCATCGATAGAATAGAATCCCTTCAGTGCAGAAGGAGAGCATACCAGTCTCTCCTCCCTTTGGATTTGGAGCGAGCATTCCAGTTTGTCCCTCCCTCTGGGCAAGGTGGGGGTAGGTCACCATTCCCACTCTCTCCTCCCTCTCCCTGGGTGTGGGGTGAATAGTTTCCCGATAGCCGGCATTCGGATTGTTGTTTCACTCCAATCCCTTCAGGGGAAAAGCAGCTTTTAATCCAACTTTTCCTGACAAGAGGCTGGGACATTATTCCTTACTCTTTTGTTTCACAATGGCACAGTCCAGACCCCGCCCACATTGACATATTAAAGAAACCAGTTCCCATATGGGGTGGAGCTTTCTATTTTAAGCTCCGACGAAGGGTCATCTAGACTCAAAACATTAGCTCTATTCTGTCTCCACAGATGCTGTCAAACCGGCTGAGATTTTCCAGCATTTTCTGATTTTGTTGAGAAGTTACATGATTGGTTCAGTCCCAGCAGGAAGATTGAGTCTAATTCTGGGCATTACACATTACTGGAAAATTGTCAAGGTCTTGGAGAGGGTATGGTAGAGACTTACTGGAATAGTCAGATATGAGGGACGTGAGTTAATGTGGAGAGACTGGAGAAGCTAGGATTATTTTCCTTGTAGCAGCAAAGATTAAGGGGAAGATTTAATTGAGACACTCAAAATTATGTTGCGATAGAGTAAATAAGGAGAAAGTGTTCCCAGTGACAGAAGGCTCAGTAACTAGTGGGGACACAGATTGAAGAGAATTGGGAAAAGAACCAGAGTAGGGGGGAGATGAGGAGAATTTAATTTTTTTTTTACACACAGCGAGTTGCTGTGATCTGAAAGGCGCTGCCTAAAAGGGCAGTGGAAACAAATTCAATAGGAACTTTCAAAACGAGCAATTGGAAAAATATTGGAAGGGGAAGGATTTGGGAAGGAGTAGCGGAGAGAGTGAGACCAATTGGACAGATCTTTCAGAGGGCAGACAAGGTGAACTGGGCTGAATAGCCTCAATCTGTGCTGTATCATTCTGTGGCACAGGTGAAGGTAATAGCCAGGCTGTAAACAGATATTCACCTATTTGAATTGGCTTTTAAAAGAACAATATTTCATAATTATGCCTGGATAAAATCCAAAAGCGTTCTTAGAAGACAAAACAGGGAACGTTCATTCTGAATTCTGAATCAATTGTGTTTTGATATCATGAACTGATTACTATTTCGCACAATTAACTCACAAACTCACAGAGTCAGAGAATGGTTACAGCACAGAAGGAGGCCATTCAGGCAAACTGCGCCTACACTAGTTCTCTATGAGGCCAACTCACCTAATCCCACTCCCCCACCTTTTCCCCAGAGTCCTGCAGATTCCTCCTCTTCAGATAATGAGCCAGTTCCCTTGTGAAAGCCCTGATTGAATCTGCATCCATCACATTCTCAGATGGTGCACTCCTGATCCTAACCACTTGCTCCATGGAAAAGATTTTTCTTGCATTGCCGCTGCACCTTTGCCCCGTCACCATAGATGTGCATCCCTCTGGTTCCTGATCATTCCACCGATGGGGACAATTTCTCCCTCTCTGCTCTGTCCAGACCCCCTCATGATTTTGAAAACCTTGATCAAATCTCCTCTTCTTAGTTTCTCCAATCTATCCAAGTAATTGAACTCCATTATCTCTGGAACTACAAGTCCCACAAGTTATTACAGACAGAAGTTCTATTCAGGAAATAAGCAATAAAAACAATATTATTCTTTCACAATCCTACAGCCTCTTCTGCTTTTAACTTAAGTCATTTCTGATCAGTATTTTAGCTCAGCCTTTTTCTGTAACCCCGAATCCCCTTTACCCAATAAAAATCTATCAGTTACAGTTTTGAACGTTTTCCGTTGACCGCTCTCAGACTTCACTGCTTTTTGGGGAATTCCAGATTTCCACTCTTTGTGTGAAGAAGTTCTACTTACTCACTCTGGCTTCCAATCTCCGTTCTGCTCCGACCGATATAAATGGACTTTCCCAGAGAGGTGACAGGTGGAAAGTTGCAAAGTGAGGAAATTCCAGAGCAGATCAGATCTTACTTCCTCTGGTTCACTTTTTCCCCCAGAACCTCATCTGCCCCCTTGGCCAGGGTCACTATTTCACAAAGCAGAGGAGTGAGGAGTTCACCCCGTAATCTTGGGGCTAAGATTTAAACCAACATCAGATGACCTGGTCATTTATCACCTTTGTGTTTGCAACAGAAATGGCCTATAGAAATGGGGGAATTTCCTTTCTATCCAAGACGTTGGCTGAGACCTCACACTATCTGTTTGTACTGGAGAATGATACTAGTGATTATACAGCCTGACCTTTATGTGAGAAGCTGAGCTCCTCCCCCAGTGCCCCCACCAATCTGAAAGGAAACATCACAGTTTGAGAGAGGACAGGTAACGCCTTCCTCCTTCAGTGTGGCTCTCATTGAATTGTGAAATCTGTAGAGAAGCTGCATGACAAGAACAGCGATCTGCACTCACCCTGTGCACACGCTGAGATATAATTATGTAAAAACAGAATTGAAGGAGGAATGTCATCCATCAGAACCAATCAAACAGGATTTTATGATTCTATACAGCACAGAAAGAGACCGTTCAGCCCATCATGTATCATGTCTGTGCTGGTTTTTTGAGAGATCTATCAATTAGTCCCACTCTCCCCCTGCTTTTTCTCCCATAGTCCTGCAAAATATTCCTCTTCGTGTATTTATCCAATTTCCCAAAAGAAACTATTCAGTCCTAGAACAGGAATGGAGCTCACAGCCAATTGTTGAATAAAAAGATTGGAGTCTCATCCTACAGGGTGGGGTAGAAATAGCAATCACATTCCACTGCCAAGGAGTTAAACAAACAAATACATAAATAACCGAATTAGGCAGAGGAGTAGGCCATTTGGCCCCTCAAGTCTGTTCTGCCATTTGGTATGATCAGGCTAATCTGACTGTAGCTTCAACTCCACGTTCCTGTCCATCCCAATATCCTTGTCAGTCAAGAACTTATCTAGCCCTATCCTAAAAATATTCAATACTTCCACTGCTCTCTGGAGGAGAGAAATGAGGTGAAAATACAGATGTTGGACTGGGTGGGCACAGTAAGAGTCCAACAGGTTTATTTTGGTAGCACAAGCTTTCGGATCACTGCTCCTTCATCACTTGAGTATTTGAGTGTGAGTGTCAGATGAGACTCACCTGATGAAGGAGCGGTGCTCTGAAAGTTCATGATACCAAATAAACTCATTGGACTTTAAACTGGTGTTGAGAGACTTCTTACTGGAGGAGAAAAACTCACTGAGAGAGAAACATTCCCCACATCTCTGTCTCACATGGGAGATCCCCTAATTTTAAACTGTGCCCTCTGTGTGCTAGTCTATCCAACAATGTTCACTCGGATTTTCCTAGGACAGCAGGACTATCCTATGAAGAGGGATTGTGGAAACTGAGCCTGTATTCTTTGCAGTTTTGAAGAATGAGAGGTGATCTCGTTGAAACCAACAAGATACTTCAAGGGACCGTAAAATCAGAAAATGCTGGATAAACCCAGCAGACCTGATAGCAAAAAAACAGAGTTAAACATTTCAAATCTAAATGATTCTTCTACAGAACAGGGAGAAACAGGGTAATTCAGGCAAGGTGCTTCCCCTGGTTGGAGAATTTAGAACCAGGGGACATAGTTTTAAGATAATTTTATTTACACAGACAGTTGTGAATCTTTTGGATTCTTTGCCCCAGAAGGCTGAGGAAGTTCAGTCAGTTCAGAAGTTCAGTTGAGTATGTTTAAAGTACAGATTGTCAGATATCTAAATTCAGGTGACCTAAAGGGATATGGCGATAGTGTGGGGAAAAGGAATTAAAGTGGATGATCAGACATGATCATATTGAATAATTGAGCAGACTCAACCCAACTCAGGATGAAAGGTCAGCAGATAATGAGCTAAGGATCTGTCTTCAGGCAGAGCACTCCTGGAAGAGGATTAAATTTGGTATGTGTGGAATAAGAAAATAAAAGACCAATTTCTTTTGATTTATGGAGACCTCATGCCAAGAACAGCAACGTCAGATGCTATTTTTAAAGTACTGTATGATTCTGTGACTAGATTCAGCTAGTCATCTGTGCCAGCGCTGCCTTCGTTCAAGCTGTGCCAATGTGTCATTGACAACATGGACCTTTGGAAGTCAACAAGGTCTGGTTTATAAGGCTGTTGTGTTGACCAACCTCCTGGGCGGCACGGTGACACAGTGGTTAGCACTTCTGTTTCACAGCGCCAGCGACCAGGGTTTGATCCCCAGCTTGGGTGACTGTGTGAAGTTTGCACGTTTCCCCGTGATGGTGGGTTTCCTCTGGGTGCTCCAGTCTCTTCCCATACTCCAAAGATGTGCAGGTTAGGTGGATTGGCCACGCTAAATGGTCCCTTACTGCGCAAAGATGTGCAGGTTAGGTGGATTGGCCATGCTAAATGGTCCCTTAGTGCTCATAGATGTGCAAGTTAGGCATATGGTAATCTGCCATGATAGGGGTGAAGAGGAAGACTTGGGTGGGATGCTCTGTCAGAGAGTCGATGCAGACTCAGTGGGCTGGATGACCTCTTTCTGCAGTGTAGGAATTCTATGGATTTTATGGAAAGGCTGCAGCAATGATCCAAAAACACTAATTTTTTTTAAAATCTGGATCGACAAACTCCAGGTTATTTGCCGTGTTTTGCGGAAAAGTGGAGGGGAGCAGAAACAGGGGCCATCAATATATGACAGTCGAGAAGAAAACAACAGGAAGTTCAGAAGAAACCACTTTACCCAGACAGCGTGAAAGTGTAGACTGGGCAAGTTTACTTGTGGTAATGGTACAATGGAATCTCAGAATAAAAATGTATCCATCACTGCAAGTTACTCCACAGGTTAACAGACATAAAAGTGCAAGCCAAGCCCCTGGTTTTATATCCAGAATAGAATTGAGGAGTAAAGAATTTCCGGTAATCCCGCACTCAACCTTCATTAGACCAGACTGAGACCAGATCATTCTGCTGTGTGCAGCTCTCATTGCCATATTATTAAAAAGATATAGGGACACTGGAGAAAGTACAGAGCAGGATTAAAAGAATGATACCAGAAATGTGTGAAGTTACATACCAGGAAAAGATTGACAAGCTGTGCCTCTTCTCTCTTGTAAAAATAAGGCTGAATGGTGGCCTAATAGAGATTCTGATTGAGTGGATACAGAGAGATTGTTTCTCCTTATGGGAAAGAGGCCATCAATATAAGGTAGTCATTAGTAAATTCAGTGGGGAATTCAGGAGAAACTTCTTTACCCAAAGAGTGAGGAGAATTGTAACTTGCTCCTACAGAGAGTGGGGGGAATATGGAACTTGATACCACAATGGGTTTCTTCCGCGTGCTGCAGTTTCCTCCCACAGTCCGAAGATGTGCCGGTTAGGTGCACTGGCCATGCAAAATTCTCCCTCAGTGTACTCAAACAGGCACCGGAGTGTGGTGACTCAGGGACTTTCGCAGCAACTTCATTGCAGTGTTAATGTAAACCTACTTGTCTCTAATAAATAAACTTTACTTCACAGTGAATGTGGAGAACGTGGAACCCGCTTCCACAGCGAGCGGGAAGAACGTGGAACCCGCTCCCACAGGGAGTGTGGAGAATGTGGAACTCGCTTCCACAGGGAGCAAATTCTAGAGGAACACTCTGGAGGAACCTTCCACATACCTGACGAAGGAACACCGTTTCCAAAAACTTGTGGGATTACTATCAAATAAACTGGTTGGGCTTTAACCTGGTGTTGTGAGACTTCTTACTGTGCTTACCCCAGTCCAATGCCGGCATCTCTACATCATGACAACCATCGCTTGCAACAGCAGGAGAATGTGAACGGCCAAAAAATTTTGGCCATTAGGTCAGATGACCAAAAGCTGAGAAGATTTTATGGAGCATCTTAAAGGAGAACAGCAAGATAGAGAGGTAAAAAGGTGAATAGAGGAAATCAGGCTTAGGGCCAAAGCAACTGAAGGCTCGACCACTAATGGTAAATCGATGGATGGGGGAGTGCACAAGAACCCAGAAATGAAGAAATCAGAGATCCGTGGGTGTTTTGGGACTGGACAAAATTATACAGATAGGAGGGGTGGGGCCATAGACAGATTTGAAATGAAGCATGAGAATGTAAAAATCAATGTGTTGCTCGACAGGAAGCTAACATAGCTCAGTGAGCACAGGGGTAATAGGGGGATCGGGACTTGCTGTGAATTAAACTGCAGGCAGCAGAATTTTGGACGACCTCAAGTTTATGAAGGGTAAGATGTGAGAGAGCAGACAGAGTACAGTGGAATGGTGAAGTCTAGAGATAAAAAAGGCATGAATGAGGATTTCAGCAGCAGATGAGCTGAGACAGAGAAGAATTCAGGCAATGTTATGGAGGTTGGAAATCAATGGTCTTGGTGGCAAGAATATGAGATTGCAAATTTCCCTTGGGATCAAATATGATGCCAAAGTTGTGAATAGACTGGCTTAATCTCTGACTGTAGCCAGAGACACGGATGGAGTTGGTAGTTAGGGAATGGAGTTTGGAGCTGGATCTGTAAACTATGGCTTCAGTCTTCCCAATATTGAATTGCAGGAAATTTCTGCGCATCCCAGTACTGAATGTTGGATCAGCAGTTTGACAATTTAAAAGTTTGAAAGTTTATTTATTGGTGTCACAAGGAGTCTTACATTATCATTGGAATGAAATTACTGTGAAAATCCCCCTAGTCACCACACTTCAGCACCTGTTTGATACATTGAAGGACAATTTAGCATGGCAAATGCACCTTACCAGCACATCTTTCGGAATGTGGGAAGAAATCTACGCCGACACAGGGGAGAACATGGAGACTCTGCACAGACAGTGACCCAAACCAGGAATCGAACCTGGGTCCCTGGCATCGCAAGGCAGCAGCGCTGACAACTGTGCCACCGTGCCGCCAATTTAGTGGAGGAGGTGAGAGAAGTGCTGATGACGTAGAGTTGGTTGTCATTGGTGAAAATTAATGCTATGCTTTTGGATGATGTTGTTGAGGCACAGCACTTAGATGAGAAATAGGAAGGGTGGGGTCTCAAAGAATGAGAACACAAAAGGTTATGTGTAATGTGAACCTACCATGTCCATTTCTCCAATGGGTCCATTTGCAGGATACACAGCACTTTAAAGCAAGATGAATTCATCACACAAGGTATAGCAATTCCATCTGAATGAAAAAAGGCCCCTTTCAGCAGATCCCAGGCTGCATTACGCACAAGGTCACCTCACCCTCATACACATTCCAATGCTGCCAACCTCACACACCAACCTCTTGCTGCCTCCACATACTTCCAACTATTCAGCTACAGTCAGCATATCACCCAGACACAGAGCATTCTTCCCTCTCCCTTCCAGGCACGAGTGAATCATAAAATCAGGGAGCAGAGTGGAACTGATGGTGGAGATGTTGGGGAAGGGATGGAGGGGTGGGGCATTAATGAGCGTGGTGATTGTTGGCACAAGCAAGTGTTGACCATGGGCTGCCCTTTTCAACATAACATGCAGAGGGCACAGGGCTGGAAACGGCTGTAGGCACCATGCACACCTCGCTGAGGGTACACAACCCTCTCTATATTGTAGAACTATCGCCAACAGCAGCAGAGCAGCCACTGAGTACAGCATTACATTACTGTTGTGGATAGTTCTTATTTGAAATTATAATCTGACACTCCTTTTAAATTTCCATTTTGCATTACCCAAAATATTTGAATAATTTCTGTTGGCTTTGCTTCAGCATTAAAGACACGGTGAACTTTGCATAAATGTGGTTGAACTGGTTTGGATACTTCTTCAGAATTTTAACCAGACACTCCCTTTCTATCACAATTACATGGCCCAGAACATACCAAGTACCCATCTGGTTCCTGTTTGACTTGTTTCCATATCCAACAAAAATTGAACCTCCTTAGCTGTAGCTTTTTTTAGCCAACATGATTTTGCTTTCAATTTTTTTACCTCTAACCCAGTGAACAGAGGCAGAATGACAGACTCGATGAGGAACTGGTGCCCGATAGGAGCAGAGAGTTAACCCACCACCCACTGCATCTACCCACATCCTCCTGGTCGGGTGTTGTTAGTCAGGCTCAGGACCTAGAATCATAGAATCCCTACAGTGCAAAAGGAGACCATTCAGCCCATTGAACTTGCATTGACAACAATTCCACCCAGCACCATCCCCGTAAACCCAGCTAATCTCCTGACACCAAGGGACAAGTTAACATGGCCAATCCACCTAACCCACACATCTTTGGACTGTGGGAGGAAACCGGAGCACCTGGACGAAACCCAGACAGGAAAACCACAAAGGTCCTGTCCATATAAAAACAGAGTCATAGCAGTTTACTGCATGGAAATAGGCCCTTCTGCCCAATTTGTCCATGCCGCCCATTTTTCTAAACCCCTAAACTAGTCCCAACTGCCCGCGTTTGGTCCATATCCCTCTATACCCATCCTACCCATGTAACTATCTAAATGCTTTTTAAAATCAGGTGGGTGTTCACCCACCTGATGGAGAAGCAGCTCGCTCTTCGAAAGCTCATGCTACCAAATAAATCTGTTGGACTTTAACCTTTAGTGTGTGAAACTTCTTACTGTGCTTACCCCAGTCCAACGCCAGCATTTCCATATCCTGGATGTAAAAGTAGTGGGAGGAGTGAGTTCCTTCATCTTTACAATATGTTCATTCTCAAGATGTGGGTGTCTCTGGCAAGGCTGATATTTATTGTGTGTCCCCAGATGTCCCTTGAGAAGGTGGTGACAGGGCTTCTTCTTGAAGAGTTTCAGTCCAGTGTGGTGAAGGTGCCGTTAGGGAGGGAGCTCCAGGATTTTGACCCAGTGACGATGAAGGAACGGCCGATATATCTCCAAGTGGGGACGGTGTGTGAGAGACTGGGAGGGGAACTTGGAGGTGATGGTGTTCCCCATGTTCCTGCTGCCCTTGTCCTTCTAGAGGAGGCTGGAGGTTGTGGCTTTGGGAGGTTTTATTGAAGAGTGTGGCAGTGGGAACAGAAGCACAAGGAGACTTGTTTTCCTCCTTGTCCTCTCACCCTCCTCAAACTCAACTTTGGGAAGTTGGCCGTTGACTTTGACCTTTCACCTCCCAACCCACTTTTCAAATTTTAACCGTTTTTTTTCCTCCAACGGTTTCTGCTCGCGGCGCTGGCGTGACCAGAGGCAGCGGTCCAATCAGGACGGACCACGGTCGTCCTGTCAATTAGTGCTTTCCCCGCCCCCTCGGCGCGCGCTCCTGTTTCCCGCCACGTTCCGGGCCCAGTGATTGGTTAGTGCTGGTTAACGTGTCGCACATCGCATAATAATAACCGCCCCGCTCCCTGACTCCAGATTGGCTGAGCCTTTGCGGAGTAGCCAATCGGGAGTCATGACAGAATCCAGCCTCCAGATTGGCTCACTGTTTGCGGGTAAACCAATAAGGGGCTTGAAGTGGGGGGGGGGGGAGGACCACCGCCCCGCCCTCTGTTTCAAGATTGGACAAATTTTTGTATATTAGCCAATGGGAGAGGGGTCTTGCCTGTCACTGCCCCACCCCATCTGAGGATTGGGCCAAATCTTTGTATATGAGCCAATGGGAGAGGGGCCTAGACAGGGTGCAGCCTATCAGTGCTGACGGAAGCTCCATCAGCGACCTTGAAGAGCCAATCCTGGGGTCAGATTGTATCTCAGTGGCTGGGGCTGGCTCAACACTTACCCAAGAGCCCAGTTAGCCAGCCCGAGGGGGGGCTGGAGGCAGCGGAGGAGAAACTTCTAAACCAGAATCAACTCTTCAACCAGAATCAACTTTTAAGTTGAAGAACCTGTTAACAAACTAATCATTTTAAATCAGAAGTTTTCTTTCAAACTCGGAGAATATCTTTTCAACCGCAAGAACTTTTTAAACCCAAACCTTGTTAAAATTACTGAGAAAGACCATTGGGAGCCACTAGATGAAAATTTGATATTTCTGAATTAAGTATTTGTCAGGTTTCTACATTTCTTTTGGGGATTTTTTTAATATATTATACATAAAATACATGTATTTATATACCAGGAGGAAATAAGACCAAAATTAAACTACACCTAACTCTCTATCTTATATTTAAAGCATTCCTTCTGGTTGTATCACATCTTGTATCCCAGTCCCATCACACAAACCAGCCTCCCATCCATTGACTCAGTCTACACTTCCCGCTGCTTCAGCAAAGCCACCAGCATAATCATGGACTCCACACACCCCATACATTCTCTCTTCCACCTTCATCCTTTGGGAAAAATATACAAAAGTCTGAGGTCACGTACCAACTGACTCAAGAACAGCTTCTTTTCTGCTGCCATCAGACTTTTGAATGGACTTACCTTGTATTAAGTTGATCTTTCTCTACAACCTAGCTATGTCTGTAACACTACAGACTGCACCCTCTCCTTTCCTTCTCTATGAATGGTGTACTTTGTCTATATAGCACGCAAGAAACAATACTTTTCGCTGTATACTAATACATGTGACAATAAAGCAAATCAAATATGAATTTGTCAGTAAAGTCATCTGAAAAACTTAAAATGCAAAGAATTAAGACAATTTTTCAACTTGATTTTGATGAAATAGCTTGTAATTGTATTTGACTTTTTTTCACAGTGCATAGTAATGAGCTCTCCAATTTCGATATCAAATCAAATAAATAAGTATGCATCAGATATTACTTAAGGATATTAGTATTTAGTGGATTTAAGCTTAATAGCTCTTTTTGGAAAAATACCAATTTAAAATGATTGGACTTTTATTTAAAACTATTGATAAATTATCAGTTTATAAGTAGCACATTATGAATTATGTATTTTCTCAGTGATTTTAAAACTGTATGGCCAGAACCATTAAACTTCTTCCTTGAACCAAAGACGTTAACTCTAACTTTGAGGTAGCTCTCACCGGCTGAACAGGTTTGTTTTGGCCACAGTAATGTTTTTGGATAAAATATGTATTTGAAACTGTGAAGTGTAGCATACTGATTGGTTTGTAAGGAAATAAATGGCCCCAGCACCCACCTCCGCCCCCAACCCCCAGAGATCAAATCCAATTTGAGTGCTGCCCTGTCTGATTCCGAGGGCAACAGCAAAATGATGGAGCCAAGCAGGATGGAGGTAGATTGGACCTGTGAAACCTCATGCAGTCAGTTGGCCAGCCGAGCTGGGGAGTGGTGCATCCTCTCCAGGGAATAAATCGTCAGGAAGTTGTCACTCGTGGATCGAGTTTGTCAAAGAAGACTATAATATGGGCCATCATCAGACTAATTCACATCTGCCACAAACGACAAGAGACTGAATAGGGGTTAAGATAATTGAGAGTTAGGTAGGTTAATTTCAATCTTATTTCCTTCCGGTATATAAATACATGTATTTTATGTATGATATATAAAACAAATCTCCAAAAGATGTGTAGAAATCTTACAAATACTTAGTTCAAAAATATCAAATTTTCATCCAGTGGCTCCCAATGGTCTTTCTCGGTAATTTTAAAAAGGTTTGGGTTTAAAAAGTTCTTCAGGTTAAAGAGGCTCTTGTTGTTCAAAAAGTGTTCTCCAAGTTTTCTTTTAAGTACTTTGATTTAAGATGGCTATTCTGTTAAAAGTTTCTTAAATGTAAAAGTTGACTCTGGTTTGAGAGTTGCTTCTGGTTCAAACGTTTCTCCTCCCCTGCTTCCAGCTCCCCTCAGGCTGGGTAACTGGGATCTTTGGTAAATCCTGAGCCTTAAGCAGCCTCTGAGATATAATCTGACAGTAAGAAATCTCATAACACCAGGTTAAAGTCCAACAGGTTTATTTGGTAGCACAAGCCACTAGCTTTCGGAGTGCTGCCCCTTCCTCAGGTGAGTGGGAGTTCTGTTCACAAAGAGGGCATATAATGACACAAACTCAATTTACAAAATAAAGGTTGGAATGCAAGTCATTACAAGTAATCAAGTCTTAAAAGTACAGACAATGTGAATGAAGAGAGGGTTAAGCGCAGTTTAGAGATGTGTATTGTCTCCAGCCAGGACAGTTAGTGAGATTTTGCAAGCCAGGCAATTTGTGGGGGTCACAGATAGTGTGACATGAACCCAAGATTCCGGTTGAGGCCGTTGTCATGTGTGTGGAACTTGGCAGAATTATTTTATAAATTGAGTTTGTATCTTTATATGCCCTGTTTGTGAACAGAACTCACCTCACGAAAGAGCAGCGCTCCGACAGCTAATAGCCTGTGCTACCAAATAAACCTGTTGGACTTTAACCTGATGTTGTGAGACTTCTTACTGTGTTTACCTCAATCCAATGCCAGCATCTCCACATCATACAACCTAACCACAGGATTGGCTCTTCAATGTCCCTGAAAGAAGCTCTATCAGCACAGATAGACTGTACCCTGTCAAAGCATTGACTAATCCAGAAAAATTTGGTCAATTCTGAATCAGGGGGCGGGGCAGTGAATGGCAGCTCATAAAACTTTGTAAATAAGTTTTAACTCTTTACAAAACAGGAAAAGGTTAACCAGAAGCATTGTGACAGGTGTTGTTAAAAACATTTTCAGAATGGTTTCCACATTTGGAAAGGTTACCTGCAAAGTAATTTGATTACCTGCAAAGTAGTTTGATAGAGCAGACGCAGCACGGATTTGTTAAGGGGAAGCCGTGTCTGACGAATTTATTGGAATTCTATGAGGATGTGACTAGTGCGGTGGATGGACGGGAACCGGTGGATGTGGTGTTTCTCGATTTTCAGAGGGCATTTGATAAGGTGACGCACAAAAGATTGTTACAGAAAGTTAGGGGGCATGGAGTTGGGGGTAAGGTGTTAGCGTGGATAGGGGATTGGCTGTCAAATAGGAGGCAGAGAGTGGGTGTCAATGGGTGCTATTCGGACTGGCGGTTGGTGACTAGTGGAGTGCCCCAGGGATCGGTGCTGGGGCCTCAGCTATTTACCATTTATATAGATGATCTGGAGGAGGGAGCCAAGTGTAAGGTGTCGAAATTTGCTGATGACACCAAGATAAGTGGAACAGCAAATTGTGCGGAGGGTGTAGAAAGTCTGCAGAGGGATCTAGATAGGCTGAGCGAGTGGGCGAGGACCTGGCAGATGGAATACAATGTTGGCAAGTGTGAGGTTATCCACTTTGGTAGGAATAATGGTAGGAAGGACTACTATTTACAGGGCGAAAAGCTGCAGCATGCTACGGTGCAGAGGGACCTGGGGGTCCTTGTGCATGAGTCGCAAAAACCCAGCCTACAGGTGCAGCAGGTGGTCAGGAAGGCAAATGGGATGCTGGCCTTCATAGCGAGGGGGATTGAATATAAAAGTATGGAGGTCTTGCTGCAACTGTACAGGGCACTGGTGAGGCCACAGCTGGAGTACTGTGTGCAGTTTTGGTCGCCGCACTTGCGCAAGGATATTTTGGCCTTGGAGGGAGTGCAGAGGAGATTCACTAGGCTGATACCGGAGTTGAGGGGGTTGAGCTATGAGGAGAGGCTGAATAGACTGGGCTTGTACTCGTTAGAGTTTAGAAGGATGAGGGGGGGTCTTATTGAGATGTATAAGATGATGAAAGGGATGGATAGGGTAGAGGTGGAGAGGTTCTTCCCGCTCAGAAAGGACAGCAGGACTAGAGGGCACAGCCTCAAGATAGGGGCGGGGGGCAGTTTAGAACAGAGTTGAGGAGGAACTTCTTCACTCAAAGGGTGGTGAATCTCTGGAATTCTCTGCCCGTTGAATGTGGTGGAGGCTACCTCGCTAAATATATTTAAGATGCAGGTAGAAGGGTTTTTGGTAGGCAAGGGAATTAAGGGCCTCAAGATAAAGGGGGGGCGTTTTAGAACGGAGTTGAGGAGGAACTTCTTCACTCAAAGGGTGGTGAATCTCTGGAATTCTCTACCCGTTGAAGTGGTGGAGGCTGCCTCGCTAAATATTTTCAAGAAGCGGGTTGATGGGTTTTTGATAAGAGAGGGGATTAAGGGTAATGGGGAGAGGGCTGGAAAGTGGAACTGAGCCACGACAGATCAGCCATGATCTTATTGAATGGCGGGGCAGGCTCGAAGGGCCAGATGGCCTACTCCTGCTCCTATTTCTTATGTTCTTATGTTATGGGGAGAAAGCAGGAAAGTGGAACTGAGCCACTTCAGATCAGCCATGATCTTATTGAATGGCAGGGCAGGCTCAAAGAGCTAGATGGCCTACTCCTGCTCCTATGTCTTATGTTCTTATGTTCTTAACTGTCACGTACCAGTCTGTGCAGATCAGCTGATGAACTGGAAGCACACAGCTGAACATTTGCAATAAAATGAATAAATTGTTTCACTTTGTGTGTGTCTATGTCCTCCAGGTAGAAGTCACTTACTTGCTTACTGCAGTGGCTTTTAACATTTTAGCATGCAATTAAAGAAACTAAGATAGAGCAAGAGGAGATTCTGAGTGATCTGATAGGCTTAAAAGTAGATAAATCTCCAGGGCCAGATGAAATGTGTCCCGGAATGTTGTGTGAGATGAAGGAGGAAATAGCTGGGGTGCAGGCAATAATTTTCAATTCCTCTCTGGTCATAGGAGAGATGCTGGAGGATACACCAGGGAACTATTGTCTAATTTCAATGGTAGGGAAACAATTGGAAGCAATTCTGAGATATAGAATTAATTTGAATCTGGAAAGGCATGGATTAATCAAGAACAGTCAGCATGGTTTTGTTATGAGCAAGTCATGAGGAAGTCTCATCTTCCTTTGATGAGGAAGTCATCAAATTCAAACTTGATTGAATTTTTCAAAGAGGTGTGTAGATGAAGGCAATGCATTTGACCTAGTCTCCTTAGACTTCACCGAGGTTTTTGATAAAGTTCTGCATGAGAGACTGATAGTGAAGATAAGAGCCTATGGGATCCAAGGAAGTTTGGAAGTTTGGATCCAGAATTTGCTTGATGGTAGGAAAAAGTGTTGGTGGTTGAGGAGTGTTTTTCAGACTGGAAAACTGTGACTAGTGGCATCCTGCAGGGAACAGTGTTGAGGCCCTTTCTCTTTGTAGTTTATATAAATGATTTAAACTTGAATGGAGGAAGATTGCTCAGTTTGTTCACGGATGATATGAAAATTGGTAGGGTGGTAAATAGTGAAGAGGGTAGCTTTCTTAGGGGGATATAGACAGGCTGCTCAGGATGGGCTGGTCAGTGGCAAAGGAAATTCAGTCTGGTGAACTGGGCAGGACAAACAAGGGAAAATATGATGAATAACAGGACCCTGGTAATCACCAAAGATCACAGAGACCTTAGTACTCATGTACACTGTTCCCTTAAAGTACCAGGACAGGCGTATAAAGTGGTTAAGAAGGCATATGGTAGACTTGCCTTTATTAGCCAAGGCTTAGAGTTTAAGAGCAAGGAGGTTACGCTGGAACTGTATAAAACGTTGGTTAGACCACAGCTGAAGTATTGTGCGCAGTTCTGGAATCCACATTATAGGAGAGGTGTGATAACACTGGAAAGGTGCAGTGGAGATTTACCAGGATGTTGCCTGAGCTACAGAGAGTTTTAGTAATGAATAGAGATCGGATCGACTTCTGCTGTTTTCCTTGGAGCAGAGGAGACCAGGGGTACATGACTGAAATCTATCAAATTATGAAAGGCATTGATAGAATCGACTGGAAGAAACTTTTCCCTTTGGAGGGTTCACTGACTAGGGGCATTGATTTAAGGTAAAGGGCAGGAGGTTTAGAAGGATGTGAGGAAAAAACTTTTCATTCAGATGTTTGTGGGAGTCTGCAACTCAGAGCTTGAAAGGGTGGTGGAGGCAGAGGCCCTCATATTATTTAAGAAGTATTTGAATGTGCACTTGCAATGTCAAATGCTGGAAAATAGAATTTGAATAGTTGGGTGGTTTGTCTTTGACCAGCACAGACACATTGGGCTGAATGGCACTTTTCTGTGCTGTAGGCCTCTATGACTCATTTTCACCCATACCTGTCAAAAAGCACACAAAATAAATAAACAGTTTTCTTCAGAGATACACTTCTACTCTGCAACTGCACCAATATTGTGTCACAAATAACACTGACAGCGATGATATTTTTCCCTTTCAAATTGGTTTCATGGTTTAATTGAAAAATAACTTCCTGCTTAATTTATGCTTCTCATCAGATATATCAGAGGAACCAATGTTTTCTGTTAATGTTAGTGCCTCTGCTTCCACAATGTTATAGTCATTTTAAACTTTGATGATGAAACTTTTAACTGAGGCTAACAATTGTACAGAATTTAATCAATTTGTGTCAACATTTTGCAGCAATTTGCTAATGGCATTGACTCTTTGAAGTAAATGATTCCACAAAAAGAATAAATACAGCAATATTGCACTCTTCAAAGCCTTCAGCTAAGGATTTTCCTTCAGTTTTCACATTCTGCTTTTCTGAATTTGATGTCCAATAAAGTTTTCTTTATATCAGCAAATTTCATTTTTTTGAGCCAAGACAGCGTCTGCATGAACAGGCCACCTGGTGACACAAATTCTTTTCACTGACAAATGTTTTGAATGTGCCCGTTCCAAGCGTGGTTGCAACCTACTTCACTGCTGCATGGAAACTGAAAAAAAGGCCTACACATCTTGTACAAAGCCAAAGAAACTGTGTAGCCGCCTCACAGGATTCAGCTGCTGTATTGAAGATCAAATTCACAGAGTGACTGGAACATGGGATGAATAATGAACAGGGGGCTTGCATTGTTCAGTTCTTGCTTGTAGACCTGAGTATTTTCCTGCCATACTTGTGGCATTATCGAAGCTCTGCCCATGACAATTTTTGACATTTCTCTCCGGACACTCAGAAATATGGAATTGTAGCTGGAAGAAAATGAAGAAATTGCTCTGCAACTCCATCATTGCTGGTTACATTAGCTTACAATTAATGGTAATTGGTCCACACGGCTCATATTGGTTTTTGAAGCAACTATTATGGAACAGTATTTGGCATCTTTTATGTCATCGGTGAATTGGTTTCTGAACTGCTCTGCCATTGTGTTGATGAAGTTATTGTAAGTGTTGATTTTTTAAGTCTAAAAAGTTAGACTTGTCTGAGCCACAGTGTTGATAATCTTTCAAATGCTCTTTCAGAAACTTGTAAAATTCACTGAGATATTCAAGACAGGCTAATAAAAAATAACTTTTCAATTTGACAATGGTGCTGGGGAGCAGGTACAGAGGAGATGTCAGGGGTAGGTTTTTTACTCAGAGGGTGGTGGGTGAGTGGAATCGGCTGCCATCGGTGGTGGTAGAGGTGAACTCGCTGGGGTCTTTTAAGAGACTTCTGGATGAGTACATGGGATAAGAACATAAGAACATAAGAAATAGGAGCAGGAGTAGGCCATCTAGCCCTTCGAGCTTGCCCCGCCATTCAATAAGATCATGGCTGATCTGTCGTGGCTCAGTTCCACATTCCCGCCCTCTCCCCATAACCCTTAATCCCCTCGCTTATCAAAAACCCATGAACCCGCTTCTTAAAAATATTTAGCGAGGTAGCCTCCACCACTTCAACGGGCAGAGAATTCCAGAGATTCACCACCCTTTGAGTGAAGAAGTTCTTCCTCAACTCCGTTCTAAACCACCCCCCCTTTATCTTGAGGCTGTGCCCTCTAGTCCTACTGTCCTTTCTGAGCGGGAAGAGTCTCTCCACCTCTATCCTATCCATCCCATGCATCATGAGAGTTACAGATAGGCCTGGTAGGTAGGGATATGATCGGCGCAACTTGTGGGCTGAGGGCCTGTTTGTGCTGTAGTGTTCAATGTTCTATGTTCATCACGCCCTCTGGAGGTAGTCCCAAAGAAGACAGTTATTTGACAGGGCAACAACAATCTTCCTCTAATGAGAACACTCCTTTTCAAACGGAACCAATCAATTCTTCCAGATGATTTACAGATTTGAATAAATGCACATATCGATTTAATACTGCTTTGGAAGTTTCATGGTGAGCAATATCTCGTCCAATTAGAGTGCCCGCCAATGAATTTTTATTTTCCTTCACTGGGCTTAGGGAATAATTTACAAACACAACAGCAGAGGCCTTGGTTGTTTCTGAAAAAATTCAACCAACTTCTAATTTCTGTCAACCCATTTCCCTTCATGCTCAGAAAATGGGACAGGGGAAGACTTTCACATTGCTTTCAGCCTCCAACTTCAAACTCTTTTCTCAGATTTTCCATACAACTATGTTTTCATTTAGTTTAGTGATTAAACTATCAAATGTGTTTGGAAAATTAAAAGAAATCTTAAAATTTGGATGGTGATTTCAGTAATGTGAGGTTATTGGGATTTTGATAGTTACTTTGCCTCCTTTTAACAGTTTGATTAGGGGCACATTTAGCAAGACCTGCCTATTTTGGGGAACAGTAAGCAGCAAATGATCTCCTTTATAGTCATGAACTGACGAAGTTCTCATGAGGGACTGGCTTGTATCTGGAGAGCTGGAAAAATAGTTAATATAAATTTGAAATAGCACCATAGAACATAGAACATTACAGCGCAGAACAGGCCCTTCGGCCCACAATGTTGCGCTGACCAGTTACAAAAACAATGACCCACTAGCCTATACCAATCCCTTTTCGTCCATAAACCTATCCAGAGATCTCTTAAACGCCCCCAAACTAGACGCATTTACAACTGCAGCAGGCAGGGCATTCCAATCCCTCACCACCCGCTGGGTAAAGAACCTACCCCTGACATCCGTCCTGTAGCTACCCCCCCTTAATTTAAAGCCATAAAAGCCATGACTTGGTTAAAACCAAATTCAGATGTGCATACAGCTCTATCTGGTCCATTCTGTGACTCACTTCTGTTGTTGTTAACGTCTACAAGGTCCACAAAAGAAAACCAGATAGATCACCCAGCATCGACCTCAGCACCAGAAATGATAATGGCGCACCTAGCTCTGCAAACACTTAAGTCCTCCTTACTAATACATGGCCTGTAGACAATGTCTCAGACATGACCATCACCATCTCTGGGCATGTCCTGGCCCCCCAACAGGACAGACTCTCATGCCACAATGATATACAGTCAGGAGTTGCCCTGGGAGACCTCAGCATTGGCCCTGGACCCCATGATGTCATATGGCATCAATTGAAACATGGGCAAGGAAATCTGCAACAGGTAAATTGATGAGGACAAGGTCAAATATAATTTTCCCTCTTGTTCATTCCTTTATCACCTGCCACTCTATTCTTTAGGGCTTGGTCAGCACTGTCTATAGTGATAATGCTGAGCCGCTCTTGGTTATGGACATAGAAGTTCCCCACCCACAGTACATTCTACACACTCGGTACTTCCTCCAGGTGATATCCGACATGGAGGAGTACCAAGTAGAGACAAAGCCCATCTTCACATTGAGGATTCCTTCCGTCACATTGTGTGACGTGTACTATTGTGCTAAATGTTAGCATGGATTGAAAACTGACTGTCACGTAGAAAAGAAAGAGTTGGAATGAATGGGTCCTTTTCAGAGTGGGAAGATGTAACTAGTGGAATACCGCAAGGAATCAGTTCTTGGCCTACAGTTGTTCACTCTTTATATTAATGACCCGGAGGAAGGAACAGAATGTAAGGTTTCCAAATTTACTGCTGATACACAGACAGGGGAAGGGCAGGTTGTGATGAGTATATTGTAATTCTACAACAGGATATAGATAGATTAGATGTTTAGGTAAAAACCTGGCACATGGACTTTAGTGTGGGGAAATGTGAGGTCATGCATTTTGATAGGAAGAATCAAAAGGCAGATTATTATCTAAATGGAGAGTGACTGCCTCACCTGGAATACTGCATATAGTTTTGGGCCCCTGACCAACAAAAGGATGTAATAACATTGGAGACAGTCCAAATATGATTCACCAGGCTAATTCCAGGGATCAGGGGGTTGTCCTATC
The DNA here is from genome assembly GCF_965287045.1 of Carcharhinus amblyrhynchos. Lineage (NCBI taxonomy): Eukaryota > Metazoa > Chordata > Chondrichthyes > Carcharhiniformes > Carcharhinidae > Carcharhinus > Carcharhinus amblyrhynchos. The sequence continues at coordinate 537,178 of NW_027649829.1, read as the reverse complement.
TAGAGAAACTGAAGTAGTCTGGGTCTGTATTCTTTGGAGCTTAGATGAGTGAGGGGTGACATTATTTCAAGCAAAAAAGATCCTGAGGGGATAAAAACAAAATACTGCGGATGCTGGAATTTGAAACAAAAACAGAAAATGGAAAATCTCAGCAGATCTGACAGCATTTGTGGAGAGAGAATAGAGCCAACGTTTTGAGTCTGGATGACACTACAGCAGAGCTGATCCTTCATCAAGATCCTGATGGGGCTTGACAGGGTAGATGTTTTGACCAGTGGGAGAGTTTTGAACAAGGGGACATAACTACATGATAAAGGGTTAGATGATTAAAACTGAAGTGCGTAGAAATTTCTTCTCGCAGAGAGTAGTGAATCTCTGAAATTCTCTGCCCCAAAGGGTGATGGAGGCTACATCATTAGAAATATTTAAAGTGGAGGTGGATAAATGTTTGATCGAGGAATAGGGAAATTGCACAGAAAAGGAGTTGAGGCCTCCGTAGATGAGCCATGATTGTACTGAATGTACAATGATGAGGGGGATAGACTGGACGTTCAGAGACTATTTCCTTAGGTGGATGTAGCTGTTACTAGGGGGCATAACTATAAGGTTCATCGTGGGAGATATAGGAGGGATGTCCGAGGTAGGTTCTTTACTCAGTGATTGGGGTGTGGAATACACTGCCTGCTGTGATAGTGGAGTCGGACGCTAGGAACTTTCAAGCGGTTATTGGATAGGCACATAGAGCACATTGGAATGATAGGGAGTGGGATAGCTTGGTATTGGTTTTGGACAAAGCTCAGCACAACATCCAGGGCTGAAGGGCCTGTACTGTGCTGTACTGTTCTATGTTCATTCATTCACATCCAGTTGTTTTTCTCTGTCTTACTGCTCCCCTGCAGTTCAAGTGAAACACTATTTAAAAGTCTGAAACTGAGATACTGATATGCTTGTAGAAGATTTTGCTGTTTGAGTTGCTTGTTGTACCATTGTGCATCAGGTGTTAGAATTCTTTCTGGTTGGTGTGATTGGATTCCGGGAAGAAGACTGGATCTCCCTCCAAGGCATGTTAATGATAATAGCCACATGAGTGAATTATTTTTCAAATGTGTGGAATCTAAGAGGGTGGTGGAGGCAGGATGCCTCACATCTTTTAATAAATACCTGGATGAATATTTGACATGCCATAACATTCAAGGCTACGGGCCAAATGCTGGGAAGTGGGATTAGGTGGGTGGCCGGGGAGGAGATGTGTGTGACAGTGATTCTCCATCCTCTCAGTCTCACATTGGATGTCATTTGTGCCAGATGACCTATTTCCAGATTCCTGTAATGACTCTCTCTAGTTGGCTGATTGAAGCTGTGCAGTAGCAGCAGTGATATCTCTAATTTCTTGCTTAGTGTTGACACAGAATGTAACAGATATTGATTAGCCAGTAATTTGGGGAGCGGGGGGGGGGAGCAGCGTTTGTGAGCTGAATATGAGACAGGCATTCAATTGTCTAGTGCACACTATGTTGGTGTAGCACAATTTAACAACGGCCAATAGTTCTTTTTAAATATTTTAAATATTTTTAAGACGCGGGTTGATGGGTTTTTGATAAGAGAGGGGATTAAGGGTTATGGGGAGAGGGCGGGAATGTGGAACTGAGCCACGACAGATCAGCCATGATCTTATTGAATGGCGGGGCAGGCTCAAAGGGCTGGATGGCCTACTCCTGCTCCTATTTCTTATGTTCTTATTATGTTCTTAAAATGTTCTATTATATCCAGTGAAACAGATTTTGGACACAATGGGGGCAACCTTACTAGCTCATCCCACCAGTTGATTGGCATAGCTAGCCGGTAAGATCGCAAGAGGCAAAAAAAACAGGTTCGTGCCTGGTTTCCTGCCACTGTGAAGCCAGGAAGGGTGTGGGGTTGATTATAATATCTTAAACAATATTAGTGAGCCTGGGATGGAATTGTCTGGGGCTAACTTGCCTTAATAGCCTCACCGGTGGAGGTCCCCACCGACATGGATCTTGTAACGTCCCCAGTAACAGGAACCTGTCATGATGGCCTCGCTGTTGGGACTGGAGGCCATTAAGACCCCCTGGTGGTTGGGGCAGAGGACAATGCCCATTGGGCAGTGCCAGCTTGGGACCCTGGCAGTGCCAGCCTGGCACACTGGAGCCTAAGGTGAGAGGCGACCTCAAGGGGAAGGGGTGGGGCCTGAAAAGTGCAGAGCCTAAGGGGAGATGGGAAGGGTGCCTGTGCACTCTGCAGTCGGGGATTGACTGGGGTGCAGGAGGTGAATGGGGGCTCTGATCCCCAATGAGAGAAGTGGAAGCCCCTTACCCAGACCTTCACTTGATCATGTCTCTTCAGCTCTTTACAGATATTAGAGAAAAACCCCAACAGCCTAGCACAGTGTCACTGCTCCCCAATTTGTGAATGGGAGAAACTTCTATAAAATTCCACAATTAATCACTGTCAGTTCATATTTCAAAGTGTTAAATCATTGTTCTGTATGTCTCACTCAGCATCTTTGTTGTATTCTGTGTGAAGTAAATTTAATCACTCAAAATTCACAGGGTGATGTGTGTTTTTGTACAGATTTGAGAATCATAAGTTCCTTCAATCATTTACCTCACAGGCAATAAGGTACTTAGGAATTTTCTAGGACAGTTGAAGAAAGGGCAGATGAAATGGGACAAAGCATTAATCTTCACCCCCATTACAGGGGTGGTTGTCCCCACGGTGGAATTGACCAGAATGGGCACCAGACAGCAGCTGGTAACCCAGAGTGTTAAGGTGATGAAAGCCTTAGCCTCTTAATCTGACACTGATACTCACCCTGGTCTGACTCCCTGAGGTCAGAGAGCAGGTTCCTTGCTCCAGTTGATCTTTGAACAGCTTTGTTTCTGAACCATGGATCTTGTTCTGTCAAATCATCTTTCCCATTGACAAGTTTGTGTAAAAATTCACACTTGGATATCCCCCAGATTACCAGTAAATCTGATACTGGGACATTCCCTTTGTAGGTACAGGGCAGCACAACCTGCTTCCCAAGGAACCCAGAAACTGGGAAATGTGAAAAACCTGGAAAAGATTGGAAGTATTTATCCACAGATATAACCTCCCTGCTGGTACATTCCATCCCAAGCTTCACATGGTTACACTGCGATGCTCGATTTACAAGAAGCACTGATCAGTAACTCACTGCTTTAATTTGTGTGGGAAGGTTAAAGCTCAGACATTGAGAGCCTTTAACTAAAACCAGCTTGTGCTGGATATTTGTAAGCACAGAGCAGCTGGACAACACTTTGAATCACATGTTTTCCATTTGTACACGTGCTGGGAGAACACATCAGGATATTGGTCACCTCCCCTTGGGAGAAAAATCACAGACTGGGGGGTGGGACAATGTGAGGTGGAACTCAGGAGCTGAAAACTGACCCTGAAATGTAAAGATTGGAACAGGTGAGGGAAAGGGGTTCCCGAGGATGTGGAATGGGGGTTTGGACAGGTTGGGGGGTGGAGAGGGAGACAGTGATGGACAGGTACACTGTATAGGGGATGAGGCAGCACCTGATGGTCTGAAAGGGCAGAGTTTCCTTTTGAATAAGATTCAATATCAAACATTCACACAGTTTTCCATGTTTAACACCATTTCCTGATCCTAATCAAAGAGTGTCTGATGACATTTTAAATTGTGTTCAGTGTGAGTCATGGGATTATAGAGTCCCTGCAGTACATTTGGCCCATTGTATCCACACCAACCCTCTGACAGAGCATCCTAGCTAGGCCGATCCCCCCCTGCTCTATCCCCGTAATCCCATGCATTTGCCCTGTGAATCCCCATAACCTATACAACTTGGGACACTAAAGGACAATTTAGCATGGCCAATCCACCTAACTTTCTCTGGATGCCCCTGAAGAGGAGGCAGAATGGGAGGATGTGGAGGATGAGGCTGAGGAGGAACTGAAGGATGGAGGACAGGTGGCCATGGGTCCAGCAGGACAGGACAGCAAGAGAGGCCCTTTTCGTGGCAAGGTTCACACACTTGGAGGTGTGGCGTCGCAAACCACCACCCCAAGCGACGCCTTAACAATCCTCTGCCAACCCTTGTCTATACTTTCTACCATGAGTGCCACTGACATCACATCAGGGTTGATTGTATCAGCGAGTAGCCTGTCCAGACAGGGTTCGGCCTCATCAGATTCTGCTCTTGCAAGAAAAGACATGGGCAAGATCGAGGGAGGGACAAGTATCTGAGCAACTTACTTGAGAGGAGGTCAACCATGCACACATCCAGGCAAGTGGGGAGTATTCCATCACACTCCTGACTTATGTCCTTGCATTTTTTGTTTATTCATTCACGGGACATGGGCGTTGTTGGTCGGCCAGCATTTATTGCCCATCCCTAGTTGCCTTGAAGGGCAGTTGAGAGTCAATGACACTGCTGTGGCTCTGGAGTCACAGGTGAAGATGGAGATTTCCTTCCCTAAAGGACATTAGTGATCCAGATGGGTTTTCCCGACAATCGACAATGGTTTCACGGCCGTCAGTAGATTCTTAATTCCAAACACTTGTTATTGAATTTAAATTCCACCATTTGCCATGGCAGGATTTGAACCCAAGTCCCCCGAATCAGTCGTGTAGTGTAGTAGTGAATTAGTAGTGTAGTCATCACCCCTCCACATTGTAGATAGCGGACAGGCTTTGGGAAGTCAGGAGGTGAGTTACTCGCCGCAGTATTCCTCGCCTCTGACCTGCTCTGGTAGCCATTGTGTTTATGTGGTGAGTCCAGTGGAGTTTCTGGTCGATGATACCCCAAGGACATTGACAGTGGGGGATTCAGTGATGGTAACACCATTGAATGTTAAGTGGGGATGGTTAGAGTGTCTCTGATTGGTGATGGTCATTGCCTGGCAGTTGTGTGGCACGAATGTTACTGTTAAAAATAATTTCTATCTGAAATCTGCTCCGAGTCCTGGGACAGGGATCATTCGATCTGGGGATCAGTTCTTTCCTGGGACAACTGAGTGACTGTGAGAAAAGTCTCCAGGTTCAGCTCTTTACAATGCATTGCCTCTTTCGCTTCCTTCCTGCCACTGCTTTCTCAGTCTTGACTGCTTTCACTTTGTACTCGGTCTTCGATTTATTCATTTTATTTTAAGTCTTTCGACCTATTATTGCCTTCATGGGAAATTATTTGCTAACTTCTTCACTGTCTTGTTTGATCTTGCTGCTTTCTCATCTCTTTTTGTGGCTGTTGGTTTATTGACTGGGGGTTTATTGTCTGGGGGTTTATTGACTGGGGGTTTATTGTCTGGGGGTTTATTGTCTGGGGGTTTATTGTCTGGGGGTTTATTGACTGGGGGTTTCTTGTCTGGCGGTTTCTCCATTGACATTTTCTTGATTTGCAAAACATGCATCTGATATCTCATCGACAGCCTTCTCCTCCTGTGTAGAGCTGGATTTTGTTATCTAATCAGACCCACTCCTTTAATCGCTCCATCACTGTTTATTTATCTGTAGATTTTAGCCTGCTCGTCAATTGTATTTTCTACTTGACAACTGTCTAAGGAAACATTTTCCTCCTATTCTTCATTCCAAACTCTTTTGTTCTCCAGAAGTCTGGATTTATTTGCCCCATTTCACTCTATATTGGCAATAAAATTCAGACGGATAAACCCAGAGTCTGGCTCCTGTATTAAAGGGGTTCACACAGATAAACCCAGAGTCTGACTCCTATATTAAAGGGGTTCACACAGATAAACCCAGAGTCTGACTCCTGTATTAAAGGGGTTCACACAGATAAACCCAGAGTCTGACTCCTGGATTAAAGGGGTTCACACAGATAAACCCAGAGTCTGACTCCTATATTAAAGGGGTTCACACAGATAAACCCAGAGTCTGACTCCTGGATTAAAGGGGTTCACACAGATAAACCCAGAGTCTGACTCCTGTATTAAAGGGGTTCACACAGATAAACCCAGAGTCTGACTCCTGTATTAAAGGGGTTCAGACGGATAAACCCAGAGTCTGGCTCCTGTATTAAAGGGGTTCACACAGATAAACCCAGAGTCTGGCTCCTGTATTAAAGGGGTTCACACAGATAAACCCAGAGTCTGGCTCCTGTATTAAAGGGGTTCAGACGGATAAACCCAGAGTCTGGCTCCTGTATTAAAGGGGTTCACACAGATAAACCCAGAGTCTGGCTCCTGTATTAAAGGGGTTCAGACGGATAAACCCAGAGTCTGGCTCCTGTATTAAAGGGGTTCACACAGATAAACCCAGAGTCTGGCCCCTGTATTAAAGGGGTTCACACAGATAAGCTCATGTGAAGAAATATCATGTTCTAATTTCAATGTAAACGCCGTTTCTCCAGCACTTTCAGTTTTCCTTTCTTCTAAAGAAGTTGTTTGTATGTCACCTGATTTACCGTAATAATTTTTTTAGGACTTTCCCATTCTCAGTGAGATAGGGGGGAGTGAGGATTAATGTCCCAGCCTCTGTCAGGAAAAACCGGGTTTAAAGCCGCTTTTCCCCTGAAGGGATTGGAGTGAAACAACAATCCGAGTGCCGGCACCCGGGAAACTGTTCAGCCCACACCCGGGGAGAGGGAGGGGAGAGCGGGGATGGTCAGCACCCCCCTCTCTATACAATGTGGAGCAGTTGGAAAGGTAATAAATTTTGGAATGTCAACAAATTCTAACTGAGTGAATGGCCTTTGCACCTTTTCACTTGTTTGCCACTTCCAGGCAGGGGAGCAGTTTATTCAGTGTCTCTGCTTTCTGTCCCTCCTGTTGTCAGTGTGGAGTCTCCGAGCTGATCCCTGTGTGGGAAATGGATGGAAAGGAGCTGCAGGTACTGTCAGTGTCTCAGAGCCGGGGGGAAAGGGGGGGATCTGGGGGAAAACTTTCCTCCATCCTCACCCCCATTCAGCTCCTTATCCGGGGGAATGGATGGAAAGGAGCTGCAGGGACTGTCAGCAGGGTGCAGCAGTGGGGGGGGGAAAAGAGCCCCGGGGGGGGGGGAAAAGGAGAAAAAAAAAGAGCCCCGGGGGGGGTGGGAAAAGGAGAAAAAAAAAGAGCCCCGGGGGGGTGGGAAAAGGAGAAAAAAAAAGAGCCCCGGGGGGGTGGGGAAAAGGAGAAAAAAAAAGAGCCCCGGGGGGTGGGAAAAGGAGAAAAAAAAAGAGCCCCGGGGGGGTGGGAAAAGGAGAAAAAAAAAGAGCCCCGGGGGGGTGGGAAAAGGAGAAAAAAAAAGAGCCCCGGGGGGGGGGGAAGGAGAGAAAAAAGAGCCCCGGTGGGGGGGGGGGGGGGGGGAAGAAAGAGCCCCGGTGGGGGGGGGGGGAGAAAGAGCCCCGGTGGGGGGGGGGGGGGGGGGGAGAAAGAGCCCCGGTGGGGGGGGGGGGGGAGAAAGAGCCCCGGTGGGGGGGGGGGGGAGAAAGAGCCCCGGTGGGGGGGGGGGGGGGGGGGGAGAAAGAGCCCCGGTTGGGGGGGGGGGGGGGGGAGAAAGAGCCCCGGTTGGGGGGGGGGGGGGGGGGAGAAAGAGCCCGGTTGGGGGGGGGGGGGGGGGGGGGAGAAAGAGCCCCGGTTTGGGGGGGGGGGGGGGGGGGGAGAAAGAGCCCCGGTTTGGGGGGGGGGGGGGGGGGGGAGAAAGAGCCCCGGTTGGGGGGGGGGGGGGGGGGAGAAAGAGCCCCGGTTGGGGGGGGGGGGGGGGGAGAAAGAGCCCCGGTTGGGGGGGGGGGAGAAAGAGCCCCGGTTGGGGGGGGGGGGGGGGGGGGAGAAAGAGCCCCGGTTGGGGGGGGGGGGAGAAAGAGCCCCGGTTGGGGGGGGGGGGAGAAAGAGCCCCGGTTGGGGGGGGGGGGAGAAAGAGCCCCGGTTGGGGGGGGGGGGAGAAAGAGCCCCGGTTGGGGGGGGGGGGGAGAAAGAGCCCCGGTTGGGGGGGGGGGGGGGTGGGGGGAGAAAGAGCCCCGGTTGGGGGGGGGGGGGGGGTGGGGGAGAAAGAGCCCCGGTGGGGGGGGGGGGGGGGGGGGAGAAAGAGCCCCGGTTGGGGGGGGGGGGGGGGGGGGGGGAGAAGAGCCCCGGTTGGGGGGGGGGGGGGGGGGAGAAAGAGCCCCGGTTGGGGGGGGGGGGGGGGGGGGGAGAAGAGCCCCGGTTGGGGGGGGGAGAAAGAGCCCGGTTGGGGGGGGGGGGGGGGGGGGGAGAAAGAGCCCCGGTTGGGGGGGGGGGGGGGGGGGGGAGAAAGAGCCCCGGTTGGGGGGGGGGGGGGGGGGGGAGAAAGAGCCCCGGTTGGGGGGGGGGGGGGGGGGGGAGAAAGAGCCCCGGTTGGGGGGGGGGGGGGGGGGGGGGAGAAAGAGCCCGGTTGGGGGGGGGGGGGGGGGGGGAGAAAGAGCCCCGGTTGGGGGGGGGGGGGGGGGGGGGGGGAGAAAGAGCCCCGGTTGGGGGGGGGGGGGGGGGGGGGGGAGAAAGAGCCCCGGTTGGGGGGGGGGGGGGGGGGGGAGAAAGAGCCCCGGTTGGGGGGGGGGGGGGGGGGGGAAAAAGAGCCCCGGTTGGGGGGGGGGGGGGGGGGGGGGAGAAAGAGCCCCGGTTGGGGGGGAGAAAGAGCCCGGTTGGGGGGGGGGGGGGGGGGGGAGAAAGAGCCCGGTTGGGGGGAGAAAGAGCCCCGGTTGGGGGGGGGGGGGGGGGGAGAAAGAGCCCCGGTTGGGGGGGGGGGGGGGGGGGGAGAAAGAGCCCCGGTTGGGGGGGGGGGGGGGGGGAGAAAGAGCCCCGGTTGGGGGGGGGGGGGGGGGGGGGGGGAGAAAGAGCCCCGGTTGGGGGGGGGGGGGGGGGGGGGAGAAAGAGCCCCGGTGGGGGGGGGAGAAAGAGCCCCGGGGGGGTTGGGGGGGGGGGGGAAGGAGAAAAAAAAGGAGCCGGGGGGGGGGAGAAGGAGAAAAAAAGAGCCCTGGGGGGAAAGGAGGTTAAAAAAAGAGCCCCGGGGGTCGGGGGGAGGACAGAAAAAGAGAGCCCGGTGGGGAGGGAAAAAGGGGGAAAGAACTGGGAGGGAGTGGGGGTGGACACTGCCCATGCTGGAGGGACTTGGTCTCCAGTGAGGTGCTCCTGGCCCTTCCTTCCCATTTCACTGTTGAGTTTGTTCCCAGGGACAGGAGTGTCTCATTCGGACACTGGAGTCTGTCACCAACCCCTCTCTGGTCCGGTCCTCTCACTGGTGACAAGCTGCTGTGTCTGTGCTTTTGACCCCATCATCCACAGGAGAGACTGTACCTGGGGAGGCTGATGAAGCAGTGGAAGAGGCAGCAAGAAGAACCTGTTGTAAAGGGGGTCACTATTTTCTTGTTGCAGGGACCCAACTTCCACAAAGTATTCCTGCTGCTGCTGCCGCTGCTGAGTGTTGTTGCTGCTGTTTCAGGTAGGAGCTGTGACTGCTGGAACATTTCAGCACTGATCACAGGGTGGGGGGATCAGGAATAATCTTGCTTTAAGGTGCTGTTGTAGATTTGAATCGTTGTGTTGATTCTGTAAGAGAAAGATCACATGGTCACTGCGTGACATCATCGGGAAATTCCCACACTTTGCCTTAGTCCAGATTGTACACTTAGGCGCCTTGTACACTGAACAGCTCTAAATAAACCTACCTGTTGTTTTCCACAAAACCTACACATAGCAACTCATTCTTTTTATCAACATAAGAACATAAGAAATAGGAGCAGGAGTAGGCCATCTAGCCCTTCGAGCCTGCCCCACCATTCAATAAGATCATGGATGATCTGTCGTGGCTCAGTTCCACTTTCCCGCCCTCTCCCCATAACCCTTAATCCCCTCTCTGATCAAAAACCCATCAACCCGCGTCTTAAAAATATTTAGCGAGGCAGCCTCCACCACTTCAACGGGCAGAGAATTCCAGAGATTCACCACCCTTTGAGTGAAGAAGTTCCTCCTCAACTCCGTTCTAAACCGCCCCCCCCTTTATCTTGAGGCTGTGCCCCCTAGTCCTACTGTCTTTTTTGAGCGGGAAGAGCCTCTCCACCTCTATCCTATCCATCCCATTCATCATCTTATACGTCTCAATGAGATCTCCCTTCATTCTTCTAAACTCTAACGAGTACAAGGCTAGTTTATTCAGCCTCTCCTCATAGCTCAACCCCCTCAACTCCGGTATCAGCCTAGTAAACCTCCTCTGCACTCCCTCCAGCAAACGTAACAAGATTTAAAAAAAAACTGATGACCAATACAGATTTAAAATGTTCAAGGTAAAACATTGAGGCTGCATTTACCGTGGGATTTCAAACTTTGAGGTTTCAGGAAAACTCAGCAGCAGGTCTGGGATCGGGTCCAATGTCCGGTAAGGTACTAAGAGAAAAAGAAAGTTCCCTACCAAGGAAATAATAAAGGATCCAAAACAATCCAAGCATTTCTGGCTGTGGTATTCTTAGAATAATAGATTCCTTACAGAACAGAAGGAGGCTACTTGGCCCATCGAGCCTGCACCAACAGCAATCCCACCCAGGCCCTATCCCCGTAACCCCACATACTTATCCTGCTAATCCCCCTGACACTAATGGTCGATTTAACATGGCCAATCAACCTAACCCGCACATCTTTGGACTGTGGGAGGAAACTGGAGCGACCGGTGGAAACCCACTCAGACATGGAGAATGTGCAAATTCCACACAGACTATGACCTGAATCAGAACTGAACCCAGGTCTCTGGCACTGTGATACAGCAGTACCAACCACTGTGCCACTATTGCTGCCCATTCGACATGCATACAGTTACAACGAAAACCACAGCTAGCCTCAGGTATGAAGTAGAGTCCATGCATTATATTGAAATCAAGGGCTAGTTCTAACTATTAACAGCTCAATTTAAAAATACACCAATTTAGCTTAACATCAAAGGAAGCTCTGTAAGAAAAGTACATTAAAATGTCTCACAGAATATTATGGGTTTGGTGAATCTCTGGATGAAATCTTTTGAGATTGTTTGGTTTGTGGGTAGAGAAATGAGGCTACCCAGCAGAGATTGCTCACTGAACACACTTCAAGCTTAAAAACAGCATAAGAAATTGCCATCTTGATAGAACTTGCAGCAAAGGGTACTTCACAGTTTGGAGCAGGCATGAGAGCCCAGGTGATGAGCGCCACCCAAAGAAAGTCTATCCAGAAGCAGGCGTGTCATCAATGTGCAAAAATGGGCCATTCACAAGCTAGGTACTGGAGCAAAAAATAGTCGATTCAAGAATTGTGGCAAGATGGGTCATGTTGCAAGAGCTTGCTAGAGAAGACATGTTTTCCCTAAAAAGAATGTTCAGAAGAAGAACCAGGATACATTTAAAAAGAAAAATAAACAAATTAATTTTTTTTATTCATTCATGGAATGTGGGCATCCCTGAAGGCATTTTAAGCGTCAACCACATTGTTGTGGCTCTGGAGTTACATGTAGGCCAGTCTAGGAAAGGACTGCAGATTTCCGTCCCTAAAAGACATAGTGAACCAGATGGGTTTTCCCGGCAATCAACAATGGTTTCACGGTCATTAGTAAATTCTTAATTCCAGAAATTTTTTATTAAATTCAAATTTCAACTGCCGTGGTGAGATTCGAACCAGGGTCCCCAGAACATTACCCTGGGTCTCTGGAGTACTAGTCCAGAGACAAGATTACTAGGTCGCTACCTCCCCTGAATAATAATAACATGGTAGCGAAGAATGACAAAAATAATGAAGCCTCACAACATCAGGTTAAAGTCCAACAGGTTTATTTGGAATCACAAGCTTTCAGAGCACCGCTCCTTCATCAGCACTCCAAAAGCTCATGATTCCAAATAAACCTGTTGGACTTTAACCTGGTTTTGAGGCTTCTTATTGTGCTCACCCCAGTCCAACTCTGGCATCTCCACGCCAAAAATAATGAAGGCACAGTTCAGAAGGCTGATGAAGTTGAATGTGTTATCACGTAGGTTCTGGCTACTTCCTAAATTAAGTGGACAGCCTATCAAAATGGAGATCGGTACAGGCACTACCGTAGCAGTAATTCCTGAAAGCACTTACAAACAGAAATTGAGCATCTTCCATTGTAGCCAGCAGATATGTATTGGGATTCTGCCAATGTGTGGAAAAATGGGAGTAGATCCCGCCATTTTTTTTAGTGTGATTTCCAGAATGAATGTGCGCTGCAGAGTGCCCAAGCATAATTCACTCTGGAAATCTGTGGTGGGGCCTATTTCTGCTGGAGAGGCCAGCACCATGGTGATGAGCAGCCCACTGAGCTGTTGATCTAATACATGCACAGTAGCTCGTACTGCCAGCCTCCAGATTATTAGTTAGCCCAAACGTTGGCCAGCCTTGCAACCCTCCCATCACTGGTCTTCCAACCACCTCCCCCCCACCTCCCCCACCAATCCTCTGGCAGAGTGGCAGTGACTTTTCCCCCCCCTTCCTCCTCTTCCCCCCCCTTCCTCCTCTTCCCCCCCCTTCCTCCTCTTCCCCCCCCTTCCTCCTCTTCCCCCCCCTTCCTCCTCTTCCCCCCCCTTCCTCCTCTTCCCCCCCCTTCCTCCTCTTCCCCCCCCTTCCTCCTCTTCCCCCCCCTTCCTCCTCTTCCCCCCCCTTCCTCCTCTTCCCCCCCCTTCCTCCTCTTCCCCCCCCTTCCTCCTCTTCCCCCCCCTTCCTCCTCTTCCCCCCCCTTCCTCCTCTTCCCCCCCCTTCCTCCTCTTCCCCCCCCTTCCTCCTCTTCCCCCCCCTTCCTCCTCTTCCCCCCCCTTCCTCCTCTTCCCCCCCCCTTCCTCCTCTTCCCCCCCCCTTCCTCCTCTTTTTCCCCCCCCTCCCCACTGCGGGCAGTGCCAGCCTGCTTACCTCTGACCTCCCAGGGGTCTCAATAGCCTCTCTTCTCTACAGCATGGTTGGGCCACCTGTTCCCTGTTAGTTGGGATCAGCAGTAAACGCCACTGGGGGGAACCACTCTTGCAAAGGGGGGAGGGGGGAGCGCGGAGAAATGCTAGCATGTCTGGAGAATTCAGTCCCAGGCCAGTTAATCTCCATTTTCATGTGATAATCAGCACCACACTGATTTCTGGCACAGAGCTGTTATGTCAAAAAATGTAATCTCGGAGGTCTGAGTGCCCAGCGAGAAGTTTGCGAAATGGCCCTGGTTGATGTCTCCCGAACAGCACAAGAGAATTGGCCCCATGATCTTGAGAACTTCTACTGAAGAAGTTGCATCTTTGAGAGATTTCATCATCATCGAGGTAGAGTTGGTTGGACAAACCATGGAACTGCCACTCCACGTTGCCCAAAGAAATTTCCAGCTCATTGGTTGATCTTGACTAGAAAAGTTCAAGTTGAATTGGAGTGTCGTAAACAGATTGGTCGATTCAAAAACAGACCTTTGGCCCGACGTGTCCTGGAGGCCAGCGATTTGGGAAGGGTGGGGAAGTGGAGGAGGAAGGGTGGAAATAGGATCTGCCTTCTGATTTTTTAGCCTGATTCACACTGAGGCACTCAGATACAGTGTGGGAGATTCCTTCTGAAAATCCCACTGAGAAGACCTGTGGGATTTATTCCAGTTTTTAAGCAAATTTGGCATTTAGAATTTTTTGGGAGAATCCCACCCGTTATTTTGAAAGTGAACCACTCATGATTGAAAAGATGTGACACATATGCAATCTGATCTAACAAGCCACTTTAAGGAAAGGTCTTTCACATAGTTTGGACAATAACCTTTAATTTCAACTATAGAGTGGGACATGCTGTATAGATAAAACTGGCCCTTGTTGCACTTTGTGATGTCACATTTCATGTAATTATGTTATGTAATGAAATTTCACAAACCTTACCCATAACGTGGATGTTTTTTGGGAAGGAAGTGTAATTGGGGAGAGGCAATTAATGTCTTCAGATTAACCTGTGTGATGTGAATAGTCAGATCTGGACACGAAGTAACATTCAGTGACTGAGACCCAATGGGACTTGGATAGAGTCTTGAGCACTGGGTGTCCAGGGACCAAATAGCTGGGAATTGGGTTTTGGGTATTGGGAGGAGGACGAGTTTGGCCGTATTGTGGACAGGATCAGGTTAATGAGAGGTGAGAATCCATATTCAGACCATCTGGTGCAGCCTCACCCCATAACAGTGTATTTGTCGGTCACTGTCCCCCCCAACCTTTCCACGTCCCTGCCCACCCCCCCCTCCAAGTCTGTGATTTTTTTTCTCCCAAGGGGAGTTGACAAATAATATCCTGATGTGCAGGGTTACACTGGGAGCAAACTGATCTTGTCCATCTCTCTAACAGGTGAGAGGTTTCTTTTCAGAAATTCTGCAGCTGATTTCTGATTTTATTGTGCAACAGTCATGCAGAGGCCTGGATGAATAATTCAGAAAATGAGTTCAAATTACAACTGGTTCACTATTGTCCCTTTAGGGAAGGAAACCTGGGCCAGAATTTTTAGTATCTCTAAGTTGGGAGAGCTGTGTGAATCAACCCTACATCTCAGACTCCTTTAAACCATCCCTGGGTATGTCCTGTCCCACTGAGCACAGACCCACCAGAGGTGGGGACACAGTGATATACAGTCAGGAGGGAGTGGCTCCAGGAATCCTCAACATTGACTCTGAACTACATGAAGTTTCACAATTTCAGGTCAAACATGAGCCTGGAAACCTCCTGCTGATTATCACTGACTGCCCTCCCTCAGGTGAGGGAGAATTCACTGGTTATCACTAAGGGTGTCTCGGTAATAACCCATTGACAGAGCTGGCTGAGCCCTGAGGATAGAACTGGGTGATGGATGGAGTTGACGGTGCCACCAAGCTGCACTCTCTCTTCAGAAACATGCTCCATCTGTCTCCAGATGTTGGGGTGCAGGAGGTGGGGTCTACAGCACTTCTTGGGCAGCCTTTACAAGAGCCAGTGCACTTACTTTGAAAGTGTATCCCAGTAGGCCCAGGATCCTGTGGGGATTCTCCCCAAAGAGGGGGGTGTGGACTGCTGGGAATGATCCTGCTCAGGGGAACTCTGGAAAACTTCCATTCTACCCATCACAGTTAATGCAATCCCGTTGGACTTTTCACTCTGCTGACCCTGTTCTTGATCCTTCCTGATCAGTTTGAGTCAAGTCTCATTCCTCCCTGGATGTTTTTCCCTGAAGCCCGAAAGTCTTTGATCATTTCTGCAGTTTGTCACCCACAATACTAAACACATGATGTTTTCTTTAGAGCGACCTCCTACACCTGGACCAAACACACCTGAACCAGGTAAATCTGTTTCTAAACTACTGCAAGTGTTTTCAGCTCTTACAACTCATTACATGCCGGATAGACAGTGTGTAACATTGGAAGGTTTGAAATGCTGTGATATTTTACAAAAGAATGATTGTGTGAGAGTGAGTGGTGTGAGTCGCTGTTACTTGTAACTGGCCCTTAAACTACCGGGAATTGTTATTTCTGTTTGAGTCTCATGTTCCTCAGATACAGAACTCTGAGGATTCCTGCTTCCCACTAGCATTAGGGTTTCTGGAATTCTGTGTGGAAAGTTTCAGTACAATTTTACTCAAACCCACCTGTTGGGAAACTGATAGGATTGGTTGTAACACTGGGTGAAGTCAGTGGAGAGTGTAAACCAACACCTCCAAAATCCTGTGGCCTTTCCAATCAGCAAATTATTTCAAAATTCGTTCTATTTCAGCCAACCGTTTTGTGTAATTGAAGGGAAGCTGCTGCTGCTCAATGTCCAGTTATCTCTATTGGAAAGCATGTATTGATCACGTTGTGGGGCTGTGTGAGTGTGCAAGGAGTTGTGGGGTGGCCTGGTGTGTGTGAGATTATTGGTAACTAACCTCCCTCATCCCTCCAGGACTAGAATTAACCAGGGATCTGTTTGTACTGGGGATGGTTCTGAAACACTCGGTGCTGAAGGTCTCTGCTGTTAGTTTTGTGAGTGTGTTCCAGTCTGTTAATGGTTTCATTCTGTCTCTAGGTCCTGGACTTTCTGTTGGCGAAATCATTGGAATTCTTTTTTTTATTTGTTTTCTTGGTGTAATCGTGGCTGTCTTAATGCGAACTGTGTTAAGTTGGTGAGTTTTATTGGTCACGTTGTTAATTCTGGTTTTGGAAGTATGTCCCAGTAGGCCAAGTATTCTGAGGGGATTCTCTCCACAGGGGGATGTAGCCTGCTGAGAATGATCCTAGTAAGAAGTTTCACAACACCAGGTTAAAGTCCAACAGGATTATTTGGTAGCATAAGCTTTGTGTCGCTTCTTCTTCAGATGAATCCTGAATAGTGTATATCATCTCAGGATAAGGGACAAATCATTTTGGACTGAAATAAGAGATTTATTCATGCAGAAATTTGTGAATTTCTGGAATTCTCTACGCTAAATAGTTGTGGACACTCTTTTTGTTGCATTTATTTAGGCTGAGAGGTTTTCCAACCAAAGGGAATGGGAGGGGATATAGAAAGTGGGTGGAAAGTGGAGCTTGGCTGGAGGATGTGGGATCATGTTGAATAGCACAGGGCTGAAGTGCTCAATAACCTATTGTTTTAATGTAACCTTCAATCTGCAATTTTCCTTTCTCCCAGGTATTTTGCTCGCAATAACAACCTCAGCAATCAAAATGGTGACCCTTTGAGAGAGATGACCTGTTCAGGTGAAGCACAGAGCTTTCTGACAACAGCACCTCAGCATCAAAATGGAGCAGCTAGAGAACGGTATTGTCCAGCACTGCACTGAGCTTGGATCAGTTCAGTATTGCAGTTATCAAGTGATTCCTAATGGAAAGTTTGAGCTCGGGATTGGGATGAGCAATCATATTCCGCTCTGCTGCTCAGAAGAATGTGCGCAGAATTTCAGGAAAGATCAGCTTCCAGTCAAAGAGTTGTTATTTAGGAGTCTCATGCATAAATTCTTCCAACATATTTGCCATTTCTACAATATGCATTGACTGAAAACAAAGAAACAACATTTGGTAACTTTTCAGTTGTTGGATGAACTTTAACAGGAAGATGATTGGCCATTCAGCCCCTCATGCCTCCAAGTCCATTGAATCAAATGATAATTGATCTTCATCTCTGCTTCATGGGTTCCAACCTGGCCAATCACCGCTTCATCAGTAAAGTGATGAAGAAGTTGTTGACAATGCTATCAAGCAGGGCGTGCCCAGCAATAACCTGCTCAGTGGTGACCAGCTTGAGTTTTGCCAGGGTCACTCAGCTCCTGACTTCATTCCAGCCTCGGTTCAAACCTATTTGAAAGAGCTGAATTCCAGAGGTGTGATGAGAGTGTAAGCCCTTGATATCAAAGCTGCATTCAACTAAGTGTGGCATGAAGGAGCCCTTGCAAAAGTATCACTAAGTATCAAGAGGCAAACTCACCGTTGGTTGGACTCAAAGATGGTTTCGGTTGTTGGGGGGATGGGGGGGTCAGCCATCTTTAGCTTCAAGATATCTCTGCAGGAGATCCTCAGGGGTAGTGTCTTCAGCTATTTCATCAATAACCATCCCTCTGTCATAAGGTCAGAAGTGGGGATGTGCAATCAATGTTCAGCACCATTTGCAACTCCTAGATACTGATGCAGTCCATGTTCAAAAGCAACAAGACCTGGACAGTAGCCAAACTTGGGCTGACAAGTGGCAAGTAACTTTTGTGCTTCACAAATGCCAGGCAATGACCATCTCCACTAAATGTCACACTAACCCTGCCCCTTAGCATTCAATGGTGTTACCCATCACTGAATCCTCCACTGTCAACATCCTTGGGATTACCATTGATCAGAAATGCAATTGGACTCATCACATAAACATTGTGGCCACAAGGTTAGAGGCTTGGAATACTGTGGCAAGTAACTCATCACCTGACTCCCCAAAGCCTGTCCACCATCTACAAGTCAGGAGTGTGATGGAATACTCCCCACTTGCCCTGATGGGTGCAGCTCCAACAACACTCAAAGCTCAATACCATCCAGGACAAAGCAGCCCATATGTTCAGCACCACATCCAGTCCCTCCATCACTGCCACTCAGTATCATGAATTATTTATAAGATGCACTGCAGAAATTCACCAAAGTTCCTTAGACTGCACTTCCCAAATCTACTACAACTCCCATCTAGAAGGACAAGTGCAGCAGATACATGGGAACATCACCACCTGCAAGTTTCCCTCCAAACCACTCACTGTCCTGACTTGGAAATGTATTGCCATTCATTCGCAGCTGCTGGGTCAAAATCCTGGAATTCTCTCCCTAATGGCATTGTTAGGGAGGAAATTCCCCAGGTGTCATAAAATCTATCCATTGCAGTCTTGAATATACTCAGTCATGGAGCATCCACAGCTCTCTGGGGTAGAGAATTCCAGAGATTTGCAATCCTCTGTGTTGTAGTGGAGAATTTCTTGTTTTCCGAGCTGTGATAGTAAAACTAAACAAAGTTTGTTTTGCAAAAACAACTAGCTTTTATTATCACAAAACTGCATGCAGTATTTGGCAGAGTCTTGGAAACAGAGAGCAGTCCCTACAAACTGCCGATTCTATACCAAGACTGCACCGCTACAAGAATCAGTTCCATAGTTATACCTTTGTCTTATCAGTGTATATGTTCAATTAGTAATACAAGCAGTAATACATCATCAATTGTATTAGGATCCGGTGACCTCTGAGACCTCTTTGTCTCATCAATAATATCATTATCTTGTCCTTTTGGTAGAACAGAAGGCGGCCGATGACTTTGTCATTTCTAACCTTATCTCGCCTCACTCATCCAGCCCTAAGTTACGTGGAATCATCATTGACTTGACCTTCTCTGATGTTCGTCATGTCTTAAATTATTCAGAGTCAGTTTTACAGGGGTCTGGCAATTTGGAATAGCTTGGTCAGCTCTTTTATTTTGTACCAATTACTTTACCATTTTTCCCCATCATGCCACTTCTTCATTCATACACTATTACATTCCCTGAGGGGAGTTCTCATTGAGACGTATAAGGTGATGAATGGGATGGATAGAATAGAGGTGGAGAGACTCTTCCCGCTCAAAAAAGACAGTAGGACTAGGGGGCACAGCCTCAAGATAAAGGGGGGGCGGTTTAGAATGGAGTTGAGGAGGAACTACTTCACTCAAAGGGTGGTGAATCTCTGAAATTCTCTGCCCGTTGAAGTGGTGGAGGCTGCCTCGCTAAATATTTTTAAGACGCGGGTTGATGGGTTTTTGATAAGAGAGGGGATTAAGGGTTGTGGGGAGAGGGCGGGAAGGTGGAACTGAGCCGCGACAGATCAGCCATGATCTTATTGAATGGCGGGGCAGGCTCGAAGGGCTAGATGGCCTACTCCTGCTCCTTATGACTCGATTAATAATGCATCTATACAAGCAAACAAACAATCCTATCCCAAGTAACAGTAATAGTAGCAAAATAAAAGCCTTAATCCAATCAATTAATCCAGGACCCAACCATCCTAACCAACCTGGTGGGTTGTTATCAAGAAATTCCTGGCCAACCTCCTGAAGCTGATCTGCCTGTCTCTTGATGTAGCCAGCCAGGTTGGTGATATTTTCAGAGGTATCTGGGATATAAGTGCAGCACTCCTGAAATACAATTGCACACCTCCCTCCCTGCAAGGCTAATAGATAGTCC
Source organism: Carcharhinus amblyrhynchos (assembly GCF_965287045.1). Lineage (NCBI taxonomy): Eukaryota > Metazoa > Chordata > Chondrichthyes > Carcharhiniformes > Carcharhinidae > Carcharhinus > Carcharhinus amblyrhynchos. Next base: position 517,576 of record NW_027649829.1, on the reverse strand, counting down.
AAAGCCATTCGGTTTTGTAACGCCATGGTCCGGACAGCCACCAGCTCAGCTGAGACCTCGGCCAGTGCCTGTCCAGTTGTCCTGGCTTCTGCCGCTGTTATGTTTGCCAGTTTTTCCTGTAAAATTATCAGCCAATGTCATCCAGGGCGTTGGGGATGTTATGTGCCCATGAGCTATTGGAGGTTATATTCCATACTTTGGACCAATCGAGAATAAACATACACTTGGTAGATAGGTTTGCTACTGGTCCTTGCCACTTAGCCGTAAGGTTGCATCTACTTTGCCCCATCAACTTTCCTTTCCCTGATTTACTAAAACATAGGGAACCTTGCACATCACGTGAGGGGATGATAAGTGAGGGTGGAGAAAAGGCATGATTATATGCAGGCTGGTACCAGGTTGAAAACCTACTCATTTTGTAGCCAGCCGATTCCCACTTTATCATATCTCTGCCAATTCCTGTTTGGTTTTGACGTAAAATCCACTCCGCGGTTTCGGCTAAGTGGAATGGGAGGGATTGGAGAGGTATTCCTTCTTTTGAGTGGATGGGGATGTGGGTGCAAACCCAACAATTACTAACATTCTTTCTTTCAGCATAAATACATGACATATGTAAATAAGTATTAGCATGCAGTCTTTGGGTAACTCGTTTTTTTACTACCACATGTCCATTAAGTCCAAATAGTCCACAAAATCCGAAAAATATGATGAAAATCTTCATCCTGTGTTCGCATCTGTGTTTGAGACAATTTTCTTACAATCGGAAAGATGAACCCGACTTGAATGTCCTTCAAGCTTGATGGAAGTTGATGTGGTCAGTAGTAGTTGAAAAAGTCTGCTCCAGCATTGTCCTAGTTTCTTTCTATCCCAGCTCTTAACCAATATGTAATCTCCGGGTTCGATCATGGGGTATTGAGAGGTGGCTGTCCCTGCTGTTTCTAGGAGATGTGCTTGTTTCATCTGTGACTGGAGAAACTTCAGAGAGGGTTAATTGCTTCAAGTAATTCTGCATCTGTTTCCCCCATCACATGGAGGTCTACTGCCTCTAGGGGTTTTTCATGGGCATCCCAGGGTGTCCTCATTGTCGACCGTAGACTATCTCTGCAGCTGACAGTCCGGTCCGTGAATGGGGAGTCACTCACGTGAAACAGTGCCAAGGGCAATACCTTCAGCCAATTTAATCCAGTTTCTTCAGTCAATTTAGATAATTTCTCTTTCAAAGTCCCATTATCCCATTACCCCTTTCCACAATTCCTGCTGCCTGCGGGTGATACGCACAGTGCAGTTGTTCTTTAATTAAGAGTGCATCGCACAATTCAGTATTGATCCGGCCACAAAATGTGGTCCGTTATATGAGCTCACCATTTTGGATACCCCAAAATGGGGAATAACTCCTGTCAACCACAATTTCACCACCGTATGTGCAGTACCATTCCTGGTGGGGAAGGCTTCAATCCATTTACTAAACACATCGATTACTACTGGGCAATATTTATACCACTGTGCTTTCAGTAATTCAATAAAATCAAGCTGTATACAGGCAAAAGGACCATCTGGCAAGGAAGTGTTTCGAAGAGGGCATTTAATACCTTTACCCTATTATTTTTCATGCAAATGAGGCATTGATTCAGCCGTATTTGCGCTGCTGTATTCAATTCTGGGTGCCACCAAGTTTTTAGAAGTAGCTGTCCCATTCCATCCTTGCCAAGATGGGTACAAGAATGCAAATAGTCTAAGTACCGGTATTAAAGAATCCAGAATACAAACTTGACCAACTGGAGTAAACACAGTAAAAAGTCTGATAACACCAGGTTTTAGTCCAACCTATTTATTTGATAATATACTCACAAGCTTTTGGGGTTAGTCCCTTCGTCAGGTGAATGGAGAGTTCTGGCCTCAGACAGAGCATATAAAGCACAGACAGTTTAGAGATTACTGATTAGAATGCGAATCCTTACACCTAACCTGCTGTTCAAGACCTGAAGTGGCTGATAATGTGAGTGGAAGGAGCACTGATCACAGGTTACAGAGATGTGTATTGTCTCCAGACAGTACAGTAAGTGAGGTTTTGCAAACCCAGGCAAGTCACGGGGGTTACAGATAGTGCGACATGAACCCAAGATCCCTGTTGAGACCGTCCTCATGTGCGCGGAACTTGGCTATCAGTCTCTGTTCAGCGACTCTGCGCTGTCGTGTGTCGTGAAGGCCGCCTTGGAGAATGCTTACCCGAAGGTCAGAGGCTGAATGCCCATGACCACTGAAGTGTTCGCCAACAGGAAGGGAACAGTCTTGCCTGGTGACTGTCGAGCGATGTTCATTCATCCGTTGTCGTAGCGTCTGCATGGTCTCCCCAATGTACCATGCTTCGGGACATCCTTTCTTGCAACGTATCAGGTAGACAATGTTGGCCGAGTTGCAAGAGTATTTACCGTGTACCTGGTGGATGGTATTCTCACGTGTGATGATGGTATCCATGTCGATGATCCGGCATGTCTTGCAGAGGTTGCTGTGGCAGGGTTATGTGGTATTGTGGTCACTGTTCTCCTGAAGGCTGGGTAGTTTGCTGCGAACAATGGTCTGTTTGAGGTTGTGTGGTTGTCTGAAAGCAAGAAGTGGGGGTGTGGGGATAGCCCTGGCGAGATGTTCGTCTTCATCAATGATATGTTGAAGACTCCGGAGAAGATGTCGTAGCTTCTCCGCTCCGAGGAAGTACTGGACGACGAAGGGTACTCTGTCCACTGTGTCCTGTGTTTGCCTTCTGAGGAGATCGGTGCGGTTTTTCGCTGTGGCGCATCGGAACTGTCGATCTATGAGTCGAGCACCATATCCTGTACTTATGAGGGCATCTTTCAGGGTCTGGAGGTTTCTGTCACGATCCTCCTCATCTGAGCAAATCCTGTGTATACGGAGGGCTTGTCCATAGGGAATGGCTTCTTTAACATGTTTCGGGTGGAAACTGGAGAAGTGGAGCATTGTGAGATTGTCTGTGGGCTTGCGGTACAGTGAGGTGCTGAGGTGACCGTCCTTAATGGAGATGCGTGTGTCCAAGAATGCAACTGATTCTGGGGAATAGTCCATGGTGAGTCTGATGGTGGGGTGGAATTTGTTGATATCATCATATAGTTGTTTCAGTGACTGTTCACCATGAGGCCAAAGGAAGAAAATGTCATCGATGTATCTAGTGTACAGCGTCTTCAACCGATGCAATAGGTTGGACTAAAACCTGGTGTTGTCAGACTTTTTACTGTGTTTACGCCAGTCCAACGCCGGCATACCCACATCACAACTGGAGTAAGCCAGAGGTCCATGCCAAGGAGTACAAATACCCCATTGACTTCCAGTGTGCGCTCAGAATCAGAGGCATCCCTCTGTAAATGTTGAACCTCAGTTATCTCTAATGCAGGTACCCAATTTAGAGCCTGATTGTTCCCGCTGGGGGTAATCACGGGCCGTTTCGGCTGCCGCCTTGGCAGCTGAATCAGCATGGGCATTCTGTAATTGCACAGGAGTGTCCCCCTTTGTATGTGCAACGCTTTTAGTAACAGCCAATTGACAAGGAAGCTAAACAGCGTCAAGGAGATTTTTAACCCAAAGAAAGGGAGGGTCTAGGGTCAACTCCTCCCTCCGTATTGCCTGAATAGAGAAACAGCAGCATGCCAGGGCAACTGGGAGGATCCTCCTTTTTAACCTGATGGGCTAGTCCAACCTACCTATCAGCCAATGGCTTCATGCCCTTCACCTGTCTTTTCATCTCATCATGTTTCCTTTCCCAAAGCTCACATTCCAATTTCAAAGTTTCCCAATCCTTCGACTTCCCATCTACACATACCTCAATCCCTCTTCTCCATGCATTATCCCTCCAATTCATTAATAACGTTTGTTTGTGGTGCCTAGTCGACTCTTTCCACAAAGTTACCTATTCTCTTAACTTCTCAATTAACTCGCATAATTTCTACTTCAAGACAAAGGAAAGAGCGTGTGGTTCCCCCCAAGGTCTACATCATTTCTTAAACTTCAATTTACTTTCCAATTTTTATTTAAACTCTGTATCAAACCCACTGTTGTAAAATCACAATTAGGGGAAGAACATTAAAGCAAATATTAAGGAAATATCCACGCAAGCAATTTATTAAACACACACATGGAAGCTTCCAACATGCATTCAGGTATGAAGTCGTCTTCATTCGTCTTTCTTCCAAACTGTAATTAAACTCAAAACAGAAGTAAATTCAAAAAATCTTATACTTTAATAGTTTTAACAATTTCTCAGCCCCTTTGAAGTTAAACTGAAATGTACAGCATTGCATTTATTCCCCACCATAAATATTTCACAAAAGACAAACGACCAGACCACACAAACACAGTGAAACATAAAAGCTAAGATCACAACAGGGTGTGCTTTGTGATCAGCTCAACTCCAAGTTTGTGTTTGATTTACTAATTGGACACATTTTAAATACACACCTATTCTACTTTATGTAACTCCCTTTTCTGTTAGTTTGTTTTGACTTTATGTCCTAAAATTACTGCAAGTCTTATAACACTAAGATCCATCCTGACTAGGACAGAATGGGTTAATTTTCTGCTTGTTGCAGCAGAAGGGCAGGGGGAGTAAGTTCACTCAAATGGACTCTTCAAACACTTAGGAATAATTCTTTCATTGTCAGTTCTATCTAGAACACATTTTTAAATTTAACAAAAGCCTGATCCAGAAAATCCAAAATAAGATTTATTTTTTATCACCTTTCAATATCCCTACTAAATTAAGACCCTCACACGTTCTTACAATTCTGGCAGAGTAAAACAAAACATTTTACAAGGGCACACAACTGGATCTTATCACTTGGAGCAGGGATGCACAAAGAAATACTGAAAGCATTCTAATGTGCAGCAATGTACATGATTAATTATTTCTATGCCTTCATTATTATGCCTTTGTAACCAACACAGGCAAGTACAAAATCAAATCTACTGTGTGCCTAAATGGTTAACTCTCTTTATAACTTTTCAGATGTAATGTAATGCCACCTTTCCTAAGTGGCAGAACTCAAATCTCTGTCCGATCCCTACGTAATTTATTAAACTTGAAGCAATTCACTTTGATTGGCCTATTAAACCACATGAGACTCTCGATTGCACAATTACGCCCTCTCTCTCTCTCTGCGTACCAAACAGGGTCAGCCTGCTTGATTCTTTTTAACCCTTTAGTGATGGGAGCTCACTGAGCTCTAATAAATCTGACCATGTTTGATTCGAGTGCCTCCTGTTGTGACAAATTCCCCTTCTCCCCCAAATAGTCATATAGTCATGTCCCAGATATAACACCTGTGTCTTGTCTAAAGTCTGTCCCATAACGTCAGTATACCGTGCCCCTGGCAAAAATGGCAATAAAAATTCCTGGTACTGAAATCAAATTGCAGGGTCCCTGACCCAAAGTAGTACCAGAATCAAATCACAGGGTCCCTCACCCTAACTAAGCCTGTACAACCCTGATCCAGGTCCACACAAGATCAAGGGGTCCCTGGCCCAAACCGCTATGCAGAGTATAATTTAGGTTCGAACACCATCACCTGTCAGTGTCCTCCATAAGGGATGAGGGGTCGCAGCACCGATCCGAGAGAAAGAGAGAGACCAGGGCAAATCTTACCTTGTGCCGGCGTCCATCTCTTCCCTCCGGGTCGTGGCTCAATTGCTGCTTCAGTCCCTCACAGAATTCACCCAGGATATTGGTTTCTGCTCGCAGCGCCAAATGTTGTAGTGGAGAATTTCTTGTTTTCCGAGCTGTGATAGTAAAACTAAACAAAGTTTGCTTTGCAAAAACAACTAGCTTTTATTATCACAAAACTGCATGCAGTATTTGGCAGAGTCTTGGAAACAGAGAGCAGTCCCTACAAACTGCCGATTCTATACCAAGACTGCACTGCTACAAGAATCAGTTCCATAGTTATACCTTTTTCTTATCAGTGTATATGTTCAATTAGTAATACAAGCAGTAATACATCATCAATTGTATTAGGATCCGGTGACCTCTGAGACCTCTGTGTCATCAGTAATATCATTATCTTGTCCTTTTGATAGAACAGAAGGCGGCCGATGACTTTGTCATTTCTAACCTTATCTCGCCTCACTCATCCAGCCCTAAGTTATGTGGAGTCATCGTTGACTTGACTTTCTCTGATGTTCGTCATGTCTTAGGTTATTCAGAGTCAGTTTTACAGGGGTCTGGCAATTTGGAATAGCTTGGTCAGCTCTCCTTTTATTTTGTACCAATTACTTGAGCATTTTTCCCATCATGCCACTGCTTCATTTGTACACTATCACACTCTGAATGAAGAAATTTCTCCCCATCTTGGTCCATACAGGCTGCCCCCTTATCCTGAGGTTGGGACCCTATTCCATTTCAAAATCTCAGAATTTTAGATATTTCAGAGAGATCATTCTATCCAATCTAGCCTCATAGGACAACCCTCGCATCACAGAAATTAAACTAGTGAACCTATATTATCCTTGTATATAAAGAATGTAAAATACTTTGACATATCAGTGCAGAAGGAAGCCATTCAGTCCTGTGGGGAAAGAAAATATTCGAGCAGGTTAGGGAAGATTTTAAACTATTAGGTATTGAAGACATTGAATTACCAGCATTGTGTTAAATAACTAAATCAGACTTGTAAGCTAACAAGAAAATAGTTTACACACATGAATGCAATAAGTGATTATGATTCAAACAAGTATTTTGATATTTTAAATTCATGAACATTTTTTGTTTTGAAGTGATTGTGCATTTTTGCCAAGAGCAAGTTGCTGCAAGGCCTGATAGTATGGGTCATTTCTGACAGAACCACATTCTCAGGAAACAATAAAACCTCACCATGAGCAAGTTCTTATCAATGGGAATTGCTAGCAGCAAGGTTCTCAGGGCTGCTTATGAATAAAGTTGTTGATTCAATGGTGAATTGGGAAGTATGAAGGATATCTCAGTATAGTTGAAGAATTACCTTTGGATAAAAATGTTCTGCCAATTCCTGTACTGAAGTAAATTCACATTATTGTCGGACTATCATCCACACTGGAACTTTTGGACCAAGTACAGGGATTCCATCACTGGCAATGAGCAGAATGCAGAGATGTGCATCGTTGTTGTCAGCACATATATATGCTGTCAAGTATTGTCAATCCAACCTTCATGGTGATGTAGATATGCTTTCCTGGCTATCCTTGCAAACTAGTTTGTCAACAAGTAGTTCAAGCAGAAACATCCTCTACTTTGAATAGATAGATAATACTCCTATCATTTCAGGACATGTGAGGAAGTACACCCTGAGTGCTTCGAGGTAAAGCCTCAGGAGTAACCTCGTTACTCCTTGAGTGGAAATTGTATTCCATTCAAAGACTTGAGTTATCTGTTTGTGTAGGTTGTCTCTTTTGGGGGCTGAGAGTAATTACTCAGACCCCATTGAGAGTGTGTTGAAACAATTACACAAGAGCCATTGTGGAATTGAGAATGAAGGAGATAGCGAGGAGCTATTTCTGGTTGCCTGCATTAGATGCAGAAATAGATAAATTGGGAACATGCTTCTTGCGTGAAGGTGCAACTATTAGCACTATTGCATCCTCGGAAATGGCCAGAATCGTAGAGTCCCTACAGTGCAGAAGGAGCACATTTAGCCCACCGAGCCTGCACCCACAGTAATGTCACCTAGGTCCTATCCCCGTAACCCCACGCAATTACCCTGCTAATTCCCCTGACGTGAAGGGGCAATTTAGCATGGCCAATCCAGCTGCACATCTTTGGGCTGTGGGAGGAAACCAGAGCACCCAGAGGAAACCTACACAGACACTGTGCCACAGTGCTGCCCCAAAGTGGGTTGGCAAAGGGTACAAGTTGATTATGCAGGACCACCTGAAGGATGATGTTTCTAATTATAATGAATACTCATTTAAAATGGCCAGAAGTTGCCTTCATGAACTCAACTTCATAAGAGAAGATGATTGTAGGACTGGGAGAAATCTTTAGCAGATTCAATTTCCCTGAGGAATTGGTGAGTGATAAAGGATCAAAGTTTATCTCTCAAGAATTTGAAAGCTTCTTGGAATACAATATATTCTGCAGCAAATCATCTTGCTACGAATGGACTAGCAGTAGATTTCTGCAAATGATGAAACACGTTAAAGGCAACCAAGGAGTAAGTTTATTTGATCAAATATTTGAATCAATTCCTGCTCATGTATAGAAATACTGGTCATTCAGTCAGAAAAGTTTCTCCAGCAGTAAAGATGATGAAATGACAATTACACATAGCAATCAATTCATTAAAATGACTAAAGACAAAATAAATCATCCACAGAAAGCAACAAGGTCAAATTGAACAGCAGGAAAGCAAAGCAAAACACTTCTTCCGCCGGGGGCAAGAAATTCTGACTAGAAACTATACCATAGGAGAAAAATGGGTCCTGCTGTAATCATAGCACAGGCTAAACATATTTCCTATACTGTCTAGACCTGAGACAATGTCCTTTGGAGGAAGCGTGTGGATAAACTGTAGGCGAAGAGAACCAATCCATCAGGAGAAGAACCTGCAGTGAATACGAATCCAACTGTGCCAAGTTATAACCAGAACCTTCCCAAAAATCTGACACTGACATTACCCCTTGACTCCAGTCAAACCAACTATTGATGACATTCATATCTAGCTGAAAATGCCAGAGGTTACAATAATTGTCAAAAAGCAGGCGCCTGAGATTCATCAGCAACCAGAGAATAATTGCCTCCAAATCATCTGACAAATTGATAATTCATGTTTAATGTGTTTGAGATGTTTGATTTAAAAGGGGACATGTTGTGTATTATAGTACAGCTGCTATTTCTATTTCTAAGCTGTGTTGAAGCTAAACTGAGTACTTTAAGATTGTGTAGATCCTCGGTACACCAACAGCAAGTGCCATTATTTTTTGAGGTTCTACCTGTCCCAAGTGTTGCAGAGGACGGGTCTGGTCACACTGCCGCGGAACATTCCGAGTAGTTGGACTGTACTGCAGCACCTGCCCTTCGTGGAGAAATTTTTCCGCAAACACACCTTTGACGACATGGCGATTAATCAGTGGTCAGCACGCAATGTCCTTGGAGCCCTGAGAGAAAAGGAGATGGCGGATCCTGTCGGATGGTTCCCTGAGCAGACTGTCAGTGTCACCTGGCAGAACGCCTCATCACCAGAACTGACAAACAAGCACCAAGATCAGGCTTGGCTGGTGGTGAGGAGGGCACTCCCCGTCAGATCCTTCATGCACGCTCGAGGTCTCAGCAGCACCGCACGCTGCCCTCGAAGCGGCTGTGGGGCGGATGAGACGGTCGCACACCACCTTGTGGAATGTGCCTTTGCAAAGAAGGTCTGGAGTGAGATGCAGTGGTATTTGTCGAGGTTCATCCCGAGCAGCTTGGTGACGCAGGACTCTGTGCTCTACGGGCTGTTTCCGGGGACGCACACCGAGACAAATATCAACTGCTGCTGGAAGGTCATCAACTCGGTGAAGGACGCACTTTGGTCCGCCCGAAACTTGCTGATCTTCCAGCTGAAAGAACTGTCCTCGACCGAGTGTTGCAGACTGGCACATTCCAAGGTCCAGGACTACGTGCTGAGGGACGGGCTGAAGCTTGGAGCAGCCACCGCAAAGGCACAATGGGGAAAGGCCACACTGTAAGGCCTTTTAACGGAAGCAGACCGAGGGCCCGGGAACTGCAGAATACCCTCGACCTGCGTAACTGTGTGCCAATCTGAGCAATAACGGCACACAGTAATTTTTGAGGCATGTATATAGTCTTAAGTTTTGAAATGTTATGACTGTAATTTGTACAGAACTGTAAAAAGTTTTAATTCTGCACTGTTTGCGATTCATAGACATATAGATTTGCAATGGTTTATTTGAGATTTTATGAGTAAAGTATTTTTTTGGAAAAGGCCACACTGTAAGGCCTTTTAACGGAAGCAGACCGAGGGCCCGGGAACTGCAGAATACCCTCGACCTGTGTAACTGTGTGCCAATCTGAGCAATAACGGCACACAGTAATTTTTAAGGCATGTATATAGTCTTAAGTTTTGAAATGTTATAACTGTAATTTGTATAGAACTGTGAAAAGTTTTAATTCTGCACTGTTTGTAATTCAAAGACATATAGATTTGCAATGGTTTATTTGAGATTTTTATGAATAAAGTATATTTTTGCAAAAAAAGGTATATCGCCCAGGATGAGGCTATCCCATTGCACTTCGGGTGTGCTGACGTCTGCAGTGTCCCCAAATGTGGGATTCTTGACTGCAAAATTTGTGGTAGTGGGGAACTGCGTTTGCACTTTCCCCTGATTTTATATCAAAAGTAGATGTTGCTGATTTGTTTGTTCCTCAAGAGGGCGCTTCTCTGTGTGAACTGCCTTCTGCACGGAGTAGTTTAATACTGCAATGAATAAATTTGGTTCCGAATGTCAAAATACTCAAAAAAAAACTTTAAGATTATGTATGCATGATGCTATTGGAGGTGATGTTATAAACTATGTGCGCGGGTGACTGCAGAGTAAGATCACAGCCTGTAGTGAGCACCTTCTTAATAAAGCTCTTTAATTTGTTGAACCTCATGGTTTCTTACCGTCAATTCTTCAAATGCCACACTAACTCCTCAGCCTCTCTCACATTCCCATTCTCATCTCACTAGCCTGGGAACCTTGAACTGCCCACTTCCACTTCTGGAACCCTTCATTCACTCTACTATCTCGTATGGGGCCCTCTGCTTGGTGGGGTGGCACAGTGGTTAGCACTGCTGCCTCACAGTGTCAGGGACCCGGATTCGATTCCTGGCTTGGGTTACTGTCAGTGCAGAATCTGCACGTTCTCCCCATGTTTGTGTGGGTTTCCTCCCACAGTGTGAAAGATGTGTTGGTTAGGTGCATTGGCCATGCTAAATTCTCCCTCGGTGTATCCGAACAGGCAGCGGAATCTGGCAACTAGGGGGTTTTCACAGTAACTTCATTGCAGTGTTAGTGTAAGCTTACTTGTAACATTAATAAATAAACTTCAAAATTCACTCTGCTGCCTCACGTGAGGGCCTCCGTTCACTCTGCTGCTGGTCTAGGACCTACTGCCTAGTAAGAAGTGTCACAATACCAGGTTAAAGTCCAACAGGTTTATTTGGCAGCACAAGCTTTCGGAGTCCCGCTCCTTCATCAGGTGAGTGAGGACTTGTGTTCACAAACAGGGCATATATAGACACAAACTCAATTTACAAGATAATGGCTGCCTCACTCAGGACTGGTGCTTGACTGCCTCTCCCTCGCCTCGCTTGCCTGTTGCTGGGGTGCAACCATTTGAATTTTCCTTCTTGGTAACTAACTTACCTTTTGCCTTCTGTCCTGTTGCCTCCAAGGATGTTTGGACATGCGCTCCAATCTCCCTCTGGTCCTCTATACTTCCAAGCATCCTACTATTCACTATTTATTCCCTTTCTTTGTTAATCCTCCCAAAGGCACCACCTCACACTTTTCAGGGTTAAATTCCACTTGGCACTGTTCTGCCCATGGGACCAGCCCATCTATATCCTCCTCCAATCTAAAGCTTTCCTACTTGCTATTTACCACACCGCCTATTTTTGTGTCATCTGAAAATTTACTGTTCATACCACAGTCCGAAAGACATGCTGGTTAGGTGCATTGGCCATGCTAAATTCTCCCTCAGTGTACCCGAATAGGCACTGGAATGTGGCGACTAGGGGGTTTTCACAGTAATTTCATTGTGGATGTTAGCCGGCTTGTGACACTAACACATAAACTGAGTTTACTAAGTTCTTTTTTTTCAACAGAGAAGTGTTACTCTGAGATACTTCAATACACTTATCAACAGGTTAGATTTACAACTGTCATTTCATATCCAGTGCTCTTGAGGGCAATGTTTGTAAAAACGCATTAAATGACCGAACAGATAAAATGATGTGAGAGAAGATACACAAACATTGAGTAAACCCTGAGCTGCTGCACTAAGGCAAGTCTCAGTTACCTATACAACTACATTATCCTGCACTTCCCACTCTTCACTTTCAAAAACAAATTGGATAAATCATTAACAGGAAGGATAATTTCAGGGAGCAAAAAAGGATTTCAGGAACAGATTTGTCCTTGGGAGTGATCATTTCACACTAACTTATTTGCAGTGTTTTTGTAAACCTACTTGTGAAATTAACAAACTTTAAAAAACACATTCACATCTAGACCATTAATGTATACAACAAACCACAAAGGATCCAGCACTGATACGTACAGTACACAACTGGACATGGGCTTCCAGTCACAAAAACAACCTTTGACCATCACCCTTTGCCTCCTGCCACTATGCCAATTTTGGATCCAAACTGCCCTCAATCCCTTGGGCTCTTACCTTCTTGATTAGTATCCTGCATGGAACCTTGTCAAAGGCCCTTCTGAAGTCGATGTAGACCACATCAACAGCACTGTCCTATCTACATACGGAATCACCTCCCTGAAAAATTCAAATTTGTTTCATTGCTGTTAAGGAGAGAGTTCCAGGATTTTATCTCAGCGACAGTGAAAGAATGCCTGACATATTTCCAAGTCAGGATGGTGAATGACCCGTTTTCCTCATTTAATCAGTGACTTTGTTCAGTACAAATAATTATTTTAACACTATTCAGCTAACAAGTTTCTCCCCACTGCTAAACATCCTAATGAACAGGATCATCTGCCTACCTTCTAAACTCTGTTATTTCATAAGAACTAGGAACAGGAGTAGGCCATCTGGTCCCTCGAGCCTGCTCCACCATTCAATAAGGTGATGGCTGATCTTTTCGTGGACTCAGCTCCACTTACCCGCCCACTCAACATAACCCTTAATTCCTTTACTATTCAAAAATCTGTATATCCTTGTCTTAAAAACATTCAATAAGGTAACCTCAACTACTTCACTGGGCAGGGAATTCCACAGATTCACAACTCTTTGGGTGAAGAAGCTCCTCCTCAACTCAGTCCTAAATCTGCTCCTCCTTATTTTGAGGCCATGTCCCCAGTTCGAGTTTCACCCGCCAGTGGAAACGACTTCCCTGCTTCTATCTTATCTATTCCCTTAATAATTTTATACGTTTCTATAAAATCTCCCCTCATTCTTCTGAATTCCAATGATCACAACAGTAATAGTGGAACATAGTGAAAATCCATCAAACTGCTATGGGGTCAATGTCCACCAGAGGGCAGCCATGAGCACAGCCCAAACACAACCTGACTGTAATGTAATGATGGGTCCTTGCCGCATTGTCTGCTGATGCTTTACCCTGAGCTGCGCCCTCAGCACTGAGCCTCCGACAGTGCGGCGCGCCCTCAGCACTGACACTCCGACAGTGCGGCGCGCCCTCAGCACTGACACTCCGACAGTGCGGCGCGCCCTCAGCACTGACACTCCGACAGTGCGGCGCGCCCTCAGCACTGACCCTCCGACAGTGCGGCACTCCCTCAGTACTGACCCTCTGACAGTGCGGCACTCCCTCAGTACTGACCCTCTGACAGTGCGGCACTCCCTCAGTACTGACCCTCTGACAGTGCGGCACTCCCTCAGTACTGACCCTCTGACAGTGCGGCACTCCCTCAGTACTGACCCTCTGACAGTGCGGCACTCCCTCAGTACTGACCCTCTGACAGTGTGGCGCGCCCTCAGCACTGACCCTCCGACAGTGCGGCGCTCTCTCGGTCCTGACCCTCCGACAGTGCGGCACTCCCTCAGTACTGACCCTCCGACAGTGCGGCGCGCCCTCGGTCCTGACCCTCCGACAGTGCGGCGCGCCCTCGGCCCTGACCCTCCGACAGTGCGGCACTCCCTCGGTCCTGACCCTCCGACAGTGCGGCACTCCCTCAGTACTGACCCTCCGACAGTGCGGCGCGCCCTCGGTCCTGACCCTCCGACAGTGCGGCGCGCCCTCGGTCCTGACCCTCCGACAGTGCGGCACTCTCTCGGTCCTGACCCTCCGACAGTGCGGCACTCCCTCAGTACTGACCCTCCGACAGTGCGGCGCGCCCTCGGTCCTGACCCTCCGACAGTGCGGCGCGCCCTCGGCCCTGACCCTCCGACAGTGCGGCACTCCCTCGGTCCTGACCCTCCGACAGTGCGGCACTCCCTCAGTCCTGACCCTCCGACAGTGCGGCGCGCCCTCAGCACTGACCCTCTGACAGTGTGGCCTTCTCTCTGTGCTGATACTCGGATGTCAGCCTGAATTTTGTGCTCAGCTCCCTGGCGTGACTCTGTGAACCCAGGACATTCAGACTCTGAACCACAGGGAAGCCGTGATGTTGCGGGAGGTTTCTGTCCCTCACATCGCCTGCTCTTGATTACACTCTAAGGGACAGGGGACAGATAGGACTCTCTATCATATTCTGGGAGTCATTTAGACACATCAGAAATATGAGCAGGGGGAGGCCATTCTGCCCCTCAAGCTTGCTCCATCATTCAATAAGAACATCAGTAATCGAGATGATGCTATCAAGTGGCACTTGCTTACCACACCTAGCACCATGGAGGATGGCTGTGGTGTTTGGAGGTCAATCATCTCAGCTCCAGGACATCTCTGCAGGAGTTCCTTAGGGTAATGTCCTAAGCTCAACCATCTTCAGTTAATTCATCAATGATCTTCCTTCCATCGTAAGTTCAGAAGTGGAGATGTTCACTTCCGACTGTACAACGTTCAGCACTATTTGTGATTCCTGAGATACTGAAGCAGTCCATGTCCAAATGCAACAAGATCTGAACAATATTCAGGTATGGGTGGACTCGTGGCAAGTAACAACTGTCACACAAATACCAGGCAATGACTATCTCCAACAAGAGGGTATCTAACCATCTCGACATTCAATGGCATTACCATCGCTGAATCCCCCATTATCAACATTCTGTGGGGGTCACCATTGAGCAGAAACTGAACTAGCCAGATAAGTACTGTAGTTACAACACTGTAGACGGTGGGTCATTAAGTATGTTCAAGGCTGAGATAGACAGAGGATTAGATTTTATGGGGATAAGGTGGAAAAGTGGAGTTGAGGATTTTCACATCAGATCAGGCATAATCTCATTGAATAGCCAGGAGTCTTGATGCGCTTTTGCTCCTGTCTTCCAGGTCTTAGCAGGTAGAGACTGGGAATCCTGTGGCAAGTAACTCACCTCCTAACTCCCCAAATCCCGCCTGCCATCTACAAGGCACAAATCAGGAGTGTGATGGAATACTTTCCAACTCACTTACCTACTCACAAAAGGTTGCTACGTAAGGTTAGGGGGCACGGAGTTAGGAGTAAGGTGTTAGCGTGGATAGAGGATTGGCTGTCTAATTGGAAGCAAAGAGTTGGTATCAATGGGTGCTATTCTGGTTGGCAGTTGGTGACTAGTGGAGTGCCGCAGGGATCGGTGCTGGGGCATCAGCTGTTTACCATTTATATAGATGATCTGGAGGAGGGGGCTGAGTGTAGGGTGACGAAATTTGCTGATGACATGAAGATGAGTGGAAAAGCAAATTGCGTGGAGGGTGTGAAAAGTCTGCAGAGAGATCTGGATAGGCTGGGCGAGTGGGCGAGGATCTGGCAGATGGAATATAATGTTAGCAAGTGTGAGGTTATCCACTTTGGCAGAAATAATAGTAGGAGGGATTACTATTTAAAAGACGAAAAGCTGCAGCATGCTATGGTGCAGAGGGACCTGGGGGTCCTTGTGCACAAGTCGCAAAAACCCAGTCTGCAGATGCAGCAGGTGATCAAGAAGGCAAATGGGATGTTGGCCTTTATAGCGAGGGGGATAGAATATAAAAGCAGGGAGGTCTTGCTGCAACTGTACAGGGCACTGGTGAGGCCGCAGCTGGAGTACTGTGTGCAGTTTTGGTCGCTGCACTTGCAGAAGGATATACTGGCCTTGGAGGGAGTGCAGAGAAGGTTCACTAGGCTGATACCGGAGATGAGGGGGTTAGCCTATGACTAAATAGACTGGGTCTGTACTCATTGGAGTTTAGAAGGATGAGGGGGGATCTTATAGAGGCGTATAAGATAATGAAGGGGATAGATAGGGTAGAGGTAGTCAGATTCTTCCCGCTTAGAAAGGATAGCAGGACTAGAGGGCACAGCCTCAAGATAAGGGGGGGAGCAGTTTAGATCAGAGTTGAGGAGGAACTTCTTCACTCAAAGGGTGGTGAATCTCTAGAGAATTCTCTGCCCGTTGAAGTGGTGGAGGCTACCTCGCTGAATATATTTAAGTCACAGGTGGATAGGTTTCTGATAGACAAGGGGATTAAGGGTTATGCGGAGAAAGCAGGAAAGTGGAACTGATCCACTTCAGATCAGCCATGATCTTATTGAATGGCGGGGCAGGCTCGAAGGGCTAGATGGCCTACTCCTGCTCCTATTTCTTATGTTCTTTCCACTTGCCTGGATGAGTGCAGCTCCAGCAACACTCAAGAAGTTCATCTCCCGGCCAACTTTTCACATTTTATTTGCTTCACCTTGCTCTCTCAGGACCAACCCTGACTTTGTCCCCAAACCTGCCAATGCTGTTGTTGTCTGGTGTACTGACCTCTACATCGCAGAGCCTGAGCACCAACTCTCAAACACTTTCTCCTACATTCCCTCCAAACCATGACCCCACCAACAAACATTCCAGGACTCTCACTGACCTCATTTCTTCCGGAGATCTTCCCTCCACAGCCTCCAACTTCATAGTCCCCCAACCCCAGCCAGCCTGCCTCTACGTCCTTCCCAAAGTCCACAAACAGGACCGCCCTGGTAGACCCATCATTTCAGCCTTTTTCTGACCCATTGAACTCAGTTTTTCCCATCTTGACTCCACTTTTTCTTCTCTTGCCCAGTCCCTTCTCACCTACATCCAAATCAACAATTTCCAGTTCCTCAGCTCAGACCGCCTCCTCCACACCGTGGACATCCAAACCCTCTATACTTCCCTTCCTTACCTGGATGGCCTCAGAGCTCTACATTTCTTCCTCAAACACAGCCTGAACAATCCCCAGCCACCATCACTCTCCTCCGCCTGGCTGAACTGGTTCTCTCACTCAGCAATTTCTCCTTTAACTCCTCTCACTTCCTCCAAATAAAAGATGTGGTTATGGGCATCTGCACAGGTTATGCCTGTCTCTTTATGGAGCATTCCCTATTCCAGTTCTATTCTGGCCCCCTTCCACAATTCTTTCCTTGATACATCGACCACTATTTCGGTACAGCTTCATGCTCTCGTTTGGACCTGGAAAAAGAGATCAATTTCTCTTCCAATTTTCACACCTCTATCACCTTCACCATCTCTGACATTTCTCTTCCCTTCCTTGGCCTTTCTGATTCCACTTCTGGGATAGACTGTCCACCAGTATCCATTACCAGCTCACCAACTACAGCACATCACACTCTGCATCCTATAATGACTCCATCCCATTCCCTCAGTTCCTTCACCTCCGCTGCATCCATTCTCATAACATCACTCTCCATAATGACTCTGCCAATATGTCTTTCTTCTTCCTAAATCGTGGGTTTCCACCCACTGTCGTTGACAGGGCTCTCGACTGTGTCCCAGGCCACTATTCTCACCCACTCCCCTCCCTCCCAGAATGAAGATAGGTTCTCCCTTGTCCTCACTTTTCACCCCACCCTCTTCCACATTCTAAGGATCATTCTCCACCATTTCCGCTAATTCCAGCATGGTGCCATCACTCAACACATCTTCTCCTCACTCCGTGTCAACATTGTGCAGGGACCATTCTGTCCAAGACACTCTGGTCCACTCCTCCATCACACCCACTGCCAATGACGCCTTCCCTTGCAATCGCAGAAGGTGCAACACTTGCCCTTTCACCTTGTTCATCCCTGCTCACCATCCCAGGTCCCAAACAGTTATTAAAAGAATTGAGGCCCCAGCACTGATGCCTGTGGTGTACCACATCCTGCCAACCATAAAAAGACCCATTTATGTCAACTGCGCTTAAGAACATAAGGGCTAGGAGCAGGAGTAGGTCATCGGCAAGCCTGCTTTGCCATTCAGTAAGATCGTGGCTGATCTTTTCGTGGATTCAGCTCCACTTAACCCGCTCGCCATAACCCTTTATTCCTTTACTGTTCAAAAAGTAACCTATCCCTGCCTTCAAACTGTTAGCTGTTAGCCAGCCAACCTTTAATCCATGCCAGTGCGTTAACCTCCACAATGAGCTTTTATTTCCCCGTGGTGGCAAATTGGACCCTCGGCAGTGAGATTTCTGTTTAAACCCTGACTGGATTTATCAAGGATCTCCCCCTAATCACGGCTCCCGTCCTAGCCTGAAGTGAGAAAGATCATCTTTTCCCGTATCCTCTGACTTGGAAGTGAATGCGAATAGAAATGTAACCCATGCCAGTCTTGGCTACAGTCTCTTTAAGTTGAAGGTGAACATCAGGAAAAAGTCAGAACTGTCGTGATTCACTCTTGCTGTGACCACTTTCGGGGTTAAAAGTTCAAATATCTCTGCTGGAACATCCAGGGTTACCATTTTAAAAGCTTATAATGCAGCTGAAAATAGTGCCTTTAATTATGCCAGAGAATGCAGATGTGCGCATTCGTCTTCCTGTGGCTTTGTGGGCAGTATTTCCGCCTTTTGTGTCAGAAGGTTGTGGCTTCAAGTCCCCAAAGTGACCACAAAAAACCCAGATGAACTCTCTCTGCTGCAGCACTGAGGGAGTCAGAAGTGCCGACATTTGGATGATGAGAAACGTTTAAATTTCTGCCCAATTTGGATGGGCATCGTGGACTGCAGCAGTTCAGAAAGGCAGCTCACCACCACCTTTCAGGAGGGAAATTAGGGATAGGCTACAAATGCTGGCCCATCAGCGACTCCATGTCCCGCGAATTATAAAAAGTCACAATTCACAGAAGAGCAGGGGAATCTCCCTCATGTCCTGCTTATATTTACTCTTCCACTGCTGGGGTTCTAAGAAATGATAAGTGCCGAAGGAGGCCATACAGCCCATCGAGCCTGCACTGACCCTCTGACAGAGCATCTTTACCCAGGCTCTAACCCCATAATCCCACATATCTACCCCACCAATCCCCCTAACTTATACAAATTGGGGCAATTTAGCATGGCCAGTTCAGCTAGCCTGCACATCTTTGGGAGGAAACCGGAATATCCGGAGGAAACCCATGTGGGCTCCGCACAGTCACCTGGAGCTGGAATTGAACCCGGGTCCCTTTTGCTGTGAGGCAGCAGTGCTAACCACTGTGTCACTGAGCAGATTTACGAAGAGAATTATTTGCTCGTTCTTTGTGGGACTTTTGCTGTGCACTAATTGAGTAGTGACCGGATAAAGAGAGGGATCTTTTTAAACCTAGGGATTTTTTTTATTAATTCATGGGATGTGGGTGTCGCTGGCTGGCCAGCATTTATGTGCTGTGGGTTGACCCACGATGCCATTAGGGAGGGAATTTGGAGTGATCTGTGCAGAAGGAGGCTATTCAGCCTATTGAATTTGCACAACAATCCCACCCAGGCCCTATCCCTGTAACCCCACATTTATCCAGCTAATCCCTCTAACCTACTCATCCCAGGACACTAAGGGGCAAGTTAGCATGGCCAGTGCACCTAACCCGCACATCTTTGGTCCGTGGGAGGAAACCGGAGCACACAAACGGGGAGTGTGTGCAAACTCAACATCGACAGTGACCCAAGCCGGCAATTGAACCTAGATCCCTGGAGCTGTGGGACAGAAGTGCTAGCCACTGTGCTGCCCTAGCTTAAGGGAGGCTAGCTTAACATTGGGAGCAAGAGCTGGAAGGATATATTGATAAACTTCCCACTTCTCTTCATGTGGAGCATGAACGCTGGTGTGGATATGTTTTGCTGAATGGCTTGCTTCAATGCTTGGCTGTTCCCTACATTATAACAGCAATTTTATCTCAAAAACCATGTGGCTATAAAGTGCTGTAGGATGATGTGAAAGGAACATAGAATCTTAGGATCATAGAATCTCTACAGTGCAGAAGGAGGCCATTCAGCCCATCAAGTCTGCACCAACCACAATCCCACCCAGCCCCTATCCCTGTAATCCCGAGTAATTGCCCTGCTAGTCCCCCGATACTACGTGGCAATTTGGCATGGCCAACTTCTCTCCACCATCAACACAATTCAGACCTTGGACACCACTCTTCGAGCTCAATCTTTTTAATTCACTTATGGGGTGTGGACATCGCTGGCTGGGCCAGAATTAGTTGCCCGTTCCTAGTTGCTCTTGAACTAAGTGGCTTGGTAATCTTTTCAGAGGGCATTGCTGTGGATTTTGAGTCACGTTTGGGCTAGGCCTGGTAGGGATGGCAGATTTCCTTCCCTAGAGAACATTGATGAAATAGATGGGCTTTTCTAAAAATTGACAGTGGTTTCATGGTTCCAGATTTTATTCAATTCAAATTTTACCATCTACTATGCTGGGATTCAATCTAAGGCTTCCAAAGCATTGACCTGAGTCTCTGGGTCACTAATCCAATGACAATATCACTACACCACCACCTCTCCATTATCTGTTGCCTATGATTTTGGTGTAATTACCATCGTAGAATCTTACAGTGCAGTGGAGGCACCTAGCACACTGGCCTTCATCAGTCAGGGCATTGAATATAGGGACATTAGTTTACAGTTTTATAAGTTGTTCGCAAGGCCGCGCTTGGAGTATTGTGTACAGTTTTGGTCACCCTGTTATAGGAAAGACATTGATAAATTGGAAAGTGTGCAGAGAAGATTTATGAGGATGTTGTCAGGACTATTGGGCCTGAGATATAAGGAGAAGTTGGCCAGGCTGGAGCTTAATTCCTTGGAACATAGGAGAATGAGGAGGTGACTTTATTGAAGTGTATAAAATCATGAGGGGCATAGATAGGATGAACGCACAGTTTTTTTTCCCCCCCAGGATAGGGGAATTGAAAACTAGAGGTCATAAGATGAGAGGGGCAAGATTTAAAGTGGACCTGAGGGCAATTTCTTTAAGCAGAATGAGCTGTCAGAGAAAGTGGTTGAGGCACGTTCAAGAGCAACATTTAAAAGGAACTATAGAAATGCGAGGTTATTTTTGAATGTCTTGAGGAGGAAGAAAGCTCTCTTGGTGATTGTGGCTACCACGGAGGGAATTATAGGCCGGTTAGTTTAACGTCTGTGGTAGGTAAAATGTTAGAATCTGTCATTAAGGAGGAAATTGCAAGGCATCTTGAAGGGAATTGCTTGATAGAGCAGACGCAGCACGGTTTCATTAAAGGGAAGTCGTGTCTGACAAATTTACTGGAGTTCTATGAGGATGTGTCTAGGGCGGTGGATAGAGGAGAGCCGGTGGATGCGGTCTTTCTAGATTTTCAGAAGGCGTATAACAAAGTGCCTCACAAGAGGTTATTGCAGAAGGTCAAGGGACATGGAGTTGGGGGTAGGGTGTTAGCGTGGATAGAGGATTGGTTGTCAAATAGGAGGCAGAGAGTGGGGGTCAACGGGTGCTATTCGGATTGGCGGATGGTGACTAGTGGAGTGCCCCAGGGGTCGGTGCTGGGGCCTCAGCTTTTTACCATTTATATAGATGATCTGGAGGAGGGAACCGAGTGTAGAGTGTCGAAATTTGCTGATGACACCAAGATTGGGGGAACGGCAAATTGTGCGGAGGGTGTGGAGAGTCTGCAGAAGGATCTAGATAGGCTGGGCGAATGGGCCAGGAAATGGCAAATGGAATTTAATGTTGGCAAGTGTGAGGTGGTCCACTTTGGTAGGAAAAATGGTAGGAAGGACTATTACTTACGAGGCGAAAAACTGCAGCAGGCGACGGTGCAGAGGGACCTCGGGGTCCTTGTGCATGAGTTGCAAAAACCCAGCTTGCAGGTGCAGCAGGTGGTCAGGAAGGCGAATGGGATGCTGGCGTTCATAGCGAGGGGGATTGAATATAAAAGTAGGGAGGTCTTGCTGCAGCTGTATAGGGCATTGGTGAGGCCGCAACTGGAGTACTGTGTGCATTTTTGGGCGCCGCACCTGCGCAAAGATATTTTGGCCTTGGAGGGAGTGCAGAGGAGGTTTACTAGGCTGATACCGGAGTTGAGGGGGTTGAGCTATGAGGAGAGGCTGAATAAACTGGGCTTGTACTCGTTAGAGTTTAGAAGAATGAGAGGAGATCTCATTGAGACGTATAAGATGATGAATGGGATGGATAGGATAGAGGTGGAAAGACTCTTCCCGCTCAAAAAAGACAATAGGACTAGGGGGCACAGCCTCAAGATAAAAGGGGGGCGGTTTAGAACGGAGTTGAGGAGGAACTTCTTCACTCAAAGGGTGGTGAATCTCTGGAATTCTCTACCCGTTGAAGTGGTGGAGGCTGCCTCACTAAATATTTTTAAGACGCGGGTTGATGGGTTTTTGATAGGAGAGGGGATTAAGGGTTATGGGGAGAGGGCGGGAAAGTGGAACTGAGCAGCGACAGTTCAGCCATGATCTTACTGAATGGCGGGGCAGGCTCGAAGGGCTGGATGGCCTACTCCTGCTCCTATTTCTTATGTTCTTATGTGTATTTTTGCTGGAAGTGTCTCAGTGGTTTTTGGCTCTTGCTGAAGATGGAGTTTAACACTGGAGTGCTATGTTTAGGCATAGGTTTAAGTTTAAGAGGGGAAAGAATCTGGAGCAGCTGGAGTACTGTGTGCAGTTTTGGTCGCCACACTTACGCAAGGATATTTTGGCCTTCGAGGGAGTGCAGAGGAGGTTTACTAGGCTGATACCAGAGTTGAGGGGGTTGAGCTATGAGGAGAGGCTGAATAAACTAGGCTTGTACTCGTTGGAGTTTAGAAGAATGAGGGGAGATCTCATTGAGACATATAAAGTGATGAATGGGATGGATAGGATAGAGGTGGAGAAGCTCTTCCCGCTTAGAAAAGTCAGTAGGACTAGAGGGCACAGCCTCAAGATAAAGGGGGGGGCGGTTTAGAACGGAGTTGAGGAGGAACTTCTTCACTCAAAGGGTGGTGAATCTCTGGAATTCTCTGCCCGTTGAAGTGGTGGAGGCTGCCTCGCTAAATATATTTAAGACGCGGGTTGATAGGTTTTTGATAGGCGAGGGGATTAAGGGTTATGGGGAGAGGGCGGGAATGTGGAACTGAGACACGACAGATCAGCCATGATCTTATTGAATGGCGGGGCAGGCTCGAAGGGCTAGATGGCCTACTCCTGCTCCTATTTCTTATGTTCAAGCACCCCTTTCAGGTGAAGCAGCGCTTCACATGCATTTCCTTTAATCTGGTCTATTGCATTCATTGCTTCCAATGCAGTTGACTCTAGATCAGAGAGATCAAATGCAGACTGGGTGATCGTTTTGCAGAACAGCTTCAGTCCGTCTGCAAATAGGACCCAGACATTCCTGTCACTTGCCATTTCAACGCATCACCCTGCTCTCCTGTCCACATGTCCGTTCTTGGCCTTTTGCAATGTTCCAGTGAAGCCCAACACAAATTGGAGGAACAGCACCTCATCTTCCGATTGGGCACTTTACAGCCTCCCTGACTGAACACTGAGATCAACAGCTTCAGAGCATGAACTCTCCCCTCCACCTTCAGCCCATTTCCATTTATTTTATTTCTTCTCTTCATCTTATTCGTCCATTTTTAGTACTTCGTATTCGTTAGAGCGAAGAAGGTTAACAGCTGACTTAATAGAGTCGTATAAGATGATCAGAGGATTGGATAGGATAGGGTGGACAGTGTGAACCTTTTTCCTCGGAGGGAGATGCCTAGCATGAGGGGACATAGCTTTAAAATGAGGGGTGATAGATACAGGGATAGATGTCAGAGGTAGGTTCTTTCCTCAGAGAGTAATAAGGATGTGGAATGCCCTGTCTGCAACAGTAGTGGACTCACCAACGTTAAGGGTATTTAAATGGTCATTGGATAAACATATGGATGATATTGGAATAGTGTAGGTTAGATGGGCTTTAGATGTTGCACCGCCCTGTGAAACCATCAGGGCCAAAGGTCCTGTACTGCACTGTAATGTTCTACGCTCTTATTTCTCCACTGCTCAAATCTCACGCTCCATCTTGTCTGCTAATCCTCACTCCTCACATAGGGCCAACTGCCACATTCTTTGACAATCTGCACCTTTGTTTTGCTGCTTAATTCCGATCACTTAATGGACTGTTAGCACCTTTCCCTGACTTTATCATTACCATTCACATTCCCTTCGTCCCATTACAGATCCCTTTGCTCATGGCATAAATCTTATCCTAGTTTCTTCTGCTCTGGGGAAGGGTCATCCAAACTCCAAACATTCTCCACAGAGGCTATCAGACCCGCTGAGATTTTCCAGCATGTTTCTGTTTTTGTTTCAGGTTTCCAGCATCTGCAACATTTCCCCTTTTCAAATTTTAACCGTTTTTTCCCAACGTTTCCTTGTCAGGGCGGGAGCCGGCGAGGCGGGGGGATGGGGGCGGGAGCTAACCGACAAACCATATATCGGGAGACCTAACCCCACCCCTTTCCTTTTCCCCACCTCCTGTTCTCCAGATCAGGCCATTGATTGGTTGGCCCCAGATCAGTGCAGTGATTGATTGCTATTCCGCCCTATCATGTGTCGGATTCTCCTGTCAATCACATCTCCTCCCCGCCCCCTGAGCGAGCGGCCTCTATTTTGTCCTTCCAACGGCTCCCCCTCGAGGCAGAATCAGCTGGCCAACCAGGGAAGAAGGAGCACTTGTCTTCTCTCCACCAATCAGCGTTCTTGCAGCCGGTCCATTCCACAGACGGGGATTTCCATTGGTGAAAATTGCTGTCAATCAGGAGTGCGACACGCGTGAGCATCAGTTGATTGGCTGGAAGCTCGGCTAAGAGGAGTGGGGGGTGGTGAGCTGGAGCTGTCAGTTTGGGAGTTGGTCTCAGATGCAGGTGAGTGCTTCCTGAGACAGTGAGAGCTCTGGCAGCGCAAATATTAGTTTTTGAGTGGGTGCTGCTCTCTTTGACTGGTTAGGATCCAGTGTGGAGCGGAAACAGGGGAAATTTACATACAAGAACATAAGAAATAGGAGCAGGAGTAGGCCATCTAGTCCTTCGAGCCTGCCCCGCCATTCAGTAAGATCATGGCTGATTTGTCATGTCTCAGTTCCACTTTCCCGCCTTCTCCCCATAACCCTTAATCCCCTTGCCTATCAAAAACCTATCAACCCGCATCTTAAATATATTTAGTGAGGCAGCCTCCACCACTTCAACAGGCAGAGAATTCCAGAGATTCACCACCCTTTGAGTGAAGAAGTTCCTCCTCAACTCCTTTCTAAACCGCTCCCCCCTTTGTCTTGAGGCTGTGCCCCCTAGTCTTACTGTCCTTTCTGAGCGGGAAGAGCCTCTCCACCTCTATCTTATCCATCCCATTCATTATCTTATATGTCTCAATGAGATCTCCCCTCATTCTTCTAAACTCTAACGAGTACAGGCCTAGTTTATTCAGCCTCTCCTCATAGTTCAACCCCCTCAACTCCGGTATCAGCCTAGTAAACCTCCTCTGCACTCCCTCCAAGGCCAAAATATCCTTGCGTAAGTGCAGCGACCAAAACTGCACACAGTACTCCAGCTGTGGCCTCCCCAGTGCCCTGTACAGTTGCAGCAAGACCTCCCTACTTTTATATTCAATCCCCCTCACGATGAAGGCCAGCATCCCATTTGCCTTCCTGACCACCTGCTGCACCTGCAGGCTGGGTTTTTGCGACTCATGCACAAGGACCCCGAGGTCCCTCTGCACTGTTGCCTGCTGCAGTTTTTTGCCACGTAAGTAATAGTCCTTCTTACCATTATTCCTACCAAAGTGGACAACTTCACATTTGCCAACATTAAATTCCATTTGCCAGTTCCTGGCCCATTCGCCCAGCCTATCTAGATCCTTCTGCAGACTCTCCACACCCTCTGCACAATTTGCCGTTCCACCAATCTTGGTGTCATCAGCAAATTTCGACACCATACACTCGGTTCCCTCCTCCAGATCATCTATATAAATGGTAAATAGCTGAGGCCCCAGCACCGACCCCTGGGGCACTCCACTAGTCACCAACCGCCAATCTGAATAGCACCCGTTGACCGCCACTCTCTGCCTCCTATTTGACAGCCAATGCCCTGTCCACGCTAACACCCTACCCCCAACTCCATGATAACCTCTCGTGCGGCACCTTATCAAACGCCTTCTGAAAATCAAGAAACACCACATCCACCAGCTCTCCTCTATCCACCGCCCTAGACACATCCTCATAGAACTCCAATAAATTCGCCAGACATGACTTCCCCTTAATGAAGCCGTGCTGCGTCTGCTCTATCAAACAATTCTCCTCAAGTTGCCAGTGGAGCTGGCTCTGTTAACACACTGAGCCCATGGTCTGCTGTGCTGCTGCTGTTAATGATGTGGAGATGCTAGCATTGGACTAAGGTGAACACAGTAAGAAGTCTCACAACACCAGGTTAAAGCTGAACAGGTTTATTTGGTAGTAAACGCCACTAGTTTTCAGAGCTGCTGCCATTCCTCACTGCCAGCCTCAAACAGAGTGCTGTTCCCAGCCCAGTACAGCAGCTCCCCAGTGGGGGCGGGGGCAGGGGAAAGGAGGGGAAGACCCCCACCCCCAACAGATGTTAGAGAAAAAGCAATGTTACTGTTCCCCCAATTTGTGAATTGGGGAGGCTTTTATAAAATTCAACAATCTCTAAGAGTTGAATAATCGTTCTGTAGTTCTTTCACTCAGCATCTTTGTTGTATTGTGCGTGAAACAAATCATTCAAAATTCACAGGCTGTATGTTTTTGTATAGACTTGGGAATTGTGACTTCCTCTGATCAATTACCTCATTGGCAATGAGGTACTTTGGAATTTTCTTGGGCAGTTGAGGGGGAAAAAGGGTCAGATCAAACACTGAAGTGGGACAAAGCATTAATCTTCACCCCCATTGCAGGGGTGGTTGTCTCCATGGTGGAATTGACCAGAATGGGCACCAGAGAGCAGCTGGTGACCTAGAGTGATAAGATAGTGAAAGCCTTAACCCTCTTAATCCCATAGTTACTACAGTGAACCCACCAAATACAGCTGTACTGGGGCACTTAAATATAGTGGACTGTTTGTTGCAGGTCTTCCTGTTACTATATTTATTACTTTGTTCCATTTAAGTATCCAGACAAAGCCATAGAGTAGTGATAGATATAGGACAGGCGTCAAAGATACTCTACTTAGAGAGTAGTAAAGGTGTGGAATGCCCTGCCTGCAATAGCAGTGGATTTCCAAAATTTAAGGGCATTTAAATGGTCATTGGATAAACATATGGATGATATTGGAATAGTGTAGGTTAGATGGGCTTTAAATTGGTTTCACAGGTCAGTGCAACATTGAGGGCTGAAGGGCCTGTACTGTTTTATGTTCCAGTTTAAAATGGTTTTTAAATTGTAGGATTTTGAAAGGTCATCAAGGCCAGTCAGAATACAGATTTCAGGAATACAGAAGCAGATGTAGTTTCAAATTCAATTACAAGTAATTAACATATACTAATCAAGGTATGAGTTATCTCTATCCACTCACAGCTAATGATTAAGGTTACGTGTGTAAAATATAGATCTCAAAACCAATCACAACCATTGCACTCCTGCTTAATTATAATATCCAATCAGCATGAAGACTTAAATCATGTTAACAGACCTATCATTGATGCCAAGTTGTCATTTGTTGTAAAATCAGCCTGTTTTAACCCTTATACGGTGGACAAATAATTATGAGTAGATGTCTTATTAGAACAAACAATATTTACTTAAGCCCACACAATCAATAATCACCCACCTGACCAACAATAAGTTATCTTACAGAAAATACTAGAATTCAAGTACAATACAAGACCTTGACTTAACTTCATGTGACTGACAAGTACCCAAACAGATATTGGCTTTTATCTGTGTGCTGGCCTTGGTAGTTGTCTGTGTAGTTTGGTCCCTTGGTTTGGTCTGGTCTGGCATTCTGGCTGTAGTCTTTCTTCCTCCTTTCTCGGGTGTGGTGACTCTCCTCCTTGCAGGCGATGTTCACCATTGTAGCTCATTCGTGGGGTCAGAGGGTGAGAGATTCCTGGTTGTGCAGTACCCTTTATACCCCATTTGGTTTCACGTCCCTTTTTGGCCATTGCCAATCAATCAGGACTTGATCACCCTGATCGGTAAGAGTTCAATCAGGTGCTACCACACCGATCTCTGGGTGTGGTTCCCAGCGGCCATGCCTGTAGGTGTTGTAGACACATAGGTCACATACCTTCCGTCTAAATAAGGGTTCCCGGTGCCCCTATGTCTGGCACACAACCCAGTGTGACCAGAAAGGATATGGGGCCATCTCCAGGATGAAAGTGACTGTGTATTCACTCATCAGGGTTGCAGCCTGTCAGTTTAGTTTCTTGCCCAATTGTCCCAGAATGCTTTACAAAACACCATTTTAGATGGCCCGTTTGGCTACATTCCCCCCTTTTGATCCGGAACGCGAAGCGTGATGGATCACAAACTCGGGACCAATATCTGTCAGGAATTCCCCAGTCAAGCAAGGCCCACGCATTGACATGTACAGTAATAATACATTTCTACAACATATTCCAGAAGCTACAGAGAACACCACTCTACAAATACAAACAACCACATATTCTAAACCCCATTATTACAATAAGCTAGTTACCCACAAATACAAACAATCAGATATTCTAAACACCATTTTACGTTCAGAGTTATGCACAGGACAATAATAAATCATTGACTGATGTGAAAGAGAAATAACATTTAAATATGGATTTTGGAGGGTCATGCACGCAAAAGTGCAGAAGAGGTAGGTTTCAACACTCCAAAGTATTTGTAATTTAAAAATGATCCAAATTTGGATAATAAACACATTTTGTCACAGTTACCATTTTAGACTTAAACTTCCACAGTCACAGCTCAAAATCTATCTCCTTCTAGCATACACATACTATGTTTTTATGACCCAATTAATACAATGTAACCAAAGTACAAGTTTAGAAATAATTCAAATGATTTTCTACCAGTTCAACAAATTATAGAAGAAACTCTTCCAGCATTCTGTCTACTTTACCAATTTTATTTATGAATAACATGATTTGCACAAATGGTTTATTTGTTCCCCTTTAAGCATTTTAACTCTTGAAACCCCAAATAACTAAATACTAGGAAAAATCCTGTCATCTGTTGTAAAATCATTGACACTCTCCAGAGCCCTTAACTTTCCAGAAAAATTAACTCCCAACTTATTAGCATTTACATACATTGAACTGAACAAACATTACATGTGAACACGAGGATTACCACAGATAACATTTACTCAGATATTACTTTGTAAAATTATCTCTCATTCAAATGGTTACATCATAAACTTTGAATATGTTTCAATGCATCCCTCTTTGAAACACAAAACCCATACAGACTTTTTCCATTACCCTTTACTTGTCAAAATTAAACTTATTTACCTCTTTCGAATTTAAGCAACTTCCCATTTACAAGTTGGGTTATTTTGTGTACTCAATTTGTTCTATCAATTAAATGTCAAAACTGTAACACTTAAGCGTAACCAATCGCTTTAACTTGAAAGTCAATAGTGAGAAAATCTGAATGAGCCAACTCTTCAAGTCTCAGTTATCACTAGGTTGTGATAAACTTGCTTGCCATGAAGCTGCTGGACTTGTTATTCATGAGCCATCTATTTAAAACAAAACACAAAAGATACATTTGGCTTGGAGCCAAATGAATTAATTTGGTCTCAAAAAAAAACTGTCAAATTAAAACAAAAGAAGAAAATAAAATTTACAACCTCCAATGTATATAATTTTCAATTGCCAAAGTAGGGACAGAAGATGGTGAAATCTCAGCCGATGTGATGATATCACAATTTCTTCAAAACAAAGGAAAGGGCACATGGTTTCCTCCAAGGTTTAAATCCTTAACAAAATTCAAACTCAGGATTATTCAAAATTCAAATTGGTTATTTCAAACTTCAATTTATGTTCTTTGATTTTGAAGTATCAAATTACTTTCCAAAATTGTGTTCAAAGCAACGTCCCACATATATACATACTGTTTATGTAGTTATATTCTATACCTTTTAAGCACAATCATGGCCATTGATTGTACTCAAAAGGCTAAGAAAATTCCAAGAACTTATTTCAATTTAATCCAATCCAATTTCCAATTTGTATTTAAACTCTGTATCAAATCCACTGCTATAAAATCACAATTAGGGGAAGAAATTAAAACATTAAAGCAAACAACAAAACAAAAACATTGACACAACCACTTTACCAGACACACACAGACACACATGGAAGCTTCCAACATGCATTCCATACATCACCTCTCATTCAAATCCAACATTTTAAATTGGGATGAAAATAAAACATTGAAGGAAAATAAAGAAAATAGATTAAGACAGCTGTCTTCATTCTTCTTTCTTCCAAACTGTAACTAAACTCAAAAACAGAAGTAAATTCAAGAAATCTTATACATAAATTTAACAGTTTTAACACTTCCTCAGCCCCTTTGAAGTTAAACCAAAGTGTAAAGCATTGCATTTATAGTCCACAATAAGTACTCCACCAAACAGACTTTTAACAACTCCTGCTGTTAATCTAATGTAACAACAAGCAACCAGACCACGCATACACACTGAAATACAAAACTATTCAAATTATTAGCTCAACCTTATTTTTTCTCTAATCAATTTTCCATCTTGCCAATTAATTTGTAATATTTCCTAGTAAGTTGAGAGAACATAGTTCCTTTCTCTCAAAATTCTGTAACACACACTGCACATTGATGCCTGAGTTTGTGTCTGTGTTTGTGGATATCACTCCCTCCTCCCCTGTCCAGACGTCTGATTTAATGAATTCTGTCAGCCTAAAGGCCATTACGCTTATGTGTCGATTTCCATAAAGATTTCTGTTCCTCCTATAGCAACTTGTGATTTTTAAACTTGTGTAAGTATTAACCCTTTTACTGATTAAAGATCATGAAAAGCAGATAACCTTAATACAAACTTTATACAACACAAAACATGATTTAGAGAATCACTAGTACATCATTTCATTTGTGTGTAAAGTAATGGTAGTCTTTGGCAGGAATACATTTCTCAAATAGTGTAGTAAGTTTGAATGTTTTGGTCTGATCCAATCTAAACCATGACTTTGAATACAATATTTTCAAGTTACTTTTTCAGTAAATTTTAGTGTAAAGTCAGGTGGCACAGACTTAAAACCACCCCAAAAACAAACACAAGCCAACAGAAGAAAAACTAATAGTTCAGTTTTTATTCCTAGGCTTTGTGTTGCTGATTGACAATCCTATCACATTATTATTCAACTATTACAATTATTCTTTTTATTAAAGAAAGGAGCAGAAATATGTTCTCAACTTTTTAGAAATGATAACTTTGTACACTTTCCACCTCATCCTCCAATGGGTTTCCCCCCGGGTGTTCTGGTTTCCTCCTACAATCCAAAAATGTACAAACTAGATGGATTGGCCGTACTAAATTGCCCCTTAGTGTCAAGGGGACTAGCTAGGGTGCATGTATGGGGTTATGGGGATAGGGCCTGGATGGGATTGTTGGCAGTGCAGACTCATAAGAACATAAGAACATAAGAAATAGGAGCAGGAGTAGGCCATCTGGCCCTTCGAGCCTGCCCCACCATTCAATAAGATCATGGCTGATCTGTCGTGGCTCAGTTCCACTTTCCCGCCCTCTCCCCATAACCCTTAATCCCCTCTCTTATCAAAAACCCATCAACCCGCTTCTTGAAAATATTTAGCGAGGCAGCCTCCACCACTTCAACGGGTAGAGAATTCCAGAGATTCACCACCCTTTGAGTGAAGAAGTTCCTCCTCAACTCCGTTCTAAAACGCCCCCCCTTTATCTTGAGGCTGTGCCCCCTAGTCCTACTGTCTTTTTTCAGTGGGAAGAGTCTCTCCACCTCTATCCTATCCATCCCATTCATCATCTTATACGTCTCAATGAGATCTCCCCTCATTCTTCTAAACTCCAACGAGTACAAGCCTAGTTTATTCAGCCTCTCCTCATAGCTCAACCCCCTCAACTCTGGTATCAGCCTAGTAAACCTCCTCTGCACTCCCTCCAAGGCCAAAATATCTTTGCGCAGGTGCGGCGCCCAAAACTGCACACAGTACTCCAGCTGCGGCCTCACCAATGCCCTATACAGCTGCAGCAAGACCTCCCTACTTTTATATTCAATCCTCCTCGCTATGAAGGCCAGCATCCCATTCGCCTTCCTGACCACCTGCTGCACCTGCAAGCTGGGTTTTTGCGACTCATGCACAAGGACCCCGAGGTCCCTCTGCACCGTCGCCTGCTGCAGTTTTTCGCCCGGTAAGTAATAGTCCTTCCTACCATTCTTCCTACCAAAGTGGACCACCTCACACTTGCCAACATTAAATTCCATTTGCCATTTCCTGGCCCATTCGCCCAGCCTATCTAGATCCTTCTGCAGACTCTCCACACCCTCGGCACAATTTGCCGTTCCCCCAATCTTGGTGTCATCAGCAAATTTCGACACCCTACACTCGGTTCCCTCCTCCAGATCATCTATATAAATGGTAAAAAGCTGAGGCCCCAGCACCGACCCCTGGGGCACTCCACTAGTCACCATCCGCCAATCCGAATAGCACCCGTTGACCCCCACTCTCTGCCTCCTATTTGACAACCAATCCTCTATCCACGCTAACACCCTACCCCCAACTCCAAGTCCCCTGACCTTCTGCAATAACCTCTTATGAGGTACTTTGTCAAACGCCTTCTGAAAATCCAGAAAGACCACATCCACCGGCTCTCCTCTATCGACTCGATGGGCCAGATGGTCTCCTTCTGCACTTTAGGATTCTATGGCAAGGATCTGTGGGAAACCTTTAAAAATGAGCAGAGGACAACTGAAAAAGCAGTGGGGGGAGAAGATGAAACATGAGTGTAAGCTAGCTAGTAATATAAAAGAAGATAGGAAGAGTATTTTCTTTCAGTATATGAAAGATGAGAGGCAAAAATAGCCATTTTGTACCCTCTCCTTTCTTTCTCCCTTACGTACTCTATGAACGGTATGCTTTGTCTGTACAGCACGCAAGAAACAATAATTCAGTAATACTAATAACGTGACAATAATAAATCTAATTAAAAGTATTCAAGAGAGAAATAGATAATTCTTTTAGAATTATTTTAGAAAGTGGGAATATGCTGTGAGCTGGAGGATTAACCATGATCTTATAGAATGGAAGAACAAGATCGTTGGGCTAAATGCTCATCGTTTCTGTGTTTCTAAACTGCACATGGATTCAAGAAGTGTTCTTATCAATGCCTTACGTAACTTATACACAATATCCTAAATTTTATGCTTAATGCCTCTCATAATAACGGATAATATATCAGCAGCCTTCTTGAAGACAGAGTGTGCTGGCACATTAACCATTTATGACTTATGCACAAGAATACCTAAATCCCTCTGCATTTTGAAATGGGGAATGCCTGAAGAATGCCAATACTGGTCTGATTTTCCCCTCCCTGACGCAGTTCAGTGCAGTGGAGACTCAGTCATTGCTGGACAGTCCCATTCCCCAGAAGGTTTTGTTCTCCAGCTGCTCCATCCTGATGCTCAGCTGCTGTTGTCACAAGGCCCTATGATTCACATTAACAGGTCTCCCCTGTCAAAGGGATATCTTTAGAGGTTTCATTTAGATTCATGCTGTATCTGGCTGGTTGCCTAGGAAAGAAAAAAAAGTAGAGTTCAGATCACATGAAAAGAATCCAACACTTTGGATAAGTGAGTAAAAGAGCTGTTCAGGAGCACAGACCCATTAAATTCCACTCAACATCCTGGGTACCAATGGCAGCTGGAAAAGGGGTCACAGGAGCTGCATGGTGATGGAGCACAGAGTGTAGAGGAGAGAAGGCCTGTAGGGGAGGCAATGAGCAAGAGCTGGACACTCCACAGGAGCTGTGCTGACCCACAGAGGGAGGGTCAGAGGATAGAGTTAGAGAACCCTGCAATAGTTCCTGCTGAGGGGTGTGTGTGGGGATAGGTTGTGAGCACAGAGAGGAGGTTATTGAATGAAACAAGGAAGTCCCAGTGACTGAATCCTCCAACTTGACACTCCCATCTGCCAATTTCTTGTCCACTCAGTCTACCTATCTACAGCCATCTGCAAACTCCACATGTCTTCTCCCCGACAAACTTTCTTATCTTTGTGTCATTTGCAAATTTAGCTACCATGCCTTCACTCCCCTCATCTAAATCATCAATGTAAATTGTAAAGATTCGAGACTCTGGCACAGACATTGGCAGGATGTGGGAAGTGGAATCCCCCAATCAGAAAAAGACTCATTTTACACATATTCTGTTTTCTGTCAGCTGGCTAATATCGAGGCAAATCCACGTACCTTTTAAAGGGTGTGAGGTTTCTTGCCTCTACTACCCTCCCAGGCAGCACATTCCAGACCCCCGCCACCTCTGGGTGAAAGACATTTTCCTCAAATCCCCTCTAAATCTCCTGCTCCTCACCTTAAAGTTATGCCCCGTGAAAAGAATCCAATACTTTGGATAAGTGTGTAAAGGAGCCATTCAGGAGCACAGACCCATTAAATTCCACTCAACATCCTGGGTACCAATGGCAGCTGGAAAAGGGGTC
This sequence comes from Carcharhinus amblyrhynchos, assembly GCF_965287045.1. Taxonomy (NCBI): domain Eukaryota; kingdom Metazoa; phylum Chordata; class Chondrichthyes; order Carcharhiniformes; family Carcharhinidae; genus Carcharhinus; species Carcharhinus amblyrhynchos. Next base: position 482,851 of record NW_027649829.1, on the reverse strand, counting down.
ACAGGAGCTGCATGGTGATGGAGCACAGAGTGTAGAGGAGAGAAGGCCTGTAGGGGAGGCAATGAGCAAGAGCTGGACACTCCACAGGAGCTGTGCTGACCCACAGAGGGAGGGTCAGAGGATAGAGTTAGAGAACCCTGCAATAGTTCCTGCTGCCACTGTGAGGGGTGTGTGTGGGGATGGGTGGTGAGCACGGAGATGTGGCTATTGAGTGAAAGAAGGAAATCCGACATGGCTTTCCCAGTGACTGAATCCTCTGATGTCCAGGCCAAGGGGAGATCTGAAAAGTGCAGGAGGTGATTGACGAACCACAACTTGCATTTATATAGCATCTTTATAGAACACCCAGAAATACTTCATGGAAAGATCAAACAATATTCAACACTGAGTTACTGAGGGAGAAATTCAGACAGAAGGATAAGTTTTAAAGGAGCATTATCGTGGAGGAGGGAGAGAGAGTCTAAGATTTAGGAAGGGATTTTCTGAGATTAGAGCCCAGGCTTTTGGAGGCACAATCAGCAATGGTGGAACGACAGAAATCAAGGGATGTGTGAGAGCACAGAATCTGAGATCACAAGAGTTGTAGGATAATCCATTCCTAAGATTCTGTGAGAAATGGGAATGCAACAGCATTCAAAATTTGGTAAAAATAGAAAATAAAGAATAAAAGCAGGAGTTGGCCATTTGGCTCTTTGAGCCGTCTGCCAACATCCCAATTGCCTGCTTGCCCTGCAGGGATTCACTAAAATCCTTCAGAATACCAACATTTTCCAGTCTGCCAGCTAATCTGTTTTTCCATTCTTCCCAGCAAAGTGGAAAATTCAGACTGCTTATATTATGGCTTTGTGTCCTCCTCACAGCTTACTTTCCCACCCAGAGTTATATCTTCAGCAAACTTTGACATATATGAAGGGATGGAGTGTAATAAGTCACTGATACAGATTATGAATATCTGAGACTCCAGCACTGATCTTTGCAGCACCAGTTACATCCCACCAACCAAAAATCACCCACTTGTTCCTCCTCTGTTTGTGTCCATTAACCAATCCTCAACCCATGCAATATTACCTCCCAAACCCCTGAGACTGTACCTTGTGGAACAGCCTGTGTGGCACCTTATCAAATATCTCCTGAAATTCTAGATACATTCCTCATCCACTGGTTCTCCCAGTGGGATAATATTTGCTCCTTTCCAATCCACGGGGACTGTTCAGCAGCGAGAGGATAACAAGCTGGAAGTGACCAGTTAACACTGCTCAATGATAGGGTGGATTGAAGCATCCTCACAGTTCAGTAAATGGACAGTTCTAGAGTTCAGCGACATTGAACAAACATTATAAGCTAAAAATAGGATTCAATGGAAATAGTGGAACATTCTGCAACTCACCGTCTTTGGCACTTTCGGAATACGTAAATCCCAATTCCAGCAACAGCAAAATTAGCAACAAAAATTCCAATTCCTAATCCAACTCTTGTTCTAGTAGAGGGTTCAGGACCTAGAGACAGAATGAAGCCATTAATAAACTGGGACACACTCACAAAACTAACAGCAGAGACCTTCAGCATCGAGTATTTCAGAACCATCCCCAGTACAAACAGATCTCTGGTTAATTCTAGTCCTGGAGGGATGTGTGAGGTGAGTTACCAATAATCTCACACACACCAGGCCGCTCCACAGCTCCTTCAACACAGACACTGCCCCATAATGTGACCGATATATGCTTTCCAATAGAGATAACTGGTCATCGAGCAGCAATAGTTCCCCTTGCCATTCACTCCCCCTTAAACTCAAACAGCCCACTAAAATAGAGCAAGAACGTCAAACTAAAGTCCAGTGGAAAATCTCGGGATGAGGCGGAACATCCGGCGCCGCAATATTGACATGTCTGCCCTGAGCGAGACACGACAGGCAGGGGAAGGCCAGCTTAAAGACCAAGGTGGTGGATATACCTTCTTCCGAAAGAAGAATGTTGTCTCTACGGTGTTGGCTTTGCCATAAAAAAACAGATGGGTCAGACGTCTCAATGGACCCACCGGGGGAGGAAACACCTCCTGACTTTATGGCTCACTCTGCCCCAGAAACAGCTCATCACAGCCGTCTGTGCCTCCACCCCAACCCTAGACTTAAGGGACAAGACAAAAGAAAGAGTCCACTCCAGCCTTGACCAATCACTGTCCCACATTCCAAAAGGAGACAAGCTGATTCTCTTCAGTGATGTCAGTGTTTGAGTCGGGAGGGGAACAAACATTTAGAAAGGTGTCACAGAAATCATAAAAACCTACAGTACAGAGAGAGGCCATTCAGCCCATTGAGTCTGCACTGACCAAATCCTACCCAGGCCCTATCCCCATATCCCTACATATTTTACCCACTAATCCCTCTAACCTACACAGGCCGGTTAGTTTAACGTCTGTAGTTGGAAAAATGCTTGAATCCGTCATCAAAGAAGAAATAGCGAGGCAGCTAGAAAAGAATGGTTTGATGGAGCAGACGCAGCACGGATTCGTTAAGGGGAAGTTGTGTTTGACAAAGTTATTGTATTTCTGTGAGGATGTGACTGGTGCGGTAGACAGAGGGGAACCAATGGATGTGGTGTTTCTCGATTTTTCAAAAGGCGTTTGATAAGGTGCCGCATGAAAGGTTGCTTCAGAAGGTTAGGGGGCATGGAGTTGGGGGTAAGGTGTTAGCGTGGATAGAGGATTGGTTGTCTAATAGGAGGTAGAGAGTTGGTATCAATGGGTGCTATTCTGATTGGCGGTTGGTGACTAGTGGAGTGCCGCAGGGATCGGTGCTGGGGCCTCAGCTATTCACCATTTATATCGATGATCTGGAGGAGGGGGCTGAGTGTAGGGGAACAAAATTTGCTGATGACACAAAGACGAGTGGAAAAGCAAATTGTGCAGAGGGTGTGGAAAGTCTGCAGAGGGACCTGGATAGGCTGAGTGAGTGGGCGAGGACCTGGCAGATGGAATACAATGTTAGCAAGTGTGAGGTTATCCACTTTGGCAGAAATAATAGCAAGAGGGATTACTATTTAAAGGGCAAAAAGCTGCAGCATGCTACGGTGCAGAGGGACCCGGGGGTCCTTGTGCATGAGTCGCAAAAACCCGGTCTGCAGGTGCAGCAGGTGATCAAGAAGGCGAATGGGATGCTGGCCTTCGTAGCAAGGGGATAGAATATAAAAGCAGGGAGGTCTTGCTGCAACTGTACAGGGCACTGGTGAGGCCGCAGCTGGAGTACTGTGTGCAGTTTTGGTCGCCGCACTTGTGCAAGGATATATTGGCCTTGGAGGGAGTGCAGCGGAGGTTCACTAGGCTGATAGTGGAGATGAGGGGGTTAGACTATGAAGAGAGACTAAATAGACTGGGTCTGTACTCGTTGGAGTTTAGAAGGATGAGGGAGGATGTTATAGAGACGTATAAGATGATGAAAGGGATGGATAGGGTAGAGGTAGAGAGATTCTTCCTGCTTAGAAAGGGTAGCAGGACTAGAGGGCTTAGCCTCAAGATAAGGGGGGTGCAGTTTAGATCGGAGTTGAGGAGGAACTTCTTCACTCAAAGGGTGGTGAATCTCTGGAATTCTCTGCCCGTTGAAGTGGTGGAGGCTGCCTTGCTAAATATATTAAAGTCACGGGTAGATAGGTTTTTGACAGACAAGGGAATTAAGGGTTATGGGGAGAAAGCAGGAAAGTGGAACTGATCCACTTCAGATCAGCCATGATCTTATTGAATGGCGGGGCAGGCTCGAAGGGCTAGATGGCCTACTCCTGCTCCTATTTCTTATGTTCTTACATCTCAGGACCACTAAGGAGCACTTTAAGCATGGCCAATCAACCTAAACCTAACCTGCACATTTGTGTTCAGCCGGGAAGGAGTGCAGGGCGGGGAAGGTGCACGGAAGACAAAAGCCATCTTCAAGAAAGGAGACGGGTCTGACTGTGGAAATTACGAGGGATTTTCCTACAGTCTGTCATAGGAAAGGTCATTGCAACAATCCTCCTCAACCATTCCTCCCGGTGTCTGTACAGCTGCTCCCTGACCCTCAGTGTGGCTTCGCCTGTTAAGAGACACAATGGACATGATCTTCAGCACACGGCAAATCCAGGTAAAGTGCAGGGAGCAGCATCAATCTCCATACATGGCCTTCTTCCATCTCACAAAGGCTTCCAATTCTGTCAACCGTGAGGGATTGTGGAACATCCTCCTCAAATCCGGCTTCCCACGGAAATTCGTCACCATTCTCCACCTGTTCCACAATGATAATGCAAACTGTGATCCTCACCAGTGGAGCCACCACACACCCAATACGTCCACAAACTGGGATCAAACAGGACTGCATCACTGCACCAACATATTCCTCACAGCAACACTCCATCCCATCACCTTGAAGCTTCCCGCTGGAGTGGAACGAAGCAGGAAACTGTTCAAACTCCGACACCTCTAGTGTCTGCAGAGCCACAACCAAGAGGCCGAGCTACAAACCATCGTCAACACATTCACTGAGGCATATAAGAGAACGGACCTCAGACTAAACATCTGGAAAACACAGGTTCTCTACCAACCCGCTCTTCCTGTATTAAACTGCCCCCACCCCCCAACCATCAGGATCCACAGTGAGCCCCTGGACAATGTGGATCATTTCCCACATCTCCTCCGGCACGAGCAGATATCGACAATGAAATCCAGCATCAACTCCAATGTGCCAGTGCAGCCTTCAGACATCCGAGCAACAGGGTGTTCGAAGCCTGAGACCTCCAATCGAGCTCATGGTTACAGTGCACCCTCCTGTATGCATCAGAAACATGGACAATGCACAGCAGACACCTCAAATCCCTGGAGAGATATCACCAACACTGCCTCTGCAAAACCCTGCAAATCCACTGGCAGGATGGGCAAATCAATGTGAAAATCGCCTCCCAGGCTGATATCCCCAGTATTCAGGCATTAGTCACACTGCTGCGATGGACAGGCCACATTGTCCACACACCCAACACAAGACCTGCTGAAACGAGTGCTCTGAGCTCTGCAATGGTAAGCAATAGGGCACACAGAGAAAAAGCTACAAGGACACTCTGAAAACCTCCCTAAATAAATGCAACATCCCCATTGACACGTGCAAATCACTGGTCTTAGAATGCACTAACTGGAGACAACACATCTGTGAAGGCACCAATCACCTCGAGTGTCAATGAGTAGAGCACGCAGAGGACAAGTGTAAACACCGGGAATAGAGCACAGAACCCAGAGCGAGCCACCCACCCGCCCATCTCATCAACCACCAGCTACCAAACCCGGGGCAGAATCTGCGGCTCCAGGATTGGTCTATTCAGCCAGCTGCAGAACCCACCTCTCTGCGGTCGAAGCAAGTCACCCTCAACCCTGAGGGACTGTCATAGAAGGAGAAGATTAGTGAACTAGGTGGGGTTTTATAACAATGCAATAGCTTCATGGGTGCTTTTAGTGGGACCAATTTTATATTTCCAGATTTTTATTAAATAAACTGAATTTAAATTCTGAAGCTGAGACAGTGGGATTTGAACTCACATTCTCTGGATTATTAGTCCAGGTCTCGGGATTATTAGTCTAGTAACATAACCACTGCACGACTGAACCCATAAAAATTAGAGATTAAATACAGAAAACCTGAAACAGAAATCTCTCACCTGTTACAGAGAGATGGACGAGATCAAATTGCTCCCAATAATAGCGTGTCTCCAGCCTCTTGTAAATCTGACACTGATAATCATTCTGGTCTGATTCCCTGAGGTCAGAGAGCAGGACTGACCAGTTTCCTTGTTCCAGTTGATCTTTGAATAACTTTGTTCGGTTTCTGAACCGTTGGTCTTGTTGTGTCAAATCATCGTTTCCACTGACCACTCTGTGTAAGATATCACCCTTGGTGGTTCCCCAGATTCCCAGTAAATCTGAGATGGTAACATTCCCTTTGTAGGTACAGGGCAGCACAACCTGCTCCCCAAGGAACCCAGAAACTGGGACAGGCGAGTCACCTGGAAAAGATTGGAAGTATTTATAAATGGATAGAATCTCCTTGTTGAACTCCATATCTGAGGGATAGGAAGGTGAGACTCAGAAACAGAAATAACAATTCCCGGTAGTTTAAGGACCAGTTACAGGTAACACTGACTCACACCACTCACTCTCACACAATCATTCTTTGTTAAAATATCACACAATATTTCAAACCTTCCAATGTTACTCACTGTCTATCCAGTGAAACAACTGCAGAAATGTTCAAAAGACTCTAAATTATTTTAATATCATCACCATATCATAAATATGGAACATCTGAAATAGAAATCTCTCACCTGTTACAAAGAGATCGACTGAATCAATTTTTACCAAATGCATTTGTTTATCAATCTTCTTGTAGATCTGACACTCGTACTGGCTCCGGTCTGATTCCCTGAGGTCAGAGAGCAGAACTGACCAGTTTCCTTGTTCCAGTTGATCTTTGAACAGCTTTGTTCTGTTTCTGAACTGTGGATCTTGTTTCCTCAAATCATCGCTTCCATTGACAAACTTGTGCAAAAATTCACGTTTGGGTGTCCCCCAGATTACCTGTAAATCTGAGACTGGGACATTCCCTTTGTAGGTACAGGGCAGCACAACCTGCTTCCCAAGGAACCCAGAAACTGGGAAATGTGAAAAACCTGGAAAAGATTGGAAGTATTTATCCACAGATATAACTTCCCTGCTGGTACATTACATCCCAAGCTTCACATGGTTACACTGCCATGCTCGATTTACAAGAAGCACTGATCAGTACCTCACTGCTTTCATTTGTGTGGGAAGGTTAAAGCTCAGACATTGAGAGCCTTTAACTAAAACCAGCTTGTGCTGGATATTTGTAAGCACAGAGCAGCTGGACAACACTTTGAATCACATGTTTTCCATTTGTACACGTGCTGGGAGAACACATCAGGATATTGGTCACCTCCCCTTGGGAGAAAAATCACAGACTGGGGGGGGGTGGACAATGTGAGGTGGAACTCAGGAGCTGAAAACTGACCCTGAAATGTAAAGGTCGGATTTACTAACGTCGATCTGATCTCAGGACTGTCCCAGACTCCTGATTCCAGAGCTCAGGATCTCATCCCAGTCCCTTTCGATTCCCATCTGAGACCCACTGGATCTCTGGCACCCATCCCAGTGTTATCCAGTTACCCATCCCAGTGTCACTGAGTGTTGCTCAGTGTCCAGATCCCACTGTTCACATCACAGGGGTTAATGTGAAGACATTAACTTCCTTCCTTTCAGTTCTGATGATCATTGTGTGTGATGTGAAACTACCGTGTCCACTCCCTCAATGGCTCCACTGGCAGGACACACAGCACCTTAAAGCTAGATGTATTCCTGATCCCCCCACCCTGTGATCAGTGCTGAAATGTTCCAGCAGTCACAGCTCTTACCTGAAACAGCAGCAACAACACTCAGCAGCAGCAGCAGGAGTCTGTGGAAGTTGTGTCCCTGCAACAAGAAAACACAGTGACCCCCTTTACAACAGGTTCACCCACTGTTCAGACTGATGATTGGACTGCCTCAAACTTCCAGTGCAAAGAATTGTCCCCTTGCCCAGGATTACGTGCTGAGAGACACATTCAGGCTTGGAACAACCGCTGCCAGGGCACGATGGGGAAAGGTCACTTTGTAAAGCCTTTCAGCCAAGTCACTGAAGAGCTGTTAAAGATCTATAAACCCCGAGACTGTGAGTTTAATCCCAGTCTCGTGTCAGATGGCACGTGGGATGAGATTGTGGATTCTTGTGAAGAGTATCTCTGCTGGATTTAATATTTCAGTGAGGATTCCACCTGCGCCAGAGGCCTTGCTGTTTTTCAGCTTTCGGATGGTTTTTTTGCCCTCACGTTGAGCTGGGGTTGTGCTGAGATGATGGTGGGTAGTGTGTTGCAAGATGGTGTCAATGGCATTGTGTCAAAGGCTGGATCCTGGTTACAGAGATCCTAAAGTGCTCTCCCCAGTGGGTGTTAACTGCCTCTCTGCGCTGCATTATTAGGGAGGATTGAAGTTCCCCAAAGTGCAACATGACCGATCGTTTGAAAAGAATTGTACTCTCTGTAACGAAAATATAGAAATGTTTCTGATATTGTCAGCTCTCTGGAGAGAATGTGAATATCACTGCGATTTACAGTCTGACATGTTTTGTAATGTGTCTTCCAGATTTTAGATGAATAAATTATATTATTACAAATAAAAACAACTTTGTTTCTCCCTCTTTCTGGTTTTAATGAAGGGTGATTAATGTGAAACATTAACTCTGATGTGGATGTGCTGGCGTTGGACTGGGATAAACACAGTAAAAAGTCTGACAACACCAGGTTTTAGTCCAACCGACTTATTTGATAGTACACTCACAAGCTTTCGAGGGGACTCCCTCTTCGTCAGGTGAATGGAGAGTTCTGGCCTCAGACAGAGCATATAAAGCACAGACAATTTCGAGATTACTGATTAGAATGCGAATCTTTACACCTAACCTGCTGTTCAAGTCCTAAAGTGGCTGACAATGTGTGTGGAAGGAGCACTGATCACAGGTTACAGAGATGTGTATTGTCTCCAGACAGTACAGTGAATGAGGTTTTGCAAACCCAGGCAAGCCACGGGGGTTACAGATAGTGCGACATGAACCCAAGATCCCTGTTGAGACCGTCCTCATGTGTGCGGAACTTGGCTATCAGTCTCTGCTCAGCAATTCTGCGCTGTCGTGTGTCGTGAAGGCCGCCTTGGAGAACGCTTACCCGAAGGTCAGAGGCTGAATGCCCGTGACCACTGAAGTGTTCACCAACAGGAAGGGAACAGTCTTGCCTGGTGATTGTCAAGCAATGTTCATTCATCCGTTGTCGTAGCGGCTGCATGGTCTCCCCAATGTACCATGCTTCAGGACATCCTTTCTTGCAACGTATCAGGTAGACAATGTTGGCCGAGTTGCAAGAGTATTTCCTGGGTACCTGGTGGATGGTATTCTCACGTGTGATGATGGTATCCATGTCAATGATCCGGCATGTCTTGCAGAGGTTGCTGTGGCTGTGTTGTGTGGTGTTGTGGTCACTGTTCTCCTGAAGGCTGGGTAGTTTGCTGCGAACAATGGTCTGTTTGAGGTTGTGTGGTTGTCTGAAGGCAAGAAGTGGGGGTGTGGGGATAGCCCTGGTGAGATGTTCGTCTTCATCAATGATATGTTGAAGACTCCGGAGAAGATGTCGTAGCTTCTCTGCTCCGGGGAAGTACTGGACAACGAAGGGTACTCTGTCCACCTTGTCCCGTGTTTGTCTTCTGAGGAGATCGGTGCGGTTTTTCGCTGTGGTGCATCGGAACTGTCGATCTATGAGTCGAGCGCCATATCCTGTTCTTATGAGGGCACCTTTCAGCGTCTGGAGGTGTCTGTCACGATCCTCCTCAACTGAGCAAATCCTGTGTATACGGAGGGCTTGTCCAGAACTCTCCATTCACCTGACGAAGAGGGAGTCCCCTCGAAAGCTTGTGAGTTTACTATCAAATAAATCGGTTGGACTAAAACCTGGTGTTGTCAGACTTTTTACTGTGGTTACCCCAGTCCAACACCAGCACATCCACATCATGATTAGAAGGAATAGCCAGTTCCAAAAGCTAGTGGCATTTGCTGCAAATAAATCTGTTGGACTTTGACCTGCTGTTGTGAGATACATCCAGACAAGAGTGGGATGAGATTGTGGATTCTTGTGAAGAGTATCTCTCTGCCGGATTTAATATTTCAATGAAGATTCCACCTGTGCCAGAGGCCTTCTTGTTTTTCAGCTGTCAGATGGCTTTTCCACCGTCACCTTGAGCTGGGGTTGCGCTGAGGTTATTGCGGGTAACGTGTTGCGAGATGGTGTCAATGGCACTTACGGCAAAGGCTGGATCCTAGTTACGGAGATCCTCAAAGTGCTCTCCCCAGTGGGTGTTAACTCCTCTCTGCACTGCATTATTAGTGAGTCAGTGCTGAGGGAGTGCCGCACTGTCAGAGGGTCAGTGCTGAGGGAGTGCCGCACTGTCAGAGGGTCAGTACTGAGGGAGTGCCGCACTGTCAGGGGGTCAGTACTGAGGGAGTGCCGCACTGTCAGGGGGTCAGTACTGAGGGAGTGCCTCACTGTCAGGGGGTCAGTACTGAGGGAGTGCCGCACTGTCAGAGGGTCAGTGCTGAGGGAGTGCTACACTGGGCGTTTATCTGACTGAGCTCCAGAGTATCCCCTTTAACTGATTTATAATTTAAGTGTAATTGCAGGATTAAATAGAAATTATTGCTCTGTTATGTGTTTTGAGACAGTAGCTGGGATTTTACCAGCACGCCCTGCCCATCGATAGGCAGAACGAGCCGGTAAAATCGCACAGGAACTGAAAAATCAGGATCACACTCAATTTCTCAGCTCTCGTGATTTTAATGAGATGCGGATTTCTGGCGTGCTCAGCCTCTCACCGGAAATGGGCGTGGGGCTGGATAAATTATGGTAATATTTATTTGCATGTATTTGCTTTTGTGGCCTTGCTGGGCGAGGTTCTCTCCTTGGGCAGTGGCAGCCTGGTAGTGCCACCCTGGCACATTGGCACTGCCATCCTGGCACCTGGTCAATGCTCACCGGCCACTGCCCACCATCCAGTGCTAAGGAATGGAGCCTATGGAGGTGGGACCAGGTGTGGGGCCTATGGTGCAGGGGTGGAGCCAATGGGTGCACAGCCAGGGGCAGGGGCAGGGCCTGATCAGGGAGGGAGCAGGGTCTGCTGCGCACTCTGCGTTGCTATTGGATCAGGGGGGAGAGGACATGATCAGTCTGGACAGGGAGGTCTGCATTTTGAGCATCGTGGGGCTTATGATCAAGTGCGGGCCCCCATGATTGCAAGGGGTGGGGGGTAATGGGGTTTGTTAAAGTTGCCTGCAGCAGCAGCAGCCTGACAGCCCTCTGTCTGTCAGACCCCTGCTGTTCAACTTGTGCATGTGCAGAATCAGAGGTCTGCACATGCGCAGTAGCTCCCTCTGCAGGCTAGCTGCTGAATTAAGCCCAACCCAGTGCCTGCAGCAGCAGCAAGTAACAAACCATTTTTTTCTGTAAGATTGGGCGTGAAAACTCACCCAAGAAACGGATCAGGAACTCTCTCATTTTCACGCTCGCTGGGCACTTAGAATCATTCATGTAAAATTCTGCTCAATGTCTCTATGATGAGACTCTATGTTAACTCTGAAATGAATTCAATGGGCTGAGGGAATTGAGATCTGATGCCAAGGTTGTAGTTGGTGAGGTTTCTGGATATGTTGACCATGGTTTCTTCACCCTGTCTACTGTTGTAAAATTGAGATGGATACTCTGAATCACAGAAACTGTCACTGGCTTTTTTTTTGCATGATGTGGGTATGCCGGCGTTGGACTGGCGTAAACACAGTAAAAAGTCTGACAACACCAGGTTTTAGTCCAAACGATTTATTTGATAATAGACTCACAAGCTTTCGAGGTTTCCCTCTTCGTCAGGTGAATGGAGAGTTCTGGCCTCAGACAGAGCATATAAAGCACAGACAGTTTAGAGATTACTGATTAGAATGCGAATCCTTACACCTAACCTGCTGTTCAAGACGTGAAGTGGCTGACAATGTGAGTGGAAGGAGCACTGATCACAGGTTACAGAGATGTGTATTGTCTCCAGACAGTGCAGTAAGTGAGGTTTTGCAAACCCAGGCAAGTCACGGGGGTTACAGATAGTGCGACATGAACCCAAGATCCCTGTTGAGACCGTCCTCATGTGTGTGGAACTTGGCTATCAGTCTCTGTTCAGCGACTCTGCGCTGTCGTGTGTCGTGAAGGCCGCCTTGGAGAATGCTTACCCGAAGGTCAGAGGCTGAATACCCGTGACCACTGAAGTGTTCGCCAACAGGAAGGGAACAGTCTTGCCTGGTGATTGTCGAGTGATGTTCATTCATCCGTTGTCGTAGCGTCTGCATGGTCTCCCCAATGTACCATGCTTCGGGACATCCTTTCTTGCAATGTATCAGGTAGACAATGTCGGCTGAGTTGCAAGAGTATTTACCATGTACCTGGTGGATGGTATTCTCACGTGTGATGATGGTATCCATGTCGATGATCCGGCATGTCTTGCAGAGGTTGCTGTGGCAGGGTTGTGTGGAATTGTGGTCACTGTTCTCCTGAAGACTGGGTAGTTTGCTGCGAACAATGGTCTGTTTGAGGTTGTGTGGTTGTCTGAAGGCAAGAAGTGGGGGTGTGGGGATAGCCCTGGCGAGATGTTCGCCTTCATCAATGATATGTTGAAGACTCCGGAGAAGATGTCGTAGCTTCTCCGCTCCGGGGAAGTACTGGACGATGAAGGGTACTCTGTCCACTGTGTCCCGTGTTTGCCTTCTGAGGAGATCGGTGCGGTTTTTCACTGTGGCGCATCGGAACTGTCGATCTATGAGTCGAGCACCATATCCTGTTCTTATGAGGGCATCTTTCAGGGTCTGGAGGTGTCTATCACGATCCTCCTCACGTCGAGGGCATCCTGAAACCCATTGTACAAAGAACCCCCAGCTTTTGTCGCGACACTACGGACTTCCGACTGAAACTCAGCACACATGGAGCAGTTGAACCAGGGACACTCCTCGTCACAATGGATGTCTCGGCGCTCTACACCAACATCCCCCACAACGATGGCATTGCTGCGACTGCCTCAGTACTCAATGCTGACAACTGCCAGTTTCCAGATGCAATCTTACAACTCATCCGCTTTATCCTGGACCACAATGTCTTCACCTTCAACAACCAGTTTTTCATCCAGACACATGGAACAGCCATGGGGACCAAATTTGCACCTCAATATGCCAACATCTTCATGCACAGGTTCGAACAAGACTTCTTCACCACACAGGATCTTCACCCGATGCTGTACACTAGATAACATCGATGACATTTTCTTCCTTTGGCCTCATGGTGAACAGTCACTGAAACAACTATATGATGATATCAACAAATTCCACCCCACCATCAGACTCACCATGGACTATTCCCCAGAATCAGTTGCATTCTTGGACACACGCATCTCCATTAAGGACGGCCACCTCAGCACCTCACTGTACCACAAGCCCACAGACAATCTCACAATGCTCCACTTCTCCAGCTTCCACCCTAAACATGTTAAAGAAGCCATTCCCTATGAACAAGCCCTCCGTATACACAGGATTTGCTCAGATGAGGAGGATCGTGACAGACACCTCCAGACCCTGAAAGATGCCCTCATGAGAACAGGATATGGTGCTCGACTCATAGATTGACAGTTCCGATGCGCCACAGCGAAAAACCGCACCGATCTCCTCAGAAGACAAACACGGGACACGGTGGACAGAGTACCCTTCGTCGTCCAGTACTTCCCCGGAGCGGAGAAGCTACAACATCTTCTCCGGAGTCTTCAACATATCAGTGATGAAGACGAACATCTCACCAGGGCTATCCCCACACCCCCACTTCTTGCCTTCAGACAACCACACAACCTCAAACAGACCATTGTTCGCAGCAAACTACCCAGTCTTCAGGAGAACAGTGACCACAATTCCACACAACCTTGCCACAGCAACCTCTGCAAGACATGCCGGATCATCAACATGGATACCATCATCACACGTGAGAATACCATCCACCAGGTACATGGTAAATACTCTTGCAACTCGGCCGACATTGTCTACCTGATACGTTGCAAGAAAGGATGTCCCGAAGCATGGTACATTGGGGAGACCATGCAGACGCTACGACAACGGATGAATGAACATCACTCGACAATCACCAGGCAAGACTGTTCCCTTCCTGTTGGCGAACACTTCAGTGGTCATGGGTATTCAGCCTCTGACCTTCGGTAAGCATTCTCCAAGGTGGCCTTCACGACACACGACAGCGCAGAGTCGCTGAACAGAGACTGATAGCCAAGTTCCGCACACATGAGGACGGTCTTAACAGGGATCTTGGGTTCATGTCGCACTATCTGTAACCCCTGTGACTTGCCTGGGTTTGCAAAACCTCACTTACTGTACTGTCTGGAGACAATACACATCTCTGTAACCTGTGATCAGTGCTCCTTCCACTCGCATTGTCAGCCACTTCAGGTCTTGAACAGCAGGTTAGGTGTAAGGATTTGCATTCTAATCAGTAATCTCTAAACTGTCTGTGCTTTATACGCTCTGTCTGAGGCCAGAACTCTCCATTCACCTGACGAAGAGGGAAACCTCGAAAGCTTGTGAGTATTATCAAATAAATCGTTTGGACTAAAACCTGGTGTTGTCAGACTTTTTACTTTTTTTTTGCAGTGAAGGTTGGGAATGTAACTGATTACCGCAGAGAGTCAGCAGGCAGAAAAGCTGGGTTAAACTTCAAATATTAATTCTGTTTCTCTCTCCACAGATTCTCTGTCTGGACTGCTGAGGAATTCCAGCATTTTCTATATTTATCTCAGATTTCCAGGATCCTCAGGAGTTTATTTTGAATAAAGAGCTGAATGGGGGTGAGGATGAAGGAAAGTTTCCCCCAGTGACACTGACAGTCCCTGCAGCTCCTATTCACTCATCCCAGTCAATACAGGGATTAACACTGAGCCCAACACCAGAGGCACATTCACAGTCACCTATCCATCAGAAGTAGCCAGAAGAAACAAAGGTGCAAAGCACAGGCTGGGTGGCCCTATGTCCGAGGGATAATTCCTTCACCTTGTACCAGAGGGGATTGGTGGAGCTGGATCACTCCTGGTCTCCAGTTCCTCACCTTCCAGGTCAGAAGTGAAGTTTCCCAGGAATGTGCTTGGATCGAGATTAGAACAGTCTGGACCCACCCAGTGAAACATATTGTGGAGAAAAGTAGAGAGGCTATTAACTTAGCAAGTCAGGAAGTGCTCATATGGAAAAAACGTGTCCCTTTTTAGCAATGTGATATACAAGGAAACCTCTAACAAAATGTTTTAACTCATTTACAGGACGGGGTGTCACTGGCTAGACCAGCATTTATTGCCCATCTCTAATTGCCCCTTGAGAAGGTGGTGAGTGAGCCGCCTTCTTGAACCTGCTGCAGTCCCTGAGGTGTAGGTACACCCACCATGCTGTGAGGAAAATTGGAAATCATGATAGAGGTGGAGAGACTCTTCCCGCTCAGAAAGGACAGTAGGACTAGGGGGCACAGCCTCAAGATAAAGGGGGGGGCGGTTTAGAACAGAGTTGAGGAAGAACTTCTTCACTCAAAGGGTGGTGAATCTCTGGAATTCTCTGCCCGTTGAAGTGGTGGAGGCTGCCTCGCTAAATATTTTTAAGACGCGGGTTGATGGGTTTTTGATAAGAGAGGGGATTAAGGGTTATGGGGAGAGGGCGGGAATGTGGAACTGAGCCACGACAGATCAGCCATGATCTTATTGAATGGCGGGGCAGGCTCGAAGGGCTAGATGGCCTACTCCTGCTCCTATTTCTTATGTTCTTATGTTCACTGTACTCTTTGTAGTATACATAAATAACTTGGAAGAGAGTGTAGGTGGTGTGATCAGCAAGTTTGCGGATGACACCAAGATGGCAGGGTTGGCGGGTACTGAAGTGGATTGTCAGGTGATACAACAGGATATAGATAGGTTGGTGCATTGAGCAGATAGGTGGCAGATGGAATTTAATCCTGACAAATGCGAGGTGATGCATTTTGGAAGGAATAATGCAGAGAGGAGCTATGTGATAAAAGGTAGACAGATTAGGAGTATAGAAATACAGAGGGACCTGGGAGTGCAGGTTCACAAATCCATGAAGGTTGCGACACAAGTGGAGAAGGTTGTTAGGAAGGCTTATGGAATGCTAGCCTTTATAGGAAGGGGTATAGAGTACAAAAGCTGCCGTCTAATGCTTCAGTTGTATAGAACGTTGGTTAGACCGCACTTGGAGTACTGCGTCCAGTTCTGGTCACCTTACTACCGGAAGGACGTGGAGTCTCTGGAAAGGGTGCAGAGGAGGTTTACCAGGATGTTGCCTGGCATGGAGGGGCTGGGTTACGAGGAAAGGTTGGAGAAACTAGGACTTTTCTCCTTGGAAAGACGGAGATTGAGGGGGGACATGATAGAGGTATATAAGATACTGAAGGGAATAGATAGAGTCAATAGTGAGAGACTGCTCCCTCGACTGGGTACAAATACGAGAGGTCATGATTTAAGGGTGAGGGGGGAGAGGTATAATTTGGATGTGAGAGGAAGGTTCTTTACGCAGAGAGTTGTGGGGGTATGGAACGCGCTACCGAGTAGGGTGGTGGAGGCAGGAACGTTGGACTCGTTTAAGGTTCAGTTAGATAGACACATGAGTGAAACGAGGATGGAGGCTTATGGTAGGGGCTATTAAATAAGGTCAGAACCTCGGGAGACACCGGAAAAGCAGGTTTGTAAGATTAACGTTTTTGTCTTTTTATTCCGCAGGCGGAGGTCCACCTCGTTGTCAAACGAGGGGCATGCACACGGTGGGTCGTGCGTGGGCTGCTCTTGGAGGTTCCGGGAGTGGCCTAGTACTTCGTGTCGGTGTGTGTGCTTGATCCTGGACCGGTAGACGGGCGCCGCAACAGCTCGGTGACTAGCACTGCTAGCTGTGCAGATACATGGATTTGGGCCTGTGTCTGTGGGAGTTTGTGCATTCTCCCTGTGGTTGCGTGGGTTTCCTCTGGGCGCTCCGGTTTCCTCCCACACCCCAAAGATGTGCTCTTAGGCTGATTGGTTTTACCAAATTGACACTATTCTCCCCTGAATCTGGCTAAGTTAGGGGTTCCACTCGTAGACACACAGGGTAGAATAGGTGTAGGGTGATGCGGTGGCGCGGGCTCGTTGGGCCGAAGGGCCTGTTTCCCGTGCTGGGTTGTTCTTTGTTCTTTGTTCTTATTATGAGGTACTTGGCAACATGGGGAATTTTTAAAAAGAGAGATTTTTAAGGCTGGGGATTCTTAACAATAAATGGCTGATAATCGCAATCTGTTTTCGAGAAGTATGAGACAGAGTCTTATTCAGTATTTACAAAGCATAACCATTGAAAGGAACTGAACTGAATTAGCTGGAACCAGATTGCCCTGGTTATTATTAACTGAAATGCAAATAAAGGAAGCAGCTGCTGTCCACAATGTAAAAACCAGGCAGCTTGCTGAACCGGTCTATTTCTGCTTTCAGTAAAATGTAAATAGAATCATCCTCCCAGTACAGGGAATAAGAGACAGACACTGATCTCATCCTCCAACCATCACGACTCTTTTTCCATCCATTTCCCATTGTCCCCACCCCATTCCCCCCAGATCCCCCACCCTCACACCCTCTCCCCCACTCTCCCTCGTACCAATATTGCTGTACCTCTACAGCCTGCTGACAGTCCCTGCAGCTCCTTTCCATCCACTCCCCCGGATAAGGAGCTGAATGGGGGTGAAGATGAAGGAAAGTTTCTCCCAGCCTGGATCTGTTCTGGGATCTTTCTCTCAGGTATAACAACAACTGGGATCGCAACAAAGGGAATGGCTGGAACTGTCAGTGTCTCAGACCCCAAAGAAAAAGAGGTGGATCAGGGGAAGCTGTCTTTGATCTTCACCAGAATTCAGCTCTTTACTGCCTGTCTCTCTCTAAATTGGTTCCATCTCAGCAAGGATCCCGAAATCAGTCCCATTTCCAGACTTAAACACTAAATCCAAGACTGACATGTCTCTTGTAGCAGAGAGTCCATTTCAGAAAGTATTTCATTGACTCTGAAGCACTTTGAGAAATCTGGTGTTCCTGAAAATAGCAACATAAAACTGAGGAACAGAAATGTGCTGGAATGAACATTCACGACTATTATTAACTGACTTTTCCTCTCTGTCTGACCTGCTGTGTGTTAGCTTTATTTTAGATTTCCATTATCTCCAATATTTTGCTTTTCTGTTCAATGTTTTGCCTCAAACAATCACCAGACAGTGTGTTACATTAACAACAACCAGTGGCTGTTGATCACAGCTCCACTGGAACCTGTGTGGTTCTCCCTTCAATAATCCCCATTTCTCAGGAGCTGTACCTGAAACTCCCAGTGATCCAGAATCACACTGGATCCTCACAGTAAACACTGCACTCTTTAACTGTCTCAATTCCCGGGAAAAAATATCTACAGGTATCTTGTTCCCGCTCAGTTACGGTTGTCCCTTTCAGTGTCCCTGAGTACCCTGTATTGCAAGTGATCCTTGTGGTGGATGGAAAGGAGCTGCAGGTACTGTCAATAACTCAGATATTGGCGGGGAGGGAAGCAGGGGATGTTTAGGGAAAACATTCCTTCACCTTCTGCAGGGTTTAATTCTATTAAATTAAAAGCAAAATACTGCGGATGCTGGAAATTTGAAATAGAAACAGAAAATGCTGGATAAACTCAGCAGATAAGGCAGCATCTGTAGAGAGAGAGAAACATTTAACATTTTGAGTCTGTATGAGTCTTCCTCAGAGTTGGGCTTCAGAGTTTAATTCTTTGCTGTTTTTCCAAAACATGGTTGGGGGGAATGATCCTTTTCTCGAACAATGGTTGTGGTCTTTGGAGACAGTGATCTCAGGTCCAGGATATCTCTGCAGGAGTTCCTCAGGATAGTGTCCTCAGCCCAACCATCTTCAGCTGCTTCATCAATGACCTTCTGTCATAAGATGGGGATGTTCACTGATGACTGCACAATGTTCAGCACCAATTGAAACTCCTCAGATACTAAAGCAGTGCAGAAAGACCTGGATAATATCTAGGCTTGGGCTAACAAGTGGCAAGTAATATCCACGCCACACAACATCTGCAACAAAGAGAATCTAACCATTGTCCCTTGACATTCAATGGCGTTATTATTGCTGCATCTCCCACTATCAACATCTTGCGGGTTACCCTTAATAAGAAATTAAACTGGACTAGCAATATAAATACTGAGGTTTAAAGAGTAAATCAGAGGCCGGGAATCCGAAGTAACTCACCTCCTGAATCCTTAAAGTTTGTTCACCTTTTACAAGGCACAAGTCGGGAGTGTGATGGAATACTGTCCATTTGCTTGAATGAATGCAGTTCCAACAACACTCGAGAAGCTCGACACCATCCAGCATAAAGCAGCCCCACTTAATCAACATGCTAACCACAAACATTTACTCCCTCCAACCCCGACGCACAGTGACGGCCGTGTGTACCACCTACAAGATGCATCTCACCAAGGCTCCTTAGGCAGCACCTTCCAGACCCGTGACTGCTACCATCTAGGACAAGGGCAGCAGACAACATGGTTTGCTAATGTCCAAGAAACCTGGGTATCTGACCTTTCATCCTTTACCTATGATTATTCCATGTTGAATTGTCCATTGACTGTTCTTTGATATCCCACGATAGTTCCCAGGCTATATTCCAACTGGGATTGGAGGAGCGTGCAGAAATAACCTTTCCATGTATACCTTGACATTTTGACAAATGTTTCAATTAGCTTCATCCCTCATCTTTTTCTTTCCTGTAATTTCTGTAATATTTTTAAGTGAGAGAGGCCTTTTTTCTGTTGTGAAATGTTTGAATGAAGCTCAGTATTAACGCCGGGGACATCAGGCCAGCTCTGTCAGGATGGGAAAGGAAAGCAAAGATTTCCTCCACCCACAGCTCTGCAACAAAAAAAACCTACAAACTGAACAAACTCTTTCTGGGTGTCACTGGCTAGACCAGCATTTATTGCCCATCTCTAATTGCCCCTTGAGAAAGTGGTGGTGAGCTGCCTTCCTGAACTGCTGCCGGTGGTGTAGGGATACCCACAATGCTGTTAGGGAAGTGGGAATCATGGAATACTTAGCAACATGGGGAGCTGGGGGCTTTTGTAAGGGCTGGCAAGTTTTAAGAGTAAATAGCTGATAATCGCAACTTAATATTGAGAAGTATGAGACAGATGTTCAATATTAACAGAATAAACAAACAAATTGTGGTAGGGCATTGAATCAACCTCAGCCAGATGGCCAATACGTCATTCAATAACGGATAAGCAAATAAAAGAGGCAGGTGTACAGGATATAAACCAGGCAGCGACTGAACAGCAGCAAGAACAATACATTTATTCATTCAATCCAATTTCAGCCCAGTTCTCTTCCAGGCACAGACAGATACTCATCTCACCCTCTCCACCCACACTGATCCCCCCACACCCAGAGGGGAAAGATACCCACACTGATCCCCTCACCTCCAGAGGGGGAAGACACCCATACTGATTATCCCCACCCACACTGATTACGCCCCCCCCCCCCACCGTCACGGGGAAAGATACCCTCACTGATCCCCCCACACCCAGAGGGGGAAGTCACCCACACTGATCCCCCCAGCCCCCAGGAGGGGGAAGACACCCATACTGATTATCCCCACCCACACTGACCTCCCCCCCCCAGCACCCAGGGGGGGGAAAACACCCACACTGGTGCCCCCATCCACGTTATTTCCCCACCCCCCTCCCACACCCTGTTGGACTTAAACCTGGTGTTGTGAGACTTCTTACTGTGTTTACCCCAGTCCAGGAGCGGCATCTCCACATCATCACCCCCAACCTCACAGGGGAATGAGGGCCACAAAGATCAACCCCAATTTCACTCCTCCGGAGAGAGCAGAGACCCACACAGATCCCCCACCTTTCCACCACCAACCCCCACCCCCCGGCTCTGAGACACTGACAGTCCCTGCAGCTCCTTTCCATCCATTCCCCCGGATAAGGAGCTGAATGGGGGTGAGGATGAAGGAAAGTTTTCCCCAGATCCCCCCCTTTCCCCCCCGGCTCTGAGACACTGACAGTACCTGCAGCTCCTTTCCATCCATTCCCCACACAGGGATCAGCTCGGAGACTCCACACTGACAACAGGAGGGACAGAAAGGGTCAGATTCTCCACTGAGCAGCAAAGAGGAACTTTACCGCCGAGTGTTCAGCTCAGGATCAGTCCCGATAATACAGGGGGCGGGACCTGGGTTTATTCACACAGAGGGGGTGCTGACCATCCCCGCTCTCTGGAGTCGGTGCAGCTCAACTGTTTTCCGTTAACATGCAATCCATCCACAAACCCCCAGCTTTATCAGACAGATACATTTGTTTTTTTAGTGTGGGTTGAGTTCAGTTAAACGGTTCAATAGTTTCAGTTCACATTTAACCATTTCACTCACCCCAGTTCTGACTATCAGTCGCACATATCCACAGTTCTCTTACACTGAAACACTGCAATATCATTTCTGCTCAGTTTTAATTCTGGGTTGGCTGTTCACTGGGGTGGGTGATTGATAACTGGAGAATAGAATCCCCCTAGTGGGTGTAAGGAGAATCCTGAGTGCTGGGCGAATTATTGATATGAAGAAACGAATGCAGTGGGGATATAGTTCCGAGTCAGGATGATTCAGAGTGGAAATTGCGGGTGATGGGAGGTGTCTGCTGGCATATTTCTTGGTGGTCACAGCTTTGGAAGGTGCTGGTAAAGGAGCTTTGGAGAGTTGTGTGTGTGGATGGTACAGACTATCTTTACCTTGCTTGCCATAGCCCTGTGACTGCCATGAGGTAAGCACTTTAGACTGCCAGCTGAGGGAGACAATAATCTCTCCCTCAAATGTCAACAAAATGAAAGAGATTGTCATCGACTTCAGGAAGTTCAGTGAAGAACATGCCCCTATCTCCATCAATGGGAACGAAGTAGAAATGGTCAAGAGCTTCAGGTTTTTAGGTGTCCAGATCACCAACAATCTGTCCTGGTCCTCCCCATGCTGACACAATTGTTAAGAAAGCCCACCAACACCTCTATTTTCTCAGAAGACTAAGGAAATTTGGCATGTCTGCTACGACTGTCTCCAACTTTTACAAATGCACCGTAGAAAGCAATCTTTCTCATTGTATCACAGTTTGGTATGGCCAAGACCGCAAGAAACTACAAAAAGCCATGAATGTAGCCCAGTCCATCACGCAAACCAGCCTCCCGTCCGTTAACTCTGTCCACACTTCCTGCTGCCTCAGAAAAGCAGCCGGCATAATTAAGGACCCCATGCACCCTGGACATTCGCTCTCCCAACTTCTTCCATCAGGAAAAAGATACAAAAATCTGAGGTCACGTACCAACTGACTCAAGAACAGCTTCTTCTCTGCTGTTGTCAGACTTTTGAATGGACCTACCTTGCATTGAACTGATCTTTCTCTGTGCCCTAGCCATGACTGTAACGCTACATTCTGCACCCTCTCCTTTCCTTCTCTGTGAACGGTATGCTTTGAATGTGTGTATAGTGTCAAAGGAGCAATACTTTTCACTGTAAACTAATACATGTGACAATAATAAATCAAATCATCTCTGAACAGTTCAATGAAGCCTCTCATTAAGACAGATACTAATGAATAGTATCAAAAATGAAAAATTGTGTCAGGAAGTGGAGAAAAATAGTTTTTTGAACCTTGGAAATTATGTAGAGAAGACACAGAACCCAGGGTCACAGATTTTCACTTACAATGGCAGAACTATGAGATTGCAACAGGCTCAATTAACAAGCCTGAACCAATAAGAGTAGCCATACTTTTAACACTGCTTTTCACACTGTTGGTGAGGGACAACTAAAATGTGTACACCACCTTAATCTGAGTGATGAGCAGAGAAAACAGACTGTAGAGAATTTGAAAACCTTAAAATCACATTTTGAACTTCGAGTGAATGCGACAAACGAACGATATGTATTCAACACTCAGGTTCAGAGTGAAAATGAGGAGTGTGTCCAGTACTTGAATGCAATAATGGAGGATCATGTGAATTCAAATAGTTAAAAGATGACCTGAATAGAGACAGACTAACTTAGACATGCAAGACCTCTTGGTGAGAAACTGACCTAAGGAAAGAAACAGACCTTTGTTGAAATGTGGAAGTTGTGAAATATCAGTTAGAGCACATGTATTTTGGAGCAAACCAGGAGATAAATTACGCTGAGAGACACTCCAAGCAGAAAAAGGGCAGGATGCAAATACTGCAGAGCATGGCAGACACAGGAAAAGGATTAGAGCAGAATAATTTCACACAAGTGTTTGGTACGAAAGAAGCAAAATGAACCAATTGAGTTGGTGGCCACCGGAGAGACATCAGCAGAAGAGTCTGATGAAGAAATATAGACAATAAAACTGATTATTTTTATATAGTCAACTCTAAAGGAGAAATGTTTCACAATGACGGCCGCAAAGGGAGAGTATCAAATGTACAAGAAATGTTAGGTAGACACTGAGGCATCATGTAACATAATGACCTGCACAAATCTGTGTGAAGTGGTTCAACATGGCCATATGAAAATAAAGCCCTCAAGAGTAAGATTGAGACATTATGATGATGTGATACATATACTGAGAGGGCAAAAGTAATTTGGCAGGGGCATGGATCTCAGTGTGGGGTGACGCACGGCCAGTATAGAAGAAAACGTAAGTTAGTCTAGAAGGCAGCGCAAAGAGAGACACGTTAAGGCACAAGGGAATATGGCAAGGCTGGCTGGCATTTACTTTTATGCAATGAGTCTTCTGGGTAAGGCAAACTGAAGGTGTGATATTGTTATCACAGAGACATGGTTGAGAAGGGGCGGGACTGACAGCTCAGTTTTCTGGGGTATGGAATCTCTGGGCAAGAAGGAGGGGGGTAAAAGAGAAGGTGGTATTGCAACATCGAAGAGTCAATTACTGCCGTGAGTAGGGGTGATACCTTATCAGGTTCCTCAATTGAGGCCATATGGGTGGAACTTAAAATCAAAAAAGAGGGCAATCATGTTGTTGGCTGTGTACAATAGACCCCCAAACAGTCAGAGACAGCTAGAAGAGTAGATATGTAGACAAAGCGAAGAGAAATATAAAAATTATAGGGCAATAATAGTAGGAATTTAAACTCCTCCAATATTCACCGGGATAGGCAGAGTACGAAAGGCTTAAAGGGATTGGAATTCTTAAAATGCATCCAAGAGAATTTTGAGCCATCACGTAGATAGTCCTACAAGAGAGGGGGCAATATTTGACAACATTTTAGGGAATGAAGCAGGGTAGGTGCTAGATGTGTCAATGGGGAGCAATTCAGTGATAGTGATCATAACTTGGTAAGATTTAAAGAAAAAGACAAAGATGGACCGGAAATAAGGTTTCTGAACTGGTGGGGGAAAATCGATTTTAATATGATGAGTTGAGGTCGAGCAAAAGTGGACTGGGAGCATCTATTTGTGGGAAGATCCACATCAGAGCAGTCAGAGTCTTTCAAAAAGGAAATAGAGAGAGAATATGGGCCAACATGCTCTCGTAAAGGTAAAGGGCGGAACCAAAAAGTCCAGAGAAGCTGGATATCAAGGGATATGCAGGATTCAATATGGAAAAGGGGAGACTTGTAACAGATGCAGGGGGCACAACACAGTGGAAGCCCTAGAAGAGTGTAAAAGGTTCAGGGGGTACTTAAAAAAAATTAGAGAGCAAAAAGGGAGCATAAAAAAGCACCGGTGGAC
This sequence comes from Carcharhinus amblyrhynchos, assembly GCF_965287045.1. Lineage (NCBI taxonomy): Eukaryota > Metazoa > Chordata > Chondrichthyes > Carcharhiniformes > Carcharhinidae > Carcharhinus > Carcharhinus amblyrhynchos. The sequence continues at coordinate 458,370 of NW_027649829.1, read as the reverse complement.
AAAATAAAGGAAAATCACAAGGTGTTTTATAAGTATATTGAGGGCAAGAGGATAATAATAGATGAAGCAGGACCCATTAGGGACCAAAGTAACAGTCTCTATGGAGTTGGAAGGCGTCAGTGAGGTACTATATGAATACTTTGCATTTTGAAAACAGGGCAGGGACTGTGATATAATTGAACAGATTAACATTGGGAGGGAGGAGGTGTTAGCAGTTCTAGTGGGGGTAAAACTGGATAAACCCCCAAGCCAAGGTATCTTAGGCTGCTTTGTGAGGTAAGGGAGGAGATTGCAGGAGCTCTGAGGCTAATTTTCACATTCTTAAGGCCACTACTTTTATATGCCATTCCCACTGCAGTAAACACCAGGAGAAATTGTAGCAGTACCTTGTCTGGAAGCAGGTGGAGTGTCCAATTGCCCCTTAGAGAAATCCCCGATATCATTCCTGTCCATGACAGATTGTGCATTTTCAGCAATCTTCAGCGTCTGGTGTCTGTTTTTTAAATATACAACTTGGGTCCTTTTTAACGTCCAATATTTCTGTGTGTGGTTCCAAGATTTTTCTCCATCATAATTGAGCTGAAAGGAGGGCAGTCAATGTCTTCACATTAACCCCAGTGATGTGAACAGGATGAGGATGAGAAAGGGGACCTAGTGGTAGGGGATGGGGATATGGCTAAGGTCTTGAATAACTTTTTTGTTTCTGTCTTCACGGAGGAGGACGTGAATAATTTGCCGGGTGTTAGAGATGGAAAGGTGGTAGGAATGGAGGGTCTTAATGACATTACTGTTACTAGAGAGGTGGTGCTCGACAGACTGGAGGGGCTGATTGTGGACAAGTCCCCAGGACCGGATGGAATGCATCCGAGGGTTCTGAAAGAAATGGCGGAGGTTATAGTGGATGCCTTGGTGGTTATTTTCCAGACATCGCTGGATTCCGGGGAAGTGCCGGAAGATTGGAAAACGGCTAATGTTACGCCGTTGTTTAAGAAGGGTGCCAGGCAAAAGGCGGGGAATTATAGGCCGGTTAGTTTAACGTCTGTGGTAGGTAAAATGTTAGAATCCGTCATTAAGGAGGAAATTGCGAGGCATCTTGAAGGGAATTGCTTGATAGGGCGGACGCAACACGGTTTCATTAAAGGGAAGTCGTGTCTGACAAATTTACTGGAGTTCTATGAGGATGTGTCTAGGGCAGTGGATAGAGGAGAGCCGGTGGATGTGGTCTTTCTTGATTTTCAGAAGGCGTTTGACAAGGTACCTCACAAGAGGTTATTGCAGAAGGTCAGGGGACATGGAGTTGGGGGTAGGGTGTTAGCGTGGATAGAGGATTGGTTGTCAAATAGGAGGCAGAGAGTGGGGGTCAATGGGTGCTATTCAGATTGGCGGTTGGTGACTAGTGGGGTGCCCCAGGGGTCGGTGCTGGGGCCTCAGCTATTTACCATTTATATAGATGATCTGGAGGAGGGAACCGAGTGCAGGGTGTCGAAATTTGCTGATGACACCAAGATTGGGGGAAAGGCAAATTGTGCGGAGGGTGTGGAGAGTCTGCAGAAGGATCTAGATAGGCTGGGCGAATGGGCCAGGAACTGGCAAATGGAATTTAATGTTGGCAAGTGTGAGGTGGTCCACTTTGGTAGGAAGAATGGTAGGAAGGACTATTACTTACATGGCGAAAAACTGCAGCAGACAACGGTGCAGAGGGACCTCGGGGTCCTTGTGCATGAGTCGCAAAAACCCAGCTTGCAGGTGCAGCAGGTGGTCAGGAAGGCGAATGGGATGCTGGCCTTCATAGCGAGGGGGATTGAATATAAAAGTAGGGAGGTCTTGCTGCAGCTGTATAGGGCATTGGTGAGGCCGCAGCTGGAGTACTGTGTGCAGTTTTGGGCGCCGCACCTGCGCAAGGATATTTTGGCCCTGGAGGGAGTGCAGAGGAGGTTTACTAGGCTGATACCGGAGTTGAGGGGATTGAGCTATGAGGAGAGGCTGAATAAACTAGGCTTGTACTCGTTAGAGTTTAGAAGAAGGAGGGGAGATCTCATTGAGACGTATAAGATGATGAATGGGATGGATAGGATAGAGGTGGAGAGACTCTTCCCGCTCAAAAAAGACAGTAGGACTAGGGGGCACAGCCTCAAGATAAAGGGGAGGTGGTTTAGAACGGAGTTGAGGAGGAACTTCTTCACTCAAAGGGTGGTGAATCTCTGGAATTCTCTGCCCGTTGAAGTGGTGGAGGCTGCCTCGCTAAATATTTTTAAGAAGCGGGTTGATGGGTTCTTGATAAGAGAGGGGATTAAGGGTTATGGGGAGAGGGCGGGAAAGTGGAACTGAGCCACAACAGATCAGCCATGATCTTATTGAATGGCGGGGCAGGCTCGAAGGGCTAGATGGCCTACTCCTGCTCCTATTTCTTATGTTATGTTCTTATGTTCTTATGAACAGTGGGATCGGGACACTGAGCAACACTCAGTGACACTGGGATGGGTGACTACGATCCAGTGGGACTGGGATGGGGTCCTGAGCTCTGTGATCAGGAGTCTGGGATGATCCTGGGATCAAATAGAGCTGGGAATTGTCTTGGAGTGTAGGGAATAGGGCCATCAGGGAGCTGGGAAGTGGGCTTTGAGTCCTGGGGGAGGGCAGGGTCAAGCTGTATTGGGAGGAGGAGCAAGGTTTGACAGGTTAGTGGTGGAGGGAAGTGAGGATCCACATTGCCTCAGCCCCTTTCAGAGCATCAGATGCTGCCTCAGCCCCTACACAGTGTACCCGTCCATCACTGTCCCCCCCAACCCGTCCAAACCCCATTCCACATCCTCGGGTACCCCCTGCCCCCACCCGTTCCTGCCATTACATTTCAGGGTCAGTTTTCACCTCCTGAGTTCCATCTCACATTGTCCACCCCCCAATATCCTGATGTGTTCTCCCAGCACGTGTACAAATGGAAAACATGTGATTCAAAGTGTTGTCCAGCTGCACCTGAGCATCAGGATGGAGCAGCTGGAGAACAAAACCTTCTGAGGAACGGAATGTGCAGCACTGAGTTTTCAATCCACCGTCCAAGGCCAACAGCTCCTTTGGCCACCTCTTGAACTGTGTTTGGTGAAACCATTCACTACGCGTGTCTAATAGAACTCAGGTATACAGAGAGATTGTCATTACTGCCCTCTTGTGTGGGTCAGAATGGAGAGAAAACAAATGGAGAGCTTCCATCAACATGGCCCTCGATCCATCCAGGCCTACATCACAAACAATGATCTCAACAGCACCAATCCGTCCAGAGTTGAATACATTCTCTCACAACACCAGTCACACTGGGCAAAGTGTGGCACACACGGAGGGTAAACACAGTAAAAAGTCTGACAACACCAGGTTGAAGTCCAACTGATTTATTTGATAGTAAACTCACTAGCTTTCGGGTTTGTCTGACTTTTTGCTGTGTTTACCCCAGTCCAACGCCGGCACATCCACATCATGACACATGGAGGGTTCCAGAATGTCAAAAGCAGAACTTGATGAAGGTATATTCTGCTGACTTTCACAGAGACAAGACTTTGCATGATCTTCGTAGGTGAAGAACCTGCCATTATCAACATTCCTGTGACAGACTGTGTCGAAACCCACTGACAGGAACATACAGAAACACCTTTAGCCTTGATCACTTCCTGTGTGAAACGGTAACTCACAAAATATCCTGTTGATGAGTGAATGGGACCATCAGAGTTATTATGAAGTTATTAACTTGTTTTCAGTGTGAGTGATGCTGCCAGGGCCCCATTTATTGTCCATCTCTGCTTGAGCCACTGCAGTCCTGGACGTGATGGAGCTCCCAGTGATGAACATGGAAGAGGTTTCACACAAACTCCCTTTCCAGCAGCATCTCCATGTGCACTCTCTCCATGAGCTTGACATCTTTCTTAACGTGTGGTGCCTTGAATTGGACTCCATTCTGGTGCTAATGTCTAACTAGTGATTTATAACTGTTCAGAACAGCCTCCTTGCATTTGTGCTGTTTTTGTATTTAGAAACCTCTCTCTGGGTGAGTGTAACTGCGACCCAGCATCATTTCATTAACTTACGAATCTTGCAGTTACAAGTTTTTACTCTGCAATCTTCACTTTCACAGTATTATACATAATTGATAGTCTACATTCTGTGTATTACTCTGCACAAACTAAGTGCCTACAAATGTTATATTTTTACAGTGGGATCTCTATCCTGTATTCAATATTATGTTTTTATGATGTGTGTAAACAGTTAGAGTTAAAAACAGAAGAAATAGGAGCAGGAGTAGGCCATCTAGCCCTTCGAGCCTGCCCCGCCATTCAATAAGATCGTGGCTGATCTGAAGTGGATCAGTTCCACTTACCCGCCTGCTCCCCATAACCCTCAATTCCCTTATCGATCAGAAATCTATCTACCGTGACTTAAACATATTCAACGAGGTAGCCTCCACCACTTCAATGGACAGAGAATTCCAGAGACTCACCACCCTCTGAGAGAAGAAGTTCCTCCTCAACTATGTTCTAAACTGCTCCCCCCCACACCCGCCCTTATTTTGAGTCTGTGCCCTCTAGTTCTGGTTTCCTTTCTAAGTAGAAAGAATCTCTCTACCTCTACCCTATCCAGCTCCTTCATTATCTTGTAAATCTCTATAAGATCCCCCCTCAGCCTTCTAAACTCCAATGAGTATAAGCCCAATCTACTCAATCTCTCCTCATAAGCTAACCCCCTCATCTCCGGTATCAGCCTGGTGAACCTTTTCTGTATTCCCTCCAAGGCCAATATATCTTTTCGCAAATAAGTGGACCAAAACTGCACACAGTACTCCAGCTGCGGCCTCACCAGTGCCCTGTACAGTTACAGCAAGACCTCCCTGCTTTTATATTCTATCCCCCTCGCTATAAAGGCCAACATTCCATTCGCCTTCTTGATCACCTGCTGCATCTGCAGACTGGGTTTTTATGATTCGTGCACAAGGACCCCCATGTCCCTCTGCACTGTAGCATGCTGCAGCTTTTTACCATTTAAATAATAATCCATCCTACTATTATTTCTTCCAAAGTGGATAACCTCACATTTGGTTAATGAGTAGATGCACTCTCGGAACCCCTTTAATACAGGAGCCAGACTCTGGGTTTATCTGTGTGAACCCCTTTAATACAGGAGCCAGACTCTGGGTTTATCCGTGTGAAACCCTTTAATACAGGAGCCAGACTCTGGGTTTATCTGTGTGAACCCCTTTAATACAGGAGCCAGACTCTGGGTTTATCTGATGGTTTATTCTGTTTTTAATTTATTCAATATTGTTTAATCCCTGCGGCGCTGCCAATCTGACACCGAAACCCGGTTGTCCTGATCTTCCTTGCACAGTCTGTGCTGTGTGTGTGGTTCTGTTTCCCGGAGCTGTTCCTGTTCACACACTGTGTGTGTCTGCAACCAATCTGATCCTCACCGTCACACTTCCGGCTGAGGGGCGGAGTCTGGACTGTGCCATTGTGAGACACACAGGGGGGGAGTGAGGATTAATGTCCCAGCCTCTGTCAGGAAAAACCGGGTTAAAAGCTGCTTTTCCCCTGAAGGGATTGGAGTGAAAAAACAATCCGAGTGCCGGCTCCCGGGAAACTGTTCAGCCCACACCCGGGGAGAGGGAGGAGAGAGCGGGGATGGTCAGTACCCCCCCCCTCTCTGTGTGAATGGAGCTGCTGGGTGTTGGCAGGCGGCCATTTTCCTCTCTCTGGGTTTCGGGTTGTTTTTGTGTCTCAGTGAATTTATTTGCTGTTTGGAATTGGGTTTGTTTTTTGTTGCTGTCTCTCTGGGTTTCGGGGTTTTTTTGTGTCTCGGTGAATTTATTTGCTGTCAGTTTGCTGTTTGGAGTTGGTTTTTCTCGCATCTGGACAGGAATTGTTGTGTTTGGGGTTTCTCCGCTCGGCTGCGGGTTCTCTCTCCTCCCTCCTGTTGTCAGTGTGGAGTCTCCGAGCTGATCCCTGTGTGGGGAATGGATGGAAAGGAGCTGCAGGTACTGTCAGTGTCTCAGAGCCGGGGGGGAAAGGGGGGGATCTGGGGGAAACTTTCCTTCATCCTCACCCCCATTCAGCTCCTTATTCTCTGTGTCTCTCAGCCGGGGCGGGGGGAGAGAGTTTGTTTATTTCAGGAGTTTGTGTTCCTCACCCTGAGGGAGAAATCTTTCCTTCACCATTCCACTGGATCTGGGGGGTGAGATCCGCTCTGTTAATGTCGGGGAGGGGGGAGGGGAGCCTGTGCGTGCCGGCGGGGTGGGGGCGGAGCCTGTGCGTGCCGGGGGGGAGGGGAGCCTGTGCGTGCCGGCGGGGTGGGGGCGGAGCCTGTGCGTGCCGGCGGGGTGGGGGCGGAGCCTGTGCGTGCCGGCGGGGTGGGGGCGGAGCCTGTGCGTGCCGGCGGGGTGGGGGCGGAGCCTGTGCGTGCCGGCGGGGTGGGGGCGGAGCCTGTGCGTGCCGGCGGGGTGGGGGCGGAGCCTGTGCGTGCCGGCGGGGTGGGGGCGGAGCCTGTGCGTGCCGGCGGGGTGGGGGCGGAGCCTGTGCGTGCCGGCTGGAGGGGTTTATTTTTACGGTAAACAACAAGATGGGGGCGGGGCTGTTTGTGATTGACAGCGGGATCCGGAATCTGATTGGCTGACCCGCTGAGTCTTCATTCAGTGAGTGCTGGAAATTCTCAGAGTTGAGCTTTCCAATAACATTTCTCTTCAGAACTTCTGTCTTTAGATCAATTTCCAGTAGGTCAAGTATTTTTCGTTCATTTCTATTGAGAGTAATTATAATTATTATCTTTCTCTTCTGTTCCCACTGCCACATTCTTCAATAAAACCTCCCAAAGCCACAACCTCCAGCCTCCTCTAGAAGGACAAGGGCAGCAGGAACATGGGGAACACCATCACCTCCAAGTTCCCCTCCCAGTCTCTCTCACACCGTCCCCACTTGGAGATATATCGGCCGTTCCTTCATCGTCACTGGGTCAAAATCCTGGAGCTCCCTCCCTAACGGCACCGTGGGAGCACCTTCACCACACGGGACTGAAACTCTTCAAGAAGAAGCCCCATCACCACCTTGGACACTGAAACAAGACCATCAGCAACTAAATGGAATGATCAATGTGTTCTGGGCACTGACATCTGACATCAACTCAATCACAACAATGAGGAATGTCCCTTTTTTTTCTGAAGCGTGGATGTTATGAAACATTGTGAGCGTTGAGGCCACACGGATAGTAAAACATGTTCCAAATCACAGCAACACGAGGAGAGACCCCCGCAGCCAACAGTTCAATGTGTCTCTAAGTGTCAGTTTTATCTCCTCATTTGAACGTTGTTCTAATATTGAAGAATGATCTGAGTTTTTATAGTGGTTTATTCAACAATTGTCACCTGTTTGACGTGGAGATTGGTGGATAAACGCAACAACTCAGCAATTCCACTTCCAATAGTGGGTGTGGGATTCCTGAGAGATTCCTCGGTTTAATGTCTGGTGAAAGACAGAACCTCAACACTGCAGTGGGATTGTCAGCATTTACTCTGAACTCAGCTCAAAGGACCGGGCTTTGAACCCACAAACTGCTGATTCTGGGGTGAGAGTGTTAGCCATTGAGTCATGTCTGACATGTGGATTCCTGCAGCCTCTGTTAGCTCACGTAAATACCAATTCTTGATGCGAGTGACTGATGGTTTAATTTTACATGGTTGGATCCTTATTCAGGGTCAGTGAGGGTTGGAATGTTTGAGCTGTTTCTCTGACTTCATTCACCTTGTAGGATGTATTCGCACTGGGGGGGGCTGCCGTGCCCTGGGAGGGTGGGCCCTGGCGGGGGGGGTGCTGTCGCGCTGTGCCAGATGTGGTCTTTTGGGCGAGGCATTAAACTGCAGCTCTGACTCCCATCTCAGATTGATGAAGAAACTCAGAAACAATATTGGAAAGAGAAAGCAAAGTTTCCATCTCATTCTAGCCTGACATTTCTGGCTAAACAGTTGAGTCTGTTTCTGACTTTGTCCTTTGTGAGAGTTTGCTGTGGTTATATTTGTTGCATTATTTTCTACCTTGCAGCTGTGACTAGACTTCCAAAGATGTATTTCATTGACCTTGAATCTCTCATGGTGGAAATCATAGCGTCCCTACAGTTCGGAAGGAGCCATTTGACGCATCGAGGCTGCACTGACTACAATCCCAGCCAGGCCCTACCCCCGTAACCCCCATGGCTTTACCCTGCTAATCCCCTGACACAAAGGAGTAATTTAACAGAGTAAATCAACCTTACTGAAAGCCAATTGTGCGGAGGGTGTAGAAAGTCTGCAGAGGGATTTAGAGAGGGTGGGCGAGTACCTGGCAGATGGAATACAATGTTGGCAAGTGTGAGGTTATCCACTTTGGCAGGAATAATATTAGGAGGGACTACTACTTAAAGGGCGAAAAGCTGCAGCATGCTACAGTGCAGAGGGACCTGGGGGTCCTTGTGCATGAGTCGCAAAAACCCAGCTTACAGGTGCAGCAGGTGATCAGGAAGGCAAATGGGATGCTGGCCTTCGTAGCAAGGGGGATTGAATATAAAAGTAGGGAGATCTTGCTGCAACTGTACAGGGCACTGGCGAGGCCGCAGCTGGAGTACTGTGTGCAGTTTTGGTTGCTGCACTTGCGCAAGGATATTTTGGCCTTGGAGGGAATGCAGAGGAGGTTCACTCAGCTGATACCGGAGTTGAGGGGGTTGAACTATGAAGAGAGGCTGAAGAGACTGGGCTTGTACTCGTTGGAGTTTAGAAGGATGAGGGGGGATCTTATTGAGACGTATAAGATGATGAAGGGGATGGATAGGGTAGAGGTGGAGAGGTTCTTCCCGCTCAAAGGACAGCAAGACGCGACAGCACAGCCTCAAGGTAAGGGGGGAGCAGTTTAGAACGGAGTTGAGGAGGAATTTCTTCACTCAAAGGGTGGTGAATCTCTGGAATTCTCTGCCCGTTGAAGTGGTGAAGGCTACCTCACTAAATATATTTTAAGATACGGGTAGATAGGTTTTTGGTAGCAATGGGATTCAGGGTTATGGGGAGAAAGCGGGAAAGTGGAACTGAGCTACTTCAGATCAGCCATGATCTCACTGAATGGCGGGGCAGGCTCGAGGGGCTAGATGGCCCACTCCTGCTCCTATTTCTTATGTTCTTATGTAACCTGCACATGTTTGGGATGTGGAGGAAACCCACACAATGTGGGGAGAAACTGCAAACTCCACACAAGTCACCTGGATCCCTGGTGCTGTGAGGCAGCAATAGTAACCACTGTACCAGCTGTGCAGGGTGCTATGAAAATCAACAGGGTGCCATTTTAAATTGAATACTGAGCTATTTCACCTGATAGTGCTCACAGAATCATAGAAACCCTATGGTGCCGAAAGAGGCCATTTGGCCCATCGAGTCTGCGCTGACTACGATCCCACCAGTCTCTATCTCATATCCCAACATATTTCCTGCTAATCCCTCTAACCTACACATCTTGGGATACAAAGGGTCAATTTTAGCATGGCCAATCAACGTAACCCGCACACCTTTGGACTGTGCGAGGAAACCAGATCACCTGGAGGAAATCCGTGCAGGCATAAGAAGAATGCAAACTCCACAGTGACCCAAGCGGGGAAGTGAACCTGGAGCCTGTGAAGCAGTAGTGCTAACTACTGTGCCGCTTTTGATCAGTTTGTATTCACCACATGAGCTCGACAACATCGCCATTTGCTGTCTGAACCCCTTCAATACAGGAACCAGACTCTGGGTTTATCTGTCTGAACCCCTTTAATGATGTGGATATGCCGGCGTTGGACTGGGGTAAAAACAGTCAAAAGCCTGATAACACCAGGTTTAAGTCCAACCGATTTATTTGATAGTAAACTCACAAGCTTTCGAGGTCACCTGACGAAGAGGGTAACTTCGAAAGCTTGTGAGTTTACTATTAAATAAATCGGTTAGACTTAAACCTGGTGTTGTCAGACTGTTCACTGTGTGAACCCCTTTAAGACAAGACCCAGACTCTGGGTTTATCTGTGTAAACACCTTTAATACAGGAGCCAGACTCTGGGTTTATCTGTGTGAACCCCTTTAATACAGGAGCCAGACTTTGGGTTTATCTGTGTGAACCCCTTTAAGACAAGACCCAGACTCTGGGTTTATCTGTCTGAACCCCGTTAATACAGGAACCAGACTCTGGGTTTATCTGATGTTTTATTGTGTTTCTTTTTAATTTATTCTATATTGGCAGCGCCGCAGAGATTAAACAATCTGACAATGAAAGCCGATTGTGATTTCCCTTGTACAGGGTGTGTGGGGGTCGTTCCCCTGAGCTGTTCCTGAGAACTCTCTCCCTGTCGTCAGTCCGTCACACTGCGGGCTGAGGGGCGGAGTCTGGACTGTGCCAATGTGAGACACCCGGGGGGGGGGGAAGTGAGGATTAATGTCCCAGCCTCTGTCAGGAAAAACCGGGTTAAAAGCTGCCCTTCCCCTGAAGGGATTGGAGTGAAACAACAATCCGAGTGCCGGCTCCCGGGAAACTGTTCAGCCCACACCCGGGGAGAGGGAGGAGAGAGCGGGGATGGTCAGCACCCCCCTCACTAGGTGAATGAACCCAGGTTTCCCCGCCCCCTATTCCCGGATTATGAGTACAATTGACGGGTAAAGGTTTCTCTTTCCCGCTGAGCAGACAACATGAGGTTTTTTGTACCTCGTGTTGTCAGTGTGGAGTCTCCGAGCTGATCCCTGTGTGGGGAATGGATGGAAAGGAGCTGCAGGTACTGTCAGTGTCTCAGAGCCGGGGGGGAAAGGGGGGGATCTGGGGGAAACTTTCCTCCATCCTCACCCCCATTCAGCTCCTTATCCGGAGGAATGGATGGAAAGGAGCTGCAGGGACTGTCAGTAAAAACAGGAGTGGGGGGGGGGCGCTGAGGGGAGAAATGGAGGGAGAGGGGAGAGTTGATGGGGAGAGAGGGGAAGGGGTGGCGGCAGTGAAGAGGCAGCTGGAGCGGCTCCTGATGATTTAGAGCCATTGAAAAATAAATGAAGAAAATTGCAGTGCCTTTGATTGATAAGCAGATGTAGAATCTGATTGACTCGCCCTCTCACTCTTTATCCAGTAGGAAAGTTGTGTAAATTCCCAGCTCAGAATTAAAATTTAAAATTCAATGTCATAGGGATCATAGAATCCCTACAGTGCAGAAAGAGGCCATTTGGCCCATCGAGTCTGCACCGACCACAATCCCACCCAGGCTCTACCCCCATATCCCTGTACATTTAACCCGCCAATGCCTCTAATCTACACATCCCTGGACACTAAGGGGCAATTTAGCATGGCCAATCAACCTAATCCGCACATCTTTGGAGTGTGGAAACAGGAGCACCCAGAGGAAACCCACGCAAACACGGGGAAAATGTGCAGACTCCATTCAGACAGTGACCCAAACTGGGAATTGAACCCAGCCCCCTGGAGCTGTGAAGCAGCAGTGCGAATCACTGTGCTACCGTGCCACCCATTTCTCTTCAGAACTGTTCTGTTTTTAGCTCCAATTTAGAGCAACTGAAATATGTTCTGTTTTAACCTAAAAACTACAGACACTGATGATGTAGTTATATCTTTCTTTTCTGTTCCCACTGCCACATTCTTCAATAAAACCTCCCAAAGCCACAACCTCCAGCCTCCTCGAGAAGGACAAGGGCAGCAGGAACATGGGGAACACCATCACCTCCAAGTTCCCCTCCCAGTCTCTCTCACACCGTCCCCACTTGGAGATATATCGGCCGTTCCTTCATCGTCACTGGGTCAAAATCCTGGAGCTCCCTCCCTAACGGCACCGTGGGAACACCTTCACCACACGGGACTGAAACTCTTCAAGAAGAAACCCCATCACCACCTTCTCAAGGGACATCTTCAGATGTCAGTTTTTCCTGTGAAGGTTTATTTTGACGAGGTGAAATCTCAAGTGATACATTTTGGGAATTCCTGTCTGGAAGGCGCTAGACAAATGCAGCTCCGATGTTCAAATTTGTTCCACGGTTCCCTGCAATACCATCAGCTGGTCACCTGGTGGCGCTGTTGGTTGGACAGAGCGCCATCTGCTGCCGGAACCCCTTTAATACAGGAGCCAGACTCTGGGTTTATCTGTGTGAACCCCTTTAATACAGGAGCCAGACTCTGGGTTTCTCTGTGTGAACCCCTTTAATACAGGAGCCAGACTCTGGGTTTATCTGTCTGAACCCCTTTAATACAGGAGCCAGACTCTGGGTTTATCTGTCTGAACCCCTTTAATACAGGAGCCAGACTCTGGGTTGATCTGTGTGAACCCCTTTAATACAGGAGCCAGGCTCTGGGTTTATCTGTCTGAACCCCTTTAATACAGGAGCCAGACTCTGGGTTTATCTGTGTGAACCCCTTTAATACAGGAGCCAGACTCTGGGTTTATCTGTGTGAACCGGGTTGATGGGTTTTTGATAAGAGAGGGGATTAAGGGTTATGGGGAGAGGGCGGGAAAGTGGAACTGAGCCACGACAGATCAGCCATGATCTTATTGAATGGCGGGGCAGGCTCGAAGGGCTAGATGGCCTACTCCTGCTCCTATTTCTTATGTTCTTATAACCCCTTTAATACAGGAGCCAGACTCTGGGTTTATCTGTCTGAACCCCTTTAATACAGGATCCAGACTCTGGGTTTATCTGTGTGAACCCCTTTAATACAGGAGCCAGACTCTGGGTTTATCTGTGTGAACCCCTTTAATACAGGAGCCAGACTCTGGGTTTATCTGATGGTTTATTTGAAGCCATCTGGTGCTGTCAATCTTGAGCCAGTATTAGGGGGTCTGATTCATTCCGGATTGGAGAACCAAACTGTGAATATTAATTTTCAAGCTGGCACTGAAGGGTTGATGATGAAACTAGTTTCCTGACCGAATCCTCCAAGTAAACTTGATAATGTGGGTGCTGCTGATGGAGTTCATTCATTCAAACTGCAGGAAGCTGCAGAATGGGGCTGAAGGCAGAGCCTGCACTCTCCCATTCACAGGGGCGGGGGGAGTGAGGATTAATGTCCCAGCCTCTGTCAGGAAAAACCGGGTTAAAAGCTGCTTTTCCCCTGAAGGGATTGGAGTGAAACAACAATCCGAGTGCCGGCTCCCGGGAAACTGTTCAGCCCACACCCGGGGAGAGGGAGGATAGAGTGGGGATGGTCAGAACCCCCCCTCTCTCTGTGTGAATGAACCCAGGTCCCGCCCCCCCGGCTGATCAGAACACTCGGCGGGAAAGTCCCTCTTTGCGGCTCAGTGGAGAATCTGATGTTTTCTGTCCCTCCTGTTGTCAGTGTGGAGTCTCCGAGCTGATCCCTGTGTGGGGAATGGATGGAAAGGAGCTGCAGGTACTGTCAGTGTCTCAGAGCCGGGGGGGGATCTGGGGGAAACTTTCCTTCATCCTCACCCCCATTCAGCTCCTTATCCGGGGGAATGGATGGAAAGGAACTGCAGGGACTGTCAGTAAAAACAGGAGCGGGGGAGGGGGGTGAGGGGAGAAATGGAGGGAGAGGGGAGAGTTGATGGGGAGAGAGGGGAAGGGGTGGCGGCAGTGAAGAGGCAGCTGGAGCGGCTCCTGATGATTTAGAGCCATTGAAAAATAAATGAAGAAAATTGCAGTGCCTTTGATTGATAAGCAGATGTAGAATCTGATTGACTCGCCCTCTGACTCTTTATCCAGTAGGAAAGTTGTGTAAATTCCCAGCTCGGAATTAAAATTTAAAATTCAATGTCATAGGGATCATAGAATCCCTACAGTGCAGAAAGAGGCCATTTGGCCCATCGAGTCTGCACCGACCACAATCCCACCCAGGCTCTACCCCAATATCCCTGTACATTTAACCCGCCAATGCCTCTAATCTACACATCCCTGGACACTAAGGGGCAATTTAGCATGGCCAATCAATCTAGCCCGCACATCTTTGGAGTGTGGAAACAGGAGCACCCAGAGGAAACCCACGCAGACACGGGGAAAATGTGCGGACTCCATACAGACAGTGACCCAAGCTGGGAATCGAACCCAGGTCCCTGGAGCTGTGAAGCAGCAGTGCTAATCACTGTGCTACCGTGCCACCCATTTCTCTTCAGAACTGTTCTGTTTTTAGCTCCAATTTAGAGCAACTGAAATATGTTCTGTTTTAACCTAAAAACTACAGACAATGATAATGTAGTTATATCTTTCTCTTCTGTTCCCATTGCCACATTCTTCAATAAAACCTCCCAAAGCCACAACCTCCAGCCTTTTCTAGAAGGACAAGGGCAGCAGGAACATGGGGAACACCATCACCTCCAAGTTCCCCTCCCAGTCTCTCACACACCGTCCCCACTTGGAGATATATCGGCCGTTCCTTCATTGTCACTGGGTCAAAATCCTGGAGCTCCCTCCCTAACGGCACCGTGGGAGCACCTTCACCACACGGGACTGAAACTCTTCAAGAAGAAGCCCCATCACCATCTTCTCAAGGGATATCTTCACATGTCAGTTTGCACTGTGAAGGTTTATTTTGACGAGGTGAAATCTCAAGTGATACATTTTGGGAATTCCTGTCTGGAAGGCGCTAGACAAATGCAGCTCCGATGTTCAATTTTGTTCCACGGTTCCCTGCAATACCATCAACTGGTCACGTGGTGGCGCTGTTGGTTGGACAGAGCGCCATCTGCTGCCGGGACCCCTTTAATACAGGAGCCAGACTCTGGGTTTATCTGTGTGAACCCCTTTAATCCAGGAGCCAGACTCTGGGTTTATCTGTCTGAACCCCTTTAATACAGGAGCCAGACTCTGGGTTTATCTGTCTGAACCCCTTTAATCCAGGAGCCAGACTCTGGGTTTATCTGTCTGAACCCCTTCATGTGGGTATGCCGGCGTTGGACTGGCGTAAACACAGTAAAAAGTCTGACAACACCAGGTTTTAGTCCAACCTATTTATTTGATAATATACTCGCAAGCTTTCGGGGTTAGCCCCTTCGTCAGGTGAATGGAGAGTTCTGGCCTCAGACAGAGCATATAAAGCACAGACAGTTTAGAGATTACTGATTAGAATGCGAATCCTTACACCTAACCTGCTGTTCAAGACCTGAAGTGGCTGATAATGTGAGTGGAAGGAGCACTGATCACAGTTTAAAGAGATGTGTATTGTCTCCAGACAGTACAGTAAGTGAGGTTTTGCAAACCCAGGCAAGTCACGGGGGTTACAGTTAGTGCGACATGAACCCAAGATCCCTGTTGAGACCGTCCTCATGTGTGCGGAACTTGGCTATCAGTCTCTGTTCAGCGACTCTGCGCTGTCGTGTATTGTGAAGGCCGCCTTGGAGAATGCTTACCCGAAGGTCAGAGGCTGAATGCCCGTGACCACTGAAGTGTTCGCCAACAGGAAGGGAGCAGTCTTGCCTGGTGACTGTCGAGCGATGTTCATTCATCAGATACTACCTGATACGTTGCAAGAAAGGATGTCCCGAAGCATGGTACATTGGGGAGACCATGCAGACGCTACGACAACGGATGAATGAACATCGCTTGACAGTCACCAGGCAAGACTGTTCCCTTCCTGTTGGTGAATACTTCAGTGGTCACGGGCATTCAGCCTCTGACCTTCGGGTAAGCATTCTCCAAGGCGGCCTTCACGACACACGACAGCGCAGAGTCGCTGAACAGAGACTGATAGCCAAGTTCTGCACACATGAGGTCCTTGTGCATGAGTCGCAAAAACCCAGCTTGCAGGTGCAGCAGGTGGTCAGGAAGGCGAATGGGATGCTGGCCTTCATAGCGAGGGGGATAGAATATAAAAGTAGGGAGGTCTTGCTGCAGCTGTATAGGGCATTGGTGAGGCCGCAGCTGGAGTACTGTGTGCAGTTTTGGGCGCCGCACCTGCGCAAGGATATTTTGGCCCTGGAGGGAGTGCAGAGGAGGTTTACTAGGCTGATACCGGAGTTGAGGGGGTTGAGCTATGAGGAGAGGCTGAATAAACTAGGCTTGTACTCGTTAGAGTTTAGAAGAATGAGGGGAGATCTCATTGAGACGTATAAGATGATGAATGGGATGGATAGGATAGAGGTGGAGAGACTCTTCCCACTCAAAAAAGACAGTAGGACTAGGGGGCACAGCCTCAAGATAAAGGGGAGGCGGTTTAGAACGGAGTTGAGGAGGAACTTCTTCACTCAAAGGGTGGTGAATCTCTGGAATTCTCTGCCCGTTGAAGTGGTGGAGGCTGCCTCGCTAAATATTTTTAAGAAGCGGGTTGATGGGTTCTTGATAAGAGAGGGGATTAAGGGTTATGGGGAGAGGGCGAGAAAGTGGAACTGAGCCACAACAGATCAGCCATGATCTTATTGAATGGCGGGGCAGGCTCGAAGGGCTAGATGGCCTACTCCTGCTCCTATTTCTTATGTTCTTATGTCTCAACAGGGATCTTGGGTTCATGTCGCACTATCTGTAACCCCCGTGACTTGCCTGGGTTTGCAAAACCTCACTTACTGCACTGTCTGGAGACAATACACATCTCTTTAAACTGTGATCAGTGCTCCTTCCACTCACATTATCAGCCACTTCAGGTCTTGAACAGCAGGTTAGGTGTAAGGATTCGCATTCTAATCAGTAATCTCTAAACTGTCTGTGCTTTATATGCTCTGTCTGAGGCCAGAACTCTCCATTCACCTGACGAAGGGGCTAACCCCGAAAGCTTGCGAGTATATTATCAAATAAATAGGTTGGACTAAAACCTGGTGTTGTCAGACTTTTTACTGTGTGAACCCCTTTAATCCAGGAGCCAGACTCTGGGTTTATCTGTCTGAACCCCTTTAATACAGGAGCCAGACTCTGGGTTTATCTGATGGTTTATTTCAAGTCATCTTGAGCCAGTATTAGGGGGTCTGATTCATTCCGGATTAGAGAACCAAACTGTGAATATTAATTTTCAAGCTGGCACTGAAGGGTTGATGATGAAACTAGTTTCCTGACCGAATCCTCCAAGTAAACTTGATAATGTGGGTGCTGCTGATGGAGTTCATTCATTCAAACTGCAGGAAGCTGCAGAATGGGGCTGAAGGCAGAGCCTGCACTCTCCCATTCACAGGGGCGGGGGGAGTGAGGATTAATGTCCCAGCCTCTGTCAGGAAAAACCGGGTTAAAAGCTGCTTTTCCCCTGAAGGGATTGGAGTGAAACAACAATCCGAGTGCCGGCTCCCGGGAAACTGTTCAGCCCACACCCGGGGAGAGGGAGGATAGAGTGGGGATGGTCAGAACCCCCCCTCTCTCTGTGTGAATGAACCCAGGTCCCGCCCCCCCGGCTGATCAGAACACTCGGCGGGAAAGTCCCTCTTTGCGGCTCAGTGGAGAATCTGATGTTTTCTGTCCCTCCTGTTGTCAGTGTGGAGTCTCCGAGCTGATCCCTGTGTGGGGAATGGATGGAAAGGAGCTGCAGGGACTGTCAGTGTCTCAGAGCCGGGGGGGAAAGGGGGGGATCTGGGGGAAACTTTCCTCCATCCTCACCCCCATTCAGCTCCTTATCCGGGGGAATGGATGGAAAGGAGCTGCAGGTACTGTCAGTGTCTCAGAGCCGGGGGGGAAAGGGGGGGATCTGGGGGAAACTTTCCTTCATCCTCACCCCCATTCAGCTCCTTATCCGGGGGAATGGATGGAAAGGAACTGCAGGGACTGTCAGTAAAAACAGGAGCGGGGGAGGGGGGTGAGGGGAGAAATGGAGGGAGAGGGGAGAGTTGATGGGGAGAGAGGGGAAGGGGTGGCGGCAGTGAAGAGGCAGCTGGAGCGGCTCCTGATGATTTAGAGCCATTGAAAAATAAATGAAGAAAATTGCAGTGCCTTTGATTGATAAGCAGATGGAGAATCTGATTGACTCGCCCTCTGACTCTTTATCCAGTAGGAAAGTTGTGTAAATTCCCAGCTCAGAATTAAAATTTAAAATTCAATGTCATAGGGATCATAGAATCCCTACAGTGCAGAAAGAGGCCATTTGGCCCATCGAGTCTGCACCGACCACAATCCCACCCAGGCTCTACCCCAATATCCCTGTACATTTAACCCGCCAATGCTTCGAATCTACACATCTCAGGACACTAAGGGGCAATTTAGCATGGCCAATCAACCTGACCCGCACATCTTTGGACTGTGGAAACAGGAGCACCCAGAGGAAACCCACGCAGACACGGGGAAAATGTGCAGACTCCATACAGACAGTGACCCAAGCTGGGAATCGAACCCAGGTCCCTGGAGCTGTGAAGCAGCAGTGCTAATCACTGTGCTACCGTGCCACCCATTTCTCTTCAGAACTGTTCTGTTTTTAGCTCCAATTTAGAGCAACTGAAATATTTTCCGTTTTAACCTAAAAACTACAGACAATGATGATGTAGTTATATCTTTCTCTTCTGTTCCCACTGCCACATTCTTCAATAAAACCTCCCAAAGCCACAACCTCCAGCCTCCTCTAGAAGGACAAGGGCAGCAGGAACATGGGGAACACCATCACCTCCAAGTTCCCCTCCCAGTCTCTCACACACCGTCCCCACTTGGAGATATATCGGCCGTTCCTTCATCGTCACTGGGTCAAAATCCTGGAGCTCCCTCCCTAACGGCACCGTGGGAGCACCTTCACCACACGGGACTGAAACTCTTCAAGAAGAAACCCCATCACCACCTTCTCAAGGGACATCTTCAGATGTCGGTTTTCACTGTGAAGGTTTATTTTGACGAGGTGAAATCGCAAGTGATACATTTTGGGAATTCCTGTCTGGAAGGCGCTAGACAAATGCAGCTCCGATGTTCAAATTTGTTCCACGGTTCCCTGCAATACCATCAGCTGGTCACCTGGTGGCGCTGTTGGTTGGACAGAGCGCCATCTGCTGCCGGAACCCCTTTAATACAGGAGCCAGACTCTGGGTTTATCTGTCTGAACCCCTTTAATCCAGGAGCCAGACTCTGGGTTTATCTGTGCGAACCCCTTTAATACAGGAGCCAGACTCTGGGTTTATCTGTGTGAACCCCTTTAATACAGGAGCCAGACTCTGGGTTTATCTGTGTGAACCCCTTTAATACAGGAGCCAGACTCTGGGTTTATCCGTGTGAACCCCTTAAACCCAGAGTCTGGCTCCTGTATTAATCTGATGTTTATTTGAAGCCATGTGGTGCTGTCAATCTTGAGCCAGTATTAGGGGGTCTGATTCATTCCGGATTAGAGAACCAACTGTGAATATTAATTTTCAAGTTGCCACTGAAGTGTTGATGATGAAACTAGTTTCCTGACCGAATCCTCCCAGTAAACTTGATAATGTGGGTGCTGCTGATGGAGTTCATTCATTCAAACTGCAGGAAGCTGCAGAATGGGACTGAGGGCAGAGCCTGGACTCTCCCATTCACAGTGGGGGGGAGTGAGGATTAATGTCCCAGCCTCTGTCAGGAAAAACCAGGTTAAAAGCTGCTTTTCCCCTGAAGGGATTGGAGTGAAACAACAATCCGAGTGCCGGCTCCCGGGAAACTGTTCAGCCCACACCCGGGGAGAGGGAGGAGAGAGCGGGGATGGTCAGCACCCCCCCTCTCTCTGTGTGAATAAACCCGGGTCCCGCCCCCTGTATTATCGGGACTGATCCTGAGCTGAACTGTGTTCTCAGAACACTCGGCGGGTAAAGTTCCTCTTTGCGGCTCAGTGGAGAATCTGATGTTTTCTGTCCCTCCTGTTGTCAGTGTGGAGTCTCCGAGCTGATCCCTGTGTGGGGAACGGATGGAAAGCTGCTGCAGGTACTGTCAGTGTCTCAGAGCCGGGGGGGGGAAAGGGGGGGATCTGGGGGAAACTTTCCTTCATCCTCACCCCCATTCAGCTCCTTATCCGGGGGAATGGATGGAAAGGAGCTGCAGGGACTGTCAGCAGGGTCTAGAGGGACAGCAATGGGGGGTGGGGAAGGTAAGGGTGGGGGCCCGGGGGAATGGATGGAAAAAGAGTGGTGATGGTTGGAGGATGAGATCAGTGTCTGTCTCTTATTCCCTGTACTGGGAGGATGATTCTATTTACATTTTACTTAAAGCAGAAACAGACCGGTTCAGCAAGCTGCCTGGTTTTTACATTGTGATGTGGGTATGCCGGCGTTTGACTGGCGTAAACACAGTAAAAAGTCTGACAACACCAGGTTTTAGTCCAACCTATTTATTTGATAATATACTCGCAAGCTTTCGGGTTAGCCCCTTCGTCAGGTTCACCTGACGAAGGGGCTAACCCGAAAGCTTGCGAGTATATTATCAAATAAATAGGTTTTGCATTGTGGACAGCAACTGCTTTTATTTGCGTTTCATTTAATAATAACCAGGGCAATAGGTTGCAATTGATTCAGTTCTGTTCCTTTCAATGGTTATGCTTCGTAAATAGTGAATAAGACTCTGCCTCATTCTTCCTTAACAGATTGCGATTATCAGCCATTTATTGTTAAGAATCCCCAGCCTTAAAAATCTCTCTTTTTAAAAATTCCCCATGTTGCCAAGTACCTCATGATTTCTAATTTTCCTCACAACATGGTGGGTGTACCTACACCTCAGGGACTGCAGCAGGTTCAAGAAGGCAGCTCACCCACCACCTTCTCAAGGGGCAAATAGAGATGGGCAATAAATGCTGGTCTAGCCAGTGACACCCCGTCCTGTAAATGAGTTAAAACATTTCGTTAGAGGTTTCCTTGTATATCACATTGCTAAAAAGGGACACCCTTTTTTCCATATTAGCACTTCCTGACTTGCTAAATTAATAGCCTCTCTACTTTTCTCCACAATATGTTTCACTGGGTGGGTCCAGACTGTTCTAATCTCGATCCAAGCACATTCCTGGGAAACTTCACTTCTGACCTGGAAGGTGAGGAACTGGAGACCAGGAGTGATCCAGCTCCACCAATCCCCTCTGGTACAAGGTGAAGGAATTATCCCTCGGACATAGGGCCACCCAACCTGTGCTTTGCACCTTTGTTTCTTCTGGCTACTTCTGATGGATAGGTGACTGTGAATGTGCCTCTGGTGTTGGGCTCAGTGTTAATCCCCGTATTGACTGGGATGAGTGAATAGGAGCTGCAGGGACTGTCAGTGTCACTGGGGGAAACTTTCCTTCATCCTCACCCCCATTCAGCTCTTTATTCAAAATAAACTGCTGAGGATCCTGGAAATAAGAACATAAGAAATAGGAGCAGGAGGAGGCCAACTAGCCCTTCGAGCCTGCCCCGCCATTCAATAAAATCATGGCTGATCTGTCGTGGCTCAGTTCCACATTCCCGCCCTCTCCCCATAACCCTTAATCCCCTCTCTTATCAAAAACCCATCAACCTGCGTCTTAAAAATATTTAGCGAGGTAGCCTCCACCACTTCAACGGGCAGAGAATTCCAGATCTGAGATAAATATAGAAAATGTTGGAATTCCTCAGCAGTCCAGACAGAGAATCTGTGGAGAGAGAAACAGAATTAATATTTGAAGTTGAACCCAGCTTTTCTACCTGCTGACTCACTGCAGTAATCAGTTACATTCCCAACCCTCACTGCAGAAAAATAGCCAGTGACAGTTTCTGTGATTCAGAGCATCCATCTCAATTTTACAGCAGTAGACAGGGTGAAGAAACGATGGTCAACATATCCAGAAACCTCACCAACTACAACCTTGGCATCAGATCTCAATTCCCTCAGCCCATTGAATTCATTTCAGAGTTAACATAGAATCTCATCATAGAGACATTGAGCGGAATTTTACGTGAATGATTCGAAATGCCTAGCGAGTGTGAAAATGAGAGAGTTCCTGATCTGTTTTTTGGGTGAGTTTTCACGCCCAATCTTACAGAAAAAAATGGTTTGTTACTTGCTGCTGCTGCAGGCACTGGGTTGGGCTTAATTCGGCAGCGAGCCTGCAGAGGGAGCTACTGCGCATGTACAGACCTCTGATTCTGCACATGCACAATTTGAACAGCAGGGGTCTGACAGACAGAGGGCTGTCAGGCTGCTGCTGCTCAGACACAGGTTGATGGGTTTTTGATAAGAGAGGGGATTAAGGGTTATGGGGAGAGGGCGGGAATGTGGAACTGAGCCACGACAGATCAGCCATGATCTTATTGAATGGCGGGGCAGGCTTGAAGGGCTAGTTGGCCTACTCCTGCTCCTATTTCTTATGTTCTTATGTTCTTAAACAAACCCCACCCCCTATTTCGCAATCATGGGGACCCGCAGCTGATCATAAGCCCCACAACACTCAAATGTAGACCTTGCTGCCCAGACTGATCATGTTCTCTCCTCCTGATCCAATAGCAATGCAGAGTGTGCAACAGACCCCCTCCCTCCCTGATCAGGCCCTGCCCCTGGCTATGCACCCATTGGCTCCACCCCTGCCCCATAGGCCCTGCACCTGGTCCCATCTCCATAGTCTCCGCTCCTTAGCACTGGCTGGGGGACAGTGGCTGGTGAGCTTTGCCTGGGTGCCAGGTTGGCGGTGCCAATGTGACAGGGTGGCACTACCAGGCTGCCACTACCCAAGAAGAGAACTTTGCCCAGCAAGGCTACAAAGGCAAGTACATGCAAATAAATATGACCATAATTTATTCAGCCCCACGCCCATTTCCGGTGAGAGGCTGACCCCGCCAGAAATCCGCATCTCATAAACTCGTGAGAGCTGAGAAATTGGGTGTGATCCTGATTTTTCAGCTCCTGTGTGGTTTTACCGGCTCGTTCTGCCTATCGATGGGCAGGGCGTGCTGGTAAAATCCCAGCTACTGTCTCAAAATACATAACAGAGCAATAATTTCTGTTTAATCCTGTAATTACATTTCAATTACAAAAAAATCTAGTGGGATATTCTGGAACAAAGTCAGACAAACGCCCAGCGCGGTGCTCCCTCAGCGCTGACCCTCTGACGGTGCGTAATGGCACTATGAGGAGAGACTGAGGGATTTGGGGTTGTTTTCGCTAGAAAGAAGGCGGCCAAGAGGGGATCTTATTGAAACATATAAGATGATTAGAGGTTTAGATAGGGTGGACAGTGATAGCCTTTTCCCTCAGATGGAGAAAGCTAGCACGAGGGGGCATGGCTTTAAATTAAGGGGGGGTAGTTATAGGACGGATGTCAGGGGTAGGTTCTTTACCCAGAGGGTGGTGAGGGATTGGAATGCCCTGCCTGCTGCAGTTGTAAATGCGCCTAGTTTGGGGGTGTTTAAGAGATCCGTGGATAGGTTTGTGGATGAAAAGGGATTGGTTTAGGTTAGAGGGTCATTGTTTTTTAACTGGTCGGCACAACATCGTGGGCCGAAGGGCCTGTTCTGCGCTGTAATGTTCTATGTTCTATAAAGGGGGTCACTGTGTTTTCTTGTTGCAGGGACACAACTTCCACAGACTCCTGCTGCTGTTGCTGAGTGTTGTTGCTGCTGTTTCAGGTAAGAGCTGTGACTGCTGGAACATTTCAGCACTGATCACAGGGTGGGGGGATCAGGAATACATCTAGCTTTAAGGTGCTGTGTGTCCTGCCAGTGGAACCATTGAGGGAGTGGACACGGTAGTTTCACATCACACACAATGATCATCAGAACTGAAAGGAAGGAAGTTAATGTCTTCACATTAACCCCTGTGATGTGAACAGTGGGATCTGGACACTGAGCAACACTCAGTGACACTGGGATGGGTGACTGGATAACACTGGGATGGGTGACTGAGAGCCAGTGGGTCTCAGATGGGAATCGAAAGGGACTGGGATGAGATCCTGAGCTCTGGAATCAGGAGTCTGGGACTGTCCTGAGATCAGATCGACGTTAGTAAATCCGACCTTTACATTTCAGGGTCAGTTTTCAGCTCCTGAGTTCCACCTCACATTGTCCACCCCCCCCCAGTCTGTGATTTTTCTCCCAAGGGGAGGTGACCAATATCCTGATGTGTTCTCCCAGCACGTGTACAAATGGAAAACATGTGATTCAAAGCGTTGTCCAGCTGCTCTGTGCTTACAAATATCCAGCACAAGCTGGTTTTAGTTAAAGGCCCTCAATGTCTGAGCTTTAACCTTCCCACACGAATGAAAGCAGTGAGGTACTGATCAGTGCTTCTTGTAAATCGAGCATCGCAGTGTAACCATGTGAAGCTTGGGATGTAATGTACCAGCAGGGCGGTTATATCTGTGGATAAATACTTTCAATCTTTTCCAGGTTTTTCACATTACCCAGTTTCTGGGTTCCTTGGGGAGCAGGTTGTGCTGCCCTGTACCTACAAAGGGAATGTCCCAGTCTCAGATTTACAGGTAATCTGGGGGACACCCAAACGTGAATTTTTGCACAAGTTTGTCAATGGAAATGATGATTTGAGGGAACAAGATCCACGGTTCAGAAACAGAACAAAGCTGTTCAAAGATCAACTGGAACAAGGAAACTGGTCAGTTCTGCTCTCTGACCTCAGGGAATCAGACCGGAGCCAGTACGAGTGTCAGATCTACAAGATTGATAAACAAATTCATTTGGTGAAAATTGATTCAGTTGATCTCTTTGTAACAGGTGAGAGATTTCTATTTCAGATGTTCCATATTTATGATATGGTGATGATATTAAAATGATTTAGAGTCTTTTGAACATTTCTGCAGTTGTTTCACTGGATAGACAGTGAGTAACATTGGAAGGTTTGAAATGTTGTGTGATATTTTAACAAAGAATGATTGTGTGAGAGTGAGTGGTGTGAGTCACTGTTACCTGTAACTGGTCCTTAAATTACCTGGAATTGTTATTTCTGTTCCTGAGTCTCACCTTCCTGTCCCTCAGATATGGAGTTCAACAAGGAGATTCTATCCATTTATAAATACTTCCAATCTTTTCCAGGTGACTCGCCTGTCCCAGTTTCTGGGTTCCTTGGGGAGCAGGTTGTGCTGCCCTGTACCTACAAAGGGAATGTTACCATCTCAGATTTACTGGGAATCTGGCGAACTACCAAGGGTGATATCTTACACAGAGTGGTCAGTGGAAACGATGATTTGACACAACAAGATCCACGGTTCAGAAACCGAACAAAGTTATTCAAAGATCAACTGGAACAAGGAAACTGGTCAGTCCTGCTCTCTAACCTCAGGGACTCAGACCAGAATGATTATCAGTGTCAGATTTACAAGAGGCTGGAGACAGGCTATTATTGGGAGCAATTTGATCTCGTCCGTCTCTCTGTAACAGGTGAGAGATTTCTGTTTCAGGTTTTCTGTATTTAATCTCTAATTTTTATGTGTTCAGTTGTGCAGTGGTTATGTTAGTAGACTAATAATCCAGAGACCTGGACTAATAATCCAGAGAATGTGAGTTCAAATCCCACTGTCTCAGTTTCAGAATTTAAATTCAGTTTATTTAATAAAAATCTGGAAATATAAAATTGGTCCCACTAAAAGTGCCCATGAAGCTATTGCATTATTATAAAACCCCACCTGGTTCACTAGTCTTCTCCTTCTATGACAGTCCCTCAGGGTCGAGGATGACTTGCTTCTCCTGCAGAGAGGTGGGTTCTGCAGCTGGCTGAATAGACCAATCCTGGAGCCGCAGATTCTGCCCTGGGTTTGGTAGCTGGTGGTTGATGAGATGGGCGGGTGGGTGGCTCGCTCTGGGTTCT
The DNA here is from genome assembly GCF_965287045.1 of Carcharhinus amblyrhynchos. Lineage (NCBI taxonomy): Eukaryota > Metazoa > Chordata > Chondrichthyes > Carcharhiniformes > Carcharhinidae > Carcharhinus > Carcharhinus amblyrhynchos. The sequence continues at coordinate 432,752 of NW_027649829.1, read as the reverse complement.
GTGCTCTATTCCCGATGTTTACACTTGTCCTCTGCGTGCTCTACTCACTGACACTCGAGGTGATTGGTGCCTTCACAGATGTGTTGTCTCCAGTTAGTGCATTCTAAGACCACTGATTTGCACGTGTCAATGGGGATGTTACATTTATTTAGGGAGGTTTTCAGAGTGTCCTTGTAGCTTTTTCTCTGTGTGTCCTATTGCTTACCATTGCAGAGCTCAGAGCACTCGTTTCAGCAGGTCTTGTGTCGGGCGTGCGGACAATGTGGCCTGTCCATCGCAGCAGTGTGACCAATGCCTGAATACTGGGGATATCAGCCTGGGAGGCGATTTTCACATTGATTCGCCTATCCTGCCAGTGGATTTGCAGGGTTTTGCAGAGGCAGTGTTGGTGATATCTCTCCAGGGATTTGAGGTGTCTGCTGTGCATTGTCCATGTTTCTGATGCATACAGGAGGGTGCACTGTAACCATGAGCTGGATTGGAGGTCTCAGGCTTCGAACACTCTGTTGCTCGGATGTCTGAAGGCTGCACTGGCACATTGGAGTTGATGCTGGATTTCATTGTCGATATCTGCTCGTGCCGGAGGAGATGGGGGAAATGATCCACATTGTCCAGGGGCTCACTGTGGATCCTGATGGTTGGGGGGTGGGGGCAGTTTAATACAGGAAGAGCGGGTTGGTAGAGAACCTGTGTTTTCCAGATGTTTAGTCTGAGGTCCGTTCTCTTATATGCCTCAGTGAATGTGTTGACGATGGTTTGTAGCTCGGCCTCTTGGTTGTGGCTCTGCAGACACTAGAGGTGTTGGAGTTTGAACAGTTTCCTGCTTCGTTCCACTCCAGCGGGAAGCTTCAAGGTGATGGGATGGAGTGTTGCTGTGAGGAATATGTTGGTGCAGTGATGCAGTCCTGTTTGATCCCAGTTTGTGGACGTATTGGGTGTGTGGTGGCTCCACTGGTGAGGATCACAGTTTGCATTATCATTGTGGAACAGGTGGAGAATGGTGACGAATTTCCGTGGGAAGTCGGATTTGAGGAGGATGTTCCACAATCCCTCACGGTTGACAGAATCGGAAGCCTTTGTGAGATGGAAGAAGGCCATGTACGGAGATTGATGCTGCTCCCTGCACTTTACCTGGATTTGCCGTGTGCTGAAGATCATGTCCATTGTGTCTCTTAACAGGCGAAGCCACACTGAGGGTCAGGGAGCAACTGTACAGACACTGGGAGGAATCGTTGAGGAGGATTGTTGCAATGACCTTTCCCATGGTGGAGAGGAGGAAAATCCCTCTGTAATTTCCACAGTCAGACCCGTCTGCTTTCCTGAAGATGGTGTTTGTCTTCCACACGCCTTCCCCTCCCAGCGCTCCTTCCCCGCCCAGCGCTCCTTCCCCGCCCAGCGTGTCTTTCCAGCTGAACACAGTCCAAAGATGTGCAGGTTAGGTTGAGGTTGATTGGTCATGCTTAAACTGCCCCTTTGTGGTCCTGAGATGTATCGGTTAGAGGGATTAGTGGGTAAAATATGTAGGGATATGGGGATAGGGCCTGGGTAGGATTGTGGTCAGTGCAGACTCAATGGGCTGAATGGCCTCTCTCTGTGCCATAGGTTTTTATGATTTCTATGACACCTTTCTAAATGTTTGTTCCCCTCCCGACTCAAACACTGACATCACTGAAGAGAATCAGCTTGTCTCCTTTTGGGATGTGGGACAGCGATTGGTCAAGGCTGGAGTGGACTCTTTCTTTTGTCTTGTCCCTTAAGTCTAGGGTTGGGGTGGAGGCACAGACGGCTGTGATGAGCTGTTTCTGGGGCAGAGTGAGCCATAAAGTCATGAGGTGTTTCCTTCCCCGGTGGGTCCATTGAGACGTCTGACCCATCTGTTTTTTATAGCAAAGCCAACACCGTAGAGACAACATTCTTCTTTCGGAAGAAGGTATATCCACCACCTTGGTCTTTAAGCTGGCCTTCCCCTGCTTGTCGTGTCTCGCTCAGGGCAGACATGTCAATGTTACGGTGCCGGGTGTTCCACCTCATCCTGAGATTTTCCACCGGATTTTAGTTTGAAGTTCTTGCTCTATTTTAGTGGAGTGTTGGGGTTTAAGGGGGAGTGAAGAGGTTGGGGGGGTGGTGCTGGGGGGGGGGGGGGGGGGGAGCGTGGTGGTGAGGGGCGTGGTGGTGGTGGGGGTTGCAGGGGGGTGGTGCAGTGGGGGGGCTATTGCTGCTCAATGACCAGTTATCTCTATTGGAAAGCATGTATTGGTCATATTATGGGGCAGTGTCTGTGTGCAAGGAGCTGTGGAGCGGCCTGGTGTGTGTGAGATTATTGGTAACTCACCTCCCACATCCCTCCAGGACTAGAATTAACCAGGGATCTGTTTGTACTGGGGATTGTTCTGAAACACTCGATGCTGAAAGTCTCTGCTGTTAGTTTTGTGAGTGTGTCCCAGTTTATTAATGGCTTCATTCTGTCTCTAGGTCCTGGACTCTCTACTGGAACAAGAGTTGGATTGGGAATCGGAATTTTTATTGCTATTTTTGTTGTTGCTGGAATTGGGATTTATATATTCCGAAAGTGCTAACGATGGTGAGTTCCAGAATGTTCCACTGTTTCCATTGAATCCTGTTTTTGGTTTATAATGTTTGTTCAATGTTGCTGAACTCGAGAACTGTCCATTTACTGAGCTGTGAGGATGCTTCAATCCACCCTATCATTGAGCAGCGTTAACCAGTCACTTCCAGCTTGTTATCCTCTCGCTGCTGAACAGTCCCCGTGGATTGGAAAGGAGCAAATATTATCCCACTGGGAGAACCAGTGGATGAGGAATGTATCTGGAATTTCAGAAGGTGTTTGATAAGGTGTCACACAACAGGTTGTTCTACAAGATACAGGCTCAGGGGATTGGGGGTAATATAGCATGGATTGAGGATTGGTTAATGGACAGAAACAGAGGAGGAACAAATGGGTGATTTTTGGTTGGTGGGATGTAACTGGTGCTGCAGGGATCAGTGCTGGAGCCTCAGATATTCACAATCCCTATCAGTGACTTTGATCAGGGGAGAGAGTGCGATATGTCCAAGTTTACTGATGATAGAAAAAGGAGGACACTGAGGTTGCAAACAGAACTTGGCCAGTTCAGTAATTGGGAAATAATGGGTACAATAAGAAGTCACACAACAGCAGATTAAAATCCAACAGGTTTATTTGGAATCACGAGCTTTCGGAGTGCTGCTCCTTCATCAGGTGAGTGGTGATATCAACAATCTTCTTGGAGATCCTCTCCACTTTGAGCCAGCAGTTTGCAGTGTCGGTGGTAGCTGTGGAACTGGTGTGTACCACTGACACTGCACAGCACCGGCTGGAGAGAACCTCCCACACCAGTCCAACACCAGCATCCCCACATCAGGAAATAATGGTGGCAGATGGAATATAATGTGGGAAATGGTTTGGAAGAATGGAAAAGCCGAGAGGCCAGTGAATGGCATTTGGAGAGATTTGTACCCAAATCACCAAGTTAACACCCAGGTACTGCAAACAGTCAACAAGGTAAATGGGATGTTGGCCTTCATTGCAATTTGCTAGGAGAATAAGAGGAAAAAAGTCTTGCTGAAATGTAAGTGGAGCATGGGTCAGACCAAACATTGAGTACTGTGTACAGTTTGTTCTGCTAATGCAAGACACAGGAACTTAGAAATTAGGAACAGGAGTAGGCCATTCAGCTCCTCAACCCTGCATCACCGTTTGACCAGATAATGGCCGACTTGACAGTGGCCTCAATTTTATTTCCCTGTTTTCTCACACTACTACCCACCCTCAAAACCCTATGAGTTTCTCATCAATAAAAATCTGTTTAACTCCAAATTAAAGTATTCCATGACCCTACCTCCACTGTCCTCTATAAGACCACAGGATATAGGAGCAGAATTAGGTAATTTAACCCATTGAGACTGCTCCAGCATGACATCATGGCTGATAAGTTTCTCAACTCCATTCTCCTGCTTTTTCCCAGTGATCCTTTTACCAATCAAGAACCTGTCTGTCTCTGTCTTAAATGCACTCAGTGACCTGGCCTCCACAGCCTTCTGTGGCAATGAATTCCATAGACTCTCAATCCTCTTGCTGAAGAAATTCCTCCTGATCTCAGTTCTAAAGGGTCGCCGCTCTACTCTGAGGCAGTGCCTTTGGATCCTAGTCTCTCTCACGAATGGAAACATCTTTCCCCATGTCCACTCTATCCATGTCTTTCATTATTCTGTAAGTTTCAATGAGATTCCCCTCCTCAGCTTTCTAAACTCCATCGAGTACTGACCCAGAGTCCTTAGACGCTCCTTGTACATTAAGCTTTTCATTCCCAGGATCATTCTCGTGAACCTCCTCTGAACCCTCTACAGCCAGCACATCTTTCCTTAGATACTGGGCCCAAAATTGCTCGTAATATTCTAAACGTGGTCAGACTAGAGCCTTATAGAGCCTGAGCAGTACATCCCTGCTTTTATATTCTAGTCCTAAGACTGAACCTGCAAATTAACCTCAAGGGAATCCTGAATTAAGACTCCCAGATCCCTTTGCGCTTCCGATTTCTGAATTCTCTCTCCATTTAGAAAATAGTCTATGCCTCTATTCTTCCTACCAAAGTTCACAATCTCACACATTGTATTCTGTCTGCAACTTCTTTGCTCATTCTCCAAACCTGTCCTTCTGCCTCTTTGATATTACCTGTCCCTCCACCTATCTTTGTTTCGTTTGTAATCTTAGCCACAGTGCCTTCAATTCTTTCATCTAGATCATTGAAATATAAAGTAAAAAGTTGTGGACCCTGTGGAACTCCACTAGTCACTGACTGCCATCCTGAAAAAGACCCCTTTACCCCACTCTCTGCCTTCGCCCAGTCAACCAATCTTCTATCCATGCTGGTATCTTGCCTCCTACACCACGGGCTCTTAAGGGTGGCACAGTAGCACAGTGGTTAGCACTGCTGCTTCACAGCTCCAGGGACCTGGGTTCAATTCCTGGCTCGGGTCACTGTCTGTGTCGAGTCTGCATGTTCTTCCCATGTCTGCGTGGGTTTCCTCTGCGTGCTCTGATTTTCTCCCACAGTCTGAAAGATGTGCTGGTTAAGGGCAGTGACCATCTCTCACTGTATGCAAACATGCACCAGAGTGTGGAGACTGGGAGATTTTCACAATAACTTAATTGCTGTGTTAATGTAAGCCGACTTGTGACAATAATAAATAAATAAGGAGAAATTGGTTTCCTATCGAGTATAAGCTGACTGGTGGAAGCATGTAAATTTGGTTTAATGAGATGCTGAGAGACCTCCTGGTTTGCGGGATTAAAAATGGAACAATTCAAAAATATCTATTAACTGAAGCTTAACTTGACTTCACACAGGTGCTATAGCCTTACATTGGCCTCACCATTGGAAAATGCTGCTAGCGGAGCGTATGAGTTGCAAGATATCCCGATGGAAGTGGACACCCCACGCCGGTTTGACTGAGTTCGGGGACCACAATTTGAACACAGGCGATTACATAGCCTCACTCAGGAAGCATCCAGATACACAAACCTTCAGGTCTGTCCACAGCACATCCCCAAAACAAAGCCAAACTGCAATCAATCAGTCTCGTGTCCCTTCAGAATCCCGCCTGGTGGTGCATTGTAATTGTTTCTGGTATGTGGAGCCAAAACAGCAAAGGAGCCCTACAAGACATAGATTTAGAAAAACACAGCCCCATAACATTTTAAAAAATGGCCATCTTAGTGAAGTCCTGCTTAAATACCCTGAAATTTTCCAGGAGGGCCTAGGGACTATCAAAGGAGCCAAGGCAACCTTACAAATTGATCAGGAAGCAATTCTGCAATTTTGCAAGGCGTGCCCAGTACCATTTACCTTCCGAGAAAACATTGAAACTTAAATCTGGAGACTGGAGCGTGAAGGGATCATCAAACCAGCACAGCACCATATGGACCAGTTCTGAATCTAGATGGATCAGTCCTCCTTTACAGGGATTTTAAACAAATGGTAAACCATTTCTCGCAGCTGGATAAATACCCGATCCCTCAGATCAAGGACTTGTATGTGAAGTTGGCAGGAGGACTCTTCGAAACTTGATGAGTGACGCTTACTTACAAATACAACTGGACGAGAATTCCCAGCAATATTCAACAATTCATACCCATAAAGGCCTTTACCAGTGCACTAGATTATTATTTGGGGTATCGTTAGCCTGCATGATTTTCCAGCAGACGATGGAAAACATCTTATATCGTCTGCCTCAGGTAGCTGTTTATCCGGATGATGTCCTCATAACAGGAAAAACGAATAAGGAGTTTCCTCCGGTTTCCTCCCGCAGTCCGAAAGACGCGCTGGTTAGGTACATTGGCCGTGCTAAATTCTCCCTCAGTGTACCTGAACTGGTGCCAGAGTGTGGCGACTGGGGGATTTTCACAGTAACTTCATTGCAGTGTTAATGTAAGTCGACTTGTGACACTAATGAATAAAGTTTAACTTTAAAAAAGGTTTAGAGAACCTTGAGGAATTTCAAAGTCAATTTTCCACAATAGGCATACACCTCAGAAAGGAGAATTGTGTACCTCCAGTCCCCCAAGTGACCCAACTGGGCAACAGATTGGACAAGTCTGATGTACACCCCTTGGAAGACAAGATACGGGCAATCAAAGGCACCCCATGTCCACTCAAGAGATAAGATCATTTTTGGAGTTGGTAACCCAATTTGGGAAATTAATACCCAATTTGCCTCCATCCTGGCCCCGTTCCACCAACTACTAAAAAAAGATCAGCCTTGGGAGTGGGCTTCCACTCAATCCTTGGCTTTCCAACAGCTTTCCTTGTTGAATGTTCTTGCATATTACAATCCAAGGAAAGAACTATTACTGACCTGCAATGCAACCCCATACAGAATCGGGGTGGTATTAGCACATGGGTGGCCAATTGAAGATGTACACCCAATCGTGTACACGTCCATGACCTTGGCGATCTCAGAACACAAATACTCCACATTGAAAAAGAAGGGTTTGCGGGAATATTCGGGGTTGAGATATTCCACCAGGAGCTGTAAGGGTGAAAGTTAATCATTGTCACAGACCACAAACCACTACTAGGATTGCTAAAGGATGACAAGGTGGTGTCACCCGTGGCATCAGCCTGAATCCAATGATGAACTTCATTCTTGGCTGCCTCTAATTATCAACTGGACCACCGTCCAGGAGGCTGAATCACTAACACAGATGTCTGGAGTTACTACAGATCGACACTCCACTTGTACCCCCAATGGAAGGGATGGTGATGACAATTAACTTTTTGGAAACTCTCCCAGTGGCAGCAAATACAATTTGGCTGTGGACTCAAAAAGATCCGGCTCTGGCAAAATTGAAACAGTTCGTATGACGGGGAAACTGAAAAAGCCATTCCACCTGACATTCCACACATACTGGAGCTGGAGCCAGCAGCTGGCCATGGAAGATGGCAGGAATAATCTGATTATTGTCTTTTGTTTCTGAGTGCTGCAGACATTGGAAAACTTTCTGAAGGAAACACAATAAAGCTTTTGAATCAAGTCTTGAAAGGTGCAGCTCTGAGTCTGTCTATGTCTGTACTCACAGATGTGCGCACACAGCTGTGTGTGTGTGCGCATGTCCACATGCATACATGTTGTGTATATAGCTATGTGTACTCTCACAAGTGTGTTTGCCTGTAACAGATGTGTGCATGCACACAGTTGGGTGAATGTGTGTAGGTGTGCATTGCACAGGTGTGCAAATGCATGTCTGTGTACATACGCACAGGCGTGTGTTTGTATGTGTGCGTATGTGCCCACAAACGTGTGCCCGTGCATGCATGAACATGTGTGTGTGCATGCACACAGGTGTGTTTGCGTGTGTGTGTGCCTATGTATGCTTGTGCATATATATGTGCGTGCACTCAGGTGTGTTCCTGTGTGTTTGCGTGTAGCAGCATGCACAGCTCTTACCCAGCGCACAGAATATTTACGGCACATTTAAGATTCCGAGTTGAATTCTGTTTGCCCCCAGCACTTTGAACCAATGTGATTTGCATGTCTGGATAACTCCACAGATGCTTTAGTTGGGAGATATTTGGATGTTGAAAGTAATGTTGTGGGCGGGGAAATGAAAACATGCTGAAGTGCTGAGGGGTGACTTGTGATGTTGTTGCGATCGAACCAGATTCCGAGTTGCCTCTTGTTCCGGAATGATTACATTGTGTGGCTACCTCCCTCTCAATCAGCCGAAACAGGTCTTTTGTTTGCAGAACTTTCCATTATTGACACACAGTTGAAATTCCTGAAATATTGAAAGCTTCACTGCTCTCAAATCCCTATTCTTGCCTGTGTGTCGATGCAGTGGATAGTGTGCGGGAACTCATTTCTTTAATCCTGTCCGCGTGAGAGATTGAAACACTGGCACTTTCCAGCAGCATTTAGAACAAAGAGACTTGAATTTATATCAATCCTTCCTTTCCGTTCTCGTTACACTCTCAATATCTGGTACTGATACTGGGTAAATTTAGTACTGGGGCTAAATCTATTACTGGACTGACGCAGTCTGAGACTCCCCGGCGAAATTAGTTTGGGCTTTTGTGCTCAGTTTACCTCTGGGCTTACTTGTGATTCTACCAACACTCACCGCATGGGGCAAAAATACACAGTCAGCAATGTTTTTCAAGTTCCATGTTAATCATTGCTTTTCTGTCTAATTTACCCACACGACAGTCATACAGAAAATGATGTGCTGGCTTTGGAGTCACCCATTAAACCTTGTGAATCTGCTTCAATATTCAGTGCCCCCTTGATAGATTGTCTGTCTGTCTGTCTGTCTATCCAGTTACAGTATCATCATAGAATCCCTGCAGTGCAGAAGAGGCCATTTTGACAGAGTATCTTACTTTCCCCTCTTTCCCCTACCCTGGATTGGATTGTATTTATTATGTATCTCATATGTATTAGTATACAGTGAAAAGTATTGTTTCTTGCACGCTGTAGAGACAAAGCATGCCGTATGTAGAGAAGGAAATGAGTGAGTGCAGAATGTAGTGTAACAGTCACAGCTCGGGTGTAGAAAAAGATTGAGACTCCACACATGACTGATCCACCGAATCTACACATCTTTGGACGCTAATGGGGTAATTTAGCATGGCCAATCCATTTAACTTACACATCCTGGGACATTAAGGGGCAATTTAGCATGGCCAATGAACCCATTCCAGCACATCTTTTGGACTGTGGGAGGAAACCCACACAGACACGGGGAAGAATGTGCAGACTTTATTTAGGGGATAGGTAGAGCAGACGTGCAAAGACTATTTCTTCAGGTGGATGTAGCTGTTACTAGGGGCATAACTGTAAGGTTCATAGTGGGAGATATAGGAGGGATGTACGAGGTAGATTCTTTACTCAGATAGTGGCTGGGAAGTGGAATGCACCGCCTGCTGTGATAATGGAGTCGGACACTTTAGGAACTTTCCAGCGGTTATTGGATAAGCACCTGGAGCGCACCAGAATGATAGAGAGTGCGATAGTTTAATCTTGGGCTTGACATAGCTTGGCACAACATCGAGGGTCGAAGGGCCTGTATTGTGCTGTAATGTTCTATGTTCTCCTATGGGGCTCCAGAGTTGTTATTCCATGCCAGGGCCACTGTCCCATCCTGGCCAAACATCACCATGGCTGCCCAGGAGTAACAAAAATTAAAATGCTCGCAAGGTGCTCTGTCTGGTGGCCAGGAATGGATACGGACATAGCCACGCTCGTGGGTCATATCGAGAGTCTCGGAAGAAACTCTGGAACCTGCCAGCTCCCATTCTCTGTCCCTAACCTTGGATTTGAGGTGGATGTGCTGGACTTGGCTGCGTCAACTCGCTTGCTGCCCGATGAAGAGACTGAACCCAGGCCTCGATGCTCAAGGCGAAAGCAGCAACCTCCGGTCCGCTGCGACCCACCTACTTCTGACACCAAGCTGGAGGAAGCAGAACTGACATTGAAATGCCGCAAGAGGTTTGCAAGAATAGATGCCTTCTTTGTGTGAGTGCCTTTCAAGGAGGCCATTGCCCAGGAGCAGAGGGCAGCCTCTGGAGCGGTGATTCCAGCCACTAGAAATGGAACATCATTGCTGCCAGGTTCATGGATGCCGGTATTGGAGGGAGACCTTGGAGCAACTTTGAAACCAGGGCTTGCATTTATGTAGCACCTTTCATGACAACGTGGCTTCCCAAAATGAACTGCTTGAAATTTAACCTTCTAAAATTAAACATTCACTGTGAAAACTGACATGTGAAGATATCCTTTGAGAAGGTGGTGATGGGGTTTCTTCTTGAAGAGTTTCAGTCCCGTGTGGTGAAGGTGCTCCCACGGTGCCGTTAGGGAGGGAGCTCCAGGATTTTGACCCAGTGACGATGAAGGAACGGCTGATATATCTCCAAGTGGGGACGGTGTGAGAGAGACTGGGAGGGGAACTTGGAGGTGATGGTGTTCCCCATGTTCCTGCTGCCCTTGTCCTTCTAGAGGAGGCTGGAGGTTGTGGCTTTGGGAGGTTTTATTGAAGAATGTGGCAGTGGGAACAGAGGAGAAAGATATAACTACATCATCATTGTCTGTAGTTTTTAGGTTAAAACGGAACATATTTCAGTTGCTCTAAATTGGAGCTAAAAACAGAACAGTTCTGAAGAGAAATGGGTGGCACGGTAGCACAGTGATTAGCACTGCTGCTTCACAGCTCCAGGGACCTGGGTTCGATTCCCAGCTTGGGTCACTGTCTGTATGGAGTCTGCACATTTTCCCCGTGTCTCTGTGGGTTTCCTCTGGGTGCTCCTGTTTCCACACTCCAAAGATGTGCGGGTTAGGTTGATTGGTCATGCTAAATTGCCCCTTAATGTCCAGGGATGTGTAGATTAGAGGCATTGGCGGGTTAAATGTACAGCGATATGGGGGTAGAGCCTGGGTGGGATTGTGGTCGGTGCAGACTCGATGGGCCAAATGGCCTCTTTCTGCACTGTAGGGATTCTATGATCCCTATGACATTGAATTTTAAATTTTAATTCTGAGCTGGGAATTTACACAACTTTCCTACTGGATAAAGAGTCAGAGGGCGAGTCAATCAGATTCTCCATCTGCTTATCAATCAAAGGCACTGCAATTTTGTTCATTTATTTTTCAATGGCTCTAAATCATCAGGAGCCGCTCCAGCTGCCTCTTCACTGCCGCCACCCCTTCCCCTCTCTCCCCATCAACTCTCCCCTCTCCCTCCATTTCTCCCCTCACCCCCCCTCCCCCACTCCTATTTTTACTGACAGTCCCTGCAGCTCCTTTCCATCCATTCCCCCGGATAAGGAGCTGAATGGGGGTGAGGATGGAGGAAAGTTTCCCCCAGATCCCCCCCTTTCCCCCCCGGCTCTGAGACACTGACAGTACCTGCAGCTCCTTTCCATCCATTCCCCACACAGGGATCAGCTCGGAGACTCCACACTGACAACAGGAGGGACAGAAAACATCAGATTCTCCACTGAGCAGCAAAGAGGAACTTTATCACCGAGTGTTCTGAGAACACAGTTCAGTAAAAAGTCTGACAACACCAGGTTTTAGTCCAACCTATTTATTTAGGTGTAAGGATTCGCATTCTAATCAGTAATCTCTAAACTGTCTGTGCTTTATACGCTCTGTCTGAGGCCAGAACTCTCCATTCACCTGACGAAGGGGCTAACCCGAAAGCTTGCGAGTATATTATCAAATAAATAGGTTGGACTAAAACCTGGTGTTGTCAGACTTTTTACTGTGTTTACGCCAGTCCAACGCCGGCATACCCACATCAACACAGTTCAGCGCAGGATCAGTCCCGATAATACAGGGGGCGGGACCTGGGTTCATTCACACAGAGAGAGGGGCTGCTGACCATCCCCGCTCTCTCCTCCCTCTCCCCGGGTGTGGGCTGAACAGTTTCCCGGGAGCCGGCACTCGGATTGTTCTTTCACTCCAATCCTTTCAGGGGAAAAGCAGCTTTTAACCCGGTTTTTCCTGACAGAGGCTGGGACATTAATCCTCACTCCCTCCCCCCCGTGTGTCTCACAATGGCACAGTCCAGACTCCGCCCCTCAGCCCATGGTGTGACGGTGAAGACCAAATATGGACAGGGACACAGAGTGAGCGGGAACAGCTCAGGGAAACACAAGTCCTCACACGCACACACACCACAGGCTGTACAAGGGAAATCACAATCGGTTTTCAATGTCAGACCTTCGGTACCAGATTGGCAGCGCCGCAGGGATTAAAAAATATAGAGTAAATTAAAAATAAACAGAATAAAACATCAGATAAACCCAGAGTCTGGATCCTGTATTAAAGGGGTTCACACAGTAAGAACTCTCACAACACCAGGTTAAAGTCCAACAGGTTTATTTGATAGTAAACGCCACAAGCTTTCGGAAACACTGTTCCTTGGTCAGGTGAGTGGAAAGTTCTGATCAGGAACAAGGCATATAAAGACACACACAGTTTACAGAATACTGATTAGAATGTGAGTCTTTACAGCTCATCTGCTATTCAAGTCTTAAAGGTGCAGACAATGTGAGTGGAGATAGCATTAAGCATAGGTTAAAGAGATGTGTACTGTCTCCAGACAGGACAGCAAATGAGGTTTTCCAAGCCCAGGCAAGTCATGGGGGTTACAGATAGTGTGACATGAACCCAAGGTCCTGGTTGAGGCCATCCTCATGTGTGCGGAACTTGACTATCAGTCTCTGCTCAGCGACTCTGTGCTGTCATGTGTTGTGAAGGCCACCTTGGAGAACGCTTACTCAAAGATCGAAGGCCAAATGCCTGTGAGCGCTGAAGCGTTCCCCAACAGGAAGAGAACACGCCTGCCTGGAGATTATCGAGCAGTGTTCATTCATCTGTAGTCGTAGCGTCTGCATGGTCTCCCCAGTGTACCATGCCTTGGGACATCCTTTCCTGCAGTGTATCAGTTAGACAACATTGGCCGAGTTACAAGACTATGTACTGTGTACCTGGTGGATGGTGTTCTCACGTGAGGTGATGGCATCCGTGTCAATGATTCAGCATGTCTTGCAGAGGTTGCTGTGGCAGGGTTATGTGGTGTTGTGGTCTCTGTTCTCCTGAAGGCTGGGTAGTTTGCTGCAGATAGTGGTCTGTTTGAGGTTGTGAGGTTGTTTGAAGGCAAGAAATGGGGGTGTGGGGATGGCTTTGGCGAGATGTTTGTCTTCATCAATGATATGCTGAAGGCTCTGGAGAAGATGTTGTAGCTTCTCCGCTCCGGGGAAGTATTGGATGACGTGTTCCTGAGGAGGTCGGTGCAGTTTTTCGCTGTGGCGCGCCAGAACTATCGATGGATGAGTTGAGTGCCATATCCTATTCTTATAGAACATAGAACATAGAACATTACAGCGCAGAACAGGCCCTTCGGCCCACGATGTTGCGCCGACCAGTTACAAAAACAATGACCCACTAGCCTATACCAATCCCTTTTCGTCCATAAACCTATCCAGAGATCTCTTAAACGCCCCCAAACTAGACGCATTTACAACTGCAGCAGGCAGGGCATTCCAATCCCTCACCACCCGCTGGGTAAAGAACCTACCCCTGACATCCGTCCTGTAGCTACCCCCCCTTAATTTAAAGCCATGCCCCCTCGTGCTAGCTTTCTCCATCCGAGGAAAAAGGCTATCACTATCCACCCTATCTAAACCTCTAATCATCTTATATGTTTCAACGAAAATTCAACGAAAAAAAAACGAAAAATTCTTTCCAACGAAAACAACCCTAAATCCCTCAGTCTCTCCTCATAGGACCTCCCCACCATACCAGGCAATATCCTAGTAAACCTCCTCTGCACCCTCTCCAACGCTTCTTGTAATGCGACCGCACTAGAGTAGTGTACAGTTGCAACATATGAGGGCATCTTTCAGCGTCTGGAGGTATCTGTTGCGATCCTCCTCATTTGAGCAGATCCTGTGTATACAGAGGGCTTGTCCGTAGGTGATGGCTTCTTTAACTTGTTTAGGGTGGAAGCTGGAGAAGTGGAGCATGATCAGGTTATCTGTGAGCTTGCGGTACAGTGAGGTGCTGAGGTGACCGTCCTTGATGGAGATGCGTGTGTCCAAGAATGCAGCTGATTCTGGAGAATAGTCCATGGTGAGTCTGATGGTGGGATGGAACTTGTTGATGCCATCATATAGTTGTTTCAGTGATTGTTCACCATGAGTCCAAAGGAAGAAAATGTTATCGATGTTATCCAGTGTACAGCATCGGGTGAAGATCCTGTGTGGCGAAGAGGTCTTGTTCGAACCTATGCATGAAGATGTTGGCAATATTGAGGTGCAAATTTGCTCCCCATGGCTCTTCCATGTGTCTGGATGAAAAACTGGTTGTTGAAGGTAAAGTCATTGTGATCCAGGATGAAGTGGATTAGTTATAAAATTGCATCTGGAGATTGGCAATTGTCGCTGTTGAGTACTGAGGCAGTTGCAGCAATGCTGTCTTTGTGGGGGATGTTGGTGTAGAGAGCCGAGACATCCATTGTGACGAGTAGAGCTCCTGGTTCAACTGCCCCATGTGTGCTGAGTTTCTGTAGGAAGTCTGTAGTGTTGCATCAAAAGCTGGGGTTCTTTGTACAATGGGTTTCAGGATGCCCTCGACGTTGCCGGAGAGGTTCTCACACAGAGTCCCATTGCCTGATACGATGGGACGGCCGGGTGTGTTTGCCTTGTGTATCTTTGGGAGGCAGTAGAGATCTCCAACACGGGGAGTATGTGGAATGAGAGCACAGAGGGTGCTCTGAAGGTCCGGATCAAAGGTCTTGACCAGTCTGTTGAACTAGCAGATGTGTTCTTTGGCCGGATCTGCGGATAACTGTCTGTAGTATTCCTCGTTGTTCAGTTGTCGGTACACTTCCTTGCAATAATCCGTTCTGTTCACTATGACGGTGGCCCCTCCTTTGTCTGCTGGTTTGATGACAATGTTATAGTTGGTCTTGAGAGCGTGGATGGTGTTGTCTTCTGCTTGGGTGAAGTTCGGGGCTGTCTTGTGAGTGCGGCTGATGAATCAAGTGGATTCACCAATCTGATGACCCTACTCCCCACACTCCTAGACAATTCCCAGCTCTATTCGATCCCAGTACTGTCCCAGACTCCCGATCCCAGTTCCACATGACCTCATCTCAGTCCCACCTGATCCCTGTCACCCATCCCAGTGTCACACACACATCCATCCCACTGTCACTGAGTGTTGCTCAGTGTCCAGATCCCACCATTCACATCTCAGGGGTTAACTGCCTTCCTTTCAGTTCTAATGATCATTGTGTGTGATGTGAAGCGACCGTGTCCACTCCCTCAATGGCTCCACTTGCAGTACACATAGCACCTTAAAGCAAGATGTATTCCAGACCCCCCCACCCTTTGATCAGATCCTCCCCCCCTTTCCCCCCACCGGCTCTGAGACACTGACAGTACCTGCAGCTTCTTTCCATCCATTCCCCACACAGGGATGATTTCTGAATTGGGAAACATGGAGCTCGAACAGGAGACGGGAAAACGGCCGAGGGCCACAGTGCTGGAGTCTAACGGAAAAGAAATGGATCTGGCTGGGTCTGAACCCGTTGGAGGTTTTATATGTCCCGTTGTTACGGAAACAAGCCATAAACAAACATTCTGGAGCTAGAGTATGGAACGTAGACATTGAAACTGGTTAAACAGTTTAAAAAGGGAATGAAATGGAAACACAGACTGCTGCACCTACTCCAAAATGTTTTGTAATAACTCAGGAAGCTGATCAGAAAGGAACAATTATTGCAGGGCCAAAGATCTGTAGATTAGTTTGATTGGCCATGTTAAATTGCCCTGTAGTGTCAAGGATTAGCAGGGTAATTACATGGGGTGACAGGGAAAGGGTCTGGGTGGGATTGTTATTGGTACAGATTTGATGGACTGAATGGTCTCCTTCTGCATTGTAGGGATTCTATGGGCGGGATGTTACAACATTGATCGTCCGGAAACTGGAAAATCCTGCCTGAAGTCAACGGACCTTTCCATGCTCTGCCCCTCACCCACTCCGATTGCTGTGGCGAGCGAGATGGTAAAAGTCCGGTCTATGATTCTAAGAATGCAAAGTAAAACCACGACCATGGTGTACACACACGAGTCCCTGCCTGGGGCAAGTAGTTCAGCAGGCCCAGTCCTGGGTCTTGCCTTATAAAAGTCTTAGGTAATTAGCTCCAACTGGGCAAGTCATTGCCTGTTGTCAGGGGAACTCAACAAGCCCCACAGGGAGATCAATCAGGGATTCTCCCGGACCTCATTGGGGTTATCACACCCCTCTCACCACGATGGTGGGGCCTTCTCTGTGTCTTCACCTTTGGCCTCATCTCCACCACTTGTAGGGTCAATCCAGGAGGCAGGCAGAAGGCGTATAACGGGTTGGTGAACAGCTATTTCATGCAGAGTGCTGAAGAACCAGTGCACAGGCTCATTCTCAGGGTGACCACTGGCTGGGTTTCCGCTGCCTCTGTCTCCATATCTGAGCCAGAATCATCAGCATCCTGAGGACTGGCTCTTAAGGTTTTAGTGGGTGGAATTCCCTGTCCATAGGCCGGTGTGAAGGATGCTGACAGTGGAATGTCTGTAGAACCCGTTCGCTGTGACGGAGGAGATTGATGTGTTTTGAAGATTTTCTCCCTGGTTTGCACCTCACATCACACCAGTCCTGTTTTTTTAAGAATAACTCCCGGAAGCCACAGACAGCCGTCGGCGAAGTTCCTCACGTGGACCGTGTCTGCCGTCTTAAAGATTCTATCCAATCTCTGACCTCATGGTCCCTTTTCTGGGCTTGTTTTAACTCAACTTTGACAGCCAAATTTGGGAATGTTGTGCTAAGGCGAGTCTGAAGGCATCGGATTATCATCAGATCCATGAAAAGGAGTTCCTTCTCCTGTTGGAAGACTGTGGAAATTCGGCATGTCTGCTACGACTCTCACTAACTTTTACAAATGCCATAGGAAACATCCTTTCTGGCTGTATCACAGCTTGGTATGGCTCCTGCTCTGACCAAGACCACACTAATCTACAAAGAGTCACGAACAAAGCCCAATATATCTCACAAACCACCCCCCTTCCACTGACTGTGTCTACATTTTCCACTGCCTCAGCAAAGCAGCCAGCATAATTAAGGACCCCACACACCCTGGACATTCTCTCTTCCATCTTCTGTCAGGAAATAATACCAAAGTCTGAGGTCACGGACCAACCGACTCAAGAACAGCTTCTTCCCTGCTGCCATCAGACTTTTGAATGGAGCTACCTTGCATTGAGTTGATCTTTCTCTACACCCGAGCTATGACTGTAATACTACATTCAGCACTTCTTTCCTTTTCTATGAACGATATGCTTTGTCTGTATAGTGCAAGAAACAATACTTTTCACTGTATACTAGTAATAAATGTAGTCCACAGGGATCAGTGCTGGGACCACAGGTCTTCACAATACATATTAATGATTTCAAGGAAGGAACAGAGTGTACTGAGGCCAAATTTGCAGGTGATACAAAGGGAGAGGGAAGGCAGGTGGTAAGGAGGATATAAATAGATTCCAGAGAAATAGTGATAGGTTATAGGAGTGGACTGAAAATAAGCAAATGGAATTCAATTTGGGAAAAGCTGAGATTGTTAATTTTGGAAGAATAAGATGGATTTTAAATGGAGACTGCAGAAAGCTGAAGCACAAAGAGAAATGGGGGTCCTTGTTCCTGAAGCTAGCAGGTAATAGGGAAGCCAAATGTCACACTGGTTTTTATTTCAAGGGGAGTGAAGTATTAAAGAGGTGTTGCTGCAACTGCACAAGGTTCTAGTCAGGCCACATTTACTGTGGGCAGTTTTGGTCCCCTTATTTAAGAAAAGATATATTATCATTGGAGGCAGCACAAAGGATGTTTACGAGGATGATCATGGCTAAAGAGGGACTGGCATATGAGAAAAGAATAAACAGGTTGGGTCTGTACTCCATGGAGTTCAGAAGAATGAGAGGTGATATGATTGAAACATTAAGATTCTGAGGCGGTTAGACAGGGTAAATGATGGGAGGATGTTTCCACTCATGGCAGAGTGTAGGACCAGAGGGCAGAGTTGCAGAATGAGGGGCTCACTGCAGACGGATTTGAGGAATTTTTCTGTGATTTTTCACTGTTGACAGGAGAAGCCAGCACCTGATAAGGCCAAACAGCCAGCAATCATTGGCCTGATCTGGGGCAACCAACCACTGGCTTGATGAGGAGAAATTGGAGGGAAAAGGGGAGTGTGCTGAGGGGGAGGGGGCCAACTCTGGCTGACATCTGATTGGGACCTGGTGTTTGATTGGTCAGCAATTTCTGAGACCCTCCCCCCACCGCGAGCAGAAACCCAGAAGGAAAAAGTTCAAATTTGAAAAGTGGGTTGGGAGGTGGAAGGTCAAAGTCAATGGCCAACTTCCCAAAGTTGAGTTTGAGGAGGGTGAGAGGACAAGGAGGAGAACAAGTTTCCTTTCGCTTCTGTTCCCACTGCCACATTCTTCAATAAAACCTCCCAAAGCCACAACCTCCAGCCTCCTCTAGAAGGACAAGGGCAGCAGGAACATGGGGAACACCATCACCTCCAAGTTCCCCTCCCAGTCTCTCACACACCGTCCCCACTTGGAGATATATCGGCCGTTCCTTCATCGTCACTGGGTCAAAATCCTGGAGCTCCCTCCCTAACGGCACCGTGGGAGCACCTTCACCACACGGGACTGAAACTCTTCAAGAAGAAACCCCATCACCACCTTCTCAAGGGACATCTTCACATATCAGTTTTCACTGTGAAGGTTTATTTTGACGAGGTGAAATCTCAAGTGATACATTTTGGGAATTCCTGTCTGGAAGGCGCTAGACAAATGCAGCTCCGATTTTCAAATTTGTTCCACGGTTCCCTGCAACACCATCAGCTGGTCACCTGGTGGCGCTGTTGGTTGGACAGAGCGCCATCTGCTGCCGGGACCCGTTTAATACAGAAGCCAGACTCTGGGTTTATCTGTGTGAACCCCTTTAATACAGGAGCCAGACTCTGGGTTTATCTGTGTGAACCCCTTTAATACAGGAGCCAGACTCTGGGTTTATCTGTGTGAACCCCTTTAATACAGGAGCCAGACTCTGGGTTTATCTGTGTGAACCCCTTTAATACAGGAGCCAGACTCTGGGTTTATCTGTGTGAGATTTGTGTGTGAGATATCTGTGTGAATCTGTCCTCATAAGTACAGGATATGGTGTTCGACTCATAGATCGACAGTTCCGATGCGCCACAGCGAAAAACCGCACCGATCTCCTCAGAAGGCAAACATGGGACACAGTGGACAGAGTACCCTTCGTCGTCCAGTACTTCCCCGGAGCGGAGAAGCTACGACATCTTCTCCGGAGTCTTCAACGTATCAGTGATGAAGACGAACATCTCGCCAGGGCTATCCCCACACCCCCACTTCTTGCCTTCAGACAACCACACAACCTCAAACAGACCATTGTTCACAGCAAACTACCCAGTCTTCAGGAGAACAGTGACCACAATTCCACACAACCCTGCCACAGCAACCTCTGCAAGACATGCCGGATCATCGACATGGATACCATCATCACACGTGAGAATACCATCCACCAGGTACATGGTAAATACTCTTGCAACTCGGCCAACATTGTCTACCTGATACGTTGCAAGAAAGGATGTCCCGAAGCATGGTACATTGGGGAGACCATGCAGACGCTACGACAACGGATGAATGAACATCGCTCGACAGTCACCAGGCAAGACTGTTCCCTTCCTGTTGGCGAACACTTCAGTGGTCACGGGCATTCAGCCTCTGACCTTCGGGTAAGCATTCTCCAAGGCGGCCTTCACGACACACGACAGCGCAGTGTCGCTGAACAGAGACTGATAGCCAAGTTCCGCACACATGAGGACGGTCTCAACAGGGATCTTGGGTTCATGTCGCACTATCTGTAACCCCCGTGACTTGCCTGGGTTTGCAAAACCTCACTTACTGTACTGTCTGGAGACAATACACATCTCTTTAAACTGTGATCAGTGCTCCTTCCACTCACATTATCAGCCACTTCAGGTCTTGAACAGCAGGTTAGGTGTAAGGATTCGCATTTTAATCAGTAATCTCTAAACTGTGCTTTATACGCTCTGTCTGAGGCCAGAACTCTCCATTCACCTGACGAAGGGGCCAACCCGAAAGCTTGTGAGTATATTATCAAATAAATAGGTTGGACTAAAACCTGGTGTTGTCAGACTTTTTACTGTGTGAACCCCTTTAATACAGGAGCCAGACTCTGGGTTTATCTGTGTGAACCACTTTAATACAGGAGCCAGACTCTGGGTTTATCTGTCTGAACCCCTTTAATACAGGAGCCAGACTCTGGGTTTATCTGTGTGAACTCCTTTAATATAGGAGCCGGACTCTGGGTTTATCTGTCTGAACCCCTTTAATACAGGAGCCGGACTCTGGGTTTATCTGTCTGAACCCCTTTAATACAGGAGCCAGACTCTGGGTTTATCTGTGTGAACCCCTTTAATACAGGAGCCAGACCCTGGGTTTATCTGATGGTTTATTTGAAGCCATGTGGTGCTGTCAATCTTGAGCCAGTATTAGGGGGTCTGATTGATTCCGGATTAGAGAACCAAACTGTGAATATTAATTTTCAAGCTGCCACTGAAGGGTTGATGATGAAACTAGTTTCCTGACCGAATCCTCCCAGTAAACTTGATAATGTGGGTGCTGCTGATGGAGTTCATTCATTCAAACTGCAGGAAGCTGCAGAATGGGGCTGAGGGCAGAGCCTGGACTCTCCCATTCACAGTGGGGGGAGTGAGGATTAATGTCCCAGCCTCTGTCAGGAAAAACCAGGTTAAAAGCTGCTTTTCCCCTGAAGGGATTGGAGTGAAACAACAATCCGAGTGTCGGCTCCCGGGAAACTGTTCAGCCCACACCCGGGGAGAGGGAGGAGAGAACGGGGATGGTCAGCACCCCCCCTCTCTGTGTGAATGAACCCAGGTTTCCCCGCCCCCCCGCTGAAGTTTGAAATTGTTCTCTAACGGGTAAACGTGCCTCTTTTCCTCCTCAGTGGAGAATCTGATGTTTTCTGACCCTCCTGTTGTCAGTGTGGAGTCTCCGAGCTGATCCCTGTGTGGGGAATGGATGGAAAGGAGCTGCAGGTACTGTCAGTGTCTCAGAGCCGGGGGGGAAAGGGGGGGATCTGGGGGAAACTTTCCTCCATCCTCACCCCCATTCAGCTCCTTATCCGGAGGAATGGATGGAAAGGAGCTGCAGGGACTGTCAGTAAAAACAGGAGCGGGGGGGGGGGGGGCTGAGGGGAGAAATGGAGGGAGAGGGGAGAGTTGATGGGGAGAGAGGGGAAGGGGTGGCGGCAGTGAAGAGGCAGCTGGAGCGGCTCCTGATGATTTAGAGCCATTGAAAAATAAATGAAGAAAATTGCAGTGCCTTTGATTGATAAGAAGATGTAGAATCTGATTGACTCGCCCTCTGACTCTTTATCCAGTAGGAAAGTTGTGTAAATTCCCGGCTCAGAATTAAAATTTAAAATTCAATGTCATAGGGATCATAGAATCCCTACAGTGCAGAAAGAGGCCATTTGGCCCATCGAGTCTGCACCGACCACAATCCCACCCAGGCTCTACCCCCATATCCCTGTACATTTAACCCGCCAATGCCTCTAATCTACACATCCCTGGACACTAAGGGGCAATTTAGCATGGCCAATCAACCTAACCCGCACATCTTTGGAGTGTGGAAACAGGAGTACCCAGAGGAAACCCACGCAGACACGGGGAAAATGTGCAGACTCCATACAGACAGTGGCCCAAGCTGGGAATCGAACCCAGGTCCCTGGAGCTGTGAAGCAGCAGTGCTAATCACTGTGCTACCGTGCCACCCATTTCTCTTTTTAGCTCCAATTTAGAGCAACTGAAATATGTTCCGTTTTAACCTAAAAACTACAGACACTGATAATGTAGTTATATCTTTCTCTTCTGTTCCCACTGCCACATTCTTCAATAAAACCTCCCAAAGCCACAACCTCCAGCCTCCTCTAGAAGGACAAGGGCAGCAGGAACATGGGGAACACCATCACCTCCAAGTTCCCCTCCCAGTCCCCACTTGGAGATATATCGGCCGCTCCTTCGCAGCCACTGGGTTAAAATCCTGGAGCTCCCTCCCTAACGGCACCGTGGGAGCACCTTCACCACACGGGACTGAAACTGTTCAAGAAGAAGCCCCATCCCCACCTTGGACACTGAAACAAGACCAACAGCAACTAAATGGAATGATCAATGTATCCTGGGCACTGACATCAACTCAATCACAACAACGAGGAATGTCCGTTTTTTTTTCTGAAGTGTGGATGTTATTAAACATTGTGAGTGTTGAGACACATGGACAGTAAAACATGTTCCAAATCACAGCAACACGAGGAGAGACCCCCGCAGCCAACAGTTCAATGTGTCTCAAAGGTAAGTTTCCGTTTTGTTTCCCTCATTTGAACGTTGTTCTAATATTAAAGAATGATCTGAGTTTTATAGTGGTTGATTTAACAATTATCACCTGTTTGAGGTGGAGATTGGTGGATAAATACTGCAAATAAACTCGTAACAACTCAGCGATTCTATTTCCAATAGTGGGTGTAGGATCCCTGAGAGATTCCTCAGTTTAATGTCTTTGAAATACAGACCCTCAGCACTGCAGTGGGATTGTTAGCATTTACTCTGAACTCCACTCAGAGGAGTGGGGTTCGAACCCACAAACTGCTGATTCTGGGGTGAGAATGTTAGCCATTGAGTCACGTCTGACATGTGGATTCCTGCAGCCTCTGCTACCTTGCATAAATACCCATTCTTCATGTGAGTGACAATGATGGTTTAATTTTACATGGTTGGATCCTTATTCAGGGTAAGTGAGGGTTGGAATATTTGACCTGCTGTCTTTGAGCTGTTTCTGTGACTACATTCGCCTTGTAGGATGTATTCACACTGGGGGGGGGGCTGCCATGCCCTGGGAGGGTGGGCCCTGAGGGGGTTGCCGTGCCGTGGGAGGGTGGGCCCTGGGGGGGAGGTGGTGCTGCCGTGCTATTCTAGCCTGACATTTCTGATAAACAGTTGAGTCTGTTTCTGACTTTCTCCTTTGTGAGAGTTTGCTGTGATTACATTATTGCATTATTTTCTACCTTGCAGCTGTGACTAGACTTCCAAAGATGTATTTTATTGACCTTAAATCGCTCATGGTGGAAACCATAGAGTCCCTACAGTTCAATAGGAGCCATTTGACCCATCGAGCCTGCACCGACTACAATCCCAGCCAGGCCCTACCCCCGTAACCCCCATGGTTTTACCCTGCTAATCCCCTGACACAAAGGAGTTATTTAACAGAGTAAATCAACCGAACCTGCACATGTTTGGGATGTGGAGGAAACCCACACAATGTGGGGAGAAACTGCAATCTCCACACAAGTCACCGGGTCCCTGGCGCTGTGAGGCAGCTATACTAAGCACTGTACCAGCTATGCAGGGTGCTATGAAAATCAACAGGGTGCCATTTTAAATTGAATATACCCCTGAAATACTGAGCTATTTCACCTGATGGTGCTAATAGAATCATAGCCTACAGTGTGGAAAGAGGCCAATCAGCCCATCGAGTCTGCACTGACTACGATCCCACCCAGGCTCTATCCTCATATCCTGACACATTTACCTGCTAATCCCTCTAACGTACACATGTTGAGACACAAAGAGTCAATTTTAGCATAGCCAATTAACCTAACCTGCACATCTTTGGACTGTGGGAGGAAACCCATGCAGACACGGGGAGAATGTGCAAACTCCATACAGACGTTGACCCAAGCCGGGAATCGAACCCGGGTCCCTGGAGCTGTGAAGCAGCAGTGCTAACCACTGTGCTACTGTGCTGCCTCTTGATCAGTTTGTATTCACCACGTCAGCTCGATAACATCACCATTTGCTGCCGGGACCCCTTTAATACAGGAGCCAGACTCTGGGTTTATCTGTGTGAACCCCTTTAATACAGGAGCCAGACTCTGGGTTTATCTGTGTGAACCCCTTTAATACAGGAGCCAGACTCTGGGTTTATCTGTCTGAACCCCTTTAATCCAGGAGCCAGACTCTGGGTTTATCTGTGTGAACCCCTTTAATACAGGAGCCAGACTCTGGGTTTATCTGATATTTCATTCTGTTTATTTTTAATTTATTCTATATTGTTTAATCCCTGTGGCGCTGCCAATCTGACACTGAAAACGGATTTTTTTTTAATAAACTTTATTCCAATCCAATCAAGTTAAATTAAACCCAATTCAGAGTCCCAACAAGTTGGGACATTCCCGATCGAAGCTGACAAGACAGGGCTCTCACCTCCTGTCTTGGGCTTGATCTACATGATCCAAGCTGACTGGAGTAGGTGTAGTTCCTCCTCCATGGCTTGATCTAATTTGCATCTTAGCCAAAAGGCCGAGACGCCGCTTTAAAAAATTGCTTCAAATGAAGCTGAAATGTAACCTAATGACTTCAACCAAGTGCAGCATGTCGATACTACACTTGATCTTAGCCAAAAGGCCTGACACTGAAAACGGATTACCCTGACCTTCCTTACCCCAGCTTTGTGGTTTGCAGTGATATGTGTGGGTGTTATTACCTTTACTGATCCCGTTTTGAGTAACGGGAAACTTCCCGCTGAGGAGCGAGCCTGGACTGTACCATTGTGAGACACACGGGGGGGGAGTGAGGATTAATGTCCCAACCTCTGTCAGGAAAAACCGGGTTAAAAGCTGCTTTTCCCCTGAAGGGATTGGAGTGAAACAACAATCCGAGTGTCGGCTCCCGGGAAACTGTTCAGCCCACACCCGGGGAGAGGGAGGAGAGAGCGGGGATGGTCAGCACCCCCCCCTCTGTCTGTGTGAATAAACGCAGGTTTCCCCCCCCCGCTGAAGTTTGAGATGGTCCTGCGCTGCCCTTTGCTGTTACAGATTGTGCTGTAACGGGAAAGTCCCTCTTTCCCGCTCAGTGGAGAATCTGACCCTTTCTGTCCCTCCTGTTGTCAGTGTGGAGTCTCCGAGCTGATCCCTGTGTGGGGAATGGATGGAAAGGAGCTGCAGGTACTGTCAGTGTCTCAGAGCCGGGGGGGGAAAGGGGGGGATCTGGGGGAAACTTTCCTCCATCCTCACCCCCATTCAGCTCCTTATCCGGGGGAATGGATGGAAAGGAGCTGCAGGGACTGTCAGCAGGGTCTAGAGGGACAGCAATGGGTGGGTGGAGAATGTAAGGGTGGGGGCACCGGGGGAATGGGGTGGGGGCAATGGGAAATGGATGGAAAAAGAGTGGTGATGGTTGGAGGATGAGATCAGTGTCTGTCTCTTATTCCCTGGACTGGGAGGATGATTCTATTTACATTTTACTTCAAGCAGAAACAGACCGGTTCAGCAAGCTGCCTGGTTTTTACACTGTGGACAGCAACTGCTTTTATTTGCGTTTCATAAGAACATAAGAAATAGGAGCAGGAGTCGGCCATCCAGCCCTTCGAGCCTGCCCCGCCATTCAATAAGATCGTGGCTGATCTGTCGTGGCTCAGTTCCACTTTCCCGCTTTCTCCCCATAACCCTTAATCCCCTCTCTTATCAAAAACCCATCAACCCGCTTCTTAAAAATATTTAGCGAGGCAGCTAACCAGGGCAATAGGTTGCGATTGATTCAGTTCAGTTCCTTTCAATGGTCATGCTTTGTAAATAGTGAATAAGACTCTGCCTCATACTTCTCGATAACAGATTGCGATTATCAGCCATTTATTGTTAAGAATCCCTAGCCTTAAAAATCTCTCTTTTTAAAAATTCCCCATGTTGCCAAGTACCTCATGATTTCCAATTTTCCTCACAGCATGGTGGGTGTACCTACACCTCAGGGACTGCAGCAGGTTCAAGAACATAAGAACATAAGAAATAGGAGCAGGAGTAGGCCATCTAGCCCTTCGAGCCTGCCCCGCCATTCAATAAGATCATGGCTGATCTGTCGTGGCTCAGTTCCATTTTCCCGCCCTCTCCCCATAACCCTTAATCCCCTCTCTTATCAAAAACCCATCAACCCGCTTCTTAATGTCCTTTAGAGGATGAGAAAGGGGACCTAGTGGTAGGGGATGGGGATATGGCTAAGGTCTTGAATAACTTTTTTGTTTCTGTCTTCACGGAGGAGGACGTGAATAATTTGCCGGGTGTTAGCGATGGAAAGGTGGTAGGACTGGAGGGTCTTAATGACATTACTGTTACTAGAGAGGTGGTGCTTGACAGACTGGAGGGGCTGATTGTGGACAAGTCCCCAGGACCGGATGGAATGCATCCGAGGGTTCTGAAAGAAATGGCGGAGGTTATAGTGGATGCCTTGGTGGTTATTTTCCAGACATCGCTGGATTCCGGGGAAGTGCCGGAAGATTGGAAAAAGGCTAATGTTACACCGTTGTTTAAGAAGGGTGCCAGGCAAAAGGCGGGGAATTATAGGCCGGTTAGTTTAATGTCTGTGGTAGGTAAAATGTTAGAATCCGTCATTAAGGAGGAAATTGCGAGGCATCTTGAAGGGAATTGCTTGATAGAGCAGACGCAACACGGTTTCATTAAAGGGAAGTCGTGTCTGACAAATTTACTGGAGTTCTATGAGGTTGTGTCTAGGGCAGTGGATAGAGGAGAGCCGGTGGATGTGGTCTTTCTGGATTTTCAGAAGGCGTTTGACAAGGTACCTCACAAGAGGTTATTGCAGAAGGTCAGGGGACATGGAGTTGGGGGTAGGGTGTTAGCGTAGATAGAGGATCGGTTGTCAAATAGGAGGCAGAGAGTGGGGGTCAATGGGTGCTATTTGGATTGGCGGTTGGTGACTAGTGGAGTGCCCCAGGGGTCGGTGCTGGGGCCTCAGCTATTTGCCATTTACATAGATGATCTGGAGGAGGGAACCAGGTGTATGGTGTCGAAATTTGCTGATGACACCAAGATTGGTGGAACGGCAAATTGCGCGGAGGGTGTGGAGAGTCTGCAGAAGGATCTAGATAGGCTGGGTGAATGGGCCAGGAACTGGCAAATGGAATTTAATGTTGGCAAGTGCGAGGTGGTCCACTTTGGTAGGAATAATGGTAGGAAGGATTATTACTTACGTGGCGAAAAACTGCAGCAGGTGACGGTGCAGAGGGACCTCGGGGTCCTTGTGCATGAGTCGCAAAAACCCAGCTTGCAGGTGCAGCAGGTGGTCAGGAAGGTGAATGGGATGCTGGCCTTCATAGCGAGGGGGATTGAATATAAAAGTAGGGAGGTCTTGCTGCGGCTATATAGGGCATTGGTGAGGCCGCAGCTGGAGTACTGTGTGCAGTTTTGGGCGCCGTACTTACGCAAGGATATTTTGGCCTTGGAGGGAGTGCAGAGGAGGTTTACGAGGCTGATGCCGGAGTTGAGGGGGTTGAGCTATGAGGAGAGGCTGAATAAACTAGGCTTGTACTCGTTAGAGTTTAGAAAAATGAGGGGAGATCTCATTGAGACGTATAAGATGATGAATGGGATGGATAGGATAGAGGTGGAGAGACTCTTCCCGCTCAGAAAGGACAGTAGGACTAGGGGGCACAGCCTCAAGATAAAGGGGGGGCGGTTTAGAACGGAGTTGAGGAAGAATTTCTTCACTCAAAGGGTGGTGAATCTCTTTGAATTCTCTGCCCGTTGAAGTGGTGGAGGCTGCCTCGCTAAATATTTTTAAGAAGCGGGTTGATGGGTTTTTGATAAGAGAGGGGATTAAGGGCTATGGGGAGAGGGCGGGAGTGTGGAACTGAGCCACGACAGATCAGCCATGATCTTATTGAATGGCGGGGCAGGCTGGAAGGGCTAGATGACCTACTCCTGCTCCTATTTCTTATGTTCTTATGTACTACCTGCTGACTGGGCGAATGGGCCAGGAAATGGCAAATGGAATTTAATGTTGGCAAGTGTGAGGTGGTCCACTTTGGTCGGAAGAATGGTAGGAAGGACTATTACTTACGTGGCGAAAAACTGCAGCAGGCGACGGTGCAGAGGGACCTCGGGGTCCTTGTGCATGAGTCGCAAAAACCCAGCCTGCAGGTGCAGCAGGTGGTCAGGAAGGCGAATGGGATGCTGGCCTTCATAGCGAAGGGGATTGAATATAAAAGTAGAGAGGTCTTGCTGCAGCTGTATAGGGCATTGGTGAGGCCGCAGCTGGAGTACTGTGTGCAGTTTTGGGCGCCGCACCTGCGCAAGGATATTTTGGCCTTGGAGGGAGTGCAGAGGAGGTTTACTAGGCTGATACCGGAGTTGAGGGGGTTGAGCTATGAGGAGAGGCTGAATAAACTAGGCTTGTACTCGTTAGAGTTTAGAAGAATGAGGGGAGATCTCATTGAGACGTATAAGATGATGAATGGGATGGATAGGATAGAGGTGGAGAGACTCTTCCCGCTCAAAAAAGACAGTAGGACTAGGGGGCACAGCCTCAAGATAAAGGGGGGGCGGTTTAGAACGGAGTTGAGGAGGAACTTCTTCACTCAAAGGGTGGTGAATATCTGGAATTCTCTGCCCGTTGAAGTGGTGGAGGCTGCCTCGCTAAATATTTTTAAGAAGCGGGTTGATGGGTTTTTGATAAGAGAGGGGATTAAGGGTTATGGGGAGAGGGCGGGAAAGTGGAACTGAGCCACGACAGATCAGCCATGATCTTATTGAATGGCGGGGCAGGCTCGAAGGGCCAGATGGCTACTCCTGCTCCTATTTCTTATGTTCTTATGTTCTTATGACTCACTGCGGTAATCAGTTACATTCCCAACCCTCACTGCAAAAAAATAGCCAGTGACAGTTTCTGTGATTCAGAGCATCCATCTCAATTTTACAGCAGTAGACAGGGTGAAGAAACCATGGTCAACATATCCAGAAACCTCACCAACTACAACCTTGGCATCAGATCTCAATTCCCTCAGCCCATTGAATTCATTTCAGAGTTAACATAAAGTCTCATCATAGAGATATTGAGCAGAATTTTACATGAATGATTCTAAGTGCCCAGCGAGTGTGAAAATGAGAGAGTTCCTGATCTGTTTCTTGGGTGAGTTTTCACGCCCAATCTTCGAGGAAAGAAAATGGTTTGTTACTTGCTGCTGCTGCAGGCACTGGGTTGGGCTTAATTCGGCAGCTGGCCTGCAGAGGGAGCTACTG
The DNA here is from genome assembly GCF_965287045.1 of Carcharhinus amblyrhynchos. Lineage (NCBI taxonomy): Eukaryota > Metazoa > Chordata > Chondrichthyes > Carcharhiniformes > Carcharhinidae > Carcharhinus > Carcharhinus amblyrhynchos. The sequence continues at coordinate 403,466 of NW_027649829.1, read as the reverse complement.
CGCATGTGCAGACCTCTGATTCTGCACATGCACAAGTTGAACAGCAGGGGTCTGACAGACAGAGGGCTGTCAGGCTGCTGCTGCTGCAGGCAACTGAAACAAACCCCACCCCCTAATTCGCAATCATGGGGACCCGCGGCTGATCATAAGCCCCACAACACTCAAATGCAGACCTCGCTGCCCAGACTGATCATGTCCTCTTCTCCTGACCCAATAGCAATGCACAGTGCGCAACAGCCCCCTCCCTCCCTGATCAGGCCCTGCCCCTGGCTATGCACCCATTGGCTCCACCTCTGCACCATAGGCCCTGCACCTGATCCCATCTCCATAGTCTCCGCTCCTTAGCACTGGCTGGGGGACAGTAGCTGGTGAGCATTGCCATGTTGGCGGTGCCAATGTGCCAGGGTGGCACTACCAGGCTGCCACTGCCCAAGGAGAGAACCTTGCCCAGCAAGGCCACAAAGGCAAGTACATGCAAATAAATATTACCATAATTTATCCAACCCACGCCCATTTCCGGTGAGAGGCTGACCCCGCCAGAAATCCACATCTCATAAACTCGTGAGAGCTGAGAAATTGGGTGTGATCCTGATTTTTCAGCTCCTGTGCGATTTTACCGGCTCGTTCTGCCTATCGATGGGCAGGGCGTGCTGGTAAAATCCCAGCTACTGTCTCAAAACACATAACAGAGCAATAATTTCTATTTAATACTGTAATTACATTTCAATTACAAAAAAGTCCAGTGGGATATTCTGGAACGAAGTCAGACAAACGCCCAGCGCGGCGCTCCCTCAGCGCTGACCCTCTGACGGCGCGGTGCGGCGCCCCCTCGGTGCTGACCCTCTGACGGTGCGGCTCTCCCTCAGCGCTGACCCTCTGACGGTGCGGCTCTCCCTCAGCGCTGACCCTCTGACGGTGCAGCGCAGCGCTCCCTCGGCGCTGACCCTCTGACGGTGCGGCGCTCCCTCGGCGCTGACCCTCTGACGGTGCGGTGCGGCGCTCCCTCAGTGCTGACCCTCTGACGGTGCGGCTCTCCCTCAGCGCTGACCCTCTGACGGTGCAGCGCAGCGCTCCCTCGGCGCTGACCCTCTGACGGTGCGGCGCTCCCTCGGCGCTGACCCTCTGACGGTGCGGTGCTGACCCTCTGATGGTGTGGTGCGGCGCCCCCTCGGCGCTGACCCTCTGACGGTGCGGCTCTCCCTCGGCGCTGACCCTCTGACGGTGCGGCGCTCCCTCGGCGCTGACCCTCTGACGGTGCGGCACTCCTTCAGTACTGACCCTCTGACGGCGCGGCGCTCCCTCGGCGCTGACCCTCTGACGGTGCTCCCTCGGCGCTCCCTGTAACGAGGATCCAGCCTTTGCCGCAAGAGCCATTGACACCACCTCGCAACACGTTACCCACCATCATCTCAGTGCTACCGCAGCTCAACGTGAGGGCAAAACAGCCGTCCAACAAGGCCTCTGGCGCAGGTGGAATCCTCACTGAGATATTAAATCCGGCAGAGAGATACTCTTCACAAGAATCCCCAATTTCATCCCACGTGCCAGGTTAAAATCCAACAGATTTATTTGTAGCAAATGCCACTGGCTTTTGGAACTGGCTGTTCCTTCTCGGGCAGCATGTCAGCAGATTTCAGAGATGCCTTAATTGTGGCCGTCTTCAGGAAAGGAGACGGGTCCGACTGTGGAAATTACAGAGGGATTTTCCTACTCTCCAGCATGGGAAAGGTCATTGCAACAATCCTCCTCAACGATTCCTCCCAGTGTCTGTACAGCTGCTCCCTGACCCTCAGTGTGGCTTCGCCTGTTAAGAGACACAATGGACATGATCTTCAGCACACGGCAAATCCAGGTAAAGTGCAGGGAGCAGCATCAATCTCCGTACATGGCCTTCTTCCATCTCACAAAGGCTTCCGATTCTGTCAACCGTGAGGGATTGTGGAACATCCTCCTCAAATCCGGCTTCCCACGGAAATACATCACCATTCTCCACCTGTTCCACAATGACATACACACAGTGATCCTCAGCAGTACTGACCCTCTGATAGAGTTAATGTTTCACATCAATCACCCTTCATTAAAACCAGAAAGAGGGAGAAACAAAGTTGTTTTTATTTGTAATAATATAATTTCATCTAAAATCTTGAAGACACATTACAAAACATGTCAGACTGTAAATCGCAGTGATATTCACATTCTCTCCAGAGATCTGACGATATCAGAAACATTTCTATATTTTTGTTACAGAGAGTACAATTCTTTTCAAACGATCGGTCATGTTGCACTTTGGGGCACTTCAATACTCACTAATAATGCAGCGCAGAGAGGCAGTTAACACCCACTGGGGAGAGCACTTTAGGATCTCTGTAACCAGGATCCAGTCTTTGACACAATGCCATTGACACCATCTTGGAACACACTACCCACCACCATCTCAGCACAACCCCAGCTCAACGTGAGGGCAAAAAAACCATCCGAAAGCTGAAAAACAGCAAGGCCTCTGGCGCAGGTGAAATCCTCACGGAAATATTAAATCCAGGCAGAGATACTCTTCACAAGAATCCACAATCTCATCCCACGTGCCATCCGACACGAGACTGGGATTAAACTCACAGTCTCGGGGTTTATAGATCTTTAACAGCGCTTCAGTGACTTGGCTGAAAGGCTTTACAAAGTGACCTTTCCCCATCGTGCCCTGGCAGCAGCTGTTCCAAGCTTGAATGTGTCTCTCAGCATGTAATCCTGGGCAAGGGGACAATTCTTTGCACTGGAAGTTTGAGGCAGTCCAATCATCAGTCTGAACAGTGGGTGAACCTGTTGTAAAGGGGGTCACTGTGTTTTCTTGTTGCAGGGACACAACTTCCACAGACTCCTGCTGCTGCTGCTGAGTGTTGTTGCTGCTGTTTCAGGTAAGAGCTGTGACTGCTGGAACATTTCAGCACTGATCACAGGGTGGGGGGATCAGGAATACATCTAGCTTTAAGGTGCTGTGTGTCCTGCCAGTGGAGCCATTGAGGGAGTGGACACGGTAGTTTCACATCACACACAATGATCATCAGAACTGAAAGGAAGGAAGTTAATGTTTTCACATTAACCCCTGTGATGTGAACAGTGGGATCTGGACACTGAGCAACACTCAGTGACACTGGGATGGGTGACTGGATAACACTGGGATGGGTGCCTGAGAGCCAGTGGGTCTCAGATGGGAATCGAAAGGGACTGGGATGAGATCCTGAGCTCTGGAATCAGGAGTCTGGGACTGTCCTGAGATCAGATCGACGTTAGTAAATCCGACCTTTACATTTCAGGGTCAGTTTTCAGCTCCTGAGTTCCACCTCACATTGTCCACCCCCCGACAGTCTGTGATTTTTCTCCCAAGGGGAGGTGACCAATATCCTGATGTGTTCTCCCAGCACGTGTACAAATGGAAAACATGTGATTCAAAGTGTTGTCCAGCTGCTCTGTGCTTACAAATATCCAGCACAAGCTGGTTTTAGTTAAAGGCTCTCAATGTCTGAGCTTTAACCTTCCCACACAAATGAAAGCAGTGAGGTACTGATCAGTGCTTCTTGTAAATCGAGCATCGCAGTGTAACCATGTGAAGCTTGGGATGTGATGTACCAGCAGGGAGGTTATATCTGTGGATAAATACTTCCAATCTTTTCCAGGTTTTTCACATTTCCCAGTTTCTGGGTTCCTTGGGAAGCAGGTTGTGCTGCCCTGTACCTACAAAGGGAATGTCCCAGTCTCAGATTTACTGGTAATCTGGGGAACTACCAAGGGTGATATCTTACACAGAGTGGTCAGTGGAAACGATGCTTTGACAGAACAAGATGCACAGTTCAGAAACAGAACAAAGCTGTTCAAAGATCAACTGGAACAAGGAAACTGGTCAGTTCTGCTCTCTGACCTCAGGGAATCAGACCGGAGCCAGTACGAGTGTTGGATCTCCAAGATTGATAAACAAATTCATTTGGAGAAAATTGATTCAGTCAATCTCTTTGTAACAGGTGAGAGGTTTCTATTTCAGATATTCCACATTTATGATACAGTGATGATATTAAAATGATTTAGAGTCTTTTGAACATTTCTGCAGTTGTTTCACTGGATAGACAGTGAGTAACATTGGAAGGTTTGAAATATTGTGTGATATTTTAACAAAGAATGATTGTGTGAGAGTGACTGGTGTGAGTCACTGTTACCTGTAATTGGTCCTTAAATTACCTGGAATTGTTATTTCTGTTCCTGAGTCTCACCTTCCTGTCCCTCAGATATGGAGTTCAACAAGGAGATTCTATCCATTTATAAATACTTCCAATCTTTTCCAGGTGACTCGCCTGTCCCAGTTTCTGGGTTCCTTGGGGAGCAGGTTGTGCTGCCCTGTACCTACAAGGGGAATGTTACCATCTCAGATTTACTGGGAATCTGGGGAACTACCAAGGGTGATATCTTACACAGAGTGGTCAATGGAAACGATGATTTGACGCAACAAGATCCACGGTTCAGAAACCGAACAAAGTTATTCAAAGATCAACTGGAACAAGGAAACTGGTCAGTCCTGCTCTCTGACCTCAGGGACTCAGACCAGAATGATTATCAGTGTCAGATTTACAAGAGGCTGGAGACAGGCTATTATTGGGAGCAATTTCATCTCGTCCATCTCTCTGTAACAGGTGAGAGATTTCTGTTTCAGGTTTTGTGTATTTAATCTCTAATTTTTATGGGTTCAGTCGTGCCGTGGTTATGTTACTAGATTAATAATCCCGAGACCTGGACTAATAATCCAGAGAATGTGAGTTCAAATCCCACTGTCTCAGTTTCAGAATTTAAATTCAGTTTATTTAATAAAAATCTGGAAATATAAAATTGGTCCCACTAAAAGTGCCCATGAAGCTATTGCATTATTATAAAACCCCACCTGGTTCACTAATCTTCTCCTTCTATGACAGTCCCTCAGGGTTGAGAATGACTTGCTTCTCCTGCAGAGAGGTGGGTTCTGCAGCTGGCTGAATAGCCCAATCCTGGAGCCGCAGATTCTGCCCCGGGTTTGGTAGCTGGTGGTTGATGAGATGGGTGGGTGGGTGGCTCGCTCTGGGTTCTGTGCTCTATTCCCAATGTTTACACTTGTCCTCTGCGTGCTCTACTCACTGACACTCGAGGTGATTGGTGCCTTCACAGATGTGTTGTCTCCAGTTAAGATCAGTGATTTGCACGTGTCAATGGGGATGTTACATTTATTTAGGGAGGTTTTCAGAGTGTCCTTGTAGCTTTTTCTCTGTGTGCCCTATTGCTTACCATTGCAGAGCTCAGAGCACTCGTTTCAGCAGGTCTTGTGTCGGGCGTGCGGACAATGTGGCCTGTCCATCGCAGCAGTGTGACCAATGCCTGAATACTGGGGATATCAGCCTGGGAGGCGATTTTCACATTGATTCGCCTATCCTGCCAGTGGATTTGCAGGGTTTTGCAGAGGCAGTGTTGGTGATATCTCTCCAGGGATTTGAGGTGTCTGCTGTGCATTGTCCATGTTTCTGATGCATACAGGAGGGTGCACTGTAACCATGAGCTGGATTGGAGGTCTCAGGCTTCGAACACTCTGTTGCTCGGATGTCTGAAGGCTGCACTGGCACATTGGAGTTGATGCTGGATTTCATTGTCGATATCTGCTCGTGCCGGAGGAGATGTGGGAAATGATCCACATTGTCCAGGGGCTCACTGTGGATCCTGATGGTTGGGGGGTGGGGGCAGTTTAATACAGGAAGAGCGGGTTGGTAGAGAACCTGTGTTTTCCAGATGTTTAGTCTGAGGTCCGTTCTCTTATATGCCTCAGTGAATGTGTTGACGGTGGTTTGTAGCTCGGCCTCTTGGTTGTGGCTCTGCAGACACTAGAGGTGTCGGAGTTTGAACAGTTTCCTGCTTCGTTCCACTCCAGCGGGAAGCTTCAAGGTGATGGGATGGAGTGTTGCTGTGAGGAATATGTTGGTGCAGTGATGCAGTCCTGTTTGATCCCAGTTTGTGGACGTATTGGGTGTGTGGTGGCTCCACTGGTGAGGATCACAGTTTGCATTATCATTGTGGAACAGGTGGAGAATGGTGACGAATTTCCGTGCGAAGCCGGATTTGAGGAGGATGTTCCACAATCCCTCACAGTTGACAGAATCGGAAGCCTTTGTGAGATGGAAGAAGGCCATGTACGGCGATTGATGCTGCTCCCTGCACTTTACCTGGATTTGCCGCGTGCTGAAGATCATGTTCATTGTGTCTCTTAACAGGCGAAGCCACACTGAGGGTCAGGGAGCAGCTGTACAGACACTGGGAGGAATCGTTGAGGAGGATTGTTGCAATGACCTTTCCCACGGTGGAGAGTAGGAAAATCCCTCTGTAATTTCCACAGTCGGACCCGTCTGCTTTCCTGAAGATGGTGTTTGTCTTCGGAGCGCCTTCCCCACCCAGCGCGCATTTCTAAATGTTTGTTCCCCTCCCGACTCGAACACTGACATCACTGAAGAGAATCAGCTTGTCTCCTTTTGGGATGTGGGACAGCGATTGGTCAAGGCTGGAGTGGACTCTTTCCTTTGTCTTGTCCCTTAAGTCTAGGGTTGGGGTGGAGGCACAGACGGCTGTGATGAGCTGTTTCTGGGGCAGAGTGAGCCATAAAGTCATGAGGTGTTTCCTCCCCCGGTGGGTCTATTGAGACGTCTGACCCATCTGTTTTTATGGCAAAGCCAACGCCGTAGAGACAACATTCTTCTTTCGGAAGAAGGTATATCCACCACCTTGGTCTTTTAGCTGGCCTTCCCCTGCCCGTCGTGTCTCGCTCAGGGCAGACATGTCAATGTTACGGTGCCGGATGTTCCATCTCATCCTGAGATTTTCCACCGGATTTTAGTTTGAGGTTCTTGTTCTATTTTAGTGGAGTGTTGGGGTTTAAGGGGGAGTGAAGAGGTTGGGGGGGTGGTGCTGGGGGGGGGGAGCGCGGTGGTGAGGGGCGTGGTGGTGGTGGGGGTTGCAGGGGGGTGGTGCAGTGGGGGGGCTATTGCTGCTCAATGACCAGTTATCTCTATTGGAAAGCATGTATCGATCACATTATGGGGCAGTGTGTGTGTGCAAGGAGCTGTGGAGCGGCCTGGTGTGTGTGAGATTATTGGTAACTCACCTCACACATCCCTCCAGGACTAGAATTAACCAGGGATCTGTTTGTACTGGGGATGGTTCTGAAACACTCGATGCTGAAAGTCTCTGCTGTTAGTTTTGTGAGTGTGTCTCAGTCTGTTAATGGCTTCATTCTGTCTCTAGGTCCTGAACCCTCTACTAGAACAAGAGTTGGATTGGGAATCGGAATTCTTGTTGCTATTTTTGTTGTTGCTGGAATTGGAATTTATATATTCCGAAAGTGCTAACGACGGTGAGTTCCAGAATGTTCCACTGTTTCCATTGAATCCTGTTTTTGGTTTATAATGTTTGTTCAATGTTGCTGAACTCTAGAACTGTCCATTTACTGAGCTGTGAGGATGCTTCAATCCACCCTATCATTGAGCAGCGTTAACCAGTCACTTCCAGCTTGTTATCCTCTCGCCGCTGAACAGTCCCCGTGGATTGGAAAGGAGCAAATATTATCCCACTGGGAGAACCAGTGGATGAGGAATGTATCTGGAATTTCAGAAGGTATTTGATAAGGTGCCACACAACAGGTTGTTCCACAAGATACAGGCTCAGGGGACTGGGGGTAATATAGCATGGATTGAGGACTGGTTAATGGACAGAAACAGAGGAGGAACAAATGGGTGATTTTTGGTTGGTGGGATGTAACTGGTGCTGCAGGGATCAGTGCTGGAGTCTCAGATATTCACAATCCCTATCAGTGACTTTGATCAGGGGAGAGAGTGCGATATGTCCAAGTTTACTGATGATAGAAAGTGGGAGAGTAAGCTGTGAGGAGGACACTGAGGCTGCAAACAGATCTTGGCCAGTTCAGTAATTGGGAAATAATGGGTACAATAAGAAGTCACACAACAGCAGATTAAAATCCAACAGGTTTATTTGGAATCACGAGCTTTCGGAGTGCTGCTCCTTCATCAGGTGAGTGGCGATATCCACAATCTTCTTGGAGATCCTCTCCACTTTGAGCCAGCAGTTTGCAGTGTCGGTGGTAGCTGTGGAACTGGTGTGTACCACTGACACTGCACAGCACCGGCTGGAGAGAACCTCCCACACCAGTCCAACACCAGCATCCCCACATCAGGAAATAATGGTGGCAGATGGAATATAATGTGGGAAATGGTTTGGAAGAATGGAAAAGCTGAGAGGCCAGTGAATGGTATTTGGAGATTTGTATCCAAATCACCAAGTTAACACCCAGGTACTGCAAACAGTCAACAAGGTAAATGGGATGTTGGCCTTCATTGCAATTTGCTAGAAAAATAAGAGGAAAAAAGTCTTGCTGAAATGTAAGTGGAGCATGGGCCAGACCAAACATTGAGTACTGTGTACAGTTTGTTCTGCTAATGCAAGACACAGGAACGTAGAAATTAGGAACAGGAGTAGGCCATTCAGCTCCTCAACCCTGCATCACCATTTGACCGGATAATGGCCGACTTGACAGTGGCCTCAATTTTATTTTCCTGTTTTCTCACACTACTACCCGCCCTCAAAACCCTATGAGTTTCTCATCAATAAAAATCTGTTTAACTCCAAATTAAAGTATTCCATGACCCTACCTCCACTGTCCTCTATAAGACCACAGGATATAGGAGCAGAATTAGGTAATTTGGCCCATTGAGACTGCTCCAGCATGACATCATGGCTGATAAGTTTCTCAACTCCATTCTCCCGCTTTTTCCCAGTGATCCTTTTACCAATCAAGAACCTGTCTGTCTCTGTCTTAAATGCACTCAGTGACCTGGCCTCCACAGCCTTCTGTGGCAATGAATTCCATAGATTCTCAATCCTCTTGCTGAAGAAATTCCTCCTGATCTCAGTTCTAAAGGGTCGCCGCTCTACTCTGAGGCTGTGCCTTTGGATCCTCGTCTCTCCCACTAATGGAAGCATCTTTCCCCATGTCCACTCTATCCATGTCTTTCATTATTCTGTAAGTTTCAATGAGATTCCCCTCCTCAGCTTTCTAAACTCCATCGAGTACTGACCCACAGTCCTCAGACGCTCCTTGTACATTAAGCTTTTCATTCCCGGGATCATTCTTGTGAACCTCCTCTGAACCCTCTACAGCCAGCACATCTTTCCTTCGATACTGGGCCCAAAATTGCTCGTAATATTCTAAACGTGGTCAGACTAGAGCCTTATAAAGCCTGAGCAGTACATCCCTGCTTTTATATTCTCGTCCTAAGACTGAACCTGCAAATTAACCTCAAGGGAATCCTGAATTAAGACTCCCAGATCCCTTTGCACTTCCGATTTCTGAATTCTCTCTCCATTTAGAAAATAGTCTATGCCTCTATTCTTCCTACCAAAGTTCACAATCTCACACATTGTATTCTGTCTGCAACTTCTTTGCTCATTCTCCTAACCTGTCCTTCCACCTTTTCGATATTACCTGTCCCTCCACCTATCTTTGTTTCGTTTGTAATCTTAGCCACAGCGCCTTCAATTCTTTCATCTAGATCATTGATATATAAAGTAAAAAGTTGTGGACCTTGTGGAACTCCACTAGTCGCTGACTGCCATCCTGAAAAAGACCCCTTTACCCCCACTCTCTGCCTTCGCCCAGTGAACCAATCTTCTATCTATGCTGGTATCTTGCCTCCTACACCACGGGCTCTGAAGGGTAGCACAGTGGTTAGCACTGCTGCTTCACAGCTCCAGGGACCTGGGTTCGATTCCTGGCTCGGGTCACTGTCTGTGTCGAGTCTGCATGTTCTTCCCATGTCTGCGTGGGTTTCTTCTGGGTGCTCTGATTTTCTCCCACAGTCTGAAAGACTTGCTGGTTAAGGGCATTGACCATCTCTCAGTGTATCCAAACACGCACCAGAGTGTGGAGACTGGGAGATTTTCACAATAACTTAATTGCTGTGTTAATGTAAGCCGACTTGTGACAATAATAAATAAATAAAGAGAAATTGGTTTCCTATCGAGTATAAGCTGACTGGTGGAAGCATGTAAATTTGGTTTAATGAGATGCTTAGAGACCTCCTGGTTTGCGGGATTAAAAATGGAACGATTCAAAAATATCTATTAACTGAAGCTTAACTTGACTTCACACAGGTGCTATAGCCTTACATTGGCCTCACCATTGGAAAATGCTGCTAGCGGAACGTATGAGTTGCAAGATATCCCGATGGAAGTGGACACCCCACGCCGGTTTGACTGAGTTCGGGGACCACAATTTGAACACAGGCGATTACATAGCCTCACTCAGGAAGCATCCAGATACACAAACCTTCAGGTCTGTCCACAGCACATCCCCAAAACAAAGCCAAACTGCAATCAATCAGTCTCATGTCCCTTCAGAATCCCGCCTGGTGGTGCATTGTAATTGTTTCTGGTATGTGGAGCCAAAACAGCAAAGGAGCCCTACAAGACATAGATTTAGAAAAACACAGCCCCATAACATTTAAAAAAATGGCCATCTTCGTGAAGTCCTGCTTAAATACCCTGAAGTTTTCCAGGAGGGCCTAGGGACTATCAAAGGAGCCAAGGCAACCTTACAAATTGATCAGGAAGCAATTCTGCAATTTTGCAAGGCGCACCCAGTACCATTTACCTTCCGAGAAAACATTGAAACTTAAATCTGGAGACTGGAGCGTGAAGGGATCATCAAACCAGCACAGCACCATATGGACCAGTTCTGAATCTAGATGGATCAGTCCTCCTTTACAGGGATTTTAAACAAATGGTAAACCATTTCTCGCAGCTGGATAAATACCCGATCCCTCAGATCAAGGACTTGTATGTGAAGTTGACAGGAGGACTCTTCGAAACTTGATGAGTGACGCTTACTTACAAATACAACTGGACGAGAATTCCCACCAATATTCAACAATTCATACCCATAAAGGCCTTTACCAGTACACTAGATTATTATTTGGGGTATCGTTAGCCTGCACGATTTTCCAGCAGACGATGGAAAACATCTTATATCGTCTGCCTCAGGTAGCTGTTTATCTGGATGATGTCCTCATAACAGGGAAAAACGAATAAGGAGTTTCCTCCGGGTGTTCCGGTTTCCTCCCGCAGTCCGAAAGACGCGCTGGTTAGGTACATTGGCCGTGCTACATTCTCCCTCAGTGTACCTGAACTGGTGCCAGAGTGTGGCGACTGGGGGATTTTCACAGTAACTTCATTGCAGTGTTAATGTAAGTCGACTTGTGACACTAATGAATAAACTTTAACTTTAAAAAAGGTTTAGAGAACCTTGAGGAATTTCAAAGTCAATTTTCCACAATAGGTGTACACCTAAGAAAGGAGAATTGTGTACCTCAAGTCCCCCAAGTGACCCAACTGGGCAACAGATTGGACAAGTCTGATGTACACCCCTTGGAAGACAAGATACGGGCAATCAAAGGCGCCCCATGTCCATTCAAGAGCTAAGATCATTTTTGGAGTTGGTAACCCAATTTGGGAAATTTATACCCAATTTGCCTCCTTCCTGGCCCCGTTACACCAACTACTAAAAAAAGATCAGCCTTAGGAGTGGGCTTCCACTCAATCCTTGGCTTTCCATAAAGTGGAACAACAGCTTTCCTTGTTGAATGTTCTTGCATATTACGATCCAAGGAAAGAACTATTACTGACCTGCAATGCAACCCCATACACAATCGGGGTGGTATTAGTACATGGGTGGCCAATTGAAGATGTACACCCAATCGTGTATACTTCCATGACCTTGACGATCTCAGAACACAAATACTCCACATTGAAAAAGAAGGGTTTGTGGGAATATTCGGGGTTGAGATATTCCACCAGGAGCTGTAAGGGTGAAAGTTAATCATTGTCACAGACCACAAACCACTACTAGGATTGCTAAAGGATGACAAGGTGGTGTCACCCATGGTAACAGCCTGAATCCAATGATGAACTTCATTCTTGGCTGCCTCTAATTATCAACTGGACCACCGTCCAGGAGGCTGAATCACTAACACAGATGTCTTGAGTTACTACAGATCGACACTCCACTTGTACCCCCAATGGAAGAGATGGTGATGACAATTAACTTTTTGGAAACTCTCCCAGTGGCAGCAAATACAATTTGGCTGTGGACTCAAAAAGATCCGGCTCTGGCAAAATTGAAACAGTTCGTATGACGGGGAAACTGAAAAAGCCATTCCAGCTGACATTCCACACATACTGGAGCTGGAGCCAGCAGCTGGCCATGGAAGATAGCAGGCATAATCTGATTATTGTCTTTTGTTTCTTAGTGCTGCAGACATTGGAAAACTTTCTGAAGGAAACACAATAAAGCTTTTGAATCAAGTCTTGAAAGGTGCAGCTCTGAGTCTGTCTATGTCTGTACTCACAGATGTGCAGACACAGCTGTGTGTGTGTGTGTGCGCATGTCCACATGCATACATGTTATGTATATAGCTATGTGTACTCAAGTGTGTGTGCCTGTAACAGATGTGTGCATGCATGCAGTTGGGTGAATGTATGTAGGTGTGCGTTGCACAGGTGTGCAAATGTATGCCAGTGTACATACGCTCAGGCGTGTGTTTGTATGTGTGTATGTGCCCACAAACGTGTGCCTGTGCATGCATGAACATGTGTGTGTGCATGCACCAGGTGTGTTTGCGTGTGTGTGTGCATGCACACACAGGTGTGTTGTTTGCATGTGTGTGCCTGTGTATGCTTGTGCATATATGTGTGCGTGCACTCAGGTGTGTTCCTGTGTGTTTGCGTGTAGCAGCATGCACAGCTCTTACCCAGCGCACAGAATATTTACGGCACATTTAAGATTACGAGTTGAATTCTGTTTGCCCCCAGCACTTTGAACCAATGTGATTTGCATGTCTGGATAACTCCACAGATGCTTTAGTTGGGAGATATTTGGATGTTGAAAGTAATGTTGTGGGCGGGGAAATGACAACATGCTGAAGTGCTGAGGGGTGACTTGTGATGTTGTTGCGATCTAACCAGATTCCGAGTTGCCTCTTGTTCTGGAATGATTACATTGTGTGGCTACCTCTCTCTCAATCAGCTGAAACAGGTCTTTTGTTTGCAGAACTTTCCATTATTGACACACAGTTGAAATTCCTGAAATATTGAAAGCTTCACTGCTCTCAAATCCCTATTCTTGCCTGTGTGTCGATGCAGTGGATAGTGTGCGGGAACTCATTTCTTTAATCCTGTCCCCGTGAGAGATTGAAACACTGGCACTTTCCAGCAGCATTTAGAACAAAGAGACTTGAATTTCTATCAATCCTTCCTTTCCGTTCTCATTACACTCTCAATATCTGGTACTGATACTGGGTAAATTTAGTATTGGGGCTAAATCTATTACTGGACTGACGCAGTCTGAGACTCCCCGGCGAAATTAGTTTGGGCTTTTGTGCTCAGTTTACCTCTGGGCTTCCTTGTGATTCTACCAACACTCACCGCATGGGGCAAAAATACACAGTCAGCAATGTTTTTCAAGTTCCATGTTAATCATTGCTTTTCTGTCTAATTTACCCACACGACAGTCATACAGAAAATGATGTGCTGGCTTTGGAGTCACCCATTAAACCTTGTGAATCTGCTTCAATATTCAGTGCCCCCTTGATAGATTGTCTGTCTGCCTATCTATCCAGTTACAATATCATCATAGAATCCCTACAGTGCTGAAGAGGCCATTTAGACAGAGTATCTTACTTTCCCCTACCCTGGATTGGATTGTATTTATTATGTATCTCATATGTATTAGTATACAGTGAAAAGTATTGTTTCTTGCACACTGTTTAGACAAAGCATGCCGTATGTAGAGGAGGAAATGAGTGAGTGCAGAATGTAGTGTAACAGTCACAGCTCGGGTGTAGAGAAAGATTGAGACTCCACACATGACTGATCCACCGAACCTACACATCTTTGGACACTAATGGGGTAATTTAGCATGGCCAATCCATTTAACTTACACATCCTGGGACATTAAGGGGCAATTTAGCATGGCCAATCCATTTAACTTACACATCCTGGGACATTAAGGCGCAATTTAGCATGGCCAATGAACCCATTCCAGCACATCTTTTGGACTGTGGGAGGAAACCTGGAACACCCGGAGGAAACCCACACAGACACGGGGAAGAATGTGCAGACTTTATTTAGGGGATAGGTAGAGCAGATGTGCAAGGACTATTTCTTCGGGTGGATGTAGCTGTTACTAGGGGCATAACTATAAGGTTCATAGTGGGAGATATAGGAGGGATGTACGAGGTAGATTCTTTACTCAGAGTGGTTGGGGTGTGGAATGCACTGCCTGCTGTGATAATGGAGTCGGACACTTTAGGAACTTTCCAGCGGTTATTGGATAAGCACATGGAGCGCACCAGAGTGATAGAGAGTGCGATAGTTTAATCTTGGGCTTGACATAGCTTGGCACAACATCGAGGGCCGCAGTGCCTGTATTTTGCTGTAATGTTCTATGTTCTCCTATGGGACTCCAGAGTTGTTATTCCATGCCAGGGCCACTGTCCCATCCTGGCCAAACATCACCATGGCTGCCCAGGAGTAACAAAAATTAAAATGCTCGCAAGGTGCTCTGTCTGGTGGCCAGGAATGGATACGGACATAGCCACGCTCGTGGGTCATATCTAGAGTCTCGGAAGAAACTCTGGAACCTGCCAGCTCCCATTCTCTGTCCCTAACCTTGGATTTGAGATGGATGTGCTGGACTTGGCTGCGTCAACTCGCTTGCTGCCCGATGAAGAGACTGAACCCAGGCCTCGATGCTCAAGGAGAAAGCAGCAACCTCCGGTCCGCTGCAACCCACCTACTTCTGACAGCAAGCTGGAGGAAGCAGAACTGACATTGAAATGCCGCAAGAGGTTTGCAAGGATATTTGCCTTCTTTGTGTGAGTGCCTTTCAAGGAGGCCATTGCCCAGGAGCAGAGGGCAGCCTCTGGAGCGCTGATTCCAGCCACTAGAAATGGAACATCATTGCTGCCAGGTTCATGGATGCCGGTATTGGAGGGAGACCTTGGAGCAACTTTGAAAACAGGGCTTGCATTTATGTAGCACCTTTCATGACAACGTGGCTTCCCAAAATGAACTGCTTGAAATTTAATCTTCTAAAATTAAACATTCACTGTGAAAACTGACATGTGAAGATGTCCCTTGAGAAGGTGGTGATGGGGTTTCTTCTTGACCAGTTTCAGTCCCGTGTGGTGAAGGTGCTCCCACGGTGCCGTTAGGGAGGGAGCTCCAGGATTTAGACCCAGTGACGATGAAGGAACGGCCGATATATCTCCAAGTGGGGACGGTGTGTGAGAGACTGGGAGGGGAACTTGGAGGTGATGGTGTTCCCCACGTTCCTGCTGCCCTTGTCCTTCTAGAGGAGGCTGGAGGCTGGAGGTTGTGGCTTTGGGAGGTTGTGGCTTTGGGAGGTTTTATTGAAGAATGTGGCAGTGGGAACAGAAGAGAAAGATATAACTACATCATCATTGTCTGTAGTTTTTAGGTTAAAACGGAACATATTTCAGTTGCTCTAAATTGGAGCTAAAAACAGAACAGTTCTGAAGAGAAATGGGTGGCCCGGTAGCACAGTGATTAGCACTGCTGCTTCACAGCTCCAGGGACCTGGGTTCGATTCCCAGCTTGGGTCACTGTCTGTATGGAGCCTGCACATTTTCCCCGTGTCTGTGTGGGTTTCCTCTGGGCTCTCCTCTTTCCACACTCCAAAGATGTGCGGGTTAGGTTGATTGGCCATGCTAAATTGCCCCTTAGTGTCCAGGGATGTGTAGATTAGAGGCATTGGCGGGTTAAATGTACAGGGATATGGGGATAGAGCCTGGGTGGGATTGTGGTCGGTGCAGACTCGATGGGCCAAATGGCCTCTTTCTGCACTGTAGGGATTCTATGATCCCTATGACATTGAATTTTAAATTTTAATTCTGAGCTGGGGATTTACACAACTTTCCTACCGGATGAAGAGTCAGAGGGCGAGTCAATCAGATTCTACATCTGCTTATCAATCAAAGGCACTGCAATTTTCTTCATTTATTTTTCAATGGCTCTAAATCATCAGGAGCCGCTCCAGCTGCCTCTTCACTGCCGCCACCCCTTCCCCTCTCTCCCCATCAACTCTCCCCTCTCCCTCCATTTCTCCCCTCAGCCCCCTCCCCCGCTCCTGTTTTTACTGACAGTCCCTGCAGCTCCTTTCCATCCATTCCCCCGGATAAGGAGCTGAATGGGGGTGAGGATGAAGGAAAGTTTCCCCCAGATCCCCCCCTTTCCCCCCCGGCTCTGAGACACTGACAGTACCTGCAGCTCCTTTCCATCCATTCCCCACACAGGGATCAGCTCGGAGACTCCACACTGACAACAGGAGGGACAGAAAACATCAGATTCTCCACTGAGCCGCAAAGAGGGACTTTCCCGCCGAGTGTTCTGATCATCCGGGAGGCGGGACCTGGGTTCATTCACACAGAGAGGGGGGGTGCTGACCATCCCCGCTCTCTCCTCCCTCTCCCCGGGTGTGGGCTGAACAGTTTCCCGGAAGCCGGCACTCGGATTGTTGTTTCACTCCAATCCCTTCAGGGGAAAAGCAGCTTTTAACCCGGTTTTCCCTGACAGAGGCTGGGACATTACTCCTCACTCCCCCCCTGTGTGTCTCAGAATGGCACAGTCCAGACTCCGCCCCTCAGCCCATGGTGTGACGGTGAAGACCAAATATGGACAGGGACACAGAGTGAGCGGGAACAGTTCAGGGAAACACAAGTCCTCACACACACACACACACGCACCACAGGCTGTACAAGGGAAATCACAATCGGTTTTCAATGTCAGACCTTCGGTACCAGATTGGCAGCGCCGCAGGGATTAAAAAATATAAAGTAAATTAAAAATAAACATAATAAAACATCAGATAAACCCAGAGTCTGGCTCCTGTATTAAAGGGGTTCATGATGTGGACATGCCGGCGTTGGACTGGGGTATACACAGTAAAAAGTCTGACCTGGTGTAGTCAGACGGTTTACTGTGTTTAAAGGGGTGCACACAGATAAACCCCGAGTCTGGATCCTGCATTAAAGGGGTTCAGACGGATAAACCCCGAGTCTGGCTCCTGCATTAAAGGGGTTCACACAGATAAACCCAGAGTCTGGCTCCTGCATTAAAGGGGTTCAGACAGATAAACCCAGAGTCTGGCTCCTGTATTAAAGGGGTTCACACAGATAAACCTAGAGTCTGGCTCCTGCGTTAAAGGGGTTCAGACAGATAAACCCAGAGTCTGGCTCCTGCATTAAAGGGGTTCAGACGGATAAACCCAGAGTCTGCCTCCTGCATTAAAGGGGTTCAGACAGATAAACCCAGAGTCTGGCTCCTGTATTAAAGGGGTTCACACAGATAAACCCAGAGTCTGGCTCCTGCATTAAAGGGGTTCAGACACATAAACCCAGAGTCTGCCTCTTGCATTAAAGGGGTTCACACAGATAAACCCAGAGTCTGGCTCCTTTATTAAAGGGGTTCACACAGTCAGAACTCTCACAACACCAGGTTAAAGTCCAACAGGTTTATTTGATAGTAAACGCCACAAGCTTTCGGAAATGCTGTTCCTTCGTCAGGTGAGTGGAAAGTTCTGATCAGGAACAAGGCATATAAAGGCACACACAGTTTACAGAATATGAGTCTCTACAGCTCATCTGCTATTCAAGTCTTAAAGGTGCAGGCAATGTGAGTGGAGATAGCATTAACCATAGGTTAAAGAGATGTGTATTGTCTCCAGACAGCACAGTGAGTGAGGTTTTGCAAACCCAGGCAAGTCATGGGGGTTACAGATAGTGTGACATGAACCCAAGATCCTGGTTGAGGCCATCCTCATGTGTGCGGAACTTGGCTATCAGTCTCTGCTCAGCGACTCTGTGCTGTCATGTGTCGTGACGGCCACCTTGGAGAACGCTTACCCAAAGATCGAAGACCAAATGCCTGTGAGCGCTGAACTGTTCCCCAACAGGAAGAGAACACGCCTGCCTGGTGATTGTCGAGCTGTGTTCATTCATCTGTTGTCGTAGCGTCTGCATGGTCTCCCCAATGTACCATGCCTTGGGACATCCTTTCCTGCAGCGTATCAGTTAGACAACATTGGCCGAGTTACAAGACTATGTACTGTGTACCTGGTGGATGGTGTTCTCACGTGAGGTGATGGCATCCGTGTCGATGATTTGGCATGTCTTGCAGAGGTTGCTGTGGCAGAGTTATGTGGTGTTGTGGTCTCTATTCTCCTGAAGGCTGGGTAGTTTGCTGCAGATAGTGGTCTGTTTGAGGTTGTGTGGTTGTTTGAAGGCAAGAAGTGGGGGTGTGGGGATGGCTTTGGCGAGATGTTTGTCTTCACCGATGATATGCTGAAGGCTCTGAAGAAGATGTCGTAGCTTCTCCGCTCCGGGGAAGTATTGGATGACGTGTTCCTGAGGAGGTCGGTGCGGTTTTTCGCTGAGGCGCGCCAGAACTATCGATGGATGAGTTGAGCGCCATATCCTATTCTTATGAGGGCATCTTTCAGCGTCTGGAGGTATCTGTTGCGATCCTCCTCATTTGAGCAGATCCTGTGTATACGGAGGGCTTGTCCGTAGGCGATGGCTTCTTTAACTTGTTTAGGGTGGAAGCTGGAGAAGTGGAGCATGATCAGATTATCTGTGGGCTTGCGGTACAGTGAGGTGCTGAGGTGACCGTCCTTGATGGAGATGTGTGTGTCCAAGAATGCAGCTGATTCTGAAGAGTAGTCCATGGTGAGTCTGATGGTGGGATGGAACTTGTTGATGCCATCATATAGTTGTTTCAGCGATTGTTCACCATGAGGCAAAAGGAAGAAAATGTCATCGATGTTATCCAGTGTACAGCATCGGGTGAAGATCCTGTGTGGTGAAGAAGTCTTGTTCGAACCTATGCATGAAGATGTTGGCAATATTGAGGTGCAAATTTGCTCCCCATGGCTCTTCCATGTGTCTGGATGAAAAACTGGTTGTTGAAGGTAAAGTCATTGTGATCCAGGATGAAGTGGATTAGTTATAAAATTGCATCTGGAGATTGGCAATTGTCGCTGTTGAGTACTGAGGCAGTTGCAGCAATGCTGTCTTTGTGGGAGATGTTGGTGTAGAGCGCCGAGACATCCATTGTGACGAGTAGAGCTCCTGGTTCAACTGCTCCATGTGTGCTGAGTTTCTGTAGGAAGTCTGTAGTGTTGCATCAAAAGCTGGGGTTCTTTGTACAATGGGTTTCAGGATGCCCTCGACGTTGCCGGAGAGGTTCTCACACAGAGTCCCATTGCCTGATACGATGGGACGGCCGGGTGTGTTTGCCTTGTGTATCTTTGGGAGGCAGTAGAGATCTCCAACACAGGGAGTATGTGGAATGAGAGCACAGAGGGTGCTCTGAAGGTCCGGATCAAAGGTCTTGACCAGTCTGTTGAACTAGCAGATGTGTTCTTTGGCCGGATCTGCGGATAACTGTCTGTAGTATTCCTCGTTGTTCAGTTGTCGGTACACTTCCTTGCAATAATCCGTTCTGTTCACTATGACGGTGGCCCCTCCTTTGTCTGCTGGTTTGATGACAATGTTATAGTTGGTCTTGAGAGCGTGGATGGTGTTGTCTTCTGCTTGGGTGAAGTTCGGGGCTGTCTTGTGAGTGCGGCTGATGAATCAAGTGGATTCACCAATCTGATGACCCTACTCCCCACACTCCTAGACAATTCCCAGCTCTATTCGATCCCAGTACTGTCCCAGACTCCCGATCCCAGTTCCACATGACCTCATCTCAGTCCCACCTGATCCCTGTCACCCATCCCAGTGTCACACACACATCCATCCCACTGTCACTGAGTGTTGCTCAGTGTCCAGATCCCACCATTCACATCACAGGGGTTAACTGCCTTCCTTTCAGTTCTGATGATCATTGTGTGTGATGTGAAGCGACCGTGTCCACTCCCTCAATGGCTCCACTTGCAGTACACACAGCACCTTAAAGCAAGATGTATTCCTGACCCCACCACCCTTTGATCAGATCCCCCCCCCGCTTTCCCCCCACCGGCTCTGAGACACTGACAGTACCTGCAGCTTCTTTCCATCCATTCCCCACACAGGGATGATTCCTGAATTGGGAAACATGGAGCTAGAACAGGAGATGGGAAAACGGCCGAGGGCCACAATGCTGGAGTCTAACGGAAAAGAAATGGATCTGGCTGGGTCTGAACCCGTTGGAGGGTTTATATGTCCCGTTGTTACGGAAACAAGCCATAAACAAACATTCTGGAGCTAGAGTATGGAACGTAGACATTGAAACTGGTTAAACAGTTTAAAAAGGGAATGAAATGGAAACACAGACTGCTGCACCTACTCGAAAATGTTTTGTAATAACTCAGGAAGCTGATCAGAAAGGAACAATTATTGCAGGGCCAAAGATCTGTAGATTAGTTTGATTGGCCATGTTAAATTGCCCTGTAGTGTCAGGGATTAGCAGGGTAATTACATGGGGTGACAGGGAAAGGGTCTGGGTGGGATTGTTATTGGTACAGATTTGATGGACTGAATGGTCTCCTTCTGCATTGTAGGGATTCTATGGGCGAGATGTTACAACATTGATCGTCCGGAAACTGGAAAATCCTGCCTGAAGTCAACGGACCTTTCCATGCTCTGCCCCTCACCCGCTCCGATTGCTGTGGCGAGCGAGATGGTAAAAGTCCGGTCTATGATTCTAAGAATGCAAAGTAAAACCACGACCATGGTGTACACACACGAGTCCCTGCCTGGGGCAAGTAGTTCAGCAGGCCCAGTCCTGGGTCTTGCCTTATAAAAGTCTTAGGTAATTAGCTCCAACTGGGCAAGTCATTGCCTGTTGTCAGGGGAACTCAACAAGCCCCACAGGGAGATCAATCAGGGATTCTCCCGGACCTCATTGGGGTTATCACAGCCCTCTTACCCGAGATGGTGGGGCTTTCTCTGTGTCTTCACCCTTGGCCTCATCTCCACCACTTGTAGGGTCAATCCAGGAGGCAGGCAGAAGGCGTATAACGGGTTGGTGAACAGCTATTTCATGCAGAGTGCTGAAGAACCAGTGCACAGGCTCATTCTCAGGGTGACCACTGGCTGGGTTTCCGCTGCCTCTGTCTCCATATCTGAGCCGGAATCATCAGCATCCTGGGGACTGGCTCTTAAGGTTTTAGTGGGTGGAATTCCCTGTCCATAGGCCGGTGTGAAGGATGCTGACAGTGGAATGTCCGTAGAACCCGTTCGCTGTGACGGAGGAGATTGATGTGTTTTGAAGATTTTCTCCCTGGTTTGCACCTCATATCACACCAGTCCTGTTTTTTTAAGAATAACTCCCGGAAGCCACAGACAGCCGTCGGCGAAGTTCCTCACGTGGACCGTGTCTGCCGTCTTAAAGATTCTATCCAGTCTCTGACCTCATGGCCCCTTTTCTGGGCTTCTTGTTTTAACTCAACTTTGCCAGCCAAATTTGGGAATGTTGTGCTAAGGCGAGTCTGAAGGCATCAGATCCATGAAAAGGAGTTCCTTCTCCTGTTGGAAGACTGTGGAAATTCGGCATGTCTGCTACGACTCTCACTAACTTTTACAAATGCCATAGAAAACATCCTTTCTGGCTGTATCACAGCTTGGTATGGCTCCTGCTCTGACCAAGACCACATTAATCTACAAAGAGTCACGAACAAAGCCCAATATATCTCACAAACCAGCCCCCCTTCCACTGACTGTGTCTACATTTTCCACTGCCTCAGTAAAGCAGCCAGCATAATTAAGGACCCCACACACCCTGGACATTCTCTCTTCAATCTTCTGTCAGGAAATAATACCAAAGTCTGAGGTCACGGACCAACCGACTCAAGAACAGCTTCTTCCCTGCTGCCATCAGACTTTTGAATGGAGCTACCTTGCATTGAGTTGATCTTTCTCTACACCCGAGGTATGACTGTAATACTACATTCAGCACTTCTTTCCTTCTCTATGAACGATATGCTTTGTCTGTATAGTGCAAGAAACAATACTTTTCACTGTATACTAATAATAAATGTAGTCCACAGGGATCAGTGCTGGGACCACAGGTCTTCACAATACATATTAATGATTTCAAGGAAGGAACAGAGTGTACTGAGGCCAAATTTGCAGGTGATACAAAGGGAGAGGGAAGGCAGGTGGTAAGGAGGATATAAATAGATTCCAGAGAAATAGTGACAGGTTATAGGAGTGGACTGAAAATAAGCAAATGGAATTTAATTTGGGAAAAGCTGAGATTGTTAATTTTGGAAGAATAAGATGGATTTTAAATGGAGACTGCAGAAAGCTGAAGCACAAAGAGAAATGGGGGTCCATGTTCCTGAAGCTGGCAGGTAATAGGGAAGCCAAATGTCACACTGGTTTTTATTTCAAGGGGAGTGAAGTATTAAAGAGGTGTTGCTGCAACTGCACAAGGTTCTAGTCAGGCCACATTTACTGTGGGCAGTTTTGGTCCCCTTATTTAAGAAAAGATATATTATCATTGGAGGCAGCACAAAGGATGTTTACGAGGATGATCATGGCTAAAGAGGGACTGGCATATGAGAAAAGAATAAACAGGTTGGGTCTGTACTCCATGGAGTTCAGAAGAATGAGAGGTGATATGATTGAAACATTAAGATTCTGAGGAGGTTAGACAGGGTAAATGATGGGAGGATGTTTCCACTCATGGCAGAGTGTAGGACCAGAGGGCAGAGTTGCAGAATGAGGGGCTCACTGCAGACGGATTTGAGGAATTTTTCTGTGATTTTTCACTGTTGACAGGAGAAGCCGGCACCTGATAAGGCCGAACAGCCAGCAATCATTGGCCTGATCTGGGGCAACCAACCACTGGCTTGATGAGGAGAAATTGGAGGGAAAAGGGGAGTGTGCTGAGGGGGAGGGGGCCAACTCTGGCTGACATCTGATTGGGACCTGGTGTTTGATTGGTCAGCACTTTCTGAGACCCTCCCCCCACCGCGAGCAGAAACCCAGAAGGAAAAAGTTCAAATTTGAAAAGTGGGTTGGGAGGTGGAAGGTCAAAGTCAATGGCCAACTTCCCAAAGTTGAGTTTGAGGAGGGTGAGAGGACAAGGAGGAGAACAAGTCTCCTTTCTCTTCTGTTCCCACTGCCACATTCTTCAATAAAACCTCCCAAAGCCACAACCTCCAGCCTCCTCTAGAAGGACAAGGGCAGCAGGAACATGGGGAACACCATCACCTCCAAGTTCCCCTCCCAGTCTCTCACACACCGTCCCCACTTGGAGATATATCGGCCGTTCCTTCATCGTCACTGGGTCAAAATCCTGGAGCTCCCTCCCTAACGGCACCGTGGGAGCACCTTCACCACACGGGACTGAAACTCTTCAAGAAGAAGCCCCATCACCATCTTCTCAAGGGATATCTTCACATGTCAGTTTTCACTGTGAAGGTTTATTTTGACGAGGTGAAATCTCAAGTGATACATTTTGGGAATTCCTGTCTGGAAGGCGCTAGACAAATGCAGCTCCGATTTTCAAATTTGTTCCACGGTTCCCTGCAATACCATCAGCTGGTCACCTGGTGGCGCTGTTGGTTGGACAGAGCGCCATCTGCTGCCGGGACCCCTTTAATCCAGGAGCCAGACTCTGGGTTTATCTGTGTGAACCCCTTTAATACAGGAGCCAGACTCTGGGTTTATCTGTGTGAACCCCTTTAATACAGGAGCCAGACTCTGGGTTTATCTGTCTGAACCCCTTTAATACAGGAGCCAGACTCTGGGTTTATCTGTGTGAACCCCTTTAATACAGGAGCCAGACTCTGGGTTTATCTGTGTGAACCCCTTTAATACAGGAGCCAGACTCTGGGTTTATCTGTCTGAACCCCTTTAATACAGGAGCCAGACTCTGGGTTTATCTGTGTGAACCCCTTTAATACAGGAGCCAGACTCTGGGTTTATCTGTGTGAACCCCTTTAATACAGGAGCCAGACTCTGGGTTTATCTGTCTGAACCCCTTTAATACAGGGGCCAGACTCTGGGTTTATCTGTGTGAACCCCTTTAATACAGGAGCCAGACTCTGGGTTTATCTGTGTGAACCGCTTTAATACAGGAGCCAGACTCTGGGTTTATCTGTGTGAACCCCTTTAATACAGGAGCCAGACTCTGGGTTTATCTGTGTGAACCCCTTTAATACAGGAGCCAGACTCTGGGTTTATCTGTGTGAACCCCTTTAATACAGGAGCCAGACTCTGGGTTTATCTGTGTGAACCCCTTTAATACAGGAGCCAGACTCTGGGTTTATCTGTGTGAACCCCTTTAATACAGGAGCCAGACTCTGGGTTTATCTCTGTGAACCCCTTTAATACAGGAGCCAGACTCTGGGTTTATCTGATGTTTTATTCTGTTTATTTTTAATTTATTCAATATTGTTTAATCCCTGCGGCGCTGCCAATCTGACACTGAAAACCGATTGACCTGATCTTCCTCAGCGCAACTTTGTGGTTTACATTCCTGTGTCTTTGTGGTTTTGATACTCTGAGCGGTTTCCAGCTGAAGCGCACTTCCTTAGAAAAATGACAGAGGGAGGAGAGAGCGGGGATGGCCAGCACCCCGTCTCTCTCTGTGTGAATGAACACAGGTCCCGCCCCTGTACTGTGCTGCACCTTGCTGTAGAGATTGTGCTCTAACGGGAAAGTGTTTCTCTGTTCCTGCTCAGTGGAGAATCTGACCCTTTCTGTCCCTCCTGTTGTCAGTGTGGAGTCTCCGAGCTGATCCCTGTGTGGGGAATGGATGGAAAGGAGCTGCAGGTACTGTCAGTGTCTCAGAGCCGGGGGGGGAAAGGGGGGGATCTGGGGGAAACTTTCCTCCATCCTCACCCCCATTCAGCTCCTTATTCTCTGTGTCTCTGAGCCGGGGCGGGGGGAGAGAGTTTGTTTATTTCAGGAGTTTGTGTTCCTCACCCTGAGGGAGAAATCTTTCCTTCACCATTCTACTGGATCTGGGGGGTGAGATCCGCTCTGTTAATGTCGGGGAGGGGGTGGTTGGGGTGGGGGAGTGCGGGGAATTTGATTATTTTTAACGGTAAATAACAGGAGAGCCGCGGGGCTGTTTCTGATTGTAGTTAAAAAGTCTCACAACACCAGGTTAATGTCCAACCAGTTTATTTGATAGTAATCCCACAAGTTTTCGGAAACGCTGTTCCTTCGTCTGGTGTGTGGAAGGTTGTGATCAGAGAAAGGCATATAACAGCACACACAGTTTACAGATTACTGATTAGAATGTGAGTCTTTACAGCTAACCTGATATTCAGGTCTTAAAGATGCAGACAGTGTGTGTGGAGATAGCATCAGGCACAGGTTAAAGAGATGTGTATTGTCTCCAGACAGGACAGTAAGTGAGATTTTGCAAGTTCCTTTCCTGTTGGCGAACACTTCAGCGGTCATGGGCATTCAGCCTCTGATCTTTGGGTCAGTGTTCTCCAAGGCGGCCTTCACGACACACGACAGCGCAGAGTCGCTGAGCAGAGACTGATTACCAAGTTCCTCATACATGAGGATGGCCTTAACTGGGATCTTGGGTTCATGTCACACTGTCTGTAACTCCCGTGACTTGCCTGAAATTGCAACATCTCACTTACTGTCCTGCCTGGAGACAATACACATCTCTTTAACCAATGTCTAATGCTATCTCCACTCACATTGTCTGCATCTTTAAGACTTGAATAGCATGTTAGCTGGAAAGACTCGCATTCTAATCAGTATTCTGTATCTCTATATGCCCGTCTCTGATCAGAACCTTCCACACACCTGACGAAGGAACAGTGTTTCTGAAAGCTTGTGGGTTTACTATCAAATAAATTGGTTGGACTTTAACCTGGTTGTGTGAGACTTTTTACTGTGTTTACCCCTGTCCAACGCTGGCACCTCCATATCTGTTTTTGATTGACAGCAGGATTGGTATCTCATTGGCTGACCCACTGTCTTCATTCAATAAAGTGCTGGAAATTCTCAGAGTTGAGCTTTCCAATGACATTTCTCTTCAGAACTTCTGTCTTTAGATCAATTTCCAGCAGGTCAAGTAGTTTTAGTTCATTTCTATTGAGAGTAATTATAATTATTATCTTTCTCTTCTGTTCCCACTGCCGCATTCTTCAATAAAACCTCCCAAAGCCACAACCTCCAGCCTCCTCTAGAAGGACAAGGGCAGCAGGAAAATGGGGAACACCATCACCTCCAAATTCCCCTCCCAGTCTCTCTCACACCGTCCCCACTTGGAGATATATCGGCCGTTCCTTCATCGTCACTGGGTTAAAATCCTGGAGCTCCCTCCCTAACGGCACCGTGGGAGCACCTTCACCACACGGGACTGAAACTGTTCAAGAAGAAGCCCCATCCCCACCTTGGACACTGAAACAAGACCAACAGCAACTAAATGGAATGATCAATGTGTTCTGGGCACTGACATCAACTCAATCACAACAATGAGGAATGTCCGTTTTTTTTCTGAAGCGTGGATGTTATTAAACATTGTGAGTGTTGAGACACATGGACAGTAAAACATGTTCCAAATCACAGCAACGTGAGGAGAGACCCCCGCAGCCAACAGTTCAATGTGTCTCAAAGGTAAATTTCCGTTTTGTTTCCCTCATTTGAACGTTGTTCTAATATTAAAGAATGATCTGAGTTTTATAGCAGTTTATTTAACAATTATCACCTGTTTGAGGTGGAGATTGGTGGATAAATACTGCAAATAAACTAGTAACAACTCAGCGATTCTATTTCCAATAGTGGGTGTGGGATCCCTGAGAGATTCCTCAGTTTAATGTCTTTGAAATACAGACCCTCAGCACTGCAGTGGGATTGTCAGCATTTACTCTGAACTCCACTCAGAGGAGTGGGGTTCGAACCCACGAACTGCTGATTCTGGGGTGAGAATGTTAGCCATTGAGTCACGTCTGACATGTGGATTCCTGCAGCCTCTGCTACCTCACGTAAATACCAATTCTTCATGTGAGTGACAATGATGGTTTAATTTTACATGGTTGGATCCTTATTCAGGGTAAGTGAGGGTTGGAATATTTGACCTGCTGTCTTTGAGCTGTTTCTGTAACTACATTCGCCTTGTAGGATGTATTCACACTGGGGGGGCTGCCATGCCCTGGGAGGGTGGGCCCTGAGGGGGTTGCCACGCCGTGGGAGGGTGGGCCCTGGAGTGGGGTGCTGCCGTGCTATTCTAGCCTGACATTTCTGATAAACAGTTGAATCTGTTTCTGACTTTGTCCTTTGTGAGAGTTTGCTGTGATATTATTGCATTATTTTCTACCTTGCAGCTGTGACTAGACTTCCAAAGATGTATTTTATTGACCTTAAGTCTCTCATGGTGGAAACCATAGAGTCCCTACAGTTCAGTAGGAGCCATTTGACCCATCGAGCCTGCACCGACTACAATCCCAGCCAGGCCCTACCCCCGTAACCCCCATGGTTTTACCCTGCTAATCCCCTGACACAAAGGAGTAATTTAACAGAGTAAATCAACCTAACCGGCACATGTTTGGGACGTGGAGGAAACCCACACAATGTGGGGAGAAACTGCAATCTCCACACAAGTCACCTGGGCCCCTGGCACTGTGAGTCAGCAATACTAAGCAGTGTACCAGCTGTGCAGGGTGCTATGAAAATCAACAGGGTGCCATTTTAAATTGAATATGCCCCTGCAATACTGAGCTATTTCACCTGATGGTGCTCATAGAGTCATAGCCTACAGTGCAGAAACAGGCCAATCAGCCCATCGAGTCTGCACTGACTACGACCCCACCCAGGCTCCATCCTCATATCCTGACACATTTACCTGCTAATCCCTCTAACCTACACATGTTGGGACACAAAGGGTCAATTTTAGGATAGCCAATTAACCGAGCCCGCACATCTTTGGACTGTGGGAGGAAACCCATGCAGACACGGGGAGAATGTGCAAACTCCATCCAGAAAGTGACCCAAGCCGGGAATCGGACCTGGGTCACTGGAGCTGTGAAGCAGCAGTGCTAACCTCTGTGCTACTGTGCCGCTCTTGATCAGTTTGTGTTCACCACGTGAGCTCGACAACATCGCCATTTGCTGTCTGAACCCCTTTAATCCAGGAGCCAGACTCTGGGTTTATCTGTCTGAACCCCTTTAATACAGGAGCCAGACTCTGGGTTTATCTGTCTGAACCCCTTTGATACAGGAGCCAGACTCTGGGTTTATCTGTCTGAACCCCTTTGATACAGGAGCCAGACTCTGGGTTTATCTGTCTGAACCCCTTTAATACAGGAGCCAGACTCTGGGTTTATCTGTGTGAACTCCTTAAACCCAGAGTCTGGCTCCTGTCTTAAAGGGGTTCACAACAGATAAACCCAGAGTCTGGCTCCTGTATTAATCTGTGTGAACCCCTTTAATACAGGAGCCAGACTCTGGGTTTATCTGATGTTTTATTCTGTTTTTAATTTATTCAATATTGTTTAATACCTGCGGTGCTGCCAATCTGACACCGAAAACCGATTGTCCTGATCTTCCTCAGGAAAACTTTGTGTTTTACATTCCTGTGTTTGTGGTTTTGTTGCTCTGAGCTGTTTCCGGCTGAGACTCAATGCGCCCCAACAATCGGGCTCCTTGTCAATTTTCTGCTGTTTTCGTTCATTGAAACTTCGGGCTGAGGGGCGGAGTCTGGACTGTGCCATTGTGAGACACACAGGGGGGGAGTGAGGATTAATGTCCCAGCCTCTGTCAGGAAAAACCGGGTTAAAAGCTGCTTTTCCCCTGAAGGAATTGGAGTGAAACAATAATCCGAGTGCCGGCTCCCGGGAAACTGTTCAGCCCACACCCGGGGAGAGGGAGGAGAGAGCGGGGATGGTCAGCACCCCCCCTCTCTGTGTGAATAAACCCGGGTCCCCCCCTGCCGGATAATCTGTACAATTGGCGGGTAAAGTTGTCTCTGTTCGCGCTCAGTGGAGAATCTGATGTTTTCTGACCCTGCTGTTGTCAGTGTGGAGTCTCCGAGCTGATCCCTGTGTGGGGAATGGATGGAAAGGAGCTGCAGGTACTGTCAGTGTCTCAGAGCCGGGGGGGAAAGGGGGGGATCTGGGGGAAACTTTCCTCCATCCTCACCCCCATTCAGCTCCTTATCCGGGGGAATGGATGGAAAGGAGCTGCAGGGACTGTCAGTAAAAACAGGAGCGGGGGAGGGGGGTGAGGGGAGAAATGGAGGGAGAGGGGAGAGTTGATGGGGAGAGAGGGGAAGGGGTGGCGGCAGTGAAGAGGCAGCTGGAGCGGCTCCTGATGATTTAGAGCCATTGAAAAATAAATGAAGAAAATTGCAGTGCCTTTGATTGATAAGCAGATGTAGAATCTGATTGACTCGCCCTCTGACTCTTTATCCAGTAGGAAAGTTGTGTAAATTCCCAGCTCAGAATTAAAATTTAAAATTCAATGTCATAGGGATCATAGAATCCCTACAGTGCAGAAAGAGGCCATTTGGCCCATCGAGTCTGCACCGACCACAATCCCACCCAGGCTCTACCCCCATATCGCTGTACATTTAACCCACCAATGCCTCCAATCCACACATCCCTGGACACTAAGGGGCAATTTAGCATGGCCAATCAACCTAACCCGCACATCTTTGGATGTGGAAACAGGAGAGCCCAGAGGAAACCCACGCAGACACGGGGAAGATGTGCAGACTCCATACTGACAGTGACCCAAGCCAGGAATCAAACCCAGGTCCCTGGAGCTGTGAAGCAGCAGTGCTAATCACTGTGCTACCGTGCCACCCATTTCTCTTCAGAACTGTTCTGTTTTTAGCTCCAATTTAGAGCACCTGAAAAATGTTCTGTTTTAATCTAAAAACTACAGACAATGATAAGACAATAAGAAATAGGAGCAGGAGTAGGCCATCTAGCCCTTTGAGCCTGCCCTGCCATTCAATAAGATCATGGCTGATCTGTCACATCTCAGTTCCACTTTCCCGCCCTCTCCCCGTAACCCTTAATCCCCTCTCTTATCAAAAACTTATCAACCCGCGTCTTAAATATATTTAGTGAGGAGGCCTCCACCACTTCAACGGGCAGAGAATTCCAGAGATTCACTGCCCTTTGAGTGAAGAAGTTCCTCCTCAACTCCGTTCTAAACTGCCCCCCCTTTATCTTGAGGCTGTGCCCTCTAGTCCTACTGTCCTTTCTGAGCGGTAAGAGCCTCTCCACCTCTATCCTATCCATCCCATTCATCATGTTGTACATCTCAATGAGATCTCCCCTCATTCTTCTAAACTCTAACGAGTACAAGCCGAGTTTATTCAGCCTCTCCTCATAGCTCAACCCCGTCAACTCCGGAATCAGCCTAGTAAACCTCCTCTGCACTCCCTCCAAGGCCAAAATATCCTTGTGTAAGTGCAGTGACCAAATGACTGAAACTGTTCAAGAAGAAGCCCCATCACCACCTCCTCAAGGGACAACTTCACATGTCAGTTTTCACTGTGAAGGTTTATTTTGACGAGGTGAAATCTCAAGTGATACATTTTGGGAATTCCTGTCTGGAAGGCGCTAGACAAATGCAGCTCCGATTTTCAAATTTGTTCCACGGTTCCCTGCAATATCGTCAGCTGGTCACCTGGTGGCGCTGTTGGTTGGACAGAGCGCCATCTGCTGCCGGGACCCCTTTAATACAGGAGCCAGACTCTGGGTTTATCTGTGTGAACCCCTTTAATACAGGAGCCAGACTCTGGGTTTATCTGTCTGAACCCCTTTAATACAGGAGCCAGACTCTGGGTTTATCTGTCAGAACCCCTCTAATACAGGAGCCAGACTCTGGGTTTATCTGTGTGAACCCCTTATCGGGAGTGATCCTGAGCTGAGCTGTGTTCTCAGAACACTCGGCTGTAAAGTTCCTCTTTGCTGCTCAGTGGAGAATCTGACCCTTTCTGTCCCTCCTGTTGTCAGTGTGGAGTCTCCGAGCTGATCCCTGTGTGGGGAATGGATGGAAAGGAGCTGCAGGTACTGTCAGTGTCTCAGAGCCGGGGGGGAAAGGGGGGGATCTGGGGGAAACTTTCCTCCATCCTCACCCCCATTCAGCTCCTTATTCTCTGTGTCTCTGAGCCGGGGCGGGGGGGGGGAGAGAGTTTGTTTATTTCAGGAGTTTGTGTTCCTCACCCTGAGGGAGAAATCTTTCCTTCACCATTCTACTGGATCTGGGGGGTGAGATCCGCTCTGTTAATGTGGGGAGGGGGTGGTTGGGGCGGGGGAGTGCGGGGAATTTGATTATTTTTAACGGTAAATAACAGGAGGGCCACGGGGCTGTTTCTGATTGTAGTTAAAAAGTCTCACAACACCAGGTTAATGTCCAACCAGTTTATTTGATAGTAATCCCACAAGTTTTTGGAAACATAAGAACATAAGAAATAGGAGCAGGAGTAGGCCATCTAGCCCTTCGAGCCTGCCCCGCCATTCAATAAGATCATGGCTGATCTGTCGTGGCTCAGTTCCACATTCCCGCCCTCTCCCCATAAACCTTAATCCCCTTGCCTATCAAAAACCTATCAACCCACGTCTTAAAAATATTTAGCGAGGCAGCCTCCACCACTTCAACGGGCAGAGAATTCCAGAGATTCACCACCCTTTGAGTGAAGAAGTTCCTTCCTCAAGTCCGTTCTAAACCGCTCCCCCTTTATCTTGAGGCTGTGCCCCCTAGTCTTACTGTCCTTTCTGAGCGGGAAGAGCCTCTCCACCTCTATCCTATCCACCCCATTCATCATCTTATACGTCTCAATGAGATCTCCCCTCATTCTTCTAAACTCTAACGAGTACAAGCCTAGTTTATTCAGCCTCTCCTCATAGCTCAACCCCCTCAACTCCAGTATCAGCCTAGTAAACCTCCTCTGCACTCCCTCCAAGGCCAAAATATCCTTGCGTAAGTGCAGTGACCAAAACTGCACACAATACTCCAGCTGCGGCCTCACCAGTGCCCTATACAGCTGCGGCAAGACCTCCTTACTTTTATATTCAATCCCCTCGCTATGAAGGCCAGCATCCCATTTGCCTTCCTGACCACCTGCTGCACCTGCAGGCTGGGTTTTTGCGACTCATGCACAAGGACCCCGAGGTCCCTCTGCACCGTCGCATGCTGCAGTTTTTCGCCATGTAAGTAATAGTCCTTCCTACCATTATTCCTACCAAAGTGGACAACCTCACATTTGCCAACATTAAATTCCATTTGCCAGTTCCTGGCCCATTCGCCCAGCCTATCTAGATCCTTCTGCAGACTCTCCACACCCTCCGCACAATTTGCCGTTCCACCAATCTTGGTGTCATCAGCAAATTTCGACACCATACACTCAGTTCCCTCCTCCAGATCATCTATATAAATGGTAAATAGCTGAGGCTCCAGCACCGACCCCTGGGGCACTCCACTAGTCACCAACCGCCAATCCGAATAGCACCCATTGACCCCCACTCTCTGCCTCCTATTTGACAGCCAATCCTCTATCCACGCTAACACCCTACCCCCAACTCCATGTCTCCTGACCTTGTGTAATAACCTCTTGTGAGGCACCTTATCAAACGCCTTCTGAAAATCAAGAAACACCACATCCACCGGCTCTCCTCTATCCACCGCCCTAGACACATCCTCATAGAACTCCAATAAATTCATCAGACGTGACCTCCCCTTAACAAAACCGTGGTGCATAAGAACATAAGAAATAGGAGCAGGAGTAGGCCATCTAGCCCCTCGAGCCTGCCCCGCCATTCAATAAGATCATGGCTGATCTGTTGTGGCTCAGTTCCACTTTCCCGCCCTCTCCCCATAACCCTTAATCCCCTCTCTTATCAAGAACCCATCAACCCGCTTCTTAAAAATATTTAGCGAGGCAGCCTCCACCACTTCAACGGGCAGAGAATTCCAGAGATTCACCACCCTTTGAGTGAAGAAGTTCCTCCTCAACTCCGTTCTAAACTGCCTCCCCTTTATCTTGAGGCTGTGCCCCCTAGTCCTACTGTCTTTTTTGAGCGGGAAGAGTCTCTCCACCTCTATCCTATCCATCCCATTCATCATCTTATACGTCTCAATGAGATCTCCCCTCATTCTTCTAAACTCTAACGAGTACAAGCCTAGTTTATTCAGCCTCTCCTCATAGCTCAATCCCCTCAACTCCGGTATCAGCCTAGTAAACCTCCTCTGCACTCCCTCCAGGGCCAAAATATCCTTGCGCGGGTGCGGCGCCCAAAACTGCACACAGTACTCCAGCTGTGGCCTCACCAATGCCCTATACAGCTGCAGCAAGACCTCCCTACTTTTACATTCAATCCCCCTCGCTATGAAGGCCAGCATCCCATTCGCCCTCCTGACCACCCGCTGCACCTGCAAGCTGGGTTTTTGCGACTCATGCACAAGGACCCCGAGGTCCCTCTGCACCGTTGCCTGCTGCACTTTTTCGCCACGTAAGTAATAGTCCTTCCTACCATTCTTCCTACCAAAGTGGACCACCTCACACTTGCCAACATTAAATTCCATTTGCCATTTCCTGGCCCATTCGCCCAGCCTATCTAGATCCTTCTGCAGACTCTCCACACCCTCCGCACAATTTGCCTTTCCCCCAGTCTTGGTGTCATCAGCAAATTTTGACACCCTGCACTCGGTTCCCTCCTCCAGATCATCTATATAAATGCGTCTGCACTATCAAACAATTCTCCTCAAGATGCCTCGCTATTTTCTCCTTGATCACGGATTCTAACATTTTACCTACAACAGACGTTAAACTAACCGGCCTATAATTCCCTGCCTTTTGCCTGGCACCCTTCTTAAACAACGGCGTAACATTAGCCTTTTTCCAATCTTCCGGCAGTTCCCCGGAATCCAGCGACATTTGGAAAATACTCACCAAGGCATCCACTATCACCTCCGCCATTTCTTTCAGAACCCTCAGATGCATTCCATCCGGTCCTGGGGACTTGTCCACAATCAGTCCCTCCAGTCTGTCGAGCACTGCCTCTCTAGTAACAATAATGTCATTCAGGCCCTCCACTCCTACCATCTTTCCATTGCTAACACCCGGCAAATTATTCATGTCCTCCTCCGTGAAGACCGAAACAAAAAAGTTATTCAAGACCTCAGCCATTTCCCCATCCCCTACCACTAAGCCCCCCGTCTCATCCTCTAAGGGTCCAACGTTCACCCTAGCCAGCCTCTTCCTTTTTATATATTTATAAAAACTCTTGCTATCCTTTTTTATATTAAGTGCTAGCTGAGCTTCATAGTTTATCCTACCCTCTTTATCAACTTCGTTGTCATTCTTTGTTGACATTTAAACCTCTCCCAATCCTCTTCTCGCCCACTACTCTTAGCTACTCTAAACGCATCCGCTTTTAATTTAACACTTCCCTTTACCTCCTTCGTTATCCACGGCTGATCATCTCTCCTCCTACGATCCTTTTTAACCATCGGAATAAATTTCTGCTGAGCACCAAGAAAGATCTCCTTAAAGGTCCTCCACTGTTCCTCAGCAGACCTACCTTCCAACACGCTCCCCAATCAACATTCACCAATTCCTCTCTCATCCTACCGTACTCCCCTCTGTTCAAACAAAGGACACATGTCCGGGAACCACTTTCTCCTCCTCCATCTGCATCAGAAACTCCACCGTACAATGATCACTCTTCCCAAGAGGATCCTTCACCGCAAGGTCCCTAATTCTACCCGCCTCATTACATAACACCAGATCCAAGGTAGCTCGCTCCCTCGTCGGCTCCAACACACTGTTCAAGGAAACTATCCCGGCAGCATTCCAAGAACTCTTCCCAAGCCCACCGCATCCAACATGGGTCGACCAATCAATGTGTAGATTGAAATCCCCCATAATTATCACCGTAAGGTAACGCTGTTCCTTCGTCTGGTGTTTGGAAGGTTCTGATCAGAGAAAGGCATATAACAGCACTCACAGTTTACAGATTACAGATTAGAATGTGAGTCTTTACAGCTAACCTGATATTCAGGTCTTAAAGATGCAGACAGTGTGTGTGGAGATAGCATCAGGCACAGGTTAAAGAGATGTGTATTGTCTCCAGACAGGACAGTAAGTGAGATTTTGCAAGTTCCTTTCCTGTTGGCGAACACTTCAGCGGTCACGGGCATTCAGCCTCTGATCTTTGGGTCAGTGTTCTCCAAGGCGGCCTTCACGACACACGACAGCGCAGAGTCGCTGAGCAGAGACTGATTATCAAGTTCCTCATACATGAGGATGGCCTTAACTGGGATCTTGGGTTCATGTCACGCTGTCTGTAACTCCCATGACTTGCCTGAAATTGCAACATCTCACTTACTGTCCTGCCTGGAGACAATACACATCTCTTTAACCAATGTCTAATGCTATCTCCACTCACATTGTCTGCATCTTTAAGACTTGAATAGCATGTTAGCTGTAAAGACTCACATTCTAATCAGGATTCTGTACCTCGATATGCCCGTCTCTGATCAGAACCTTCCACACACCTGACGAAGGAACAGTGTTTCCGAAAGCTTGTGGGTTTACTATCAAATAAATTGGTTGGACTTTAACCTGGTGTTGTGAGACTTTTTACTGTGTTTACCCCTGTCCAACGCTGGCACCTCCATATCTGTTTGTGATTGACAGCAGGATTGGTATCTGATTGGCTGACTCACTGTGTCTTCATTCACGAAAGTGCTGGAAGTTCTGAGTTGAGCTTTCCAATGACATTTCTCTTCAGAACTTCTGTCTTTAGATCAATTTCCAGCAGGTCAAGTATTTTTAGTTCATTTCTATTGAGAGTAATCATAATTATTATCTTTCTCTTCTGTTCCCACTGCCGCATTCTTCAATAAAACCTCCCAAAGCCACAACCTCCATCCTCCTCTAGAAGGACAAGGGCAGCAGGAACATGGGGAACACCATCACCTCCAAATTCC
Organism: Carcharhinus amblyrhynchos; assembly: GCF_965287045.1. NCBI lineage: Eukaryota > Metazoa > Chordata > Chondrichthyes > Carcharhiniformes > Carcharhinidae > Carcharhinus > Carcharhinus amblyrhynchos. The sequence continues at coordinate 367,419 of NW_027649829.1, read as the reverse complement.
CCTCCCAGTCTCTCTCACACCGTCCCCACTTGGAGATATATCGGCCACTCCTTCATAGTCACTGGGTTAAAATCCTGGAGCTCCCTCCCTAACGGCACCGTGGGAGCACCTTCACCACACGGGACTGAAACTGTTCAAGAAGAAGCCCCATCACCACCTTGGACACTGAAACAAGACCAACAGCAACTAAATGGAATGATCAATGTGTTCTGGGCACTGACATCAACTCAATCACAACAATGAGGAATGTCCCTTTTTTTTCTGAAGCGTGGATGTTATTAAACATTGTGACTTTTGAGGCCACACGGACAGTAAAACATGTTCCAAATCACAGCAACGTGAGGAGAGACCCCCGCAGCCAACAGTTCGATGTGTCTCTAAGGTCAGTTTCCATTTTGTTTTTCTCATTTGAACGTTGTTCTAATGTTAAAGAATGATCTGAGTTTTATAGCGGTTTACTTAACAATTATCACCTGTTTGAGGTGGAGATTGGTGGATAAATACTGCAAATAAACTAGTAACAACTCAGCAATTCCATTTCCAATCGTGGGTGTGGGATCCCTGAGAGATTCCTCAGTTTAATGTCTTTGAAATACAGACCCTCAGCACTGCAGTGGGATTGTCAGCATTTACTCTGAACTCCACTCAAAGGAGTGGGGTTCGAACCCACAAACTGCTGATTCTGGGGTGAGAATGTTAGCCATTGAGTCACATCTGACATGTGGATTCCTCCAGCCTCTGCTACCTTGCATAAATACCCATTCTTCATGTGAGCGACAATGATGGTTTAATTTTACAAGGTTGGATCCTTATTCAGGGTAAGTGAGGGTTGGAATATTTGACCTGCTGTCTTTGAGCTGTTTCTCTGACTACATTCGCCTTGTAGGATGTATTCACACTGTGGGGGGCTGCCATGCCCTGGGAGGGTGGGCCCTGAGGGGGTTGCCGTGCCATGGGAGGGTGAGCCCTGGGGGGGTGGGGGGGGGGAGGTGTTGCCGTGCTATTCTAGCCTGACATTTCTGATAAACAGTTGAGTCTGTTTCTGACTTTGTCCTTTGTGAGAGTTTGCTGTGATTATATTATTGCATTATTTTCTACCTCGCAGCTGTGACTAGACTTCCAAAGATGTATTTTATTGACCTTAAATCTTTCATGGTGGAAACCATAGAGCCCCTACAGTTCAGAAGGAGCCATTTGACCCATCGAGCCTGCACCGACTACAATCCCAGCCAGGCCCTACCCCCGTAACCCCCATGGTTTTACCCTGCTAATCCCCTGACACAAAGGAGTAATTTAATGGAGTAAATCAACCTAACCTGCACATGTTTGGGACGTGGAGAAAACCCACACAATGTGGGGAGAAACCGCAATCTCCACACAAGTCACCTGGGTCCCTGGCACTGTGAGTCAGCAATACTAAGCACTGTACCAACTGTGCAGGGTGCTATGAAAATCAACAGGGTGCCATTTTAAATTGAATATGCCCCTGCAATACTGAGCTATTTCACCTGGTGGCGCTAATAGAATCATAGCCTACAGTGCAGAAAGAGGCCAATCAGCCCATCGAGTCTGCACTGACTACGATCCCACCCAGGCTCTATCCTTATATCCTGACACATTTACCTGCTAATCCCTCTAACCTCCACATCTTGGGACTCAAAGGGTCAATTTTAGCATGGCGAATTAACCTAATCCGCACATCTTTGGACTGCGGGAGGAAACCCATGCCGACACAGGGAGAATGTGCAAACTCTATACAGAAAGTGACCCAAGCCGGGAATCGAACCTGGGTCACTGGAGCTGTGAAGCAGCAGTGCTAACCACTGTGCTACCGTGCCGCTCTTGATCAGTTTGTATTCACCACGTGAGCTCGACAACATCGCCATTTGCTGCCGGGACCCCTTTAATCCAGGAGCCAGACTCCGGGTTTATCTGTCTGAACCCCTTTCATACAGGAGCCAGACTCTGGGTTTATCTGATGTTTTATTCTGTTTCTTTTTAATTTATTCAATACTGTTTAATCCGTGCGGCGCTGCCAATCTAACACCGAAAGCCGATTGTTCTGATCTTGCTCAGCACAACTTTGTGTTTTGCATTTCCGTGTTTGTCGTTTTGTTGCGGCTGACACCCAATGTCTGCTTATTCATTGGTTGGTCAATTTTTTGTCCCTTTTGAGTTGGAGAAACTTCCGGCTGAGGGGCGGAGCCCGGACTGTGCCATTGTGAGACACACAGGGGGGGGAGTGAGGATTAATGTCCCAGCCTCTGTCAGGAAAAACCGGGTTAAAAGCTGCTTTTCCCCTGAAGGGATTGGATTGAGACAAAATCCGAGTGCCTGCTCCCGGGAAACTGTTCAGCCCACACCCGGGGAGAGGGAGGAGAGAGCGAGGATGGTCAGCACCCCCTCTCTGTGTGAATAATGCTAGGTCCCGCCCCCTGTATCATCAGTAACAAATCTGCTGGCGGGAACTCCATGTTTGAATGAGCTGAGAGCGAGCTGTTCCCCAGCCGCACTCTCACTCAGTGCCTGCCGGCTGTCAGTGAATTCTGTTCATAGTCACTTTATTACCAGTTGGTCTGCAGTCACTATTGGTTTTGTTCCTCGGATCTGGACAGGAATTGTTGTGTTTGGGGTTTCTCCGCTCGGCTGCGGGTTCTCTCTCCTCCCTCCTGTTGTCAGTGTGGAGTCTCCGAGCTGATCCCTGTGTGGGGAATGGATGGAAAGGAGCTGCAGGTACTGTCAGTGTCTCAGAGCCGGGGGGGGAAAGGGGGGGATCTGGGGGAAACTTTCCTCCATCCTCACCCCCATTCAGCTCCTTATTCTCTGTGTCTCTGAGCCGGGGCGGGGGGGAGAGAGTTTGTTTATTTCAGGAGTTTGTGTTCCTCACCCTGAGGGAGAAATCTTTCCTTCACCATTCTACTGGATCTGGGGGGTGAGATCCGCTCTGTTAATGTCGGAGTGGGGGCAGGGGTGCCTGTGGGTGGTGGTGGGGTGGGGGCAGGGGAGCCTGTGCGTGCTGGTGGGGTGGGGGCAGGGGAGCCTGTGCGTGCTGGTGGGGTGGGGGCAGGGGAGCCTGTGCGTGCTGGTGGGGTGGGGGCAGGGGAGCCTGTGTGTGCTGGTGGGGTGGGGGCAGGGGAGCCTGTGCGTGCTGGTGGGGTGGGGGCAGGGGAGCCTGTGCGTGCTGGTGGGGTGGGGGCGGAGCCTGTGCGTGCTGGTGGGGTGGGGGTGGAGCCTGTGCGTGCCGGTGGGGTGGGGGCGGAGCCTGTGCGTGCCGGTGGAGGGGCGGTGATTTCTGCCTTCGGGGGCGGGGTTTATTTTTAACAGTAAATAAAAAGATGGCCGCGGGGGCGGGGCTGTTTGTGATTGACAGCGGGATCCGGAATCTGATTGGCTGACCCGCTGAGTCTTCATTCAGTGAGTGCTGGAAATTCTGAGTTGATCTTTCCAATAACATTTCTCTTCAGAACTTCTGTCTTTAGATCAATTTCCAGCAGGTCAAGTATTTTTAGTTCATTTTTATTGAGAGTAATTATAATTATTATCTTTCTCTTCTGTTCCCACTGCCACATTCTTCAATAAAACCTCCCAAAGCCACAACCTCCAGCCTCCTCTAGAATGACAAGGGCAGCAGGAACATGGGGAACACCATCACCTCCAAGTTCCCCTCCCAGTCTCTCTCACACCGTCCCCACTTGGAGATATATCGGCCGTTCCTTCATCGTCACTGGGTCAAAATCCTGGAGCTCCCTCCCTAACGGCACCGTGGGAGCACCTTCACCACACGGGACTGAAACTGTTCAAGAAGAAGCCCCATCTTTACCTTCTCAAGGGACATCTTCACATGTCAGTTTTCACTGTGAAGGTTTATTTTGACGAGGTGAAATTATTTTGATGAGGTCGAAGGACATGGAGTTGGGGGTAGGGTGTTAGCGTGGATAGAGGATTGGTTGTCAAATAGGAGGCAGAGAGTGGGGGTCAACGGGTGCTATTCGGATTGGCGGATGGTGACTAGTGGAGTGCCCCAGGGGTTGGTGCTGGGGCCTCAGCTTTTTACCATTTATATAGATGATCTGGAGGAGGGAACCGAGTGTAGGGTGTCGAAATTTGCTGATGACACCAAGATTGGGGGAATGGCAAATTGTGCGGAGGGTGTGGAGAGTCTGCAGAAGGATCTAGATAGGCTGGGCGAATGGGCCAGGAACTGGCAAATGGAATTTAATGTTGGCAAGTGTGAGGTGGTCCACTTTGGTAGGAAGAATGGTAGGAAGGATTATTACTTACGGGGCGAAAAACTGCAGCAGGCGACGGTGCAGAGGGACCTCGGGGTCCTTGTGCATGAGTCGCAAAAACCCAGCTTGCAGGTGCAGCAGGTGGTCAGGAAGGCGAATGGGTTGCTGGCCTTCATAGCGAGGGGGATTGAATATAAAAGTAGGGAGGTCTTGCTGCAGCTGTATAGGGCATTGGTGAGGCCGCAGCTGGAGTACTGTGTGCAGTTTTGGGCGCCGTACCTGCGCAAAGATATTTTGGCCTTGGAGGGAGTGCAGACGAGGTTTACTAGGCTGATACCGGAGTTGAGGGGGTTGAGCTATGAGGAGAGGCTGAATAAACTGGGCTTGTACTCGTTAGAGTTTAGAAGAATGAGGGGAGATCTCATTGAGACGTATAAGATGATGAATGGGATGGATAGGATAGAGGTGGAAAGACTCTTCCTGCTCAAAAAAGACAGTAGGACGAGGGGGCACAGCCTCAAGATAAAAGGGGGGCGGTTTAGAACGGAGTTGAGGAGGAACTTCTTCACTCAAAGGGTGGTGAATCTCTGGAATTCTCTGCCCGTTGAAGTGGTGGAGGCTGCCTCGCTAAATATTTTTACGACGCGGGTTGATGAGTTTTTGATAAGAGAGGGGATTAAGGGTTATGGGGAGAGGGCGGGAAAGTGGAACTGAGCAGCGACAGATCAGCCATGATCTTATTGAATGGCGGGGCAGGCTCGAAGGGCCAGATGGCCTACTCCTGCTCCTACTTCTTATGTTCTTATGAAATCTCAAGTGATACATGTTGGGAATTCCTGTCTGGAAGGCGCTAGACAAATGCAGCTCCGATTTTCAAATTTGTTCCACGGTTCCCTGCAATACCATCAGCTGGGCACCTGGTGGCGCTGTTGGTTGGACAGAGCGCCATCTGCTGCCGGGACCCCTTTAATACAGGAGCCAGACTCTGGGTTTATCTGTGTGAACCCCTTTAATACAGGAGCCAGACTCTGGGTTTATCTGTGTGAACCCCTTAAACCCAGAGTCTGGCTCCTGTATTAAATGGGTTCACACAGATAAACCCAGAGTCTGGCTCCTGTATTAAATGGGTTCACACAGATAAACCCAGAGTCTGGCTCCTGTATTACTCTGTGTGAACCCCTTTAATACAGGAGCCAGACTCTGGGTTTATCTGTCTCAACCCCTGTAATGATGTGGAGATGCTGGCGTTGGACTGGGGTAAACACAGTAAGAAGTGTCTCAACACCAGGTCAAACTCGAACCAATTTATTTGATCGCGCTCTGTCCACCCTGACCCTCTGACGGTGCAGCAGTTAACACCCACTGGGGAGAGCACGTTAGGATCTCTGTAACCAGGATCCAGCCTTTGGCACAATGCCATTGACGCCATCTTGCAACACACTACCCACCATCATCTCAGCACAACCCCAGCTCAACGTGAGGGCAAAAAAACTGTCCGAAAGCTGAAAAACAGCAAGGCCTCTGGCGCAGGTGGAATCCTCACTGAAATATTAAATCCGGCAGAGATACTCTTCACAAGAATCCACAATCTCATCCCACGTGCCATCCGACACGAGACTGGGATTAAACTCTCAGTCTCGGGGTTTATAGATCTTTAACAGCTCTTCAGTGACTTGGCTGAAAGGCTTTACAAAGTGACCTTTCCCCATCGTGCCCTGGCAGCGGCTGTTCCAAGCTTGAATGTGTCTCTCAGCACGTAATCCTGGGCAAGGGGACAATTCTTTGCACTGGAAGTTTGAGGCAGTCCAATCATCAGTCTGAACAGTGGGTGAACCTGTTGTAAAGGGGGTCACTGTGTTTTCTTGTTGCAGGGACACAACTTCCACAGACTCCTGCTGCTGAGTGTTGTTGCTGCTGTTTCAGGTAAGAGCTGTGACTGCTGGAACATTTCAGCACTGATCACAGGGTGGGGGGATCAGGAATACATCTAGCTTTAAGGTGCTGTGTGTCCTGCCAGTGGAGCCATTGAGGGAGTGGACACGGTAGTTTCACATCACACACAATGATCATCAGAACTGAAAGGAAGGAAGTTAATGTCTTCACATTAACCCCTGTGATGTGAACAGTGGGATCTGGACACTGAGCAACACTCAGCGACACTGGGATGGGTGACTGGATAACACTGGGATGGGTGCCTGAGAGCCAGTGGGTCTCAGATGGGAATCGAAAAGGACTGGGATGAGATCCTGAGCTCTGGAATCAGGAGTCTGGGACTGTCCTGAGATCAGATCGACGTTAGTAAATCCGACCTTTACGTTTCAGGGTCAGTTTTCAGCTCCTGAGTTCCATCTCACATTGTCCACCCCCCCCAGTCTGTGATTTTTCTCCCAAGGGGAGGTGACCAATATCCTGATGTGTTCTCCCAGCACGTGTACAAATGGAAAACATGTGATTCAAAGTGTTGTCCAGCTGCTCTGTGCTTACAAATATCCAGCACAAGCTGGTTTTAGTTAAAGGCCCTCAATGTCTGAGCTTTAACCTTCCCACACAAATGAAAGCAGTGAGGTACTGATCAGTGCTTCTTGTAAATCGAGCATGGCAGTGTAACCATGTGAAGCTTGGGATGTAATGTACCAGCAGGGAGGTTATATCTGTGGATAAATATTTTGAATCTTTCCGAGGTGACTCACCTGTCCCGGTTTCTGGGTTCCTCGGGGAGCAGGTTGTGCTGCCCCGTACCTACAAAGGGAATGTCCCAGTCTCCGATTTACTGGTGATTTGGTGGACAGCAAAGTTTGAGATGTTATACAAATTCACCAATGGGAAAGATGATTTGAGGGAACAAGATCCACAGTTCAGAAACAAAACAAAGTTGTTCAAAGATCAACTGGAACAAGGAAACTGGTCAGTCCTGCTCTCTGACCTCAGGGAGTCAGACCAGAGCCAGTACGAGTGTCAGATCTACAAGAAGAAAGAGGAGATCCGTTATGTGGTGAAATTTGATCTCCTCCATCTCTTTGTAACAAGTGAGAGGTTTCTGTTTCAGGAATTCTATATTTAATCTCTGATTTTATGGGTTCAGTTGTACTAGACTAGAAATCCTGAGGCCAGGACTAATAATCCCGAGAATGTGAGTTCAATTCCCACGTGACACTTTGAGAATTTAAGTTCAGTTTATTAAGTAAAAATTTGGAAATATAAAGTTGGTCCCAATAAAAGTGCCCATGAAGCTGTTGGATTGTTGTAAAACCCCAGCAGGTTCACTAATGTCCCTTTAGCGAAGGAAACCTTCCGTCCTTACCCAGTCCGGTCTAAATGTGATTCCAGTCCCACATTAACCTGGGTGACTTTTAACTGCCCTCTGACTTGCTCAGACACTTCAGTTTGTATGAAACCACGAGACAGAGAAACCAGAACAAACTGAAGGGATCACTGGCTGTCACCCAGGTATCGAATCAGGAAACAACACAGACACACCCAGCCTGGTTGACATTGCAAAGTCCCCTCACTAACATCTGGGGATTGGCGTCCAAGTTGGGAGAGCTGTGTGACATAGTAATACTCGCAGAATCAACCCTACATCCTAGACTCCTCTGTCACCATCTCTGGGGGAACTCTGTTCCACTGGCAGGACAGTCCCACCAGAGGTGGGGACACAGTGATATACAGTCAGGAGAGAGTGTCTCCAGGAATCCTCAACATTGACTCTGAACTCCATGAAGTTTCACAGTTTCAAGTCAAACATGAGCCTGGAAACCTCCTGCTGATTATCCCTGACTGCCCTCCCTCAGCTGAGGGATCAGTACTCCTCCATGTTGAACTCCACATGGCAGAAGCACTGAGAGTAACAAGGACACAGAATGTGCTGAGTGGGGAATTCACTGGTCATCGGTAATACCCCTCTGTCAGAGCTGGCTGAGCCCTGAGGACAGAGCTGTCAAACTGGGTGATGGATGGAGTTAATGGTGCTATCAAGCTGCACTTACTCTCCAGAAACGTGCTCCATCTGTCTCCAGATGTTGGGGTGCAGGAGGTGTGGATCAGAGCACCTCCTGGACAATCTTTACAAGACCCAATACACTTACCTTGAAGTTTTAATGTGTAGCGCCATTGTCGCCGTATGTCTGTACGGCAATGAGATCTGGTTCAATAATGCAGAAGAACACTGGTGAAATTCCATCACCATTGCCCCCCCCCCCCCCCACTCGTCATCTGGGATCAGTAGAAGGACCACTGAACAAATGCTAGTGTCCTTGAAGCCAGCTCCATGGGCCTTTTGCCTGCGGACCCTGTGATAACTTTACATTGAGCCTCCTCCAGGATGGCGGATCATGGTGACCTACATCATCTGCCAAGTTCATGGCTTGAATTATGAGGTCCCTGTTCATCGACCTGGGAGATCTCTGTAAATCCTTACAGGTGTTACCTGTCTTATCAGAACCTGATCAGAGACTGGAACATGGTGACCTCGCACCGTGGCTCTTCCCTGTCTCGAACAGTGACTATCACTAGGGAGTGGTCGCTCAGGGATCTGCACATCCACCAATCCCATTTCAAGTGGCCCCTGGGGTGACTGGAATCAGGGAGGAGCTGGGTGGCTGAAGTGTGGGCTGGAAGGCACCCCATGAGTAGGGATGTCAGTGGTGCCCCGCTCATCATCTCTGGCATCCGTGACCGTTAAAGGCTTGTGTTTGGCCCCAACGGGACTCGTCATGAGGAGGTGAAGATATGCAATGAGCTCCCATGTAAGCGTACCCTTGCACGGATGGAATATCCCCGTCAGGGGACAGAGCCTCTCAGCCTGAGCTGCCTCACAGAAATGCTTGTGCTCTATTGCGCTCTTCGTGGGCGTAATCGTGCATCCTTCATTTCTTTGCCTGCCATTTAGCGTGCCTTGCTGTGGTCCAGTGGTGGAGGTCCTTAGACGTGGGTATCACCCTCCCCACCACAATCAGGGATCTGGGATGGAGGGCACAGCCGTCCCAGAAAATCTTAGAATGCGCTGTCCTATGGACTGCCAAGGATATTAATAAGATTGAAAGAGTGCAGAGAAGGTTCACAAGGATGTAGCCAGGGCTTGGGAAGCTGCGTTACAGAGAGAGATTGAATAGGTTAGAACTTTATTCCTTGGAGCGTAGAAGAATGAGGGGAGATTTGATAGAGGTGTATAAGATTTTGATGGGTATAGATAGAGTGAATGCAAGCAGGCTTTTTCCACTGAGGCTAGGGGGAGAAAAAAACCCAGAGGGCATGGGTTAAGGGTGAAAGGGGGAAAAGCTTAAAGGGAATATTAGGGGGGGCTTCTTCAAGCAGAGAGTGGTGGAATGAGCTGCCGGATAAAGTGGTAAATGCGGGGTCACTTTTAATATTTAAGAAAAACTTGGCCGGGTTCATGGATGAGAGGGGTGTGGAGGGATATGGTCCAAGTGCAGGTCAGTGCGACTTAGCAAAAAATGGTTCAGCACAGACAAGAAGGGTCAAAGGGCCTGTTTCTGTGCTGTAACTTCCTGTGGTTTCTGTGATAGTATTGAATGGTGGAGCAGATGTGGGGCCGAATGGCCTCATGCTGCTATTATGTGTTTTAAGCAATTGCCTAAAGCTGTTTTTTTTCCCATTTGTTTCAGTCTCAATTGACAGACCAGCAAATATAACGAAGAATAAATGTGTGACTGAGGATCAGAAACCTGAGCTGAAACGTGAAATTGATCATGTAATTTGCCAGGGTTCAGATTGCACTGGGAATTATCGTGCAGGTTTTAATCAGGACGGCTGTTACTACATGTGTATCCAGAATATTTCACAGGCAACAGATTCATCCAAAAATAACCTTTATCTGGAGTTTGGCTTCTCTGAGTCGATTCCTGTTGAATTCAGTTCAGATGATGGTGAGTTGTAAAGAATCTGCGCGTCCTCCTGCTTTGCACCAAATGCTTGGTTTCCCCTCAGCAGCTTCTCATTTTCATCCAGAAATTGCAGGGTGATAAACATTCCCGGTCACGTTTACTTTGTGAAACCCTCTAGCATTAGGACAGCACGGTGGCACAGCGGTTGGCACTGCTGCCTCACAGCACCGCGGACCCAGGTTCAATTCCAGCCTCAGCTCTCTATCTGTGTGGATTGACACGTTCTCCCCGTGTCTGCGTGAATTTCCTCCAGGTGCTCCAGTTTCCTCGCACACTCCAAAGATGTGTGGGTGAGGTTGATGGGCCATGCCAAATTGACAGGGGAATTAGCAGGGTAAATGTGTGGAGTTACGGGAATAGAGCCTGGGTGGGATTGTGTCAGTACAGACTCGATGGGGTAAATGGTCTTCTGTACTGTAGGGATCCGATGATTAGGTGATGAGAATTGCTGCTTGATTGATTCCAAAATCACAGAATGCCAGTCCCTGAAATGGTTCAGGAAGAAAACCCATCAACAACTTCACAAGGTTGGGTGGGGGTGCCTGGGGATGGACAACAAATACCAGTCTTGTCAATGATGCCCCCATTTGCAAATTAATTAGTGATCTCTCTGCGAGCCTCCCTGGGCTGAAGCGAATGTGAAGACACTTCTGGCTTTACACCGTTCATCTGATCAGTTCGGAGCTGGCAATTCCTGTCTTAAGGATTTACTATCCTGAGATGACACACATCCCTCAATTTTACAACCCTCGCCATTATTTTCAAATCCCTCTGTGCCTCAGATGTTAGCCTCATGAAAACACCGTTCCAGCCTCGAACCTCCACATGAGTTTCAAAGAGTTGCTTCAACTCACTGTCAAAGGCTTGGACAGAGTATCAGGCCAACCAATGGCAGGAGGTCATGTGATGAGACAGCAGGAATATATCCAATCAGATTTGGCATCCCCATGTCAGCTGACCTTTGGGGATGACATGACCCCACTCGATATTTGAGTAAATAAATGGAACGACTGTCTTTAAGTCATCAGTGTGAGTGGTGACTGAGACTCGGAGCGTGGAAGGGAGGTCACTCGGCCCATCGGGCTTGTGCCATCTCTTGGGAAGAGCTATTCCATTAATCCCCGTTGCCTGCTCTTTCACTCAGTTCTGTAGATTTGTTTCCCATTTGGATATTTGTGCTACTTTCATCAATTTTATAACTCTCAATGAACGGGGATCTTGGAGGATCACAATGTAGGTTACAAAGATAGGGTTATAGGAGCTGGAGGAGGTTAGAGAGATAGGGAGGGTTGGAGGAGCTAACAGGTTACAGAGAGAGGGAAGGGTTCGGGGGCTGGAGGATGTTGCAGAGATGGGAAATGTTGTAGGAGTTGGAGGAGGTTGCATAGAGAGGGTTATGGGGTTGGAGGAGGTTAGAGAGACAAAGAGGCCATCAAAGGGTTAGAAACGAGGATGTGAAGTTTAAGATGGAGGTGTTGTTAGATGGGGGTTGATGGCGGTCAGTGACTAACATGGGGGGGAAGGGAAAGTGGCTTGGTGTGAGTTAGTGAATGAGTGAGGCAGAGTATTGGGGGAGCTAAAGATTACACAGGGTGGAATGTGACACTGTCCAGGAGGTAACCAAGGCACAGATGAGGGTTTCAGACAGGATGACCTGAATGGAGGAGATGTGGAAGATAAAGGCTGGATCTATTTCACATTTCAACGGGAATGTTTTCTTTTCCAGTTTGTCCAGCTCCTTTCCCAAGTGAAACTCCTGCACGTGATGAGCAACAAACAACCCAAGGTAACTTCACTTTCAGTGAACCACTGACACCAACTCAGGGTCGTGGGGAGTTGGAGACTATCTGTACAGACACTGGGCACCAGGCAGGATAAACCCAGGATGGGACATGGTCCATTACAGGACAGATATACACATGCGCAGGCACGCACACCACACAATGTACCATGGGCAATCCACCGAACCAGTGTCTCTTTTGGTCTGTGGGAGGAAACTGGAGCACTCAGAGGAAACCCACACAGACATGGGGGGAATGTGCAGACCTCACACAGACAGACACCCTGGATTCTGGCGGTGTGAGGCAGCAGTGCTAACCACTGTGCCACCCACCCAGAGTATCACTCTGTGAAATTCAATAATGTCACCTTAGATAACAGCTGTGGTTCAGTGGGTTCAGCGCGCTCCCCTCAACCCAATGGTCATGGGATCAATCCACTCTGCAGGAAAGGTGGGAAAAATCGAGGCAACGCTTCATCAGGACAGCGCTGGGGGAGCTGGGCCCCGTGGGAGGGTCAGCGCTGGGGGTGCACCCTGTATGTGTGTGATTATTGGTAACTAACCTCCCACACCCCTCCAGGACTAGAATTAACCAGGGATCTGTTTGTACTGGGGATGGTTCTGAAACACTCGGTGCTAAAGGTCTCTGCTGTTAGTTTTGTGAGTGTGTCCCAGTTTATGAATGGCTTCATTCTGTCTCTAGGTCCTGGACTCTCTACTAGAACAAGAGTTGGATTGGGAATCGGAATTCTTGTTGCTGTTGCTGTTGTTGTTGGAATTGGGATTTACGTATTCCAAAAGCAACGGTGAGTTCCAGAATGTTCCACTGTTTCCATTGAATCCTGTTTTTGGTTTATAATGTTTGTTCAATGTTGCTGACCTCTAGAACTGTCCATTTACTGAGCTGTGAGGATGCTTCAATCCACCCTATCATTGAGCAGCGTTAACCAGTCACTTCCAGCTTGTTATCCTCTCGCCGCTGAACAGTCCCCGTGGATTGGAAAGGAGCAAATATTATCCCATTGGGAGAACCAGTGGATGAGGAATGTATCTGGAATTTCAGAAGGTGTTTGATAAGGTGCCACACAACAGGTTGTTCCACAAGATACAGGCTCAGGGGACTGGGGGTAATATAGCATGGATTGAGGATTGGTTAATGGACAGAAACAGAGAAGGAACAAATGGGTGATTTTGGTTGGTGGGATGTAACTGGTGCTGCAGGGATCAGTGCTGGAGCCTCAGATATTCACAATCCCTATCAGTGACTTTGATCAGGAGAGAGAGTGCGATATGTCCAAGTTTACTGATGATAGAAAGTGGGAGAGTAAGCTGTGAGGAGGACACTGAGGTTGCAAACCGATCTTGGCCAGTTCAATAATCGGGAAATAATGGGTACTATAAGAAGTCACACAACAACAGATTAAAATCCAACAGGTTTATTTGGAATCACGAGCTTTCGGAGTGCTGCTCCTTCATCAGGTGAGTGGTGATATACACGATCTTCTTGGAGATCCTCTCCACTTTGAGCCAGCAGTTTGCAGTGTCGGTGGTAGCTGTGGAACTGGTGTGTACCACTGACACTGCACAGCACCGGCTGGAGAGAACCTCCCACACCAGTCCAACACCAGCATCTCCACATCAGGAAATAATGGTGGCAGATGGAATATAATGTGGGAAATGGTTTGGAAGAATGGAAAAGCTGAGAGGCCAGTGAATGGCATTTGGAGAGATTTGTACCCAAATCACCAAGTTAACACCCAGGTACTGCAAACAGTCAACAAGGTAAATGGGATGTTGGCCTTCATTGCAATTTGCTAGGAAAATAAGAGGAAAAAAGTCTTGCTGAAATGTAGGTGGAGCATGGGTCAGACCAAACATTGAGTACTGTGTACAGTTTGTTCTGCTAATGCAAGACACAGGAACTTAGAAATTAGGAACAGGAGTAGGCCATTCAGCTCCTCAACCCTGCATCACCGTTTGACCGGATAATGGCCGACTTGACAGTGGCCTCAATTTTATTTCCCTGTTTTCTCACACTACTACCCGCCCTCAAAACCCTATGACTTTCTTATCAATAAAAATCTGTTTAACTCCAAATTAAAGTATTCCATGACCCTACCTCCACTGTCCTCTATAAGACCACAGGATATAGGAACAGAATTAGGTAATTTAGCCCATTGAGACTGCTCCAGCATGACATCATGGCTGATAAGTTTCTCAACTCCATTCTCCCGCTTTTTCCCAGTGATCCTTTTACCAATCAAGAACCTATCTGTCTCTGTCTTAAATGCACTCAGTGACCTGGCCTCCACAGCCTTCTGTGGCAATGAATTCCATAGACTCTCAATCCTCTTGCTGAAGAAATTCCTCCTGATCTCAGTTCTAAAGGGTCGCCGCTCTACTCTGAGGCTGTGCCTTTGGATCCTAGTCTCTCCCACTAATGGAAACATCTTTCCCCATGTCCACTCTATCCATGTCTTTCATTATTCTGTAAGTTTCAATGAGATTCCCCTCCTCAGCTTTCTAAACTCCATCGAGTACTGACCCACAGTCCTCAGACGCTCCTTGTACACTAAGCTTTTCATTCCCGGGATCATTCTCGTGAACCTCCTCTGAACCCTCTACAGCCAGCACATCTTTCCTTAAATACTGGGCCCGAAATTGCTCACAATATTCTAAACGTGGTCTGACTAGAGCCTTATAAAAGGCGTAGTAGCACAGTGGTTAGCATTGGTGCTTCACAGCTCCAGGAACCTGGGTTCGATTCCTGGCTCAGGTCACTGTCTGTGTGGAGTTTTCACATTCTCCTCGTGTCTGCGTGGATTTCCTCTGGGTGCTCCGGTTTCCTCCCACAGTCCAAAGATGTGCAGGTTAGGTTGATTGGCTATGCTAAAAAATTGCCCTTCATGTTCTGAGATGCGTAGGTTTGAGGAATTAGTGGGTGAATATGTAGGGAGATGGGGGTAGTTCGTGGGTAGGATTGTGGTCGGTGCAGACTTGATGGGCCGAATGGCCTTTCTCTGTACTGTAGGGAGTCTATCTTACTTACCAGCCTCCTGTGTGGCACCTTGTCAAAGGCCTTCTAGAAATTCAAGTAGATAATGTCCACTGGCTCTCCTTTATCTAACCTGCTTGTTATCTCCTCAAAGAATTATAACAGCTTCATCTGGTTTGACCTCCCCTTAATGAAACCATGCTGACTTTGTCCTATTTTACCATGCTCTTCCAAGTATTCCAAAATCTCATCCTTAATAACAGATTCTCAACTCTTACCAACGACTGAGGTCAGGCTAACTAGCCTGTCATTTCCCACCTTTTGCCTCCCTCCCTCCATAAAACCAATTTTCCAGTCTTCTGGGACAACCCCCCGACACCAGTGATTCCTGAAAGATCACCACCAATACCTCCATTATCTCTTCAGCTATCTCCTTCAGAACTCTGGTGTCAAGTCCACCTGCCCCAGGTGATTTATCCACCTTCAGACCTTTCAGCTTTCCTAGCACCAACTCACCTCTACCTGACTCTCTTGAATTTTTGGTGTGTTACTGGTGTTTTCCAGCATGAAGACTGATGCAAAATACCTATTCAGTTCCTCCACCATTTCTTTGTTCCCCACTACTACTACTCCAGGAGTCTAATGTCCACTCTTGCCTCTCTCTTACCCTTTATCTAAAAGAAACTCTTGCAACCTTCATTTATATTCCTGGCTAGCTTTACCTGAATATTTCAGCTTCTCCCCCTCCTTTCTGTTTTAGTTGTCCTCTGTTGGTCTTTAAAATCTTCCCACTAATCTTTGCCACATTGTGTGCTTTTTCTTTTGCTTTAATGTTATCCTTGACTTCCCACACCAGCCATGGATGCCTCGTCCTCTGCTTTATATGCTGCTTCTTCCTTGGATTAATTTTTGCTGTCTCTCCCCAATTATTCCCAGAAGCTCCTGCCATTCCTGTGCCACTGTTTTTCCTGCTAGGCTTCTCTCCCAATCAACTCTGGCTATCTCCTGCCTCCAGAGTTCCCTTTATCAACTGGAATACTGTTACATCTGATTCCAGCTTCTCCTTCAGCCTGCAGGGTGAGTTCTATCATATTATGGTCACTGCCTCCTAAGGGTTCTTTCACCTTAAGCTCCCTTATCAAGTCTGCCTCATTACACATCTGCAAATCCAGAATTGCCTGTTCCCTATGGGTTCCACACACGCTGTTCTTTAGAACCATCTCGTAGATGAAGGCTACATCCATCCGAGGAAATAGCTGCTGAACGTCCACTGTATCTATTTCCGTCATCATCTTATAAACCTCTATTAATTTGCCCCTCATCCTCCTCTGCTCTGAAGAGAAAATCTCCAGCTCCCTCAACCTTTCCTCATAAGACCTTCTCTCCAAACCAGGCAGCATCCTGGTAAATCTCCTCTGCACTCTCTTCAATGCTTCCACATCCTCCTTGTAGTGAGGTGACCAGAACTGTACACAATAACTCTTCCTCTCACCATCCCTCTGTGGGTCAGCATGGCCTCTGTGGAGTGTCCAGCCCTTGCCCATTGCCTCTCCTATAAACCTCCTCTCCTCTACACTCTGTTCCATCACTGTGCAGCTCCTGTGACCCATACCCAGGGTATTGAGTGGAATTTAATGGGTCTGTGCTCCTGAACAGCTCCTTTTACTCACTTGTCCAAAGTGTTGGATTCTTTTCATTCTGAACTCTGCTGTTTGTTCCCTTCCAGGAAACCAAATAGATACAAGATTGATCAAAATGAAACTTCTAACGGTGTCCTTTTGACAGAGGTGACTTGTCCAGGTGAAACACGGGACCTTGTGACAGCACCTGAGCATCAGGATGGAGCAGCTGGAGAACAAAACCTTCTGAGGAACGGGACTGTGCAGCATTGAGTTTTCACTGCCATGGATCACTTTGCACAGGTCTGGATAACCAGCGTAGGCTCAGGAAAACTGATACCAAAATCCCTTCTGTAATTGTTTCCAATCAGTATTTATTTACTGCATCTCAGTATTACTGTTGATGAGGACATTGACAATCGACTGTCCAAGGCCAACAGCTCCTTTGGCCACCTCTTGAACTGTGTTTGGTGAAACCATTCACTACCCGTGTCTAATAGAACTCAGGTATACAGAGAGATTGTCATTACTGCCCTCTTGCGTGGGTCAGAACGATGGGTTCTGTACAGAAAACAAATGGAGAGCTTCCATCAACACGGCCCTTGATCCATGATGAACAGCAGACGGCAAGACTAGAACCGTAGAACATGACAGCACAGAATCAGGCCTTTTGGCCCTTCTTGTCTCTGCCGAACCATTTTTCTCCCTAGTCCCACATCCCTCCAGACCCCTCTCATCCATATACCTGTCCAAGTTTTTCTGAAATGTTAAAAGTGAGCCCGCATTTACCACTTTATCTGCAGCTCATTCCACATTCTCACCACTCTTCCTCCCCCCACCCCCAATATTCCCTTTCAACTTTTCACCCTTAACCCATGTCCTCTAGTTTTTTTCCCCCTAGCCTCAGTGGAGAAAGCCTGCTTGCATTCACTCTATCTATACCCATCATAATTTTATACATCTCTATCAAATCTTCCCTCATTCTTCTCTGCTCCAGGGAATAAAGTCCTAACCTATTCAACCTTTCTCTGTAACTCAGTTTCTCAAGTCCTGGCACCATCCTTGTAAACCTTCTCTGCACTCTTTCACCCTTATTAATATCTTTCTTGTAATTAGGTGACCAAAACTGCACACAATACTCGCAATTCGACCCCACCAATGTCTTATACAACCTCTACTCTTAGATTTTAGATTTATCTACTCTGACTTGCCTCAAGACTGTAAGCACCTCCTCCCCTTTAATGTGTGTCGGTTTCATAACCTCTCCACTTGTTTGCCTTATTTCCGTAGACTCCATGCCAGTTTCCTTCGTAAATACGGATGCAAAAAACCCATTTAATATGCCCCCCCATTTCTTTTGGTTCCATACAAGGCCGACCATCTGATCTTCAAGAGCACCAATTTTATCCCTGACTATCCTTCTGCTCTTAATATACCTGTAGAAGCTCTTAGGATTATCCTTCACCTTGACCGCCAAAGCAACCTCATATCTTTTTCTAGCCCCCCCTGAGTTCCTCAAGTAGTTTCTTGCACATTTTATACTCCTCAAGCATCTTATTTGTTCCCTGTTGCCTATACATGTCATACATGTCTCTCCTCTTCTTCATCAGAGTTGCAATATCCCTTGAGAACCAAGGTTCCTTATTCCTATTCACTTTGCCTTTAATCCTGACAAGAACATACAAACTCTGCATTCTCAAAATTTCTCCTTTGAAGGCCTCCCACTTATCAATCACATCCTTGCCAGAGAACAGTCTGTCCCAATCCACGCTTTTTCCATCCTTTCTCATTTCTTCAAATTTGGCCTTTTTCCAGTTCAGAGCCTCAACCCGAGGACCAGATCTATCTTATCCATGATCAAGTTGAAACTAATGGCGTTATGATCACTGGAACCAAAGTGTTCTCCTACGCACACTTCCGTCATTTGCCCTAACTCATTTCCCAACAGGAGATCTAATATTGCATCCTCTCTAGTTGGTATCTCTATACATAGATTCAGAAAATTTTCCTGAACACATTTTACAAACTCCTCCCCGTCTAGACCTTTAACAGTACAGGAGTCCCAATCTATACGTGGAAAATTAAAATCCCCAACTATCACAACTTTCTGTTTCTGACAGTTGTCAGCTATCTCTCTGCTGATTTGCTTCTCCAATTCTGACTATTGGGTGGTCTATAATACAACCCCATTAATGTGGTCATACCTTTCCTGTTTCTCAGCTCCACCCGTATGGCCTTGGTAGACAAGCCCTCTAATCTGTCTTGCCTGAGCTCTACTGCAACATTTTCCATGACTAGCAATGCCACATCCCTCTCCCTCTATCACATCTGGAACATTGGAACCCAGGAACATTGAGCTGCCAGTCCTGCCCCTCCTGTAGCCATGTTTCACTAATGGCTATAATGTCATAATTCCATGTGTCAATCCACGCCCTCAACTCATCTGCCTTCCCCACAATACTCCTGGCATTGAAATAGACACACCTCAAGATTACTACCACCACACACAACCCTTCTATTTGTGATTTTGCATGAACTATTAACATCATTTCTTTTCACCCCCGCTCCACTATCTGTTCTGGCATTCTGGTTCCCCTGCAAATTTAGTTTAAACCCTCCCCCAACAACACTAGCAAACCTCCCTGCAAGTATATTGGTCCCCTTATAGTTCAGGTATAACCTGTCTCTCTTGTACAGGTTGCACCTGTCCCAGAAGAGGTCCCAATGATCTGGAAATCTGAAACCCTGTCCCCTACACCAGTTCCTCAGCCACGTATTCATCGGCCTGAGCATCCTACTCTTACCCTCACTGGCACAGGTAACAATCCTGAGATTACTATGCTCAGGGTCCTGCTTTTTAACTTCCTACCAAAGCTCTCTATACTCAGTCTTCAGGACCTCCACACTCTTCTTCCTACGTCATTGGTACCGATGTGTACAATGACATCTGGCTGATCACCCTCCCACTTCAGAATGCTGTGTGCGCGATCAGAGACATCCCTCACCCTGGCACCTGAGAGGCAACAAACCGTCAGAGAGTCTTTGTCACAACCACGGAACCTCCTGTCTGTACCTCTGCCTATCGAGTCCCCTATCACTACCGCTCTCCTCTTCTTCCCCCTTCCCTTCTGCGCTGCAGAACCAGACTCAGTGCCAGAGATCCAGCTGCTGCAGCTTGTTCCAGGTAAGGCATCCTTCACAACAGTATCCAAAGCAGTATACCTACTGTGGAGGGGAATGGCCACAGGGGAGCCCTGCTCTGCCTGCCCTTTGCCCTGTCGCCTTCCCTCACCTGACAGTAACCCAATTACCCGTGTTCTGTGCCTTTGGTGTAACTACCTCCCTGAAGCTGCTATCTATAAATTTCTCATTCTCCCAAATGATACGGAGATTATCCAGCTCCTGCTCCAGTTCCCTAATGCAGTTTGTTAGGAGCTGCAGCTGGATGCACCTCTTGCAAGTGTTGTTGTTGGGGACACTGGAGATCTCCCTAACTTCCCACATCCTGCAGGAGGAGCATTCCAACATTCTGCCTGGCATTCTTTCTATTCTGAAGAGTCAAAAAACTTAGCGGAACCTACCCTCGCCTCAGTCTGTTCATGCTGAAACCTGTTTGAGCCATTACACAACAAACAATGATGTTCTCAACATCACCAATCTGTCCAGAGTTGAATACATTCTCACAACACCAGTCACACTGGGCAGTTATGTAACACACACGGAGGATTCCACAATGTCACAAGGAATGTTTTGATGCAGATGCATGGAAAAACAGCATTTAAATATACAGGATCGAAGTCAAATAATCTGACTTAAAAGAACAAAGAACAAAATCAGCCTGGGAAACAGGCCCTTCGGCTCAACGAGCCCGAGTCGCCATCTCAACACCACCAGTCCACCTCTCTACCCATGACCCCTATCTAATGGTTTATGGCCATCCAGATTGAGGGAATCTGATTTAGGGACAATTTATTCCTGCCAATCAGCCTAACAGCACATCTTTGGGGTGTGGGAGGAAACCGGAGCACCCGGAGAAAACCCACGCAAGCACGGGGAGAATGTGCAAACTGCCACAGGCACCGGCCCAAATCCAGGTGTCTGCACAGCAATCAGTGATAGTCACTGAGCTGTTGTCTTGTCCAGTTTAGGCACACACTAACGACATGAAGCACGAGGCCAATCTCGAACAACCAAGAGCAGCCCCAGTACGACCCATTGCGTGTATGCCCCTCGTTGGACACAAGGTGGACCGACTTAAAACCTGTGAATGAAAAGAGAAAAAACATTATTATCAAACCATACCCATTTACATTACCAGGGACGCCCCAGTGCTAATGAACCTTATTTAAAAGGTTCTCCTCTCTCCACCCATCTCCAACTCAGTCATGTGCCTGTCTAAGTTACTCTTAAAGGACTCTAGCGTGTTTGCCTCCACCATATAACTTGTTATAGCACTGAAATCTTGGCTGGAATTTTCTGGCTGTTCATATCCCCACTGCCGCTGCAAGTGAGGACAGAGGAGTTGGAGCCACTGCAGCAGGTTCAGAAAATCCTGCCCGTGTGACGGGCAGAATTTTCCAGCCATTTCCTCCAAACAGCAATAGGTCAGATGTTATAACTCCGATATCTTTATTCCAGGCAGTTGAAGTTTTTACTCCAACAGTGGTCGTTGTGTATGTTCAGAATCTGTTGTAAATATTTTGATTTTAAACTTTAATAAACTTTATTACATTCACAGTAACTCCATTGCAGTGTTAAAATCCCCAAGTCGGCACATTCTGGTGCCTGTTCAGATCAATGCACCGAATCAGCCTGTTTTTCAGACCGAGGGAGCATCTGGAGGAAATCCACGCAGACATGGGGAGAATGTGTAAACTCCACATAGTGACCCAAGGTTGGAATCGAACCTGGATCTCTGGTGCTGTGAGGCAGCAGTGCTAACTGTGCCATCTGGGAAATTTGTGCAGACATTTGGGGGTTTCTATTTCTGTGTAGTTTTCACTCTGAGCTGTGATTAAAGAGAAGCCGGTGCTGATACTAGTGCATCTGCAGTCAGATGTTTAATGACTCTGCCCATCACTGCACTAACACAGTGAATGCTGTCTACAGGCAGTAAGTCTCCTGATGCTTCTTAAATCGAATTAGCAGGAGGAGTACATGGCTGGCATGGTGACAGGGTGGTTAGCACTGCTGCTTCACAGTGCTAGTGACTTAAAACCTGTGAATGAAAAGTCAATTTTAGTCTCGGGTGACTGACTGTGGATCCTGCACGTTCTCCCTGTGTCTGTGTGGGTTTCCTCTGGTGCTCTCACTCCAAAGATGAGCAGGTTAGATGGATAATCAATGCGCAGGGTTACTGGGATAGGAGAAATCTCAATGGGCTGAATGGCCTCCGCACTGTAGGAATTCTATGGATTCATTGTAGACGTAGTGGGATTTTTAAAATCTCTTTGGGTTGAAGGGGCCTCAGTTCAATGTGTCAGTGAAATGACTGGGACTGGGTGGTGCTCCCTCAGCACCGACCTGTGGACTGGACAGTGCCCAGTGAGATGGATGAAAGAGTCCCAAAACTATTTTGGTGCAGATCAGAGAAGCTTCCTTGGTATTCTGGGACATTTATCACTCAACCAATGTCACCAAAAAAACCCATTTTATTCTTCTGATGCTGCCATTTTTGCCGTAATGACCACACTTCAAAACCCGAGTTAAATTGGCTGCAACATATTTTGAGGTGTCTGTTTTCAGACTTGTTCCAAGTTCACTCACACAGAATAGTAAAATACAGATCACACAATCCCATCCAGTCCCCAAATTTGCAAAGACCATTAGATACAGAGTCCTGGATGAATCTGTATCTGAAGTCACCATTGCAGAGCAAATTTCTTCAAGGTCAACCCATGGAAAGTGACTGGCCCGGATGGGATACCCGGACGAGCGCTCAGATTCTGCACGGATCAGCTGGTGGTGGTATTCACAGATATCTTCAACCTCTCTTTACAACAATCTGAGGTCCCTATCTGCTTTAAGAAGGTGACCATCATCCTAGTACCAAAGAAAAACCAAGCAGCGTGCCTTAATGCCTTAATGACTCAGTCAGTGGCTCTGACATCCATCATTATGAAGTGCTTCGAAAGGCTAGTCATGGCACGAATCAATTCCAGCCTCCCGGACTACCTGGATCCACTACAGTTTGCCTGTTGCCGCAACAGGTCCACAGCAAACGCCATCTCCCTGGCCCTGTACTCAATCCTGGAACACCTAGCTAACAAAGACACCTATGTCAGACTCCTATTTATTGATTACAGCTCAGCTTTCAACACCATTATTCTGATGAAACTCATCTCCAAACTCAATGGCCTGGGCCTTGGTTCCTCCCTCTGCGACTGAATCCTGAACTTCCTAACTCACAGACCACAATCAGTAAGGATAGGCAACATAATGAGGCGGGTAGAATTAGGGACCTTGCGGTGAAGGATCCTCTTGGGGAGAGTGATCATTGTATGGTGGAGTTTCAGGTGCAGATGGAGGAGGAGAAAGTGGGTTCCCGGACACGCGTCCTTTGTTTGAACAGAGGGGAGTACAGTAGCATGAGAGAAGAATTGGTGAATGTGGACTGGGGTAGGTCTGCTGAGGAGCAGTGGAGGATCTTTAAGGAGATCTTTCTTGGTGCTCAGCAGAAATTTATTCTGATGGTTAAGAAGGACCGTAGGAGGAGAGGTAATAAGCCGTGGATAACGAAGGAGGTGAAGGAAAGTGTTAAATTAAAAGCGGAGGCGTTTAGAGTAGCTAAGAGTAGTGGGCAAGAAGAGGATTGGGAGAGGTTTAAATATCAACAAAGACTGACAAAGAAGTTGATAAAGAAGGGTAGGAGAAACTATGAAGCTGGGCTAGTGCTTAATATAAAAAAGGATAGCAAGAGTTTTTATAAATATATAAAAAGGAAGAGGCTGGCTAGGGTAAACGTTGGACCCTTAGAGGATGAGAAGGGGGACTTAGCGGTAGGGGATGGGGAAATGGCTGAGGTCTTGAATAACTTTTTTGTTTCGGTCTTCACGGAGGAGGACGTGAATAATTTGCCGGATGTTAGAGATGGAAAGGTGGTAGGACTGGAGGGTCTCAATGACATTACTGTTACTAGAGAGGCGGTGCTCGACAGACTGGAGGAACTGATTGTGGACAAGTCCCCAGGACCGGATGGAATGCATCCGAGGGTTCTGAAAGAAATGGCGGAGGTGATAGTGGATGCCTTGGTGGTTATTTTCCAAACGTCACTGGATTTTTTTGATGGGTTCTTGATAAGAGAGGGGATTAAGGGTTATGGGGAGAGGGCGGGAAAGTGGAACTGAGCCACGACAGATCAGCCATGATCTTATTGAATGGCGGGGCAGGCTCGAAGGGCTAGATGGCCTACTCCTGCTCCTATTTCTTATGTTCTTATTGATTCCGGGGAAGTGCCGGAAGATTGGAAAACGGCAAATGTTACGCCGTTGTTTAAGAAGGGTGCCAGGCAAAAGGCAGGGAATTATAGGCCGGTTAGTTTAATGTCCGTTGTAGGTAAAATGTTAGAATCCGTCATCAAGGAGGAAATAGCGAGGCATCTTGAGGGGAATTGCTTGATAGAGCAGACGCAGCACGGTTTCGTTAAGGGGAAGTTGTGTCTGACAAATTTACTGGAGTTCTATGAGGACGTGTCCAGGGCAGTGGATAGAGGAGAGCCGGTGGATGTGGTCTTTCTAGATTTTCAGAAGGCGTTTGACAAAGTACCTCACAAGAGGTTATTGCAGAAGGTCAGGGGACATGGAGTTGGGGGTAGGGTGTTAGCGTGGATAGAGGATTGGTTGTGAAATAGGAGGCAGAGAGTGGGGGTCAATGGGTGCTATTTGGATTGGCGGTTGGTGACTAGTGGAGTGCCCCAGGGGTCGGTGCTGGGGCCTCAGCTATTTACCATTTATATAGATGATCTGGAGGAGGGAACCGAGTGTATGGTGTTGAAATTTGCTGATGACACCAAGATTGGTGGAATGCAAATTGCGCGGAGGGTGTGGAGAGTCTACAGAAGGATCTAGATAGGCTGGGTGAATGGGCCAGGAACTGGCAAATGGAATTTAATGTTGGCAAGTGCAAGGTGGTCCACTTTGGTGGGAATAATGGTGGGAAGGATTATTACTTACGTGGCGAAAAACTGCAGCAGGTGACGGGGCAGAGGGACCTCGGGGTCCTTGTGCATGAGTCGCAAAAACCTAGCTTGCAGGTGCAGCAGGTGGTCAGGAAGGCGAATGGGATGCTGGCCTTCATAGCGAGGGGGATTGAATATAAAAGTAGGGAGGTCTTGCTGCGACTATATAGGGCATTGGTGAGGCCGCAGCTGGAGTACTGTGTGCAGTTTTGGGCGCCGCACTTACGCAAGGATATTTTGGCCTTGGAGGGAGTGCAGAGGAGGTTTACTAGGCTGATGCCGGAGTTGAGGGGGTTGGGCTGTGAGGAGAGGCTGAATAAATTAGGCTTGTACTCGTTGGAGTTTAGAAGAATGAGGGGAGATCTCATTGAGACATATAAGATGATGAATGGGATGGATAGGATAGAGGTGGAGAGACTCTTCCCGCTCAGAAAGGACAGTAGGACTCGGGGGCACAGCCTCAAGATAAAGGGGGGGTGGTTTAGAATGGAGTTGAGGAGGAACTTCTTCACTCAAAGGGTGGTGAATCTCTGGAATTCTCTACCCGTTGAAGTGGTGGAGGCTACCTCGCTAAATATTTTTAAGACGCGGGTTGATGGGTTTTTGATAAGAGAGGGGATTAAGGGTTATGGGGAGAGGGTGGGAAAGTGGAACTGAGCCACGACAGATCAGCCATGATCTTATTGAATGGCGGGGCAGGCTCGAAGGGCTAGTTGGCTGACTCCTGCTCCTATTTCTTATGTTCTTATGTTAATTTAGCATAGCCAATCAACCCAACCCGCACATCTTTGGAGTGTGGAAACAGAAGCACCCAGAGGAAACCCACGCAGACACGGGGAAAATGTGCAGACTCCATACAGACAATGACCCAAGCTGGGAATCGAACCCAGGTCCCTGGAGCTGTGAAGCAGCAGTGCTAATCACTGTGCTACCATGCCACCCATTTCTCTTCAGAGCTGTTCTGTTTTTAGCTCCAATTTCGAGCAACTGAAATATGTTCTGTTTTAACCTAAAAACTACAGACAATGATGATGTAGCTATATCTTTCTCTTCTGTTCCCACTGCCACATTCTTCAATAAAACCTCCCAAAGCCACAACCTCCAGCCTCCTGTAGAAGGACAAGGGCAGCAGGAACATGGGGAACACCATCACCTCCAAGTTCCCCTCCCAGTCTCTCTCACACCGTCCCCACTTGGAGATATATCGGCCGTTCCTTCATCGTCACTGGGTCAAAATCCTGGAGCTCCCTCCCTAACGGCACCGTGGGAGCACCTTCACCACACGGGACTGAAACTCTTCAAGAAGAAACCCCATCACCACCTTCTCAAGGGACATCTTCACATGTCAGTTTTCACAGTGAATGTTTAATTTTAGAAGATTAAATTTCAAGCAGTTCATTTTGGGAAGCCACGTTGTCATGAAAGGTGCTACATAAATGCAAGCCCTGTTTTCAAAGTTGCTCCAAGGTCTCCCTCCAATACCGGCATCCATGAACCTGGCAGCAATGATGTTCCATTTCTAGTGGCTGGAATCACCGCTCCAGAGGCTGCCCTCTGCTCCTGGGCAATGGCCTCCTTGAAAGGCACTCACACAAAGAAGGCAAATATTCTTGCAAACCTCTTGCGGCATTTCAATGTCAGTTCTGCTTCCTCCAGCTTGGTGTCAGAAGTAGGTGGGTTGCAGCGGACCGGAGGTTGCTGCTTTCGCCTTGAGCATCGAGGCCTGGGTTCAGTCTCTTCATCGGGCAGCAAGCGAGTTGACGCAGCCAAGTCCAGCACATCCATCTCAAATCCAAGGTTAGGGACAGAGAATGGGAGCTGGCAGGTTCCAGAGTTTCTTCCAAGACTCTCGATATGACCCACGAGCGTGGCTATGTCCGTATCCATTCCTGGCCACCAGACAGAGCACCTTGCGAGCATTTTAATTTTTGTTACTCCTGGGCAGCCATGGTGATGTTTGGCCAGGATGGGTCAGTGGCCCTGGCATGGAATAACAACTCTGGAGCCCCATAGGAGAACATAGAACATTACAGCACAATACAGGCCCTTCGGCCCTCGATGTTGTGCCAAGCTATGTCAAGCCCAAGATTAAACTATCGCACTCTCTATCATTCTGGTGCGCTCCAGGTGCTTATCCAATAACCGCTTGAAAGTTCCTAAAGTGTCCGACTCCATTATCACAGCAGGCGGTGCATTCCACTTCCCAACTACTCTCTGAGTAAAGAATCTACCTCGTACATCCCTCCTATATCTCCCACTATGAACCTTACAGTTATGCCCCTAGTAACAGCTACATCCACCCGAAGAAATAGTCTTTGCACGTCCACTCTACCTATCCCCTAAATAAAGTCTGCACATTCTTCCCCGTGTCTGTGTGGGTTTCCTCCGGGTGTTCCAGGTTTCCTCCCACAGTCCAAAAGATGTGCTGGAATGGGTTCATTGGCCATGCTAAATTGCCCCTTAATGTCCCAGGATGTGTAAGTTACATGGATTGGCCATGCTAAATTACCCCATTAGTGTCCAAAGATGTGTAGGTTCGGTGGATCAGTCATGTGTGGAGTCTCAATCTTTCTCTACACCCGAGCTGTGACTGTTACACTACATTCTGCACTCACTCATTTCCTTCTCTACATACGGCATGCTTTGTCTATACAGCGTGCAAGAAACAATACTTTTCACTGTATACTAATACATATGAGATACATAATAAATACAATCCAATCCAGGGTAGGGGAAAGTAAGATACTCTGTCAAAATGGCCTCTTCTGCACTGTAGGGATTCTATGATGATATTGTAACTGGATAGACAGACAGACAGACAGACAATCTATCAAGGGGGCACTGAATATTGAAGCAGATTCACAAGGTTTAATGGGTGACTCCAAAGCCAGCACATCATTTTCTGTATGACTGTCGTGTGGGTAAATTAGACAGAAAAGCAATGATTAACATGGAACTTGAAAAACATTGCTGTGTATTTTTGCCCCATGCGGTGAGTGTTGGTAGAATCACAAGGAAGCCCAGAGGTAAACTGAGCACAAAAGCCCAAACTAATTTCGCCGGGGAATCTCAGACTGCGTCAGTCCAGTAATAGATTTAGCCCCAATACTAAATTTACCCAGTATCAGTACCAGATATTGAGAGTGTAACGAGAACGGAAAGGAAGGATTGATAGAAATTCAAGTCTCTTTGTTCTAACCGCTGCTGGAAAGTGCCAGTGTTTCAATCTCTCACGGGGACAGGATTAAAGAAATGAATTCCCGCACACTATCCACTGCATCGACACACAGGCAAGAATAGGGATTTGAGAGCAGTGAAGCTTTCAATATTTCAGGAATTTCAACTGTGTGTCAATAATGGAAAGTTCTGCAAACAAAAGACCTGTTTCAGCTGATTGAGAGAGAGGTAGCAGCACAATGTAATCATTCCGGAACAAGAGGCAACTCGGAATCTGGTTAGATCGCAACAACATCACAAGTCACCCCTCAGCACTTCAGCATGTTGTCATTTCCCCGCCCACAACATTACTTTCAACATCCAAATATCTCCCAACTAAAGCATCCGTGGAGTTATCCAGACATGCAAATCACATTGGTTCAAAGTGCTGGGGGAAAACAGAATTCAACTCGGAATCTTAAATGTGCCGTAAATATTCTGTGCGCGGGGAAAGAGCTGTGCATGCTGCTACACGCAAACACACAGGAACACACCTGAGTGCACGCACATATATATGCACAAGCATACACAGGCACACACACACACATGCAAACAACACACCTGTGTGCATGCACACATACATGCAAACACACACCTGTGTGCATGCACACACACGCAAACACATACCTGGTGCATGCACACACACATGTTCATGCATGCACGGGCACACGTTTGTGGGCACATACACAAACACACACCTGTGCGTATGTACACAGACATGCATTTGCACACCTGTGCAATGCACACCTACACACATTCACCCAACTGCGTGCGTGCACACATCTGTTACAGGCACACACACTTGAGACAGTACACATAGCTATATACACAACATGTATGCATGTGGACATGCGCACACACACACAGCTGTGTCTGCACATCTGTGAGTACAGACATAGACAGACTCAGAGCTGCACCTTTCAAGACTTGATTCAAAAGCTTTATTGTGTTTCCTTCAGAAAGTTTTCCAATGTCTGCAGCACTAAGAAACAAAAGACAATAATCAGATTATTCCTGCCATCTTCCATGGCCAGCTGCTGGCTCCAGCTCCAGTATGTGTGGAATGTCAGCTGGAATGGCTTTTTCAGTTTCCCCGTCATACGAACTGTTTCAATTTTGCCAGAGCCGGATCTTTTTGAGTCCACAGCCAAATTGTATTTGCTGCCACTGGGAGAGTTTCCAAAAAGTTAATTGTCATCACCATCTCTTCCATTGGGGGTACAAGTGGAGTGTCGATCTGTAGTAACTCCAGACATCTGTGTTAGTGATTCAGCCTCCTGGACGGTGGTCCAGTTGATAATTAGAGGCAACCAAGAATGAAGTTCATCATTGGACTCAGGCTGATGCCATGGGTGACACCACCTTGTCATCCTTTAGCAATCCTAGTAGTGGTTTGTGGTCTGTGACAATGATTAACTTTCACCCTTACAGATCCTGGTGGAATATCTCAACCCCGAATATTCCCGCAAACCCTTCTTTTTCAATGTGGAGTATTTGTGTTCTGAGATCGCCAAGGTCATGGACGTGTACACGATTGGGTGTACATCTTCAATTGGCCACCCATGTACTAATACCACCCCGATTCTGTATGGGGTTGCACTGCAGGTCAGTAATAGTTCTTTCCTGGGATTGTAATATGCAAGAACATTCGACAAGGAAAGCTGTTGGAAAGCCAAGGATTGAGTGGAAGCCCACTCCCAAAGCTGATTTTTTAGTAGTTGGTGTAACGGGGCCAGGATGGAGGCAAATTGGGTATAAATTTCCCAAATTGGGTTACCAACTCCAAAAATGATCTTAGCTCTTGAATGGACATGGGGCGCCTTTGATTGCCCGTATCTTGTCTTCCAAGGAGTGTACATCAGACTTGTCCAATCTGTTGCCCAGTTGGGTCACTTGGGGGACTTGAGGTACACAATTCTCCTTTCTTAGGTGTACGCCTATTGTGGAAAATTGACTTTGAAATTCCTCAAGGTTCTCTAAACCTTTTTTAAAGTTAAAGTTTATTCATTAGCGTCACAAGTTGACTTACATTAACACTGCAATGAAGTTACTGTGAAAATCCCCCAGTCGCCACACTCTGGCACCAGTTCAGGTACACTGAGGGAGAATTTAGCACGGCCAATGTACCTAACCAGCGCGTCTTTCGGACTGCGGGAGGAAACCGGAGGAAACTCCTCATTCGTTTTTCCTGTTATGAGGACATCATCCAGATAAACAGCTACCTGAGGCAGACGATATAAGATGTTTTCCATCGTCTGCTGGAAAATCATGCAGGCTAACGATACCCCAAATAATAATCTAGTGTACTGGTAAAGGCCTTTATGGGTATGAATTGCTGAATGTTGCTGGGAATTCTCGTCCAGTTGTACTTGTAAGTAAGTGTGGCTCATCAAGTTTCGAAGAGTCCTCCTGCCAACTTCACATACAAGTCCTTGATCTGAGGGATCGGGTATTTATCCAGCTGCGAGAAATGGTTTACCATTTGTTTAAAATCCCCGTAAAGGAGGACTGATCCATCTAGATTCAGAACTGGTCCATATGATGCTGTGCTGGTTTGATGATCCCTTCACGCTCCAGTCTCCAGATTTAAGTTTCAATGTTTTCTCGGAAGGTAAATGGTACTGGGTGCGCCTTGCAAAATTGCAGAATTGCTTCCTGATCAATTTGTAAGGTTGCCTTGGCTCCTTTGATAGTCCCTAGGCCCTCCTGGAAAACTTCAGGGTATTTAAGCAGGACTTCACGAAGATGGCCATTTTTTTAAATGTTATGGGGCTGTGTTTTTCTAAATCTATGTCTTGTAGGGCTCCTTTGCTGTTTTGGCTCCACATACCAGAAACAATTACAATGCACCACCAGGCGGGATTCTGAAGGGACATGAGACTGATTGATTGCAGTTTGGCTTTGTTTTGGGGATGTGCTGTGGACAGACCTGAAGGTTTGTGTATCTGGATGCTTCCTGAGTGAGGCTATGTAATCGCCTGTGTTCAAATTGTGGTCCCCGAACTCAGTCAAACCGGCGTGGGGTGTCCACTTCCATCGGGATATCTTGCAACTCATACGCTCAGCTAGCAGCATTTTCCAATGGTGAGGCCAATGTAAGGCTATAGCACCTGTGTGAAGTCAAGTTAAGCTTCAGTTAATAGATATTTTTGAATCGTTCCATTTTTAATCCCGCAAACCAGGAGGTCTCTAAGCATCTCATTAAACCAAATTTACATGCTTCCACCAGTCAGCTTATACTCGTTAGGAAACCAATTTCTCCTTATTTATTGTTGTCACAAGTAGGCTTACATTAACACAGCAATTAAGTTATTGTGAAAATCTCCCAGTCTCCACACTCTGGTGCGTGTTTGGATACACAGAGATGGTCAGTGCCCTTAACCAGCACGTCTTTCAGACTATGGGAGAAAATCGGAGCACCCAGAGGAAACCCACGCAGACATGGGAAGAACATGCAGACTCGACACAGACAGTGACCCAAGCCAGGAATCGAACCCAGGTCCCTGGAGCTGTGAAGCAGCAGTGCTAACCACTGTGCTACCCTTAAGAGCCCGTGGTGTAGGAGGCAAGATACCAGCATGGATAGAAGATTGGTTGACTGGGCGAAGGCAGAGAGTGGGGTAAAGGGGTCTTTTTCAGGATGGCAGTCAGTGACTAGTGGAGTTCCACAGGGCCCACAACTTTTTACTTTATATATCAATGATCTAGATGAAAGAATTGAAGGCACTGTGGCTAAGATTACAAACGAAACAAAGATAGGTGGAAGGACAGGTTAGGAGAATGAGCAAAGAAGTTGCAGACAGGATACAATGTGTGAGATTGTGAACTTTGGTAGGAAGAATAGAGGCATAGACTATTTTCTAAATGGAGAGAGAATTCAGAAATCGGAAGTGCAAAGGGATCTGGGAGTCTTAATTCAGGATTCCCTTGAGGTTAATTTGCAGGTTCAGTCTTAGGACTAGAAGCAGGGATGTACTGCTCAGGCTTTATAAGGCTCTAGTCTGACCACGTTTAGAATATTACAAGCAATTTTGGGCCCAGTGTCTAAGGAAAGATGTGCTGGCTGTAGAGGGTTCAGAGGAGGTTCACGAGAATGAGCCCAGGAATGAAAAGCTTAATGTACAAAGAGCGTCTGAGGACTGTGGGTCAGAACTCAATGGAGTTTAGAAAGCTGAGGAGGGGAATCTCGTTGAAACTTACAGAATAATGAAAGACATGGATAGACTGGACATGGAGAAAGATGCTTCCATTAGTGGGAGAGACTAGGACCCAAAGGCACAGCCTCAGAGCAGAGCGGTGACCCTTTAGAACTGAGATCAGGAGGAATTTCTTCAGCAAGAGGATTGTGAGTCTATGGAATTCATTGCCACAGAAGGCTGTGGAGGCCAGGTCACTGAGTGCATTTAAGACAGAGACAGACAGGTTCTTGATTGGTAAAAGGATCACTGGGAAAAAGCGGGAGAATGGAGTTGAGAAACTTATCAGCCATGATGTCATGCTGGAGCAGTCTCAATGGGCTAAATTACCTAATTCTGTTCCTATATCCTGTGGTCTTATAGAGGACAGTGGAGGTAGGGTCATGGAATACTTTAATTTGGAGTTAAACAGATTTTTATTGATGAGAAACTCATAGGGTTTTGAGGGCGGGTAGTAGTGTGAAGAAACAGGAAAATAAAATTGAGGCCACTGTCAAGTCGGCCATTATCCGGTCAAACGGTGATGCAGGGTTGAGGAGCTGAATGGCCTACTCCTGTTCCTAATTTCTAAGTTCCTGTGTCTTGCATTAGCAGAACAAACTGTACACAGTACTCAATGTTTGGTCTGGCCCATGCTCCACCTACATTTCAGCAAGACTTTTTTCCTCTTATTTTCCTAGCAAATTGCAATAAAGGCCAACATCCCATTTACCTTGTTGACTGTTTGCAGTACCTGGGTGTTAACTTGGTGATTTGGGTACAAATCTCTCCAAATGCCATTCACTGGCCTCTCAGCTTTTCCATTCTTCCAAACCATTTCCCACATTATATTCCATCTGCCACTATTATTTCCTGATGTGGAGATGCTGGTGTTGGACTGGTGTGGGAGGTTCTCTCCAGCCGGTGCTGTGCAGTGTCAGTGGTACACACCAGTTCCACAGCTACCACCGACACTGCAAACTGCTGGCTCAAAGTGGAGAGGATCTCCAAGAAGATCGTGTATATCACCACTCACCTGATGAAGGAGCAGCACTCCAAAAGCTCATGATTCCAAATAAACCTGTTGGATTTTAATCTGTTGTGTGACTTCTTATTGTACCCATTATTTCCCAATTACTGAACTGGCCAAGATCTGTTTGCAACCTCAGTGTCCTCCTCACAGCTTACTCTCCCACTTTCTATCATCAGTAAACTTGGACATATCGCACTCTCTCCCCTGATCAAAGTCACTGATACGGATTGTGAATATCTGAGGCTCCAGCACTGATCCCTGCAGCACCAGTTACATCCCACCAACCAAAAATCACCCATTTGTTCCTCCTCTGTTTCTGTCCATCAACCAATCCTCAATCCATGCTATATTACCCCCAATCCCCTGAGCCTGTATCTTGTGGAACAACCTGTTGTGTGGCACCTTATCAAGTACCTTCTGAAATTCCAGATACATTCCTCATCCACTGGTTCTCCCAGTGGGATAATATTTGCTCCTTTCCAATCCACGGGGACTGTTCAGCGGCGAGAGGATAACAAGCTGGAAGTGACTGGTTAACGCTGCTCAATGATAGGGTGGATTGAAGCATCCTCACAGCTCAGTAAATGGACAGTTCTAGAGTTCAGCAACATCGAACAAACATTATAAACCAAAAACAGGATTCCAATGGAAACAGTGGAACATTCTGGAACTCACCGTCGTTAGCACTTTCGAAATATATAAATCCCAATTCCAGCAACAACAAAAATAGCAATAAAAATTCCGATTCCCAATCCAACTCTTGTTCTAGTAGAGAGTCCAGGACCTAGAGACAGAATGAAGCCATTAACAGACTGAGACACACTCACAAAACTAACAGCAGAGACTTTCAGCACCGAGTGTTTCAGAACCATTCCCAGTACAAACAGATCCCTGGTTAATTCTAGTCCTGGAGGGATGTGTGAGGTGAGTTACCAATAATCTCACACACACCAGGCCGCTCCACAGCTCCTTGCACACAGACACTGCCCCATACTGTGACCGATACATGCTTTCCAATAGAGATAACTGGTCACTGAGCAGCAATAGCACCCCCTGCACCCTCCACCGCCACCCCCCCCAACCCTCTTCACTCCCCCTTAAACCCAAACACTCCACTAAAATAGGACAAGAACCTCAAACGGATTTCTGGTGGAAAATCTCGGGATGAGGTGGAACATCCGGCACCGTAACATTGACATGTCTGCCCTGAGTGAGACACGACAGGCAGGGGAAGGCCAGCTTAAAGACCAAGGTGGTGGATATACCTTCTTCCGAAAGAAGAATGTTGTCTCTACGGCGTTGGCTTTGCCATAAAAACAGATGGGTCAGACGTCTCAATGGACCCACCGGGGGAGGAAACACCTCATGACTTTATGGCTCACTCTGCCCCAGAAACAGCTCATCACAGCCGTCTGTGCCTCCACCCCAACCCTAGACTTAAGGGACAAGACAAAAGAAAGAGTCCACTCCAGCCTTGACCAATCGCTGTCCCACATCCCAAAAGGAGACAAGCTGATTCTCTTCAGTGATGTCAGTGTTCGAGTCGGGAGGGGAACAAACATTTAGAAATGCGCGCTGGGTGGGGAAGGCGCTCCGAAGACAAACACCATCTTCAGGAAAGCAGACGGGTCCGACTGTGGAAATTACAGAGGGATTTTCCTACTCTCCACCATGGGAAAGGTCATTGCAACAATCCTCCTCAACGATTCCTCCCAGTGTCTGTACAGCTGCTCCCTGACTCTCAGTGTGGCTTCGCCTGTTAAGAGACACAATGGACATGATCTTCAGCACGCGGCAAATCCAGGTAAAGTGCAGGGAGCAGCATCAATCTCCGTACATGGCCTTCTTCCATCTCACAAAGGCTTCCGATTCTGTCAACTGTGAGGGATTGTGGAACATCCTCCTCAAATCCGGCTTCCCACGGAAATTCGTCACCATTCTCCACCTGTTCCACAATGATAATGCAAACTGTGATCCTCACCAGTGGAGCCACCACACACCCAATACGTCCACAAACTGGGATCAAACAGGACTGCATCACTGCACCAACATATTCCTCACAGCAACACTCCATCCCATCACCTTGAAGCTTCCCGCTGGAGTGGAACGAAGCAGGAAACTGTTCAAACTCCGACACCTCTAGTGTCTGCAGAGCCACAACCAAGAGGCTGAGCTACAAACCATCGTCAACACATTCACTGAGGCATATAAGAGAACGGACCTCAGACTAAACATCTGGAAAACACAGGTTCTCTACCAACCTGCTCTTCCTGTATTAAACTGCCCCCACCCCCCAACCATCAGGATCCACAGTGAGCCCCTGGACAATGTGGATCATTTCCCACATCTCCTCCGGCACGAGCAGATATCGACAATGAAATCCAGCATCAACTCCAATGTGCCAGTGCAGCCTTCAGACATCTGACTATTACTTACGTGGCGAAAAACTGCAGCAGGCGACGGTGCAGAGGGACCTCGGGGTCCTTGTGCATGAGTCGCAAAAACCCAGTTTGCAGGTGCAGCAGGTGGTCAGGAAGGCTAATGGGATGCTGGCCTTCATAGAGAGGGGGATTGAATATAAAAGTAGGGAGGTCTTGCTGTAGCTGTATAGGGCATTGGTGAGGCCGCAGCTGGAGTACTGTGTGCAGTTTTGGGCGCCGCACCTGCGCAAGGATATTTTGGCCCTGGAGGGAGTGCAGAGGAGGTTTACTAGGCTGATACCGGAGTTGAGGGGATTGAGCTATGAGGAGAGGCTGAATAAACTGGGCTTGTACTCGTTAGAGTTTAGAAGAATGAGGGGAGATCTCATTGAGACGTATAAGATGATGAATGGGATGGATAGGATAGAGGTGGAGAGACTCTTCCCGCTCAAAAAAGACAGTAGGACTAGGGGGCACAGCCTCAAGATAAAGGGGAGGCGGTTTAGAACGGAGTTGAGGAGGAACTTCTTCACTCAAAGGGTGGTGAATCTCTGGAATTCTCTGCCCGTTGAAGTGGTGGAGGCTGCCTCACTAAATATTTTTAAGAAGCGGGTTGATGGGTTCTTGATAAGAGAGGGGATTAAGGGTTATGGGGAGAGGGCGGGAAAGTGGAACTGAGCCACGACAGATCAGCCATGATCTTATTGAATGGCGGGGCAGGCTCGAAGGGCTAGATGGCCTACTCCTGCTCCTATTTCTTATGTTCTTATGTTCTTATGAGCAACAGAGTGTTCGAAGCCTGAGACCTCCAATCCAGCTCATGGTTACAGTGCACCCTCCTGTATGCATCAGAAACATGGACAATGCACAGCAGACACCTCAAATCCCTGGAGAGATATCACCAACACTGCCTCTGCAAAACCCTGCAAATCCACTGGCAGGATGGGCAAATCAATGTGAAAATCGCCTCCCAGGCTGATATCCCCAGTATTCAGGCATTAGTCACACTGCTGCAATGGACAGGCCACATTGTCCGCACACCCGACACAAGACCTGCTGAAACGAGTGCTCTGAGCTCTGCAATGGTAAGCAATAGGGCACACAGAGAAAAAGCTACAAGGACACTCTGAAAACCTCCCTAAATAAATGTAACATCCCCATTGACACGTGCAAATCACTGGTCTTAGAATGCACTAACTGGAGACAACACATCTGTGAAGGCACCAATCACCTCGAGTGTCAGTGAGTACAGCACGCAGAGGACAAGTGTAAACATCGGGAATAGAGCACAGAACCCAGAGCGAGCCACCCACCCGCCCATCTCATCAACCACCAGCTACCAAACCCGGGGCAGAATCTGCGGCTCCAGGATTGGGCTATTCAGCCAGCTGCAGAACCCACCTCTCTGCAGGAGAAGCAAGTCACCCTCGACCCTGAGGGACTGTCAGAGAAGGAGAAGATTAGTGAACCAGGTGGGGTTTTATAACAATGCAATAGCTTCATGGTCACTTTTAGTGGGACCAATTTTATATTTCCAGATTTTTATTAAATAAACTGAATTTAAATTATGAAAGAGACACAGTGGGATTAGAACTCACATTCTCTGGATTATTAGTCCAGGTCTCGGGATTATTAGTCTAGTAACATAACCACTGCACGACTGAACCCATAAAAATTAGAGATTAAATACAAAAAACCTGAAACAGAAATCTCTCACCTGTTACAGAGAGATGGACGAGATCAAATTGCTCCCAATAATAGCCCGTCTCCAGCCTCTTGTAAATCTGACACTGATAATCATTCTGGTCTGATTCCCTGAGGTCAGAGAGCAGGACTGACCAGTTTCCTTGTTCCAGTTGATCTTTGAATAACTTTGTTCGGTTTCTGAACCGTTGGTCTTGTTGTGTCAAATCATCGTTTCCACTGACCACTCTGTGTAAGATATCACCCTTGGTGGTTCCCCAGATTCCCAGTAAATCTGAGATGGTAACATTCCCTTTGTAGGTACAGGGCAGCACAACCTGCTCCCCAAGGAACCCAGAAACTGGGACAGGCGAGTCACCTGGAAAAGATTGGAAGTATTTATAAATGGATAGAATCTCCTTGTTGAACTCCATATCTGAGGGACAGGAAGGTGAGACTCAGGAACAGAAATAACAATTCCAGGTAATTTAAGGACCAGTTACAGGTAACAGTGACTCACACCACTCACTCTCACACAATCATTCTTTGTTAAAATATCACACAATATTTCAAACCTTCCAATGTTACTCACTGTCTATCCAATGAAACAACTGCAGAAATGTTCAAAAGACTCTAAATCATTTGAATATAATCACTGTATCATAAATATGGAACATCTGAAATAGAAATCT
Source organism: Carcharhinus amblyrhynchos (assembly GCF_965287045.1). Classification (NCBI taxonomy): domain Eukaryota; kingdom Metazoa; phylum Chordata; class Chondrichthyes; order Carcharhiniformes; family Carcharhinidae; genus Carcharhinus; species Carcharhinus amblyrhynchos. The sequence continues at coordinate 329,498 of NW_027649829.1, read as the reverse complement.
CTCACCTGTTACAAAGAGATCGACTGAATCAGTTTTCTCCCAGTAAATTTGTTTATCAATCTTCTTGTAGATCTGACACTCGTACTGGCTCCGGTCTGATTCCCTGAGGTCAGAGAGCAGGACTGACCAGTTTCCTTGTTCCAGTTGATCTTTGAACAGCTTTGTTCTGTTTCTGAACCGTGGATCTTGTTCCCTCAAATCATCGTTTCCATTGATAAACTTGTGCAAAAATTCACGTTTGGGTGTTCCCCAGATTACCAGTAAATCTGAGACTGGGACATTCCCTTTGTAGGTACAGGGCAGCACAACCTGCTTCCCAAGGAACCCAGAAACTGGGAAATGTGAAAAACCTGGAAAAGATTGGAAGTATTTATCCACAGATATAACCTCCCTGCTGGTACATTACATCCCAAGCTTCACATGGTTACACTGCCATGCTCGATTTACAAGAAGCACTGATCAGTACCTCACTGCTTTCATTTGTGTGGGAAGGTTAAAGTTCAGACATTGAGAGCCTTTAACTAAAACCAGCTTGTGCTGGATATTTGTAAGCACAGAGCAGCTGGACAACACTTTGAATCACATGTTTTCCATTTGTACACGTGCTGGGAGAACACATCAGGATATTGGTCACCTCCCCTTGGGAGAAAAATCACAGACTGGGGGGGTGGACAATGTGAGATGGAACTCAGGAGCTGAAAACTGACCCTGAAATGTAAAGGTCGGATTTACTAACGTCGATCTGATCTCAGGACAGTCCCAGACTCCTGATTCCAGAGCTCAGGATCTCATCCCAGTCCCTTTCGATTCCCATCTGAGACCCACTGGATCTCAAGCACCCATCCCAGTGTTATCCAGTCACCCATCCCAGTGTCACTGAGTGTTGCTCAGTGTCCAGATCCCACTGTTCACATCACAGGGGTTAATGTGAAGACATTAACTTCCTTCCTTTCAGTTCTGATGATCATTGTGTGTGATGTGAAACTACCGTGTCCACTCCCTCAATGGCTCCACTGGCAGGACACACAGCACCTTAAAGCTAGATGTATTCCTGATCCCCCCACCCTGTGATCAGTGCTGAAATGTTCCAGCAGTCACAGCTCTTACCTGAAACAGCAGCAACAACACTCAGCAGCAGCAGCAGGAGTCTGTGGAAGTTGTGTCCCTGCAACAAGAAAACACAGTGACCCCCTTTACAACAGGTTCACCCACTGTTCAGACTGATGATTGGACTGCCTCAAACTTCCAGTGCAAAGAATTGTCCTCTTGCCCAGGATTACGTGCTGAGAGACTCATTCAAGCTTGGAACAGCCGCTGCCAGGGCACGATGGGGAAAGGTCACTTTGTAAAGCCTTTCAGCCAAGTCACTGAAGAGCTGTTAAAGATCTATAAACCCCGAGACTGTGAGTTTAATCCCAGTCTCGTGTCGGATGGCACGTGGGATGAAATTGTGGATTCTTGTGAAGAGTATCTCTGCTGGATTTAATATTTCAGTGAGGATTCCACCTGCGCCAGAGGCCTTGCTGTTCTTCAGCTTTCGGATGGTTTTTTTGCCCTCACGTTGAGCTGGGGTTGTGCTGAGATGATGGTGGGTAGTGTGTTGCAAGATAGTGTCAATGGCATTGTGTCAAAGGCTGGATCCTGGTTACAGAGATCCTAAAATGCTCTCCCCAGTGGGTGTTAACTGCCTCTCTGCGCTGCATTATTAGTGAGTATTGAAGTGCCCCAAAGTGCAACATGACCGCTGTTATCATTTGAAAAGAATTGTACTCTCTGTAGCAAAAATATAGAAATGTTTCTGATATCGTCAGATCTCTGGAGAGAATGTGAATATCACTGCAATTTACAGTCTGACATGTTTTGTAATGTGTCTTCCAGATTTTAGATGAATAAATTATATTATTACAAATAAAAACAATTTTGTTTCTCCCTCTTTCTGGTTTTAATGAAGGGTGATTAATGTGAAACATTAACTCTATCAGAGGGTCAGTACTGCTGAGGATCACTGTGTGTATGTCATTGTGGAACAGGTGGAGAATGGTGACGAATTTCTGTGGGAATCCGGATTTGAGGAGGATGTTCCACAATCCCTCACGGTTGACAGAATCGGAAGCCTTTGTGAGATGGAAGAAGGCCATGTACGGAGATTGATGCTGCTCCCTGCACTTTACCCGGATTTGCCGTGTGCTGAAGATCATGTCCATTGTGTCTCTTAACAGGCGAAGCCACACTGAGGGTCAGGGAGCAACTGTACAGACACTGGGAGGAATCGTTGAGGAGGATTGTTGCAATGACCTTTCCCATGGTGGAGAGTAGGAAAATCCCTCTGTAATTTCCACAGTCGGACCCGTCTCCTTTCCTGAAGACGGCCACAATTAAGGCATCTCTGAAATCTGCTGACATGCTGCCCGAGAAGGAACAGCCAGTTCCAAAAGCCAGTGGCATTTGTTACAAATAAATCTGTTGGACTTTAACCTGGCTCGTGGGATGAAATTGGGGATTCTTGTGAAGAGTATCTCTCTGCCGGATTTAATATCTCAGTGAGGATTCCACCTGCGCCAGAGGCCTTGTTGGACGGCTGTTTTGCCCTCACGTTGAGCTGCAGTAGAACTGAGATGATGGTGGGTAACGTGTTGTGAGGTGGTGTCAATGGCACTTGCAGCAAAGGCTGGATCCTAGTTACAGGGAGCGCCGAGGGAGCACCGTCAGAGGGTCAGCGCGCCGAGGGAGCGCCATGCAGTCAGAGGGTCAGCGCTGAGGGAGCGCCGCGCCGTCAGAGAGTCAGCGCCAAGGGAGCGCCGCACCGTCAGAGGGTCAGCGCTGAGGGAGCGCCACGCTGGGCGTTTGTCTGACTTAGTTCCAGAATATCCCACTGGATTTTTTTGTAATTGAAATGTAATTAGAGGATTAAATAGAAATTATTGCTCTGTTATGTGTTTTGAGACAGTAGCTGGGATTTTACCAGCACGCCCTGCCCATCGATAGGCAGAACGAGCCGGTAAAATCGCACAGGAGCTGAAAAATCAGGATCAGACCCAATTTCTCAGCTCTGGTGAGTTTATGAGATGCGGATTTGTGGTGGGGTCAGCCTCTGTCCGGAAATGGGCATGGGTCTGGATAAATTATGGTAATATTTATTTGCATGTACTTGCCTTTGTGGCCTTGCTGGGCACGGTTCTCTTCTTGGGCAGTGGCAGCCTGGTAGTGCCACCCTGTCACATTGGCACTGCCAACCCAGCACCCAGGCAATGCTCACCGGCCACTGTCCCCCAGCCAGTGCTAAGGAGCGGCGACTATGGAGGTGGGACCAGGTGCAGGGCCCATGGGGCAGGGGTGGAGCCAATGGGTGCATAGCCAGGGGCAGGGCCTGATCAGGGAGGGAGCGGGGTCTGTTGCGTACTCTGCATTGCTATTGGATCAGGAGGAGAGGACATGATCAGTCTGGGCAGCGAGGTCTGCATTTGAGTGTTGTGGGGCTTATGATCAGCTGCGGGTCCCCATGATTGCGAATTAGGGGGTGGGGTTTGTTTCAGTTGCCTGCAGCAGCAGCAGCCTGACAGCTCTCTGTCTGTCAGACCCCTGCTGTTCAACTTGTGCATGTGCAGAATCAGAGGTCTGCACATGCACAGTAGCTCCCTCTGCAGGCTAGCTGCCGAACTGAGCCCAACCCAGTGCCTGCAGCAGCAGCAAGTAACAAACCATTTTTTTCTGTAAGATTGGCCATGAAAACTCACCCAAGAAACAGATCAGGAACTCTCTCATTTTCACACTCACTAGGCATTTAGAATCATTCATGTAAAATTCCATTCAATGTCTCTATGATGAGATTCTGTGTTAACTCTGAAATGAATTCAATGGGCTGAGGGAATTGAGATCTGATGCCAAGGTTGTAGTTGGTCAGGTTTCTGGATATGTTGACCATGGTTTCTTCACCCTGTTTACTGCTGTAAAATTGAGATGGATGCTCTGAATCACAGAAACTGTCACTGGCTATTTTTTTGCAGTGAGGGTTGGGAATGTAACTGATTACCGCAGTGAGTCAGCAGGTAGAAAAGCTGGGTTAAACTTCAAATATTAATTCTGTTTCTCTCTCCACAGATTCTCTGTCTGGACTGCTGAGGAATTCCAGCATTTTCTCTATTTATCTCAGATTTCCAGGATCCTCAGGAGTTTATTTTGAATAAAGAGCTGAATGGGGGTGAGGATGAAGGAACATTTCCCCCAGTGACACTGACAGTCCCTGCAGCTCCTATTCACTCATCCCAGTCAATACAGGGATTAACACTGAGCCCAACACCAGAGGCACATTCACAGTCACCTATCCATCAGAAGTAGCCAGAAGAAACAAAGGTGCAAAGCACAGGCTGGGTGGCCCGATGTCCCAGGGATAATTCCTTCACCTTGTACCAGAGGGGATTGGTGGAGCTGGATCACTCCTGGTCTCCAGTTCCTCACCTTCCAGGTCAGAAGTGAACTTTCCCAGGAATGTGCTTGGATCGAGATTAGGACAGTCTGGACCCACCCAGTGAAACATATTGTGGAGAAAAGTAGAGAGGCTATTAACTTAGCAAGTCAGGAAGTGCTAATATGGAAAAAAGGGTGTCCCTTTTTAGCAATGTGATAAACAAGGAAACCTCTAACAAAATGTTTTAACTCATTTACAGGACGGGGTGTCACTGGCTAGACCAGCATTTATTGCCCATCTCTAATTGCCCCTTGAGAAGGTGGTGGATGAGCTGCCTTCTTGAACCTGCTGCAGTCCCTGAGGTGTAGGTACACCCACCATGCTGTGAGGAAAATTGGAAATCATGAGGTACTTGGCAACATGGGGAATTTTTAAAAAGAGAGATTTTTAAGGCTGGGGATTCTTAACAATAAACGGCTGATAATCGCAATCTGTTATCGAGAAGTATGAGGCAGAGTCTTATTCACTATTTACAAAGCATGACCATTGAAAGGACCTGAACTGAATCAATCGCAACCTATTGCCCTGGTTATTATTAAATGAAACGCAAATAAAAGCAGTTGCTGTCCACAGTGTAAAAACCAGGCAGCTTGCTGAACCGGTCTGTTTCTGCTTTAAGTAAAATGTAAATGGAATCATCCTCCCAGTACAGGGAATAAGAGACAGACACTGATCTCATCCTCCAACCATCACCACTCTTTTTCCATCCATTTCCCATTGCCCCCACCCCATTCCCCCGGGTCCCCCACCCTTACCTTCCCCACCCCCCCACATTGCTGTCCCTCTAGACCCTGCTGACAGTCCCTGCAGCTCCTTTCCATCCATTCCCCCGGATAAGGAGCTGAATGGGGGTGAGGATGGAGGAAAGTTTCCCCCAGATCCCCCCCTTTCCCCCCCCACCGGCTCTGAGACACTGACAGTACCTGCAGCTCCTTTCCATCCATTCCCCACACAGGGATCAGCTCGGAGACTCCACACTGACAACAGGAGGGACAGAAAACATCACGTTGTCTCCTCAGCAGCAGAGACACCTTTACCCTCAATTGTTCTCATAATCTGGCAGGGCCGCGGGCCGGGGGGGGTCCCGGGCTCAGCGGAAAGTTTCAGTGACTCAAAAAGTTCGTGGTGTGTCAGCTTGATACCACCCACAGAAATGTGAATCACAAAGTTGTGCTGAACAAGATCAGGACAATCGGGTTTCAGTATTAGATTGGCAGCGCCGCAGAGATTAAACAACATGGAATAAATTAAGAATAAACCGTCAGATAAACCCAGAGTCTGGCTCCTGTATTAAAGGGGTTCACACAGATAAACCCAGAGTCTGGCTCCTGTATTAAAGGGGTTCACACAGATAAACCCAGAGTCTGGCTCCTGTATTAAAGGGGTTCACACAGATAAACCCACAGTCTGGCTCCTGTATTAAAGGGGTTCACACAGATAAACCCAGAGTCTGGCTCCTGTATTAAAGGGGTTCAGACAGATAAACCCAGAGTCTGGCTCCTGTATTAAAGGGGTTCACACAGATAAACCCAGAGTCTGGCTCCTGTATTAAAGGGGTTCACACAGATAAACCCACAGTCTGGCTCCTGTATTAAAGGGGTTCACACAGATAAACCCAGAGTCTGGCTCCTGTATTAAAGGGGTTCACACAGATACACCCAGAGTCTGGCTCCTGTATTAAAGGGGTTCAGACAGATAAACCCAGAGTCTGGATCCTGTATTAAAGGGGTTCACACAGATAAACCCAGGGTCTGGCTCCTGTATTAAAGGGGTTCACACAGATAAACCCAGAGTCTGGCTCCTGTATTAAAGGGGTTCACACAGATAAACCCAGAGTCTGGCTCCTGTATTAAAGGGGTTCACACGGATAAACCCAGAGTCTGGCTCCTGTATTAAGGGGGTTCACACAGATAAACCCAGAGTCTGGCTCCTGTATTAAGGGGGTTCAGACAGATAAACCCAGAGTCTGGCTCCTGTATTAAAGGGGTTCACACAGATAAACCCAGAGTCTGGCTCCTGTATTAAGGGGGTTCACACAGATAAACCCAGAGTCTGGCTCCTGTATTAAAGGGGTTCACACAGATAAACCCAGAGTCTGGCTCCTGTATTAAGGGGGTTCACACAGATAAACCCAGAGTCTGGCTCCTGTATTAAAGGGGTTCACACGGATAAACCCAGTCTGGCTCCTGTATTAAAGGGGTTCACACAGATAAACCCAGTCTGGCTCCTGTATTAAAGGGGTTCAGACGGATAAACCCAGAGTCTGGCTCCTGTATTAAAGGGGTTCAGACGGATAAACCCAGAGTCTGGCTCCTGTATTAAAGGGGTTCAGACGGATAAACCCAGAGTCTGGCTCCTGTATTAAAGGGGTTCACACAGATAAACCCACAGTCTGGCTCCTGTATTAAAGGGGTTCACACAGATAAACCCAGAGTCTGGCTCCTGTATTAAAGGGGTTCAGACAGATAAACCCAGAGTCTGGCTCCTGTATTAAAGGGGTTCACACAGATAAACCCAGAGTCTGGCTCCTGTATTAAAGGGGTTCACACAGATAAACCCACAGTCTGGCTCCTGTATTAAAGGGGTTCACACAGATAAACCCAGAGTCTGGCTCCTGTATTAAGGGGGTTCACACAGATAAACCCAGTCTGGCTCCTGTATTAAAGGGGTTCAGACAGATAAACCCAGAGTCTGGCTCCTGTATTAAAGGGGTTCAGACAGATAGACCCAGAGTCTGGCTCCTGTATTAAAGGGGTTCACACAGATAAACCCAGAGTCTGGCTCCTGTATTAAAGGGGTTCACACAGATAAGCTCAGAGTCTGGCTCCTGTATTAAAGGGGTTCAGACAGATAAACCCAGAGTCTGGCTCCTGTATTAAGAACATAAGAACATAAGAAATAGGAGCAGGAGTAGGCCATCTGGCCCTTCGAGCCTGCCCCGCCATTCAATAAGATCATGGCTGATCTGTCATGGCTCAGTTCCACTTTCCCGCCCTCTCCCCATAACCCTTAATCCCCTCTCTTATCAAAAACCCATCAACCCGCTTCTTAAAAATATTTAGCGAGGCAGCCTCCACCACTTCAACGGGCAGAGAATTCCAGAGATTCACCACCCTTTGAGTGAAGAAGTTCCTCCTCAACTCCGTTCTGAACCGCCCCCCCTTTATCTTGAGGCTGTGCCCCCTAGTCCTACTGTCTTTTTTGAGCGGGAAGAGTCTTTCCACCTCTATCCTATCCATCCCATTCATCATCTTATACGTCTCAATGAGATCTCCCCTCATTCTTCTAAACTCTAACGAGTACAAGCCTAGTTTATTCAGCCTCTCCTCATAGCTCAACCCCCTCAACTCCGGTATCAGCCTAGTAAACCTCCTCTGCACTCCCTCTAAGGCCAAAATATCCTTGCGCAGGTGCGGCGCCCAAAACTGCACACAGTACTCCAGCTGCGGCCTCACCAATGCCCTATACAGCTGCAGCAAGACCTCCCTACTTTTATATTCAATCCCCCTCGCTATGAAGGCCAGCATCCCATTCGCCTTCCTGACCACCTGCTGCACCTGCAGGCTGGGTTTTTGCGACTCATGCACAAGGACCCCGAGGTCCCTCTGCACCGTCGCCTGCTGCAGTTTTTCGCCACGTAAGTAATAGTCCTTCCTACCATTCTTCCTACCAAAGTGGACCACCTCACACTTGCCAACATTAAATTCCATTTGCCATTTCCTGGCCCATTCGCCCAGCCTATCTAGATCCTTCTGCAGACTCTCCACACCCTCCACACAATTTGCCTTTCCCCCAATCTTGGTGTCATCAGCAAATTTCGACACCCTACACTCGGTTCCCTCCTCCAGATCATCTATATAAATGGTAAATAGCTGAGGCCCCAGCACCGACCCCTGGGGCACCCCACTAGTCACCAACCGCCAATCCGAATAGCACCCATTGACCCCCACTCTCTGCCTCCTATTTGACAACCAATCCTCTATCCACGCTAACACCCTACCCCCAACTCCATGTCCTCTGACCTTCTGCAGTAACCTCTTGTGAGGTACCTTATCAAACGCCTTCTGAAAATCCAGAAAGACCACATCCACCGGCTCTCCTCTATCCACCGCCCTAGACACATCCTCATAGAACTCCAGTAAATTTGTCAGACACGACTTCCCTTTAATGAAACCGTGTTGCGTCTGCCCTATCAAGCAATTCCCTTCAAGATGCCTCGCAATTTCCTCCTTAATGACGGATTCTAACATTTTACCTACCACAGACGTTAAACTAACCGGCCTGTAATTCCCCGCCTTTTGCCTGGCACCCTTCTTAAACAACGGCGTAACATTAGCCGTTTTCCAATCCTCCGGCACTTCCCCGGAATCCAGCGACGTCTGGAAAATAACCACCAAGGCATCCACTATCACCTCCGCCATTTCTTTCAGAACCCTCGGATGCATTCCATCCGGTCCTGGGGACTTGTCCACAATCAGCCCCTCCAGTCTGTCGCGCACCACCTCTCTAGTAACAGTAATGTCATTAAGACCCTCCAGTCCTACCACCTTTCCATCGCTAACACCCGGCAAATTATTCACGTCCTCCTCCGTGAAGACAGAAACAAAAAAGTTATTCAAGACCTTAGCCATATCCCCATCCCCTACCACTAGGTCCCCTTTCTCATCCGCTAAGGGACCAACGTTCACCCTAGCCAGCCTCTTCCTTTTTATATATTTATAAAAACTCTTGCTATCCTTTTTTATATTAAGTGCTAGCCCAGCTTCATAGCTTCTTCTACCCTCCTTTATCAACTTTTTTGTCAATCTTTGTTGACATTTAAACCTTTCCCAATCCTCTTCTCGCCCACTGCTTTTAGCTACTCTAAATTCCTCCGCTTTTAATTTAACACTTTCCTTCACCTCCTTCGTTATCCACGGCTTATTACCTCTCTTCCTACTGTCCTTTTTAACCATCGGAATAAATTTCTGCTGAGCACCAAGAAAGATCTCCTTAAAGATCCTCCACTGCTCCTCAGCAGACCTACCTTCCAACGCGCTCCCCCAGTCCACATTCGCCAATTCTTCTCTCATCCTACTGTACTCCCCTCTGTTCAAACAAAGGACACGTGTATTAAAGGGGTTCACACAGATAAACCCAGAGTCTGGCTCCTGTATTAAAGGGGTTCACACAGATAAACCCAGAGTCTGGCTCCTGTATTAAAGGGGTCCCGGCAGCAGATGGCGCTCTGTCCAACCAACAGCGCCACCAAGTGACCAACTGATGGTATTGCAGGGAACCGTGGAACAAATTTGAAAATCGGAGCTGCATTTGTCTAGCGCCTTCCAGACAGGAATTCCCAAAATGAATCACTTGAGATTTCACCTCGTCAAAATAAACCTTCACAGTGAAAACTGACATGTGAAGTTGTCCCTTGAGAAGGTGGTGATGGGGTTTCTTCTTGAAGAGTTTCAGTCCCGTGTGGTGAAGGTGCTCCCACGGTGCCGTTAGGGAGGGAGCTCCAGGATTTTGACCCAGTGACGATGAAGGAACGGCCGATATATCTCCAAGTGGGGACGGTGTGAGAGAGACTGGGAGGGGAACTTGGAGGTGATGGTTTTTTTTAATCTTTATTCCAATCCGATCCAATCGAATTAAATCCAATTCAAAGAAGCAAATCCACACATTCCCCAACCGGAAATCATGGATGAACAGGGATATCCACTGCTCGCTGAAGTCCAGGTCTGAGGCGTTCAAGTCAGGCGACCCTGACCTTTACAAGAAAACCAGGTATGATCCAAGGAGATCCATCAAAGATGCCAAAAGACAGTACTGGACCAAGCTAGAGTCCCAGGCTAGCCACACCGACCCCTGCCGACTATGGCAAGGTCTGCAAGACATAACAAGCTACAGGATGAAGGCATGTAAAATCACCGGCTCCAACATACCCCTCCCTGATGAGCTCAATGCAGTCTATGACCGTTTTGAGCAAGAGGTCGTGACAGCATGCCCTCCACCCTGGAAGAACCTGTATCTGGGCTCACCAGTGCAGATGTCACAGCAGCTTTCTCAAAGGTCCACCCACGGAAAGCAACTGGCCTGGGTGAGGGTCCCGGATGTGCGCTCAGATCCTGCACGGATCAGTTGGCGGCAGTATTCGCAGACATCTTCAACCTCTCTTTACAACAATCTGAAGTCCCCATCCGCTTTAAGAAGGCGACCATCATCCAGGTATCTATGAAAAACCAAGCAGTGTGCCTCAACCAGTGGCTCTGACATCCGTCATTATGAAATGTTTCAAAAGGCTAATCACAGCATGAATTAATTCCAGCCTCCCGGACTACCTGGATCCACTACAGTTTGCCTACCGCCACAACAGGTCCACAGCAGACTCCAATCCCTGGCCCTGCACTCAATCCTGGAACACCTAGATAACAAAGACACCGATGTCAGACTCTTCTTTATTGACTACAGCTCAGCTTTCAACACCATTATTCTGATGAAATTCATCTCCAAATTCTGGACCTGGGCCTCGGCTCCTCCCTCTGCGACTGGATCGTAAACTTCCTAATTCACAGACCGTATTCAGTAAGGATAGGTAACAACATCTCCTCCACGATCATCCTCAACACCGCTACCCCACAAGGCTGTGTTCTCAGCCCCTGACTATATTCCTTATATACCCACGACCGTGTGGACAAATTCCCCTCCAATTTGATTTTTGAGTTTGCTGATAACACTGCTGTAGTGGGTCAAATCTCAAACAACGATAAGACAGTACAGGAATGAGACAAAGAATCTGGTGAACTGGTGCAACGACCATAATCTCTCCCTCAACGTCAACAAAACGAAGGAGATTGTCATCGACTTCAGGAAGCGTAGGGAAGAACATACCCCTGTCTACATCAACAGGACAAAGTAGAAAGGGTCAACAGCTTCACGTTTTCAGGTGTCCAGATCACTACTAATCTCTTGTCCTGGTCCCCCCATGCCGACACGATAGTTAAAAGAAAGCCCACCAGTGCCCCAACTTTTGCACAAGACTAAGGAAATTTGGCACGTCCGCTATGACCCTCACCAACTTTTACAAATGCACCATGGGAAGCATTCTTTCTGGCAGTATCACAGCTGGGTATGGCTCCTTCTCTGCCCAAGACCGCAAGAAACTACAAAATGCAGCCCAATCCATCACCCAAACCAGCCTCCCATCCATTGACTCTGTCGACACTTCCCGCTGCCTCGGAAAAGGAGCCAGCATAATTGGGTACCCCACACGTCCCGCACACTCTCTCTACCACCTTCTTCTATCGGGAAAAAGATACAAAAGTCTGAGGTCATGTACCAACCGACTCAAGAACAGCTTCTTCCCTGCTGCTGTCAGACTTTTGAATGGACCTACCTTGCATTAAGTTGATCTTTCTCTGCACCCCAGCTATGACTGTAACACTATATTCTGCACTTGCTCCTTTCCTTCTCTATGAATGGTATGTTTTGTCTGTATAGCGTGCAAGAAACAATACCTGTCACTATGCTAATACATGTGACAATAATAATTGAAAAATCTCCTGTGCTTATGTCATTTCTCATTACAGCACTGATCCCTTCCTTCACTAAAAGAGCTACACCACCTCCTTTTCTTTCCGTCTACCTTGTGAAATGCTGAGTACCCTTGGATATTCAGTTCCCGGGCCTGGTCTCCTTGTAACCATGTCTCAGTAATTGCCACCAAATCATACCCTTCTGCTCCTATTTGCACCGTTAACTCATGAATTTTGTTCCGAATGCTTTGTGCATTTAGATACAAACCTTTTCATTTTGTTCTACTGGTAAATTTCCCAACTCTTTTAGATTTCCTTGGTGCACAAAGGCATTCACTCGTTCTGTCCTTTTTTATTGTCTGGTAACTATCTGTCACATCACTAACCTGCACCCTTACCTCCTCCTTCAATTTGGGTTTTCTCATTTCTCCTACAACTGAACCCTCCCCCCGATTCAGTTTAAAGCCCTAGTTAGTTATGCGATTCGCTAGGACTCTGGTTCCCAGCATGATTCAGCTGAAGACTGTCCCATCGGAACAGGTCCCTTCTTCCCCAGTACAAGTGCCAATGTCCCATGAATTCAATCCCACTTCACCCACACCAATCTTTAAGGCACACACTTACCTGCATCATTAAAACAGAAACAGAGAGCGTATCTACTCATTAACACTAACTGTTTATGCACATCATAAAAACATAACATTGAATACATGATAGAGATCCCACTGTAAGAATATAACATTTGTAGACACTTAATTTGTACTGAGTATTACACAGAATGTAGACTATAAATTATGCACACAATGCTGTGAAAGTGAAGGATTGCAGAGTGAAAATTTGTAACTACAAGATTCATAAATTGATGAAATGATGCTGGGTCGCAGTTACACTCACCCAGAGAGAGGTTTCTAAATACAAAAACAGCGCAAATGTAAGGAGGCTGTTCTGAACAGTTATAAATCACTAGTTAGACATTAGCACCAGAATGGAGTCCAATTCAAGGCACCACACGTTAAGAAAGATGTCAAGCTCATGGAGAGAGTGCACATGGAGATGCTGCTGGAAAGGGAGTTTGTGTGAAACCTCTTCCATGTTCATCACTGGGAGCTCCATCACGTCCAGGACTGCAGTGGCTCAAGCAGAGATGGACAATAAATGGGGCCCTGGCAGCATCACCCACACTGAAAACAAATTAATAACTTCATAATAACTCTGATGGTCCCATTCACTCATCAACAGGATATTTTGTGAGTTGCCATTTCACACAGGAAGTGATCAAGGCTAAAGGTGTTTCTGTATGTTCCTGTCAGTGGGTTTGGACACAGTCTGTCACAGGAATGCTGATAATGGCAGGTTCTTCACCTGCAAAGATCATGCAAAGTCTTGTCTCTGTGAAAGTCAGCAGAATATATCTTCATCAAGTTCTGCTTTTGACATTCTGGAACCCTCCGTGTGTCATGATGTGGATGTGCCGGCGTTGGACTGGGGTAAACACAGTAAAAAGTCAGACAAACCCGAAAGCTAGTGAGTTTACTATCAAATAAATCAGTTGGACTTAAACCTGGTGTTGTCAGACTTTTTACTGTGTTTACCCTCCGTGTGTGCCACACTTTGCCCAGTGTGACTGGTGTTGTGAGAGAATGTATTCAACTCTGGACAGATTGGTGCTGTTGAGAACATCATTGTTTGTGATGTAGTCCTGGATGGATCGAGGGCAGTGTTGATGGAAGCTCTCCATTTGTTTTCTGTACAGAACCCATCATTCTGACCCACACAAGAGGGCAGTAATGACAATCTCTCTGTATACCTGAGTTCTATTAGACACGGGTAGTGAATGGTTTCACCAAACACAGTTCAAGAGGTGGCCAAAGGAGCTGTTGGCCTTGGACAGTGGATTGAAAACTCAGTGCTGCACATTCCATTCCTCAGAAGGTTTTGTTCTCCAGCTGCTCCATCCTGATGCTCAGGTGCAGCTGGACAACACTTTGAATCACATGTTTTCCATTTGTACACATGCTGGGAGAACACATCAGGATATTGGGGAGTGGACAATGTGAGATGGAACTCAGGAGGTGAAAACTGACCCTGAAATGTAATGGCAGGAACGGGTGGGGGCAGGGGGTACCCGAGGATGTGGAATGGGGTTTGGACAGGTTGGGGGGGACAGTGATGGACGGGTACACTGTGTAGGGGCTGAGGCAGCATCTGATGGTCTGAAAGGGGCTGAGGCAATGTGCATCCTCACCTCCCTCCACCACTAACCTGTCAAACCTTGCTCCTCCTCCCAATACAGCTTGACCCTGCCCTCCCCCAGGACTCAAAGCCCACTTCCCAGCTCCCTGATGACCCTATTCCCTACACTCCAAGACAATTCCCAGCTCTATTTGATCCCAGGATCATCCCAGACTCCTGATCACGGAGCTCAGGACCCCATCCCAGTCCCACTGGATCGCAGTCACCCATCCCAGTGTCACTGAGTGTTGCTCAGTGTCCCGATCCCACTGTTCACATCACTGGGGTTAATGTGAAGACATTGACTGCCCTCCTTTCAGCTCAATTATGATGGAGAAAAATCTTGGAACCACATACAGAAATATTGGACGTTAAAAAGGACCCAAGTTGTATATTTAAAAAACAGACACCAGACACTGAAGATTGCTGAAAATGCACAACCTGTCATGGACAAGAACGATATCGGGGATTTCTCTAAGGGGCAATTGGACACTCCACCTGCTTCCAGACAAGGTACTGCTACAATCTCTCCTGGTGTTTACTGCAGTGGGAATGACATATAAAAGTAGTGGCCTTAAGAATTTGAAAATTAGCCTCAGAGCTCCTGCAATCTCCTCCCTTACCTCACAAAGCAGCCTAAGATACCTTGGCTTGGGGGTTTATCCAGTTTTACTCCCACTAGAACTGCTAACACCTCCTCCCTCCCAATGTTAATCTGTTCAATTATATCACAGTCCCCTCCCTGTTTTCAAAATGCAAAGTATTCATATAGTACCTCACTGATGCCGACCAACTCCATAGAGACTGTTACTTTGGTCCCTAATGGGTCCTGCTTCATCTATTATTATCCTCTTGCCCTCAATATGCTTATACCTCTCTTGTAGGACTATCTACGTGATGGCTCAAAATTCTCTTGGATGCATCTTAAGAATGCCAATCCCTTTAAGCCTTTCGTACTCTGCCTATCCCGGTGAATATTGGAGGAGTTGAAATTCTTACTATTATTGCCCTATAATTTTTATATTTCTCTTCGCTTTGTCTACATATCTACTCTTCTAGCTGTCTCTGACTGTTTGGGGGTCTATTGTCTACAGCCAACAACATGATTGCCCTCTTTTTTGATTTTAAGTTCCACCCATATGGCCTCAATTGAGGAACCTGATAAGGTATCACCCCTACTCACGGCAGTAATTGACTCTTCAATGTTGCAATACCACCTCCTCTTTTACCCCCCTCCTTCTTGCCCAAAGATTCCATACCCCAGAAAACTGAGCTGTCAGTCCCACCCCTTCTCAACCATGTCTCTGTGATAACAATATCACACGAATGTGTGTTAATCAACACCTTCAGTTTGCCTTACCCAGAAGACTCATTGCATTAAAGTTAATGCCAGCCAGCCTTGCCATATTCCCTTGTGCCTTAACGTGTCTCTCTTTGCGCTGCCTTCCAGACTAACTTACGTTTTCTTCTATATTGGCCGTGCGTCACCCCACACTGAGATCCATGCCCCTGCCAAATTACTTTTGCCCTCTCGGTATATGTATCACATCATAATGCCTCAATCTTACTCTTGAGGGCTTTATTCTCATATGGCCATATTGAACCACTTCCCACAGATTTGTGCAGGTCATTATGTTACATGATGCCTCAGTGTCTACCTGACATTTCTTGTACATTTGATACTCTCCCTTTGCGGCCGTCATTGTGAAACATTTCTCCTTTAGAGTTGACTATATAAAAATAATAGTTTTATTGTCTATATTTCTTCATCAGACTCTTCTGCTGATGTCTCTCCGGTGGCCACCAACTCAATTGGTTCATTTTGCTTTTTTCGTACCAAACACTTGTGTGAAATTATTCTGCTCTAATCCTTTTCCTGTGTCTGCCATGCTCTGCAGTATTTGCATCCTGCCCTTTTTCTGCTTGGAGTGTCTCTCAGCGTAATTTATCTCCTGGTTTGCTCCAAAATACATGTGCTCTAACTGGTATTTCACAACTTCCACATTTCAACAAAGGTCTGTTTCTTTCCTTAGGTCAGTTTCTCACCAAGAGGTCTTGCATGTCTAAGTTAGTCTGTCTCTATTTAGATCATTTTTCAACTATTTGAATTCACATGATTCTCCATTATTGCATTCAAGTACTGGACACACTCCTCATTTTCACTCTGAACCTGAGTGTTGAATACATATCGTTCATTTGTCGCGTTCACTCGATGTTCAAAATGTGATTTTAAGGTTTTCAAATTCTCTACAGTCTGTTTTCTCTGCTCATCACTCAGATTAAGGTGGTGTACACATTTTAGTTGTCCCTCACCAACAGTGTGAAAAGCAGTGTTAAAAGTATGGCTACTCTTATTGGTTCAGGCTTGTTAATTGAGCCTGTTGCAATCTCATAGTTCTGCCATTGTAAGTGAAAATCTGTGACCCTGGGTTCTGTGTCTTCTCTACATAATTTCCAAGGTTCAAAAAACTATTTTTCTCCACTTCCTGACACAATTTTTCATTTTTGATACTATTCATTAGTATCTGTCTTAATGAGAGGCTTCATTGAACTGTTCAGAGATGATTTGATTTATTATTGTCACATGTATTAGTATACAGTGAAAAGTATTGCTCCTTTGACACTATACACACATTCAAAGCGTACTGTTCACAGAGAAGGAAAGGAGAGGGTGCAGAATGTAGCGTTACAGTCAGGGCTAGGGCACAGAGAAAGATCAGTTTAATGCAAGGTAGGTCCATTCAAAAGTCTGACAACAGCAGGGAAGAAGCTGTTCTTGAGTCAGTTGGGACGTGACCTCAGATTTTTGTATCTTTTTCCTGAAGGAAGAAGTTGGGAGAGCGAATGTCCAGGGTGCATGGGGTCCTTAATTATGCCGGCTGCTTTTCTGAGGCAGCAGGAAGTGTGGACAGAGTTAACGGACGGGAGGCTGGTTTGCGTGATGGACTGGGCTACATTCATGGCTTTTTGTAGTTTCTTGTGGTCTTGGCCAGACCAAACTGTGATACAATGAGAAAGATTGCTTTCTACGGTGCATTTGTAAAAGTTGGAGACAGTCGTAGCAGACATGCCAAATTTCTTTAGTCTTCTGAGAAAATAGAGGTGTTGGTGGGCTTTCTTAACAATTGTGTCAGCATGGGGAGGACCAGGACAGATTGTTGGTGATCTGGACACCTAAAAACCTGAAGCTCTTGACCATTTCTACTTCGTTCCCATTGATGGAGATCGGGGCATGTTCTTCACTGAACTTCCTGAAGTCGATGACAATCTCTTTCATTTTGTTGACATTTGAGGGAGAGATTATTGTCTCCCTCAGCTGGCAGTCTAAAGTGCTTACCTCATGGCAGTCACGGGGCTATGGCAAGCAAGGTAAAGATAGTCTGTACCATCCACACACACAACTCTCCAAAGCTCCTTTACCAGCACCTTCCAAAGCTGTGACCACCAAGAAATATGTCAGCAGGCACCTCCCATCACCCGCAATTTCCACTCTGAGTCATCCTGACTCAGAACTATATCCCCACTGCATTCATTTCTTCATATCAATAATCACTCGGCACTCAGGATTCTCTTTACACCCCCTAGGGGAATTCTATTCTCCAGTTATCAATCACCCACCCCAGTGAACAGCCAACCCAGAATTAAAACTGAGCAGAAATGATGTTGCAGTGTTTCAGTGTAAGAGAACTGTGGATGTGTGCGACTGATAGTCAGAACTGGAGCGAGTGAAATGGTTAAATGTCAACTGAAACTATTGAACCATTTAATTGAGATCAGACCACACTAAAAAAACAAGTGTATCTGTCTGATAAAGCTGGGGGTTTGTGGATAGATTGGATGTTAATGGAAAATAGTTGAGCTGCACCGACTCCAGTCAGCTTGGATCATGTAGACCAAGCCAAGGCAGGAGGTGAGAGGCCTGTCTTGTCAGCTGGGTCGGGAATGTCCCAACTTGTTGGGAGTCTGAATTGGCTTTAATTTTACTTGTTTGGATTGGAATAAAGCAAACAAAAAAAAACAGAAGACAACGCAGATGTTGCTCTGATAGAGCTTGGGGGAGTTGTGGGGAGGTGGGGCAGGTGCGGTGCTGTTAAATGTTCTACTTTATATTCAACGCTCGCTGCTATCTTAATTTCCATTTCCTTTGTGGTTTCACGATGATCTTTAACTGCTGCAAATTTTGCATGGAATCTAGAACAGCAACAAATTTAGATGTTGACACAGCACCGAGGCTGAGAAACTCACCCGCAGAGTTTGGTCGGCGTACTTAAGCAAGGATATTTTGGCCTTGGAGGGAGTGCAGAGGAGGTTTACTAGGCTGATGCCGGAGTTGAGGGGGTTGAGCTATGAGGAGAGGCTGAATAAACTAGGCTTGTACTCGTTAGAGTTTAGAAGAATGAGGGGAGATCTCATTGAGACGTATAAGATGATGAATGGGATGGATAGGATAGAGGTGGAGAGACTCTTCCCGCTCAGAAAGGACAGTAGGACTCGGGGGCACAGCCTCAAGATAAAGGGGGGGCGGTTTAGAACGGAGTTGAGGAGGGACTTTTTTACTCAAAGGGTGGTGAATCTCTGGAATTCTCTGCCCGTTGAAGTGGTGGAGGCTGCCTCGCTAAATATTTTTAAGACGCGGGTTGATGGGTTTTTGATAAGAGAGGGGATTAAGGGTTATGGGGAGAGGGCGGGAATGTGGAACTGAGACGCGACAGATCAGCCATGATCTTATTGAATGGCGGGGCAGGCTCAAAGGGCCAGATGGCCTACTCCTGCTCCTATTTCTTATGTTCTTATCTTATTTCTGACACTTTATGACCTTTAAACGTTGATGGAAATGAGCAGTTTGCAAATGACAGGGGTTGACCCTGCCATCCATGCATTCATTCGCCATCAGTGATTCGTTACTGTGACAAACATCAGACGTAGATGGAATCTGTCCATCAAGAGCTCGCTCGACCTACTCCTTCACAGATCATTTCCACTCCAGTTTCCACAAACCAGCCTATTTATTCTTTACTGCTGGGGCAGGTCCCAATATCCCACATCCCATCATACTGACACACAGTCGAACTTGGAGAGAAATCCTTCATCGTCACTGGGTTAAAATCCTGGAGCTCCCTCCCTAACGGCACCGTGGGAGCACCTTCACCACACGGGACTGAAACTCTTCAAGAAGAAACCCCATCACCACCTTCTCAAGGGAGGTCTCAGGATGAAAAATAAATATCAGCCTTGCCAGAGATACCCACATCTTGAGAATGAACATATCGTTGTAAAGATGAAGCAAGTCATTCTTTCCGCTGGTTTTACATCCAGTAGTTTGTGCTCCACAAGGAAAACCCTTTTTATCCGGACAGGTCCAGAGCCTGACTAACAACACCCCAACCAGGAGGGTCCGACTGGATACCATGGGTGGTGGGTTCACTCTCTGCTCCCATCAGGCATTAGTTCCCCGCTGGATGCCAACCTAGTTTTCAGAGACTGGAATTCTCATCTCTGCTCACCAGGCGAGAGAGAACAAGTAGCGATTGTAATAAAGAGGGGAAACCATGTCTGGTGAAAAAGCCACAGCAATGAGAATGTTCAATGTGTCTCAGATATTGAAAAAACAACAACTGAGGGAGCGCCACACTGTCAGAGGATCAGTACTGAGTGTGTGCCGCACTGTCAGAGGGTCAGTGCTGAAGGAGTGCTGCACTGTCAGAGGGTCAGTGCTGAGGGAGTGCTGCACTGTCAGAGGGTCAGTGCTGAAGGAGTGCTGCACTGTCAGAGGGTCAGTGCTGAGGGAGAGCCGCACTGTCAGAGGGTCAGTGCTGAGGGAGTGCTGCACTGTCAGAGGGTCAGTGCTGAAGGAGTGCTGCACTGTCAGAGGGTCAGTGCTGAGGGAGTGCCGCACTGTCAGAGGGTCAGTGCTGAGGGAGTGCTGCACTGTCAGAGGGTCAGTGCTGAGGGAGTGCCGCACTGTCAGAGGGTCAGTGCTGAGGGAGTGCCGCACTGTCAGAGGGTCAGTGCTGAGGGAGTGCTGCACTGTCAGAGGGTCAGTGCTGAGGGAGTGCCGCACTGTCAGAGGGTCAGTGCTGAGGGAGTGCCGCACTATCAGAGGGTCAGTGCTGAGGGAGTGCTGCACTGTCAGACAGAGGGTCAGTTTCAGGGAATGTGATCACTATTCAAGGATGCTCGTTGATGGGTGAGGAAAAGGGGTTGGATTCTGTTCCTTGGGGAAGGATAACCTGTTGAACGCCCTTCAGGTATCTGAACAGAGTTGGAGATCCATGCCAAGCATGTGCAGGTTTCCAAGTGGGATGCTCACTCACCCTTGCTGTTTGAGGACCATGAGGTGAGTGGGCATCTATGTGTGTGTGCGGGGGTAGACAGGAGAGGGGGCAGCAGTAAGTTCAGCGATATCTCTGTGGGGGGGTTGTGCAAGCCAGCAATGAGGCCAATGATGTCTGTGGGGGTTTGACAGTGATCTGGATGCTGGGAGGTCTTTTCCGCGATTTCCCAGCGATGTATGCAAACATGGGTTCCCGCCCATCCCACTGATTTCAGGCTCTTTGGCATGAATTGGCCACCCCCACACCGTCCAGCATTTAATGATATTCACAACTGGGACCTCTGCAGTGCACAGAGCGCAGAGATTCGGGTAAGAAGCTGAACTGAGAAAACACTCAGGATTTAGAACAGTTTTCCCTTCAATTCAGTGCTTTCCTACAGTGTATCAGGTGCATCAGATATCAGTGTATGCAGGAAAGGATGTCCCAAGGCATGGTACATTGGGGAGACCACGCAGACGCTACAACGGATGAATGAACACCGCTTGACAATCACCAGGAAGGAGTATTCTCTTCCTGTTGGCGAACACTTCAGTGGTCACGGGCATTCAGCCTCTGATCTTCGGGTAAACGTTCTCCAAGGCGGCCTTCACGACACACGACAGCGCAGAGTCGCTGAGCAGAGACTGATAGCCAAGTTATGCACACATGAGGACGGCCTCAACAGGGATCTTGGGTTCATGTCGCACTATCTGTAACCCCCGTGACTTGCCTGGATTTGCAAAACCTCACTTACTGCACTGTCTGGAGACAATACACATCTCTGTAATCTGTGCTCAACCCTCTCTCCACTCACATTGTCTGTACCTTTAAGACTTGATAATCTGTAAAGACTCACATTCCAGCCATTATTTTGTAATGTGAGTTTGTGTCTTTATTTGCCCTGTTTGTGATCAAAATTCCCACTCACCTGATGAAGGAGCAGTGCTCCGAAACTTTGTGACTTGTGCTTCCAAATCCACCTGTTGGACTTTAGCCTGGTGTCGGGAGACTTCTTCCTGTGTTTACCCCAGTCCAACGCCACATCAGGGCTGAGAAATTCCAGCGTCTCAAATTCCCACCATCCCCCGGAGTTTATTGTGAATAAGGAGCTGAATGGGGGTGAGGATGGAGGAAAGTTTCCCCCAGACCCCCCCCTTTCCCCCCCGGCTCTGAGACACTGACAGTACCTGCAGCTCCTTTCCATCCATTCCCCACACAGGGATCAGCTCGGAGACTCCACACTGACAACAGGAGGGACAGAAAACATCAGATTCTCCACTGAGCAGGAAAAGAAACTTTCTCTGCACGAGCCGGGGGCGGAGATGTTTTTATAGTTCTGAAATACAGGGGGGGGGCGGGACCTGGGTTTATTCACACAGAGAGAGGGGGGGGTGCTGACCATCCCCGCTCTCTCCTCCCTCTCCCCGGGTGTGGGCTGAACAGTTTCTCGGGAGCCGACACTCGGATTGTTGTT
Source organism: Carcharhinus amblyrhynchos (assembly GCF_965287045.1). Taxonomy (NCBI): domain Eukaryota; kingdom Metazoa; phylum Chordata; class Chondrichthyes; order Carcharhiniformes; family Carcharhinidae; genus Carcharhinus; species Carcharhinus amblyrhynchos. The sequence goes on along the minus strand of NW_027649829.1, from coordinate 307,496 downwards.
TCACTCCAATTCCTTCAGGGGAAAAGCAGCTTTTAACCCGGTTTTTCCTGACAGAGGCTGGGACATTAATCCTCACTCCCCCCACTGTGTGTGTCTCTCTCTGAAGGGACTGATGCTTCTTCCCAAGTTCATCTCCCGTTCCCTCTCTGTCTCCCGGAGCTGATCCCTGTGTGGGGAATGGATGGAAAGGAGCTGCAGGTACTGTCAGTGTCTCAGAGCCGGGGGGGAAAGGGGGGGATCTGGGGGAAACTTTCCTTCATCCTCACCCCCATTCAGCTCCTTATCCGGGGGAATGGATGGAAAGGAACTGCAGGGACTGTCAGTAAAAACAGGAGCGGGGGAGGGGGCTGAGGGGAGAAATGGAGGGAGAGGGGAGAGTTGATGGGGAGAGAGGGGAAGGGGTGGCGGCAGTGAAGAGGCAGCTGGAGCGGCTCCTGATGATTTAGAGCCATTGAAAAATAAATGAAGAAAATTGCAGTGCCTTTGATTGATAAGCAGATGTAGAATCTGATTGACTCGCCCTCTGACTCTGTATCCAGTAGGAAAGTTGTGTAAATTCCCAGCTCAGAATTAAAATTTAAAATTCAATGTCATAGGGATCATAGAATCCCTACAGTGCAGAAAGAGGCCATTTGGCCCATCGAGTCTGCACCGACCACAATCCCACCCAGGCTCTACCCCCATATCCCTGTACATTTTACCCGCCAATGCCTCTAATCTACACATCCCTGGACACTAAGGGGCAATTTAGCATAGCCAATCAACCTAATCCGCACATCTTTGGAGTGTGGAAACAGGAGCACCCAGAGGAAACCCACGCAGACACGGGGAAAATGTGCAGGCTCCATACAGACAGTGACCCAAACTGGGAATCGAACCCAGGTCCCTGGAGCTGTGAAGCAGCAGTGCGAATCACTGTGCTACCGTGCCACCCATTTCTCTTCAGAACTGTTCTGTTTTTAGCTCCAATTTAGAGCAACTGAAATATGTTCTGTTTTAACCTAAAAACTATAGACACTGATGATGTAGTTATATCTTTCTCTTCTGTTCCCACTGCCACATTCTTCAATAAAACCTCCCAAAGCCACAACCTCCAGCCTTTTCTAGAAGGACAAGGGCAGCAGGAACATGGGGAACACCATCACCTCCAAGTTCCCCTCCCAGTCTCTCACACACCGTCCCCACTTGGAGATATATCGGCCGTTCCTTCATTGTCACTGGGTCAAAATCCTGGAGCTCCCTCCCTAACGGCACCGTGGGAGCACCTTCACCACACGGGACTGAAACTCTTCAAGAAGAAACCCCATCATCACCTTCTCAAGGGACATCTTCACATGTCAGTTTTCACTGTGAAGGTTTATTTTGACGAGGTGAAATCTCAAGTGATACATTTTGGGAATTCCTGTCTGGAAGGCGCTAGACAAATGCAGCTCCAATTTTCAAATTTGTTCCACTGTTCCCTGCAATACCATCAGCTGGTCACCTGGTGGCGCTGTTGGTTGGACAGAGCGCCATCTGCTGCCGGGACCCCTTTAATACAGGAGCCAGACTCTGGGTTTATCTGATGTTTTATTCTGTTTAGTTTTAATTTATTCAATATTGTTTAATCTCTGCGGCAGTGCAAATCTGATACTGAAAACCGATTGACCTGATCTTCCTTGGCACAACTTTGTGGTTTGCATTCCTGTGTCTTTGTGGTTTTGATACCCTGAGTTTTGATACCCTTATGGCCAGCACCCCCTCTCTGTGTTAATGAACACAGGTCCCGCACCTGTACTGTGCTACACCTTGCTGTAGAGATTGTTCTCTAATGGGAAAGTGTTTCTCTGTTCCTGCTCAGTGGAGAATCTGACCCTTTCTGTCCCTCCTGTTGTCAGTGTGGAGTCTCCGAGCTGATCCCTGTGTGGGGAATGGATGGAAAGGAGCTGCAGGTACTGTCAGTGTCTCAGAGCCGGGGGGGGAAAGGGGGGGATCTGGGGGAAACTTTCCTCCATCCTCACCCCCATTCAGCTCCTTATTCTCTGTGTCTCTGAGCCGGGGCGGGGGGGAGAGAGTTTGTTTATTTCAGGAGTTTGTGTTCCTCACCCTGAGGGAGAAATCTTTCCTTCACCATTCTACTGGATCTGGGGGGTGAGATCCACTCTGTTAATGTGGGGAGGGGGTGGTTGGGGCGGGGGAGTGCGGGGAATTTGATTATTTTTAACGGTAAATAACAGGAGGGCCGCGGGGCTGTTTCTGATTGTAGTTAAAAAGTCTCACAACACCAGGTTAATGTCCAACCAGTTTATTTGATAGTAATCCCACAAGTTTTCGGAAACGCTGTTCCTTCGTCTGGTGTGTGGAAGGTTCTGATCAGAGAAAGGCATATAACAGCACACACAGTTTACAGATTACTGATTAGAATGTGAGTCTTTACAGCTAACCTGATATTCAGGTCTTAAAGATGCAGACAGTGTGTGTGGAGATAGCATCAGGCACAGGTTAAAGAGATGTGTATTGTCTCCAGACAGGACAGTAAGTGAGATTTTGTAAGTTCCTTTCCTGTTGGCGAACACTTCAGCGGTCACGGGCATTCAGCCTCTGATCTTTGGGTAAGTGTTCTCCAAGGCGGCCTTCACGACACACGACAGCGCAGAGTCGCTGAGCAGAGACTGATTACCAAGTTCCTCGTACATGAGGATGGCCTCAACCGGGATCTTGGGTTCATGTCACACTGTCTGTAACTCCCGTGACTTGCCTGAAATTGCAACATCTCACTTACTGTCCTACCCGGAGACAATACACATCTCTTTAACCAATGTCTAATGCTATCTCCACTCACATTGTCTGCATCTTTAAGACTTGAATAGCATGTTAGCTGGAAAGACTCGCATTCTAATCAGGATTCTGTACCTCTACATGCCCGTCTCTGATCAGAACCTTCCACACACGTGACGAAGGAATAGTGTTTCCGAAAGCTTGTGGGTTTACTATCAAATAAATTGGTTGGACTTTAATCTGGTGTTGTGAGACTTTTTACTGTGTTTACCCCTGTCCAACGCTGGCAACTCCATATCTGTTTGACAGCAGGATTGGTATCTGATTGGCTGGCCCACTGTGTCTTCATTCAATAAAATGCTGGAAATTCTGAGTTGAGCTTTGCAATGACATTTCTCTTCAGAACTTCTGTCTTCAGATCAATTTCCAGCAGGTCAATTATTTTTAGTTCATTTCTATTGCGAGTAATTATAATTATTATCTTTCTCTTCTGTTCCCACTGCCGCATTGTTCAATAAAACCTCCCAAAGCCACAACCTCCAGCCTCCTCTAGAAGGACAAGGGCAGCAGGAACATGGGGAACACCATCACCTCCAAGTTCCCCTCCCAGTCTCACACACACCATCCCCACTTGGAGATATATCAGCCGTTCCTTCATCGTCACTGGGTCAAAATCCTGGAGCTCCCTCCCTAACGGCACCGTGGGAGCACCTTTACCACACGGGACTGAAACTGTTCAAGAAGAAGCCCCATCACCACCTTGGACACTGAAACAAGACCAACAGCAACTAAATGGAATGATCAATGTGTTCTGGGCACTGACATCAACTCAATCACAACAATGAGGAATGTCTTTTTTTTCTGAAGCCTGGATGTTGTTAAACATTGTGAGTGTTGAGACATATGGACAGTAAAACATGTTCCAAATCACAGCAACACGAGGAGAGACCCCCACAGCCAACAGTTCAATGTCTCAAAGGTAAGTGTCAGTTTTGTTTTCCTCATTTGAATGTTGTTCTAATGTTAAAGAATGATCTGAGTTTTATAGTGGTTTATTTAACAATTATCTCCTGTTTGAGGTGGAGATTGGTAGATAAATACTGCAAATAAACTAGTAACAACTCAGCAATTCCATTTCCAATAGTGGGTGTGGGATCCCTGAGAGATTCCTCAATTTAATGTCTTTGAAATACAATCCGTCATTAAAGAGGAAATTGCGAGGCATCTTGAAGGGAATTGCTTGATAGGGCAGACGCAACACGGTTTCATTAAAGGGAAGTTGTGTCTGACAAATTTACTGGAGTTCTATGAGGATGTGTCTAGGGCAGTGGATAGAGGAGAGCCGGTGGATGTGGTCTTTCTGGATTTTCAGAAGGCGTTTGACAAGGTACCTCACAAGAGGTTACTGCAGAAGGTCAGGGGACATGGAGTTGGGGGTAGGGTGTTAGCGTGGATAGAGGATTGGTTGTCAAATAGGAGGCAGAGAGTGGGGGTCTATGGGTGCTATTCGGATTGGCGGTTGGTGACTAGTGGGGTGCCCCAGGGGTCAGTGCTGGGGCCTCAGCTATTTACCATTTATATAGATGATCTGGAGGAGGGAACCGAGTGTAGGGTGTCAAAATTTGCTGATGACACCAAGATTGGGGGAAAGGCAAATTGTGCGGAGGGTGTGGAGAGTCTGCAGAAGGATCTAGATAGGCTGGGCGAATGGGCCAGGAAATGGCAAATGGAATTTAATGTTGGCAAGTGTGAGGTGGTCCACTTTGGTAGGAAGAATGGTAGGAAGGACTATTACTTACGTGGCGAAAAACTGCAGCAGGCGACGGTGCAGAGGGACCTCGGGGTCCTTGTGCATGAGTCGCAAAAACCTAGCTTGCAGGTGCAGCAGGTGGTCAGGAAGGCGAATGGGATGCTGGCCTTCATAGCGAGGGGGATTGAATATAAAAGTAGGGAGGTCTTGCTGCAGCTGTATAGGGCATTGGTGAGGCCGCAGCTGGAGGACTGTGTGCAGTTTTGGGCGCCGCACCTGCGCAAAGATATTTTGGCCTTGGAGGGAGTGCAGAGGAGGTTTACTAGGCTGATACCGGAGTTGAGGGGGTTGAGCTATGAGGAGAGGCTGAATAAACTAGGCTTGTACTCGTTAGAGTTTAGAAGAATGAGGGGAGATCTCATTGAGACGTATAAGATGATGAATGGGATGGATAGGATAGAGGTGGAGAGACTCTTCCCGCTCAAAAAAGACAGTAGGACTAGGGGGCACAGCCTCAAGATAAAGGGGGGGGCAGTTTAGAACGGAGTTGAGGAGGAACTTCTTCACTCAAAGGGTGGTGAATCTCTGGAATTCTCTGCCCGTTGAAGTGGTGGAGGCTGCCTTGCTAAATATTTTTAAGAAGCGGGTTGATGGGTTTTTGATAAGAGAGGGGATTAAGGGTTATGGGGAGAGGGCGGGAAAGTGGAACTGAGCCACGACAGATCAGCCATGATCTTATTGAATGGCGGGGCAGGCTCGAAGGGCTAGATGGCCTACTCCTGCTCCTATTTCTTCTGTTCTTATGTTCTTGTGTCCTGGACCCTCAGCACTGCAGTGGGATTGTTAGCATTTACTCTGAACTCCACTCAGAGGAGTGGGGTTCGAACCCACAAACTGCTGATTCTGGGGTGAGAATGTTAGCCATTGAGTCACATCTGACATGTGGATTCCTGCAGCCTCTGCTACCTTGCATAAATACCCATTCTTCATGTGAGTGACAATGATGGTTTAATTTTACATGGTTGGATCCTTATTCAGGGTAAGTGAGGGTTGGAATATTTGACCTGCTGTCTTTGAGCTGTTTCTCTCACTACATTCGCCTTGTAGGATGTATTCACACTTGGGGGGGGGGGGGGGGCTGCCATGCCCTGGGAGGGTGGGCCCTGAGGGGGTTGCTGTGCCGTGGGAGGGTGGGCCCTGAGTGGGGTGTGCTGCCGTGCTATTCTAGCCTGACATTTCTGAGAAACAGTTGAGTCTGTTTCTGACTTTCTCCTTTGTGAGAGTTTGCTGTGATTATATTATTGCATTATTTTCTACCTTGCAGCTGTGACTAGACTTCCAAAGATGTATTTTATTGACCTTAAATCTCTCATGGTGGAAACCATAGAGTCCCTACAGTGCAGAAGGAGTCATTTGACCCATCGAGCCTGCACCGACTACAATCCCAGCCAGGCCCTACCCCCGTAACCCCCATGGTTTTACCCTGCTAATCCCCTGACAGAAAGGAGTAATTTAACAGAGTAAATCAACCGAACCTGTACATGTTTGGGACGTGGAGGAAACCCACACAATGTGGGGAGAAACTGCAATCTCCACACAAGTCACCTGGGTCCCTGGCGCTGAGAGTCAGCAATACTAAGCACTGTACCAGCTGTGCAGGGTGCTATGAAAATCAACAGGGTGCCATTTTAAATTGAATATGTCCCTGCAATACTGAGCTATTTCACCTGATGGTGCTAATAGAATCATAGCCTACAATGCGGAAAGAGGCCAATCAGCCCATCGAGTTTGCACTGACTATGACCCCACCCAGGCTCTATCCTCATATCCTGACACATTTACCTGCTAATCCCTCTAACCTACACATGTTGGGACTCAAAGGGTCAATTTTAGCATAGCCAATTAACCTAACCCGCACATCTTTGGACTGTGGGAGGAAACCCATGCAGACATGGGGACACTGTGCAAACTCCATACAGACAGTGACCCAAGCTGGGAATCGAACCTGGGTCCCTGGAGCTGTGAAGCAGCAGTGCTAATCACTGTGCTACCGTGCCGCTCTTGATCAATTTGTATTCACCACGTCAGCTCGACAACATCGCCATTTGCTTTAATACAGGAGCCAGACTCTGGGTTTATCTGTGTGAACCCCTTTAATACAGGAGCCAGACTCTGGGTTTATCTGTGTGAACCCCTTTAATACAGGAGCCAGACTCTGGGTTTATCTGATGTTTTATTCTGTTTTTAATTTATTCAATATTGTTTAATCCCTGCGGCGCTGCCAATCTGACACCGAAACCTGATTGTCCTGATCTTCCTTGGCACAACTTTGTGTTTTCCATTTCCGTGTTTGTGGTTTTGTTGCTCTGAACTGTTTCCGGCTGACACCCAATGTCTGCTCCTTCATTGGGTTGTCAATTTTGGGCGCTCTTTTTTGCTCCGCCCCTCAGCTGGCAGATTCTCAGTGGAGTCTGGACTGTGCCATTGTGAGACACACAGGGGGGAGTGAGGATTAATGTCCCAGCCTCTGTCAGGAAAAACCGGGTTAAAAGCTGCTTTTCCCCTGAAGGGATTGGAGTGAAACAACAATCCGAGTGTCGGCTCCCGGGAAACTGTTCAGCCCACACCCGGGGAGAGGGAGGAGAGAGCGGGGATGGTCAGCACCCCCCCCTCTCTGTGTGAATGAACCCAGGTCCCGCCCCCCTGTGTCATCAGTAACAAATCCGTTGGCGGGAACTCCATGTTTGAATGAGCTGAGAGCGAGCTGTTCCAGCCACACTCTCACTCAGTGCCTGCCGGCTCTCAGTGAATTCTGTTCATAGTCACTTTATTACCAGTTGGTCTGCAGTCACTATTGGTTTTGTTCCTCGGATCTGGACAGGAATTGTTCTGTTCGGGGTTTCTCCGCTTGGCTGCGGGTTCTCTCTCCTCCCCCCTGTTGTCAGTGTGGAGTCTCCGAGCTGATCCCTGTGTGGGGAATGAATGGAAAGGAGCTGCAGGTACTGTCAGTGTCTCAGAGCCGGGGGGGAAAGGGGGGGATCTGGGGGAAACTTTCCTCCATCCTCACCCCCATTCAGCTCCTTATCCGGGGGAATGGATGGAAAGGAGCTGCAGGGACTGTCAGCAGGGTCTAGAGGGACAGCAATGGGGGGGTGGGGATGGTAAGGGTGGGGGACCCGGGGGAATGGGGTGGGGGCAATGGGAAATGGATGGAAAAAGAGTGGTGATGGTTGGAGGATGAGATCAGTGTCTGTCTCTTATTCCCTGTACTGGGAGGATGATTCTATTTACATTTTACTTAAAGCAGAAACAGACCGGTTCAGCAAGCTGCCTGGTTTTTACACTGTGGACAGCAACTGCTTTTATTTGTGTTTCATTTAATAATAACCAGGGCAATAGGTTGCGATTGATTCAGTTCTGTTCCTTTCATTGGTTGTGCTTTGTAAATAGTGAATAAGACTCTGCCTCATACTTCTCGATAACAGATTGCGATTATCAGCCATTTATTGTTAAGAATCCCTAACCTTAAAAATCTCTCTTTTTAAAAATTCCCCATGTTGCCAAGTACCTCATGATTGCCAATTTTCCTCACAGCATGGTGGGTGTACCTACACCTCAGGGACTACAGCAGGTTCAGGAAGGCAGCTCACCCACCACCTTCTCAAGGGGCAATTAGAGATGGGCAATAAATGCTGGTCCAGCCAGTGACACCCTGACCTGTAAATGAGTTAAAACATTTTGTTAGAGCTTCCTTGGATATCACATTGTAAAAAAGGGACACCCTTTTTTCCATATTAGCCCTTCCTGACTTGCTAAGTTAATAGCCTCTCTACTTTTCTCCACAATATGTTTCACTGGGTGGGTCCAGACTGTTCTAATCTCGATCCAAGCACATTCCTGGGAAACTTCACTTCTGACCTGGAAGGTGAGGAACTGGAGACCAGGAGTGATCCAGCTCCACCAATCCCCTCTGGTACAAAGTGAAGGAATTATCCCTCGGACATCGGGCCACCCAGCCTGTGCTTTGCACCTTTGTTTCTTCTGGCTACTTCTGATGGATAGGTGACTGTGAATGTGCCTCTGGTGTTGGGCTCAGTGTTAATCCCTGTATTGACTGGGATGAGTGAATCGGAGCTGCAGGGACTGTCAGTGTCACTGGGGGAAACTTTCCTTCATCCTCACCCCCATTCAGCTCTTTATTCAAAATAAACTCCTGAGGATCCTGGAAATCTGAGATAAATAGAGAAAATGCTGGAATTCCTCAGCAGTCCAGACAGAGAATCTGTGGAGAGAGAAACAGAAATAATATTTGAAGTTTAACCCAGCTTTTCTACCTGCTGACTCACTGCGGTAATCAGTTACATTCCCAACCCTCACTGCAAAAAATAGCCAGTGACAGTTTCTGTGATTCAGAGCATCCATCTCAATTTTACAGCAGTAGACAGGGTGAAGAAACCATGGTCAACATATCCAGAGACCTCACCAACTACAACCTTGGCATCAGATCTCAATTCCCTCAGCCCATTGAATTCATTTCAGAGTTAACATAGAATCTCATCATAGAGACATTGAATGGAATTTTACATGAATCATTCTAAATGCCTAGTGAGTGTGAAAATGAGAGAGTTCCTGATCTGTTTCTTGGGTGAGTTTTCACGCCCAATCTTACAGAAAAAAATGGTTTGTTACTTGCTGCTGCTGCAGGCACTGGGCTGGGCTTAATTCGGCAGGTTGCCTGCAGAGGGAGCTACTGCGCATGTGCAGACCTCTGATTCTGCACATGCACAAGTTGAACAGCAGGGGTCTGACAGACAGAGGGCTGTCAGGCTGCTGCTGCTGCAGGCAACTTAAACAAACCCCACCCCCTAATTCGCAATCATGGGGACCCGCAGCTGATCATAAGCCCCACAACACTCAAATGCAGACCTTGCTGCCCAGACTGATCATGTTCTCTCCTCCTGATCCAATAGCAATGCAGAGTGCACAACAGACCCCGCTCCCTCCCTGATCAGGCCCTGCCCCTGGCTATGCACCCATTGGCTCCACCCCTGCCCCATAGGCCCAGCACCTGGTCCCATCTCCAGAGTCTCTGCTCCTTAGCACTGGCTGGGGGACAGTGGCCGGTGAGCATTGCCTGGGTCCGGGTTGGTGGTGCCAATGTGACAGGGTGGCACTACCAGGCTGCCACTGCCCAGGGAGAGATCCTTGCCCAGCAAGGCCACAAAGGCAAGTACATGCAAATAAACATTACCATAATTTATCCAGCCCCACGCCCATTTCCGGTGAGAGGCTGACCCCGCCAGAAATCCGCATCTCATAAACTCATGACAGCTGAGAAATTGGGTGTGATCCTGATTTTTCGGCTCCTGTGCGATTTTACCGGCTCGTTCTGCCTATCGATGGGCAGGGCGTGCTGGTAAAATCCCAGCTACTGTCTCAAAACACATAACAGAGCAATAATTTCTATTTAATCCTCTAATTACATTTCAATTACAAAAAAGTCTAGTGAAATAGTCTGGAACAAAGTCAGACAAACGCCCAGCGCGGCGCTCCCTCAGCGCTGACCCTCTGGCGGTGCGGCGCTCCCTCGGCGCTGACCCTCTGGCAGTGCGGCACTCCCTCGGCGCTGACCCTCTGGCAGTGCGGCACTCCCTCGGCGCGCTGACCCTCTGACGGCGCGGCGCTCCCTGTAACTAGGATCCAGCCTTTGCCGCAAGTGCCATTGACACCACCTCGCAACACGTTACCCACCATCATCTCAGTGCTACCGCAGCTCAACGTGAGGGCAAAACAGCCGTCCAACAAGGCCTCTGGCACAGGTGGAATCCTCACTGAGATATTAAATCCAGCAGAGAGATACTCTTCACAAGAATCCCCAATTTCATCCCACGAGCCAGGTTAAAATCCAACAGATTTATTTGTAGCAAATGCCACTAGCTTTTGGAACTGGCTGTTCCTTCTCGGGCAGCATGTCAGCAGATTTCAGAGATGCCTTAATTGTGGCCGTCTTCAGGAAAGGAGACGGGTCCGACTGTGGAAATTACAGAGGGATTTTCCTACTCTCCACCATGGGAAAGGTCATTGCAACAATCCTCCTCAACGATTCCTCCCAGTGTCTGTACAGCTGCTCCCTGACCCTCAGTGTGGCTTCGCCTGTTAAGAGACACAATGGACATGATCTTCAGCACGCGGCAAATCCAGGTAAAGTGCAGGGAGCAGCATCAATATCCGTACATGGCCTTCTTCCATCTCACAAAGGCTTCCGATTCTGTCAACCGTGAGGGATTGTGGAACATCCTCCTCAAATCCGGCTTCCCACGGAAATTCGTCACCATTGTCCACCTGTTCCACAATGACGTACACACAGTGATCCTCAGCAGTACTGACCCTCTGATAGAGTTAATGTTTCACATTAATCACCCTTCATTAAAATCAGAAAGAGGGAGAAACAAAGTTGTTTTTATTTGTAATAATATAATTTATTCATCTAAAATCTGGAAGACACATTACAAAACATGTCAGACTGTAAATTGCAGTGATATTCACATTCTCTCCAGAGATCTGACGATATCAGAAACATTTTTATATTTTCGTTACAGAGAGTACAATTCTTTTCAAACGATCGGTCATGTTGCACTTTGGGGCACTTCAATACTCACTAATAATGCAGCGCAGAGAGGCAGTTAACACCCACTGGGGAGAGCACTTTAGGATCTCTGTAACCAGGATCCAGCCTTTGACACAATGCCATTGACACCATCTTGCAACACACTACCCACCATCATCTCAGCACAACCCCAGCTCAACGTGAGGGCAAAAAAACCATCCGAAAGCTGAAAAACAGCAAGGCCTCTGGCGCAGGTGGAATCCTCACTGAAATATTAAATCCAGCAGAGATACTCTTCACAAGAATCCACAATCTCATCCCACGTGCCATCCGACACGAGACTGGGATTAAACTCACAGTCTTGGGGTTTATAGATCTTTAACAGCTCTTCAGTGACTTGGCTGAAAAGCTTTACAAAGTGACCTTTCCCCATCGTGCCCTGGCAGCGGCTGCTCCAAGCTTGAATGTGTCTCTCAGCACGTAATCCTGGGCAAGGGGACAATTCTTTGCACTGGAAGTTTGAGGCAGTCCAATCATCAGTCTGAACAGTGGGTGAACCTGTTGTAAAGGGGGTCACTGTGTTTTCTTGTTGCAGGGACACAACTTCCACAGACTCCTGCTGCTGCTGCTGAGTGTTGTTGCTGCTGTTTCAGGTAAGAGCTGTGACTGCTGGAACATTTCAGCACTGATCACAGGGTGGGGGGATCAGGAATACATCTAGCTTTAAGGTGCTGTGTGTCCTGCCAGTGGAGCCATTGAGGGAGTGGACACGGTAGTTTCACATCACACACAATGATCATCAGAACTGAAAGGAAGGAAGTTAATGTCTTCACATTAACCCCTGTGATGTGAACAGTGGGATCTGGACACTGAGCAACACTCAGTGACACTGGGATGGGTGACTGGATAACACTGGGATGGGTGCCTGAGATCCAGTGGGTCTCAGATGGGAATCGAAAGGGACTGGGATGAGATCCTGAGCTCTGGAATCAGGAGTCTGGGACTGACCTGAGATCAGATCGACGTTAGTAAATCCGACCTTTACATTTCAGGGTCAGTTTTCAGCTCCTGAGTTCCACCTCACATTGTCCGCCCCCCAGTCTGTGATTTTTCTCCCAAGGGGAGGTGACCAATATCCTGATGTGTTCTCCCAGCACGTGTACAAATGGAAAACATGTGATTCAAAGTGTTGTCCAGCTGCTCTGTGCTTACAAATATCCAGCACAAGCTGGTTTTAGTTAAAGGCTCTCAATGTCTGAGCTTTAACCTTCCCACAAGTGAAAGCAGTGAGGTACTGATCAGTGCTTCTTGTAAATCGAGCATCGCAGTGTCACCATGTGAAGCTTGGGATGTAACGTACCAGCAGGGAGGTTATATCTGTGGATAAATACTTTCAATCTTTTCCAGGTTTTTCACATTTCCCAGTTTCTGGGTTCCTTGGGAAGCAGGTTGTGCTGCCCTGTACCTACAAAGGGAATGTCCCAGTATCAGATTTACTGGTAATCTGGGGAACTACCAAGGGTGATATCTTACACAGAGTGGTCAATGGAAACGATGATTTGACAGAACAAGATCCACGGTTCAGAAACCGAGCAAAGCTGTTCAAAGATCACCTGGAACAAGGAAACTGGTCAGTCCTGCTCTCTGACCTCAGGGAATCAGACCAGAGCCAGTACGAGTGTCGGATCTGCAAGATTGACAAACAAATTCATTTGGAGAAAGTTGATTCAGTCGATCTCTTTGTAACAGGTGAGAGATTTCTATTTCAGATATTCCACATTTATGATACAGTGATTATATTAAAATAATTTAGAGTCTTTTGAACATTTCTGCAGTTGTTTCACTGGATAGACAGTGAGTAACATTGGAAGGTTTGAAATATTGTGTGATATTTTAACAAAGAATGATTGTGTGAGAGTGAGTGGTGTGAGTTAGTGTTACCTGTAACTGGTCCTTAAACTACCGGGAATTGTTATTTCTGTTCCTGAGTCTCACCTTCCTGTCCCTCAGATATGGAGTTCAACAAGGAGATTCTATCCATTTATAAATACTTCCAATCTTTTCCAGGTGACTCACCTGTCCCAGTTTCTGGGTTCCTTGGGGAGCAGGTTGTGCTGCCCTGTACCTACAAAGGGAATGTTACCATCTCAGATTTACTGGGAATCTGGGGAACCACCAAGGGTGATATCTTACACAGAGTGGTCAATGGAAACGATGATTTGACACAACAAGATCCACGGTTCAGAAACCGAACAAAGTTATTCAAAGATCAACTGGAACAAGGAAACTGGTCAGTCCTGCTCTCTAACCTCAGGGACTCGGACCAGAATGATTATCAGTGTCAGATTTACAAGAGGCTGGGGACACGCTATTATTGGGAGCAATTTGATCTCGTCCATCTCTCTGTAACAGGTGAGAGATTTCTGTTTCAGGTTTTCTGTATTTAATCTCTAATTGTTATGGATTCAGTCGTGCAGTGGTTATGTTACTAGACTAATAATCCAGAGACCTGGACTAATAATCCAGAGGATGTGAGTTCAAATCCCACTGTCTCAGTTTCAGAATTTAAATTCAGTTTATTTAATAAAAATCTGGAAATATAAAATTGGTCCCACTAAAAGTGACCATGAAGCTATTGCATTGTTATAAAACCCCACCTGGTTCACTAATCTTCTCCTTCTATGACAGTCCCTCAGGGTCGAGGGTGACTTGCTTCTCCTGCATAGAGGTGGGTTCTGCAGCTGGCTGAATAGACCAATCCTGGAGCCGCAGATTCTGCCCCGGGTTTGGTAGCTGGTGGTTGATGAGATGGGCGGGTGGATGGCTCGCTCTGGGTTCTGTGCTCTATTCCCGATGTTTACACTTGTCCTCTGCGTGCTCTACTCACTGACACTCGAGGTGATTGGTGCCTTCACAGATGTGTTGTCTCCAGTTTGTGCATTCTAAGACCAGTGATTTGCACGTGTCAATGGGGATGTTGCATTTATTTAGGGAGGTTTTCAGAGTGTCCTTGTAGCTTTTTCTCTGTGTGCCCTATTGCTTACCATTGCAGAGCTCAGAGCACTCGTTTCAGCAGGTCTTGTGTCGGGTGTGCGGACAATGTGGCCTGTCCATCGCAGCAGTGTGACTAATGCCTGAATACTGGGGATATCAGCCTGGGAGGCGATTTTCACATTGATTTGCCTATCCTGCCAGTGGATTTGCAGGGTTTTGCAGAGGCAGTGTTGGTGATATCTGTCCAGGGATTTGAGGTGTCTGCTGTGCATTGTCCATGTTTCTGATGCATACAGGAGGGTGCACTGTAACCATGAGCTGGATTGGAGGTCTCAGGCTTCGAACACTCTGTTGCTCGGATGTCTGAAGGCTACACTGGCACATTGGAGTTGATGCTGGATTTCATTGTCGATATCTGCTCGTGCCGGAGGAGATGTGGGAAATGATCCACATTGTCCAGGGGCTCACTGTGGATCCTGATGGTTGGGGGGTGGGGGCAGTTTAATACAGGAAGAGCAGGTTGGTAGAGAACCTGTGTTTTCCAGATGTTTAAGAACATAAGAACATAAGAAATAGGAGCAGGAGTAGGACATCTGGCCCTTCGAGCCTGCCCCACCATTCAATAAGATCATGGCTGATCTGTCATGGCTCAGTTCCACTTTCCCGCCCTCTCCCCATAACCCTTAATCCCCTCTCTTATCAAAAACCCATCAACTCGCTTCTTAAAAATATTTAGCGAGGCAGCCTCCACCACTTCAACGGGCAGAGAATTCCAGAGATTCACCACCCTTTGAGTGAAGAAGTTCCTCCTCAACTCCGTTCTAAACCGCCCCCCCTTCATCTTGAGGCTGTGCCCCCTAGTCCTACTGTCTTTTTTGAGCGGGAAGAGTCTCTCCACCTCTATCCTATCCATCCCATTCATCATCTTATACGTCTCAATGAGATCTCCCCTCATTCTTCTAAACTCTAACGAGTACAAGCCTAGTTTATTCAGCCTCTCCTCATAGCTCAACCCCCTCAACTCCGGTATCAGCCTAGTAAACCTCCTCTGCACTCCCTCTAAGGCCAAAATATCCTTGCGCAGGTGCGGCGCCCAAAACTGCACACAGTACTCCAGCTGCGGCCTCACCAATGCCCTATACAGCTGCAGCAAGACCTCCCTACTTTTATATTCAATCCCCCTCGCTATGAAGGCCAGCATCCCATTCGCCTTCCTGACCACCTGCTGCACCTGCAGGCTGGGTTTTTGCGACTCATGCACAAGGACCCCGAGGTCCCTCTGCACCGTCGCCTGCTGCAGTTTTTCGCCACGTAAGTAATAGTCCTTCCTACCATTCTTCCTACCAAAGTGGACCACCTCGCACTTGCCAACATTAAATTCCATTTGCCATTTCCTGGCCCATTCGCCCAGCCTATCTAGATCCTTCTGCAGACTCTCCACACCCTCCGCACAATTTGCCTTTCCCCCAATCTTGGTGTCATCAGCAAATTTCGACACCCTACACTCGGTTCCCTCCTCCAGATCATCTATATAAATGGTAAATAGCTGAGGCCCCAGCACCGACCCCTGGGGCACCCCACTAGTCACCAACCGCCAATCCGAATAGCACCCATTGACCCCCACTCTCTGCCTCCTATTTGACAACCAATCCTCTATCCACGCTAACACCCTACCCCCAACTCCATGTCCTCTGACCTTCTGCAGTAACCTCTTGTGAGGTACCTTATCAAACGCCTTCTGAAAATCCAGAAAGACCACATCCACCGGCTCTCCTCTATCCACCGCCCTAGACACATCCTCATAGAACTCCAGTAAATTTGTCAGACACGACTTCCCTTTAATGAAACCGTGTTGCGTCTGCTCTATCAAGCAATTCCCTTCAAGATGCCTCGCAATTTCCTCCTTAATGACGGATTCTAACATTTTACCTACCACAGACGTTAAACTAACCGGCCTATAATTCCCCGCCTTTTGCCTGGCACCCTTCTTAAACAACGGCGTAACATTAGCCGTTTTCCAATCTTCCGGCACTTCCCCGGAATCCAGCGACGTCTGGAAAATAACCACCAAGGCATCCACTATAACCTCCGCCATTTCTTTCAGAACCCTCGGATGCATTCCATCCGGTCCTGGGGACTTGTCCACAATCAGCCCCTCCAGTCTGTCGCGCACCACCTCTCTAGTAACAGTAATGTCATTAAGACCCTCCAGTCCTACCACCTTTCCATCGCTAACACCCGGCAAATTATTCACGTCCTCCTCCGTGAAGACAGAAACAAAAAAGTTATTCAAGACCTTAGCCATATCCCCATCCCCTACCACTAGGTCCCCTTTCTCATCCTCTAAGGGACCAACGTTCACCCTAGCCAGCCTCTTACTTTTTATATATTTATAAAAACTCTTGCTATCCTTTTTTATATTAAGCGCTAGCCCAGCTTCATAGCTTCTTCTACCCTCCTTTATCAACTTTTTTGTCAATCTTTGTTGACATTTAAACCTTTCCCAATCCTCTTCTCGCCCACTGCTCTTAGCTACTCTAAATTCCTCCACTTTTAATTTAACACTTTCCTTCACCTCCTTCGTTATCCACGGCTTATTACCTCTCTTCCTACTGTGCTTTTTAACCATCGGAATAAATTTCTGCTGAGCACCAAGAAAGATCTCCTTAAAGATCCTCCACTGCTCCTCAGCAGACCTACCTTCCAACGCGCTCCCCCAGTCCACATTTGCCAATTCCTCTCTCATCCTACCGTACTCCCCTCTATTCAAACAAAGGACGCGTGTCCGGGAACCCACTTTCTCCTCCTCCATCTGCACCAGAAACTCCACCATACAATGATCACTCTCTCCAAGAGGATCCTTCACCGCAAGGTCCCTAATTCTACCCGCCTCATTACATAGCACCAGATCCAAGATAGCTCGCTCCCTCGTCGGCTCCAACACACACTGTTCAAGGAAATTATCCCGGCAGCATTCCAAGAACTCCTCCTCGAGCCCACCTCGTCCAACATGGGTCGACCAATCAATATGCAGATTGAAATCCCCCATAACTACTGCTGTCCCATTCCTGCACGCCGCACTTATTTGCGTGTTAACAGCCCGCCCCACCTCCAGATCATTATTCGGGGGCCTATAGACGACACCCACCAGCGTCTTCCTCCCTTTGCTGTTCCTAATCTCCACCCACAACGATTCCACTTTCTGCTCTTTGGCTCCGATATCATCCCTTGCTACCACCTTGATGCTGTCCTTAATCAGCAGAGCTACGCCACCCCCTCTTTCCTCCTGCCTATCCTTCCTAAACACTTGATACCCCTGTACATTCATCTCCCAGTCCCTGTCACCTTGCAGCCACGTCTCTGTAATGGCCACCAGATCGTATCCATTTGTGTCGATCTGCGCCACCAGCTCATCCACTTTATTCCGAATGCTTCGTGCATTCAGATAAAGCGCTTTCATCCCAGCCTTCTTCTGGACCCTATTTGCCGTAACGCCACCAATTGGGACATCCTCAGCCTCTTCCCTTACCTGTACCCTATCCTTAACTGTAGACCTCCTAACATCACCTACCCTCGCACCCTCCCCCCCCCCCCCCCAATTAGTTTAAAGCCCTGTCTACAGTCCTCTTTACTCGATTCGCCAGCACTCTGGTCCCAGCACGATTCAGACCAACCCCATCCCGCCCGAACAAGTCCCACCTACCCCAATACTGGTGCCAATGCCCCATAAATTCGATCCCATTCCTCCCACACCAATCTCTGAGCCACCCATTCACTTCCTTTATCCTGTCAACCCTACGCCCGTCTGCACTCGGTTCAGGCAGTAGCCCAGAGAAGACCACCTTGTCGGTTCTACTTTTTAATTCCATTCCCAGCTTCTCATACTCCCTCCCCAGATCCTCAGTCCGCACTTTGCCTACGTCGCCGGCACCCACATGTACCACCACAACCGGGTTCTCACCCTCCCACTCCAGATTCCTCTGCAGCCCAGCTGCGACATCCTGTACCCGAGCACCAGGCAGACAACACACCCTTCTGTGCACTTTGTCATTGTGACAAAGGACAGTGTCAATACCCTTCACCCCACTATCTCCAATCACTACTACATTCCTTTTCCCCTTCTCTTTGCCTATGTCCTGCTGCATCACTGTACCGTGTGCAGTTTGCTCACCAACCTCACCTGCCTCGTCCTCTTCCAGAGTGGAAGCAAGAACCTCAAACCTGTTATGCAGATTAAGAGGCTGAGGCCTCCGCTCCTCACCCCCCTTCCTCCTCCCAGCAGCCCCCTTTTGTTCCTGACCCTTAGATTTAGACAGTCTAGAGGGGGTGGATGTCACTTGCACCCCATTGACAATGGCACCCTCTCTCCCCCTGATGAGCCTCAGTGTCTGTAGCTCAGAGGCCAGCTCATCCACCTTGAGCTGGAGCTCCTCCAGCAACCTGCACTTACTGCAGACATGGTCTCTGGGAAGGACCCTGGGGTCCACCAGTTCCCACATCATACAGGAACCGCACATCACATGCCCCTCCATTATTCAATATAATTTGTTGTGGGGAAAAAATTTTTTCCTTGTTTCTTGCTGTCGTAGTTTTGAAAAAAAAATTTTTTTTTTTCCTTGTTCTTTCAACCTGGCCTTTTTACCTTCAAGCCCTTTTTGATATTAAGCCCTAATAGCTCACTCTGCTTCCCTCTCACTCCGCTGCCCGCTCCGACGCTGCCTGCTATCTACACCAGGCCTCCTTTTAAACTTGGCGCTGATTTAAAGCTGATGGGCCACAACTGCCTGATAATCACTCCCTCACAATTCTTAAAGCAGTAAATACAATAAGTAAATGCTTTAAACAGTTCTACAAAGAACAAAGTGCTTTAAACTTATTTTAAACAGGTTTTTAACAGGTAAAGTCTTAGCTTTCTCTCTGATGCTCCTTCCTCGTCTGCTCCAGCAAACAATGAGTCTGAGGTCCGTTCTCTTATATGCCTCAGTGAATGTGTTGACGATGGTTTGTAGCTCGGCCTCTTGGTTGTGGCTCTGCAGACACTAGAGGTGTCGGAGTTTGAACAGTTTCCTGCTTCGTTCCACTCCAGCGGGAAGCTTCAAGGTGATGGGATGGAGTGTTGCTGTGAGGAATATGTTGGTGCAGTGATGCAGTCCTGTTTGATCCCAGTTTGTGGACGTATTGGGTGTGTGGTGGCTCCACTGGTGAGGATCACAGTTTGCATTATCATTGTGGAACAGGTGGAGAATGGTGACGAATTTCCGTGGGAATCCGGATTTGAGGAGGATGTTCCACAATCCCTCACGGTTGACAGAATCGGAAGCCTTTGTGAGATGGAAGAAGGCCATGTACGGAGATTGATGCTGCTCCCTGCACTTTACCTGGATTTGCCGTGTGCTGAAGATCCTGTCCATTGTGTCTCTTAACAGGCGAAGCCACACTGAGGGTCAGGGAGCAGCTGTACAGACACTGGGAGGAATCGTTGAGGAGGATTGTTGCAATGACCTTTCCCATGGTGGAGAGGAGGAAAATCCCTCTGTAATTTCCACAGTCAGACCCGTCTGCTTTCCTGAAGATGGCGTTTGTCTTCGGAGCGCCTTCCCCACCCAGCGCGCATTTCTAAATGTTTGTTCCCCTCCCGACTCGAACACTGACATCACTGAAGAGAATCAGCTTGT
This sequence comes from Carcharhinus amblyrhynchos, assembly GCF_965287045.1. Classification (NCBI taxonomy): domain Eukaryota; kingdom Metazoa; phylum Chordata; class Chondrichthyes; order Carcharhiniformes; family Carcharhinidae; genus Carcharhinus; species Carcharhinus amblyrhynchos. The sequence continues at coordinate 287,713 of NW_027649829.1, read as the reverse complement.
CTCCTTTTGGGATGTGGGACAGCGATTGGTCAAGGCTGGAGTGGACTCTTTCTTTTGTCTTGTCCCTTAAGTCTAGGGTTGGGGTGGAGGCACAGACGGCTGTGATGAGCTGTTTCTGGGGCAGAGTGAGTCATAAAGTCATGAGGTGTTTCCTTCCCCGGTGGGTCTATTGAGACGTCTGACCAATCTGTTTTTTACGGCAAAGCCAACACCGTAGAGACAACATTCTTCTTTCGGAAGAAGGTATATCCACCACCTTGGTCTTTAAGCTGGCCTTCCCCTGTATGTCGTGTCTCGCTCAGGGCAGACATGTCAATGTTACGGTGCCGGATGTTCCACCTCATCCCGAGATTTTCCACCGGAGATCAGTTTGAGGTTCTTGTTCTATTTTAGTGGAGTGTTTGGGTTTCAGGGGGAGTGAAGAGGTGGGCCGAGGGGTAGGGGGGGCTGTTGCTGCTTGATGACCAGTTATCTCTATTGGAAAGCATGTATCGGTCACATTATGGGGCACTGTCTGTGTGCAAGAAGCTGTGGAGCGGCCTGGTGTGTGTGAGATTATTGGTAACTCACCTCCAACATCCCTCCAGGACTAGAATTAACCAGGGATCTGTTTGTACTGGGAATGGTTCTGAAAGACTCGATGCTGAAAGTCTCTGCTGTTAGTTTTGTGCGTGTATCTCAGTCTGTTAATGGCTTCATTCTGTCTCTAGGTCCTGGACTCTCTACTGGAACAAGAGTTGGATTGGGAATCGGAATTCTTGTTGCTGTTTTTGTTGTTGCTGGAATTGGGATTTACATATTCCCAAAGCGACGGTGAGTTCCAGAATGTTCCACTGTTTCCATTGAATCCTGTTTTTAGTTTATAATGTTTGTTCAACGTTGCTGAACTCTAGAACTGTCCATTTACTGAGCTGTGAGGATGCTTCAATCCACCCTATCATTGAGCAGCGTTAACCAGTCACTTCCAGCTTGTTATCCTCTCGCCGCTGAACAGTCCCCGTGGATTGGAAAGGAGCAAATATTATCCCACTGGGAGAACCAGTGGATGAGGAATGTATCTGGAATTTCAGAAGGTGTTTGATAAGGTGCCACACAACAGGTTGTCCCGCAAGATACAGGCTCAGGGGACTGGGGGTAATATAGCACGGATTGAGGATTGGTTAATGGACAGAAACAGAGGAGGAACAAATGGGTGATTTTTGGTTGGCGGGATGTAACTGGTGCTGCAGGGATCAGTGCTGGAGCCTCAGATATTCACAATCCCTATCAGTGACTTTGATCAGGGGAGAGAGTGCGATATGTCCAAGTTTACTGATGATAGAAAGTGGGAGAGTAAGCTGTGAGGAGGACACTGAGGTTGCAAACAGATCTTGGCCAGTTCAGTAATCGGGAAATAATGGGTACAATAAGAAGTCACACAACAGCAGATTAAAATCCAACAGGTTTATTTGGAATCACGAGCTTTCGGAGTGCTGCTCCTTCATCAGGTGAGTGGTGATATCCACGATCTTCTTGGAGATCCTCTCCACTTTGAGCCAGCAGTTTGCAGTGTCGGTGGTAGCTGTTGAACTGGTGTGTACCACTGACACTGCACAGCACCGGCTGGAGAGAACCTCCCACACCAGTCCAACACCAGCATCTCCACATCAGGAAATAATGGTGGCAGATGGAATATAATGTGGGAAATGGTTTGGAAGAATGGAAAAGCTGAGAGGCCAGTGAATGGCATTTGGAGAGATTTGTACCCAAATCACCAAGTTAACACCCAGGTACTGCAAACAGTCAACAAGGTAAATGGGATGTTGGCCTTCATTGCAATTTGCTAGGAAAATAAGAGGAAAAAAGTCTTGCTGAAATGTAAGTGGAGCATGGGTCAGACCAAACATTGAGTACTGTGTACAGTTTGTTCTGCTAATGCAAGACACAGGAGCTTAGAAATTAGGAACAGGAGTAGGCCATTCAGCTCCTCAACCCTGCATCACCGTTTGACCGGATAATGGCCGACTTGACAGTGGCCTCAATTTTATTTCCCTGTTTTCTCACACTACTACCCGCCCTCAAAACCCTATGAGTTTCTTATCAATAAAAATCTGTTTAACTCCAAATTAAAGTATTCCATGACCCTACCTCCACTGTCCTCTATAAGACCACAGGATATAGGAGCAGAATTAGGTAATTTAGCCCATTGAGACTGCTCCAGCGTGCCATCATGGCTGATAAGTTTCTCAACTCCATTCTCCCGCTTTTTCCCAGTGATCCTTTTACCAATCAAGAACCTATCTGTCTCTGTCTTAAATGCACTCAGTGACCTGGCCTCCACAGCCTTCTGTGGCAATGAATTCCATAGACTCACAATCCTCTTGCTGAAGAAATTCCTCCTGATCTCAGTTCTAAAGGGTCGCCGCTCTACTCTGAGGCTGTGCCTTTGGATCCTAGTCTCTCCCACTAATGGAAACATCTTTCCCCATGTCCACTCTATCCATGTCTTCCATTATTCTGTAAGTTTCAATGAGATTCCCCTCCTCAGCTTTCTAAACTCCATCGATTACTGACCCACAGTCCTCAGACGCTCCTTGTACATTAAGCTTTTCATTCCCGGGATCATTCTCGTGAACCTCCTCTGAACCCTCTACAGCCAGCACATCTTTCCTTAAATACTGGGCCCGAAATTGCTCACAATATTCTAAACGTGGTCTGACTAGAGCCTTATAAAAGGCGTAGTAGCACAGTGGTTAGCATTGGTGCTTCACAGCTCCAGGAACCTGGGTTCGATTCCTGGCTCAGGTCACTGTCTGTGTGGAGTTTTCACATTCTCCTCGTGTCTGCGTGGATTTCCTCTGGGTGCTCCGGTTTCCTCCCACAGTCCAAAGATGTGCAGGTTAGGTTGATTGGCTATGCTAAAAAATTGCCCTTCGTGTTCTGAGATGCGTAGGTTTGAGGAATTAGTGGGTGAATATGTAGGGAGATGGGGGTAGTTCGTGGGTAGGATTGTGGTCGGTGCAGACTTGATGGGCCGAATGGCCTTTCTCTGTACTGTAGGGAGTCTATCTTACTTACCAGCCTCCTGTGTGGCACCTTGTCAAAGGCCTTCTAGAAATTCAAGTAGATAATGTCCACTGGCTCTCCTTTATCTAACCTGCTTGTTATCTCCTCAAAGAATTATAACAGCTTCATCTGGTTTGACCTCCCCTTAATGAAACCATGCTGACTTTGTCCTATTTTACCATGCTCTTCCAAGTATTCCAAAATCTCATCCTTAATAACAGATTCTCAACTCTTACCAACGACTGAGGTCAGGCTAACTAGCCTGTCATTTCCTACCTTTTGCCTCCCTCCCTCCATAAAACCAATTTTCCAGTCTTCTGGGACAACCCCCCGACACCAGTGATTCCTGAAAGATCACCACCAATACCTCCATTATCTCTTCAGCTATCTCCTTCAGAACTCTGGTGTCAAGTCCACCTGCCCCAGGTGATTTATCCACCTTCAGACCTTTCAGCTTTCCTAGCACCAACTCACCTCTACCTGACTCTCTTGAATTTTTGGTGTGTTACTGGTGTTTTCTAGCATGAAGACTGATGCAAAATACCTATTCAGTTCCTCCACCATTTCTTTGTTCCCCACTACTACTACTCCAGGAGTCTAATGTCCACTCTTGCCTCTCTCTTACCCTTTATCTAAAAGAAACTCTTGCAACCTTCATTTATATTCCTGGCTAGCTTTACCTGAATATTTCAGCTTCTCCCCCTCCTTTCTGTTTTAGTTGTCCTCTGTTGGTCTTTAAAATCTTCCCACTAATCTTTGCCACATTGTGTGCTTTTTCTTTTGCTTTAATGTTATCCTTGACTTCCCACACCAGCCATGGATGCCTCGTCCTCCGCTTTATATGCTGCTTCTTCCTTGGATTAATTTTTGCTGTCTCTCCCCAATTATTCCCAGAAGCTCCTGCCATTCCTGTGCCACTGTTTTTCCTGCTAGGCTTCTCTCCCAATCAACTCTGGCTATCTCCTGCCTCCATAGTTCCCTTTATCAACTGGAATACTGTTACATCTGATTCCAACTTCTCCTTCAACCTGCAGGGTGAGTTCTATCATATTATGGTCACTGCCTCCTAAGGGTTCTTTCACCTTAAGCTCCCTTATCAAGTCTGCCTCATTACACATCTGCAAATCCAGAATTGCCTGTTCCCTATGGGTTCCACACACGCTGTTCTTTAGAACCATCTCGTAGATGAAGGCTACATCCATCCGAGGAAATAGCCGCTGAACGTCCACTGTATCTATTTCCCTCATCATCTTATAAACGTCTATTAATTTGCCCCTCATCCTCCTCTGCTCTGAAGAGAAAATCTCCAGCTCCCTCAACCTTTCCTCATAAGACCTTCTCTCCAAACCAGGCAGCATCCTGGTAAATCTCCTCTGCACTCTCTTCAATGCTTCCACATCCTCCTTGTAGTGAGGTGACCAGAACTGTACACAATAACTCTTCCTCTCACCATCCCTCTGTGGGTCAGCATGGCCTCTGTGGAGTGTCCAGCCCTTGCCCATTGCCTCTCCTATAAACCTCCTCTCCTCTACACTGTGTTCCATCACTGTGCAGCTCCTGTGACCCATACCCAGGATGTTGAGTGGAATTTAATGGGTCTGTGCTCCTGAACAGCTCCTTTTACTCACTTGTCCAAAGTGTTGGATTCTTTTCATTCTGAACTCTGCTGTTTGTTCCCTTCCAGGAAACCAAATAGATACAAGATTGATCAAAATGAAACTTCTAACGGTGTCCTTTTGACAGAGGTGACTTGTCCAGGTGAAACACGGGACCTTGTGACAGCACCTGAGCATCAGGATGGAGCAGCTGGAGAACAAAACCTTCTGAGGAACGGGACTGTGCAGCATTGAGTTTTCACTGCCATGGATCACTTTGCACAGGTCTGGGTAACCAGCGTAGGCTTAGGAAAACTGATACCAAAATCCCTTCTGGAATTGTTTCCAATCAGTATTTATTTACTGCATCTCAGTATTACTGTTGATGGGGACATCGACAATCGACTGTCCAAGGCCAACAGCTCCTTTGGCCATCTCTTGAACTGTGTTTGGTGAAACCATTCACTACCTGTGTCTAATAGAACTCGGGTATACAGAGAGATTGTCATTACTGCCCTCTTGTGTGGGACAGAATGATGGGTTCTGTACAGAAAACAAATGGAGAGCTTCCATCAACGCTGCCCTCGATCCATGATGAACAGCAGACAGCAAGACTAGAACCGTAGAACATGACAGCACAGAATCAGGCCTTTTGGCCCTTCTTGTCTCTGCCAAACCATTTTTTTCCCTAGTCCCACATCCCTCCAAACCCCTCTCATCCATATACCTGTCCAAGTTTTTCTGAAATGTTAAAAGTGAGCCCGCATTTACCACTTTATCTGCAGCTCATTCCACATTCTCACCACTCTTCCTCCCCCCACCCCCAATATTCCCTTTCAACTTTTCACCCTTAACCCATGTCCTCTAGTTTTTTTCCCCCTAGCCTCAGTGGAGAAAGCCTGCTTGCATTCACTCTATCTATACCCATCATAATTTTATACACCTCTATCAAATCTTCCCTCATTCTTCTCTGCTCCAGGGAATAAAGTCCTAACCTATTCAACCTTTCTCTGGAACTCAGTTTCTCAAGTCCTGGCACCATCCTTGTAAACCTTCTCTGCACTCTTTCACCCTTATTAATATCTTTCTTGTAATTAGGTGACCAAAACTGCACACAATACTTGAAATTCGACCCCACCAATGTCTCATACAACCTCTACTCTTAGATTTTAGATTTATCTACTCTGACTTGCCTCAAGACAGTAAGCACCTCCTCCCTTTTAATGTGTATCGGTTCCATAACCTCTCCACTTGTTTGCCTTATTTCCGTAGACTCCATGCCAGTTTCCTTAGTAAATACGGATGCAAAACACCCATTTAATATGCCCCCCCATTTCTTTTGGTTCCATACAAAGCCGACCATCTGATCTTCAAGAGCACCAATTTTATCCCTGACTATCCTTCTGCTCTTAATATACCTATAGAAGCTCTTAGGATTATCCTTCACCTTGACCGCCAAAGCAACCTCATGTCATCTTCTAGCACCCCCCGCCCCCCCACCCCCACCCGATTTCCTCCTCAAGTAATTTCTTGCACATTTTATACTCCTCAAGCATCTTATTTGTTCCCTGTTGCCTCTACATGTCATACATTTCTCTCTCCTTCTTTATAAGAACATAAGAAATAGGAGCAGGAGTAGGCCATCTAGCCCTTCGAGCCTGCCCCGCCATTCAATAAGATCATGGCTGATTTGTCGTGTCTCAGTTCCACATTCCCGCCCTCTCCCCATAACCCTTAATCCCCTCTCTTATCAAAAACCCATCAACCCGCTTCTTAAAAATATTGAGCGAGGCAGCCTCCACCACTTCAACAGGCAGAGAATTCCATAGATTCACCACCCTTTGAGTGAAGAAGTTCCTCCTCAACTCCGCTCTAAACCGCCCCCCCTTTATCTTGAGGCTGTGCCCCCTAGTCCTACTGTCTTTTCTGAGCGGGAAGAGTCTCTCCACCTCTATCCTATCCATCCCATTCATCATCTTATACGTCTCAATGAGATCTCCCCTCATTCTTCTAAACTCCAACGAGTACAAGCCTAGTTTATTCAGCCTCTCCTCATAGCTCAACCCCCTCAACTCCAGTATCAGCCTAGTAAACCTCCTCTGCACTCCCTCCAAGGCCAAAATATCTTTGCGCAGGTGCGGCGCCCAAAACTGCACACAGTACTCCAGCTGCGGCCTCACCAATGCCCTATACAGCTGCAGTAAGACCTCCCTACTTTTATATTCAATCCCCCTCGCTATGAAGGTCAGCATCCCATTCGCCTTCCTGACCACCTGCTGCACCTGCAAGCTGGGTTTTTGCGACTCATGCACAAGGACCCCGAGGTCCCTCTGCACCGTCGCCTGCTGCAGTTTTTTGCCATGTAAGTAATAGTCCTTCCTACCATTATTCCTACCAAAGTGGACCACCTCACACTTGCCAACATTAAATTCCATTTGCCAGTTCCTGGCCCATTCGCCCAGCCTATCTTGATCCTTCTGCAGACTCTCCACACCCTCGGCACAATTTGCCGTTCCCCCAATCTTGGTGTCATCAGCAAATTTCGACACCCTACACTCGGTTCCCTCCTCCAGATCATCTATAGTTGCAGTATCCCTTGAGAACCATGGTTCCTTATTCCCATTCACTTTGCCTTTAATCTTGACAGGAACATACAAACTCTGCATTCTCAAGATTTCTCCTTTTGAAGGCCTCCCACTTATCAATCACATCCTTGCCAGGGAACAGTCTGTCCCAATCCAAGAACAAAGAACAACACAGCACGGGAAACAGGCCCTTCGGCCCAACGAGCCCGCGCCGCCGTCCCACTGTCTCAGTGACCTATTCATGATTTTAGTCTACACCTAACGTGCGAGGATCAGGGAGGTCCAATTTAGGGACAATTTAGTACCCAATCAATCAGCCTAAAAGCACATCTTTGGGGGATGTGGGAGGAAACCGGAGCACCCGGAGGAAACCCACGCAACCACGGGGAGAACGTGCAATCCACGCTTTTCACATCCTTTGATTTATTCAAATTGGCCTCTTTCCAGTTCAGAGCCTCAACCTGAGGACCAGATCTATCTTATCCATGATCAAGTTGAAACTAATGGCGTTATGATCACTGGAACCAAAGTGTTCCCCTACACACACTTCTGTCACTTGCCCTAACTCATTTCCCAATAGGAGATCTAATATTGCATCCTCTCTAGTTGGTACCTCTATATATAGATTCAGAAAATTTTCCTGAACACATTTTACAAACTCCACCCCGTCTAGACCTTTAACAGTACGGGAGTCCCAATCTATACGTGGAAAATTAAAATCCCCAACTATCACAACTTTCTGTTTATGACAGTTGTTGCTATCTCTCTGCTGATTTGCTTCTCCAATTCTGACTATTGGGTGGTCTATAATACAACCCCATGAATGTGGTCATACCTTTCCTGTTTCTCAGCTCCACCTGTATGGCCTTGGTAGACAAGCCCTCTAATCTGTCCTGCCTGAGCACTGCTGCAACATTTTCCCTGACTAGCAATGCCATATCCCTCTCCCTCTGTCACATCTGGAACATTGGAACCCAGGAACATTGAACTGCCAGTCCTGCCCCTCCTGTAGCCATGTTTTACTAATGACTATAATGTCATAATTCTATGTGTCAATCCACGCCCTCAACTCATCTGCCTTCCCCACAATACTCCTGGCATTGAAATAGACACACCTCAAGATTATTACCACCACACACAACCCTTCTATTTGTGATTTTGCATGAACTATTAATATCATTTCTTTTCACCCCTGCTCCACTATCTGTTCTGGTATTCTGGTTCCCCTGCAAATCTAGTTTAAACCCTCCCCAATAACACTAGCAAACCTCCCTGCAAGTATATTGGTCCCCTTATAGTTCAGGTATAACCTGTCTCTCTTGTACAGGTTGCACCTGTCCCAGAAGCGGTCCCAATGATCTGGAAATCTGAAACCCTGCCCCCTACACCAGTTCCTCAGCCACGTATTCATCAGTCTGAGCATCCTACTCTTACCCTCACTGGCACAGGTAGCAATCCTGAGATTACTACCCTCAGGGTCCTGCTTTTTAACTTCCTACCTAAGCTCTCTATACTCCACACTCTTCTTCCTACGTCATTGGTACCGATGTGTACAATGACATCTGGCTGATCACCCTCCCACTTCAGAATGCTGTGCACGCGATCAGAGACATCCCTCACCCTGGCACCTGAGAGGCAACAAACTGTCAGAGAGTCTTTGTCACCACCGTGGAACCTCCTGTCTGTACCTCTGACTATTGAGTCCCCTATCACTACTGCTCTCCTCTTCTTCCCCCTTCCCTTCTACGCTGCAGAACCAGACTCAGTGCCAGAGATCCAGCTGCTGCAGCTTGTTCAAGGTAAGGCATCCTTCACAACAGTATCCAAAGCAGTATACCTATTGTGGAGGGGAATGGCCACAGGGGAGCCCTGCTCTGCCTGCCCTTTGCCCTTTCCCTCACCTGACGGTAACCCAATTACCCGTGCTCTGTGCCTTTGGCATAACTACCTCCCTGAAGCTACTATCTATAAATTTCTCATTCTCCCGAAATTATCCAGCTCCTGCTCCAGTTCCCTAATGCAGTTTGTTAGGAGCTGCAGCTGGATGCACTTCTTGCAGGTGTTGTTGTCGGGGACACTGGAGATCTCCCTAACTTCCCACATCCTGCAGGAGGAGCATTCCAACATCCTGCCTGGCATTCTTTCTACTCTGAAGAGTCAAAAAACTTACCGGAACCTACCCTCGCCTCAGCCTGTTCATGCTGAAACCTGTTTGAGCCACTACACAACAAACGATGTTCTCAATCTGTCCAGAGTTGAATACATTCTCTCACAACACCAGTCACATTGGGCAGTTATGTAACACACACGGAGGATTCCACAATGTCACAAGCAATGTTTTGATGCAGATACATGGAAAAACAGCATTTAAATATACAGGATCGAAGTCAAATAATCTGACTTGTTCTAGCACTGAAATCTTGGCTGGAATTTTCTGGCTGTTCATATCCCCACTGCCACTGCAAGTGAGGACAGAGGAGTTGGAGCCACTGCAGCAGGTTCGGAAAATCCTGCCCGTGTGAATGGCTGGAAAATTCTGCCCTTTCCTCCAAACAGCAATAGGTCAGATGTTATAACTCCGATATCTTTATTCCAGGCAGTTGAAGTTTTTACTCCAACAGTGGTCGTTGTGTATGTTCAGAATCTGTTGTAAATATTTTATTGATTTTAAACTTTAATAAACTTTATTACATTCACAGTAACTCCACTGCAGTGTTAAAATCCCCAAGTTCAGATCAATGCACCTAATCAGCCTGTTTTTCAGACCGAGGGAGCACCTGGAGGAAACCCACGCAGACATGGGGAGAATGTGTAAACTCCACACAGTGGCCCAAGGTTGGAATCGAACCTGGATCTCTGGTGCTGTGAGGCAGCAGTGCTAACTGTGCAATCTGGGAAATCTGTGCAGTCATTTGGGGGTTTCTATTTCTGTGTAGTTTTCACTCTGAGCTGTGATTAAAGAGAAGCCGGTGCTGATACTAGTGGATATTAGTGGGTCTGCAGTCAGATGTTTGATGACTCTGCCCATCACTGCACTAACACAGTGAATGCTGTCTACAGGCAGTAAGTCTCCTGATGCTTCTTAAATTGAATTAGCAGGAGGAGTGCATGGCTGGCATGGTGACAGGGTGGTTAGCACTGCTGCTTCACAGTGCTAGTGACCCAGGTTCAATTTTAGTCTCGGGTGACTGACTGTGGATCCTGCACGTTCTCCCTGTGTCTGTGTGGGTTTCCTCTGGTGCTCGCACTCCAAAGATGAGCAGGTTCGATGGATAATCAATGTGCAGGGTTACTGGGGATAGGAGAAATCTCAATGGGCTGAATGGCCTCCGCACTGTTGGAATTCTATGGATTCATTGTAGACGTAGTGGGATTTTTAAAATCTATTTGGGAGAGTTGATGGGGCCTCAATTCAATGTGTCACTGAAATGACTCGGACTGGGTGGTGCTCCCTCAGCACCGACCTGTGGACTGGACAGTGCCCAGTGAGATGGATGAAAAGAGTCCCAAAACTATTTTGGTGCAGATCAGAGAAGCTTCCTTGGTATTCTGGGACATTTATCACTCAACCAATGTCACCAAAAAAAACCCATTTTATTCTTCTGATGCTGCCATTTTTGCAGTAATGACCACACTTCAAAACCCGAGTTAAATTGGCTGCAACATATTTTGAGGTGTCTGTTTTCAGACTTGTTCCAAGTTCACTCACACAGAATAGTGAAATACAGATCACACAATCCCATCCAGTCCCCAGATTTGCAAAGACCATTAGATACAGAGTCCTGGATGAATCTGTATCTGAAGTCACCATTGCAGAGCAACTTTCTTCAAGGTCAACCCACAGAAAGTGACTGGCCCGGATGGGATACCCGGACGAGCGCTCAGATCCTGCACGGATCAGCTGGCGGCGGTATTCACAGATATCTTCAACCTCTCTTTACAACAATCTGAGGTCCCTATCTGCTTTAAGAAGGTGACCATCATCCTAGTACCAAAGAAAAACCAAGCAGCGTGCCTTAATGCCTTAATGACTCAGTCAGTGGCTCTGACATCCATCATTATGAAGTGCTTCGAAAGGCTAGTCATGGCACGAATCAATTCCAGCCTCCCGGACTACCTGGATCCACTACAGTTTGCCTGTTGCCGCAACAGGTCCACAGCAAACGCCATCTCCCTGGCCCTGTACTCAATCCTGGAACACCGAGCTAACAAAGACACCTATGTCAGACTCCTATTTATTGATTACAGCTCAGCTTTCAACACCATTATTCCAATGAAACTCATCTCCAAACTCCATGGCCTGGGCCTTGGTTCCTACCTCTGCGCCTGAATCCAGAACTTCCTAACTCACAGACCACAATCAGTAAGGATAGGCAACATAATGAGGCGGGTAGAATTAGGGACCTGGCGGTGAAGGATCCTCTTGGGGAGAGTGATCATTGTATGGTGGAGTTTCAGGTGCAGATGGAGGAGGAGAAAGTGGGTTCCCGGACACGCGTCCTTTGTTTGAACAGAGGGGAGTACAGTAGGATGAGAGAAGAATTGGTGAATGTGGACTGGGGGAGCGCGTTGGAAGGTAGGTCTGCTGAGGAGCAGTGGAGGATCTTTGAGGAGATCTTTCTTGGTGCTCAGCAGAAATTTATTCCGATGGTTAAGAAGGACCGTAGGAGGAGAGGTAATAAGCCGTGGATAACGAAGGAGGTGAAGGAAAGTGTTAAATTAAAAGCGGAGGCGTTTAGAGTAGCTAAGAGTAGTGGGCAAGAAGAGGATTGGGAGAGGTTTAAATATCAACAAAGACTGACAAAGAAGTTGATAAAGAAGGGTAGGAGAAACCATGAAGCTGGGCTAGTGCTTAATATAAAAAAGGATAGCAAGAGTTTTTATAAATATATAAAAAGGAAGAGGCTGGCTAGGGTAAACGTTGGACCCTTAGAGGATGAGAAGGGGGACTTAGTGGTAGGGGATGGGGAAATGGCTGAGGTCTTGAATAACTTTTTTGTTTCGGTCTTCACGGAGGAGGACGTGAATAATTTGCCGGATGTTAGAGATGGAAAGGTGGTAGGACTGGAGGGTCTCAATGACATTACTGTTACTAGAGAGGCGGTGCTCGACAGACTGGAGGGGCTGATTGTGGACAAGTCCCCAGGACCGGATGGAATGCATCCGAGGGTTCTGAAAGAAATGGCGGAGGTGATAGTGGATGCCTTGGTGGTTATTTTCCAAACGTCACTGGATTCCGGGGAAGTGCCGGAAGATTGGAAAACGGCTAATGTTACGCTGTTGTTTAAGAAGGGTGCCAGGCAAAAGGCAGGGAATTATAGGCCGGTTAGTTTAATGTGCGTTGTAGGTAAAATGTTAGAATCCGTCATCAAGGAGGAAATAGCGAGGCATCTTGAGGGGAATTGCTTGATAGAGCAGACGCAGCACGGTTTCGTTAAGGGGAAGTCGTGTCTGACAAATTTACTGGAGTTCTATGAGGATGTGTCTAGGGCGGTGGATAGAGGAGAGCCGGTGGATGTGGTCTTTCTTGATTTTCAGAAGGCGTTTGACAAGGTACCTCACAAGAGGTTATTGCAGAAGGTCAGGGGACATGGAGTTGGGGGTAGGGTGTTAGCATGGATAGAGGATTGGTTGTCAAATAGGAGGCAGAGAGTGGGGGTCAATGGGTGCTATTCGGATTGGCGGTTGGTGACTAGTGGAGTGCCCCAGGGGTCGGTGCTGGGGCCTCAGCTATTTACCATTTATATAGATGATCTGGAGGAGGGAACTGAGTGTATGGTGTCGAAATTTGCTGATGACACCAAGATTGGTGGAATGCAAATTGCGCGGAGGGTGTGGAGAGTCTGCAGAAGGATCTAGATAGGCTGGGCGAATGGGCCAGGAACTGGCAAATGGAATTTAATGTTGGCAAGTGCGAGGTGGTCCACTTTGGTAGGAATAATGGTAGGAAGGATTATGACTTACGTGGCGAAAAACTGCAGCAGGTGACGGTGCAGAGGGACCTCGGGGTCCTTGTGCATGAGTCGCAAAAACCCAGCTTGCAGGTGCAGCAGGTGGTCAGGAAGGCGAATGGGATGCTGGCCTTCATCGTGAGGGGGATTGAATATAAAAGTAGGGAGGTCTTGCTGCGGCTATATAGGGCATTGGTGAGGCCGCAGCTGGAGTACTGTGTGCAGTTTTGGTCGCCGCACTTACGCAAGGATATTTTGGCCTTGGAGGGAGTGCAGAGGAGGTTCGCTACGCTGATGCCGGAGTTGAGGGGGTTGAGCTATGAGGAGAGGCTGAATAAACTAGGCTTGTACTCGTTGGAGTTTAGAAGAATGAGGGGAGATCTCATTGAGACGTATAAGATGATGAATGGGATGGATAGGATAGAGGTGGAGAGACTCTTCCCGTTCAGAAAGGACAGTAGGACTCGGGGGCACAGCCTCAAGATAAAGGGGGGGCGGTTTAGAACGGAGTTGAGGAGGAACTTCTTCACTCAAAGGGTGGTGAATCTCTGGAATTCTCTACCCGTTGAAGTGGTGGAGGCTGCCTCGCTAAATATTTTTAAGACGCGGGTTGATGGGTTTTTGATAAGAGAGGGGATTAGGGGTTATGGGGAGAAGGCGGGAATGTGGAACTGAGCCACGACAGATCAGCCATGATCTTATTGAATGGCGGGGCAGGCTCGAGGGGCTAGATGGCCTACTCCTACTGCTATTTCTTATGTTCTTATGTTAATTTAGCATGGCCAATCAACCTAACCCACACATCTTTGGATGTGGAAACAGGAGTACCCAGAGGAAACCCACGCAGACACGGGGAAAATGTGCAGACTCCATACAGACAGTGACCCAAGCTGGGAATCGAACCCAGGTCCCTGGAGCTGTGAAGCAGCAGTGCTAATCACTGTGCTACCGTGCCACCCATTTCTCTTCAGAACTGTTCTGTTTTTAGCTCCAATTTCGAGCAACTGAAATATGTTCCGTTTCAACCTAAAAACTACAGACAATGATGATGTAGTTATATCTTTCTCTTCTGTTCCCACTGCCACATTCTTCAATAAAACCTCCCAAAGCCACAACCTCCAGCCTCCTCTAGAAGGACAAGGGCAGCAGGAACATGGGGAACACCATCACCTCCAAGTTCCCCTCCCAGTCTCTCACACACCGTCCCCACTTGGAGATATATCGGCCGTTCCTTCATCGTCACTGGGTCAAAATCCTGGAGCTCCCTCCCGAACGGCACCGTGGGAGCACCTTCACCACACGGGACTGAAACTCTTCAAGAAGAAACCCCATCACCACCTTCTCAAGGGACATCTTCACATGTCAGTTTTCACAGTGAATGTTTAATTTTAGAAGGTTAAATTTCAAGCAGTTCATTTTGGGAAGCCACGTTGTCATGAAAGGTGCTACATAAATGCAAGCCCTGTTTTCAAAGTTGCTCCAAGGTCTCCCTCCAATACCGGTGTCCATTAACCTGGCAGCAATGATGTTCCATTTCTAGTGGCTGGATTCACCGCTCCAGAGGCTGCCCTCTGCTCCTGGGCAATGGCCTCCTTGAAAGGCACTCACACAAAGAAGGCAAATATCCTTGCAAACCTCTTGCGGCATTTCAATGTCAGTTCTGCTTCCTCCAGTTTGGTGTCAGAAGTAGGTGGGTCGCAGCGGACCGGAGGTTGCTGCTTTCGCCTTCAGCATCGAGGCCTGGGTTCAGTCTCTTCATCGGGCAGCAAGCGAGTTGACGCAGCCAAGTCCAGCACATCCATCTCAAATCCAAGGTTAGGGACAGAGAATAGGAGCTGGCAGGTTCCAGAGTTTCTACCAAGACTCTCGATATGACCCACGAGCGTGGCTATGTCCGTATCCATTCCTGGCCACCAGACAGAGCACCTTGCGAGCATTTTAATTTTTGTTACTCCTGGGCAGCCATGGTGATGTTTGGCCAGGATGGGTCAGTGGCCCTGGCATCGAATAACAACTCTGGAGCCCCATAGGAGTACGTAGAACATAGAATATTACAGCACAATACAGGCCCTTCGGCCCTCGATGTTGTGCCAAGCTATGTCAAGCCCAAGATTAAACTATCGCACTCTCTATCATTCTGGTGCGCTCCAGGTGCTTATCCAATAACCGCTTGAAAGTTCCTAAAGTGTCCGACTCCATTATCACAGCAGGCGGTGCATTCCACTTCCCAACTACTCTCTGAGCAAAGAATCTACCTCGTACATCCCTCCAATTTCTCCCACTATGAACCTTACAGTTATGCCCCTGGTAACAGCTACATCCACCCGAAGAAATAGTCTTTGCACATCCGCTCTGCCTATCCCCTAAATAAAGTCTGCACATTCTTCCCTGTGTCTGTGTGGGTTTCCTCCGGGTGTTCCAGGTTTCCTCCCACAGTCCAAAAGATGTGCTGGAATGGGTTCATTGGCCATGCTAAATTGCCCCTTAATGTCCCAGGATGTGTAAGTTACATGGATTGGCCATACTAAATTACCCCATTAGTGTCCAAAGATGTGTAGGTTCGGTGGATCAGTCATGTGTGGACTCTCAATCTTTCTCTACACCCGAGCTGTGACTGTTACACTACATTCTGCACTCACTCATTTCCTTCTCTACATATGGCATGCTTTGTCTATACAGCGTGCAAGAAACAATACTTTTCACTGTATACTAATACATATGAGATACATAATAAATACAATCCAATCCAGGGGAGGGGAAAGTAAGATACTCTGTCTAAATGGCCTCTTCTGCACTGTAGGGATTCTATGATGATATTGTAACTGGATAGATAGGCAGACAGACAATCTATCAAGGGGGCACTGAATATTGAAGCAGATTCACAAGGTTTAATGGGTGACTCCAAAGCCAGCACATCATTTTCTGTATGACTGTCGTGTGGGTAAATTAGACAGAAAAGCAATGATTAACATGGAACTTGAAAAACATTGCTGACTGTGTATTTTTGCCCCATGCGGTGAGTGTTGGTAGAATCACAAGGAAGCCCAGAGGTAAACTGAGCACAAAAGCCCAAACTAATTTCCCCGGGGAGTCTCAGACTGCGTCAGTCCAGTAATAGATTTAGCCCCAATACTAAATTTACCCAGTATCAGTACCAGATATTGAGAGTGTAACGAGAACGGAAAGGAAGGATTGATAGAAATTCAAGTCTCTTTGTTCTAAACGCTGCTGGAAAGTGCCAGTGTTTCAATCTCTCACGCGGACAGGATTAAAGAAATGAATTCCCGCACACTATCCACTGCATCGACACACAGGCAAGAATAGGGATTTGAGAGCAGTGAAGCTTTCAATATTTCAGGAATTTCAACTGTGTGTCAATACCTATTCCCGGCTCCCGTTCCCAATGGTCTCATTCCCGGTATTCCCGGATCCCGTTCCCAATGCTCCCATTCCCAGTGTTTCCTTTCCTGGTGCTCCCGGATCCCATTCCTGGTGTTCCCATTCCCGTTACCTGGACGCCGCTCAGGTCCACCCTCAGGTACAGCTCGCGGTGTCTCTGCGCCCAGTAAACATGGGGGGTGAGGATGAGGCCCGGCTCCCGCTGCCCGCTCTCCATCCCCGTCCTCAGGTAGCCTCCAGAGGCGACTCTCCTCAGCCCGGCTTCTGGTCCCGGTCGGTCCGCTGGGGTGTCAGTCCCTCGCTGAGCTCCCGGTCACTCCGCTCCGGCCGCGCGATCGGCGCTTTTGCTAGAACAATCTGCACGGCCGACGTGCGCGTAACTTCGGGCAGTGCGCGCCGCCGCGCTGTACACGCGCTAATCCGGAGCCGCACGCGCGCGCGACAATTCGGCCGCTCAGCCAGCCAGGCGGTTCCCAACTCTCCAGGCCTGCCCGGGAGTCTCTCGGAAGGAAAGGTGCTTTTCCCAGTGCAAGTTGCTGGCTCCTCACTGTCCTGGAGC
Organism: Carcharhinus amblyrhynchos; assembly: GCF_965287045.1. Classification (NCBI taxonomy): domain Eukaryota; kingdom Metazoa; phylum Chordata; class Chondrichthyes; order Carcharhiniformes; family Carcharhinidae; genus Carcharhinus; species Carcharhinus amblyrhynchos. Next base: position 270,579 of record NW_027649829.1, on the reverse strand, counting down.
AGCTGCTGACCACAATCCATTCTGGAATGTTCCCCCCATTGACCGTAATCCAGAATGGGGTGTTCCCCCCATGCCCCCCCATAATCCAGACTAGGATGCGTTTCTCTCCCCTCACCCTGACCATAATCCAGACTGGAATGTCCCCTCCTTGACCACAGTCCAGGCTGAGATGTTCCCTCTTTGGGGCTGCAATCCAAGCTGGGATGTCCCTTCCCTGGGGCCACAATCCAGGCTGGGATGTTCCCTCCCTGACCATAATCCAGGAGGCGTAGAGTTAAGAAAAAACTCAGGTGGGCAAAAAGAGGACGCAAGATTGTTTTGGCAGAAAAGGCAAAGGAGAACCCAAAGAGCTTCTACAAATACATAAAGGGCAAAAGATAACAAGGGAGAGAGTAGGGCCTCTTCAGGATCAACAAGGTTATCTTTGTGCAGATCCACAAAAGATGGGTGAGATCCTAAATGAATATTTCTCATCAGTATTTACTGTTGAGAAAAGCATGGATGATAGGGAACTTAGGGAAATAAATAGTGATGTCTTGAGGAGTGTTCATATTACAGAGAAAGAGGTGCTGGAAGTCTTAAAGCGCATCAAGGTAGATAAATCCCCAGGATCTGATGAAGTGTATCCAAAGACATTATGGGAGGCGAGGGAAGAAATTAGTCTCTAGTAGAGATATTTGAATCATTGATAATCATGGGTGAGGTGCCTGAAAATTGGAGAGAGGCAAATGTGTTGTGCCTTTGCTTAAAAAGAGCTGCAGGGAAAAGCCTGGGAACTACAGGCCAGTGAGCCTTACATCTGCGGTGGGTAAGTTGTTGGAAGGATTTTGAGAGACAGGATCTACAAGCGTTTAGAGATGCAAGGACTGATAAGGAACAGTCAGCATGGTTTTGTGAGTGGAAAATCATGACTCACAAATTTGATTGAGTTTTTTGAAGGGGTAACCAAGAAGATAGATGAGGGCAGTGCAGTTGATGTTGCCTACATGGACTTCAGCAAAGCCTTTGACAAGATACCACACGGTAGGTTGTTGCATAAGGTTAAATCTCACGGGATCCAGGGTGAGGTATCTAAATGGATACAAAATTGGCTTGATGACAGAAGCCAGAGGGTGGTTGTAGAGGATTGTTTTTCAAACTGGAGGCCTGCGACCAGCGGTGTGCCTCAGGGATCAGTGCTGCGTCCACCGTTATTTGTCATTTATATTAATGTTTTGGATGAGAAATATAGGAGGCATGGTTAGTAAGTTTGCAGATGACACCAAGATTGGTGGCATAGTGGATAGTAAAGAAAATTATCTCCTACTGCAACGGGATCTTGATCAATTGTGCCAGTGGGTTGATGAATGGCAGATGGAGTTTAATTTAGATAAATGTGAGGTGATGCATTTTGGTAGATTGAACCAGAACAGGACTTACTCAGTTAATGATAGGGCATTGGGGAGAGTTACAGAACAAAGAGATCTAGGGGTACATGTTCATAGCTCCTTGAAAGTGGAATCACAAGTCGACAGAGTGGTGAATAAGGCATTCAGAATGCTTGGTTTCATCGGTCAGAATATTGAATACAGGAGTTGGGAAGTCTTGTTGAAGCTGTACAGGACATTAGTAAAGCCACACTTGGAATACTGTGTACAGTTCTGGTCACCCTATTATAGAAAGGATATTATTAAACTAGGAAGAGTGCAGAAAGAATTTACTAGGATGCTACTGGAGCTTGATGGTTTGAGTTATAAGGAGAGGCTGGATAGACTAGGACTTTTCTCTCTGGAGTGTAAAAGGCTGAGGGGTGATCTTATAGAGGCCTATAAAAAAATGAGGGGCACAAATCAGCTAAATAGCCAATATCTTTTCCCAAAGGTAGAGGAGTCTAAAACTAGATAGTATAGGTTTAAGGTGAGAGGGGAGAGATACAAAAGGATCCAGAGGGGCAATTTTTTCACACAAAGGGTGGTGAGTGTCTGGAACAAGCTGCCAGAGGTAGTAGTAGAGGCGGTTACAATTCTGTTTTTTAAAAAACATTTAGACAACTACATTGGTAAAATGGTATAGAGGGATATGGGCCAAATGCGGGCAATTGGGATTAGCTTTGGGATTTGAAATGAAGGGCAGCATGGACAAGTTGGGTCAAAGGGCCTGTTTCCATGTTGTAAACCTCTATAATGGAAAGTTCTGCAAACAAAAGACCTGTTTCAGCTGATTGAGAGGGAGGTAGCCACACAATGTAATCATTCCAGAACAAGAGGCAACTCGGAATCTGGTTAGATCGCAACAACATCACAAGTCACCCCTCAGCACTTCAGCATGTTGTCATTTCCCCGCCCACAACATTACATTCAACATCCAAATATCTCCCAACTAAAGCATCTGTGGAGTTATCCAGACATGCAAATCACATTGGTTCAAAGTGCTGGGGGCAAACAGAATTCAACTCGGAATCTTAAATGTGCCGTAAATATTCTGTGCGCTGGGTAAGAGCTGTGCATGCTGCTACACGCAAACACACAGGAACACACCTGAGTGCACGCACACATATATGCACAAGCATACACAGGCACACATACACACACACGCAAACACATACCTGGTGCATGCACACACACATGTTCATGCATGCACGGGCACACGTTTGTGGGCACATACGCACACATACAAACACATGCCTGTGCGTATGTACACAGGCATGCATTTGCACACCTGTGCAACACACACCTACATACATTCACCCAACTGCGTGCATGCACACATCTGTTACAGGCACACACACTTGTGAGAGTACACATAGCTATATACACATGTATGCATGTGGACATGCACACACACACAGCTGTGTGTGCACATCTGTGAGTACAGACATGGACAGACTCAGAGCTGCACCTTTCAAGACTTGATTCAAAAGCTTTATTGTGTTTCCTTCAGAAAGTTCTCCAATGTCTGCAGCACTAAGAAACAAAAGACAATAATCAAATAATGCCTGCCATTTTCCATGGCCAGCTGCTGGCTCCAGCTCCAGTATGTGTGGAATGTCAGCTGGAATGGCCTTTTCCGTTTCCCCGTCATACGAACTGTTTCAATTTTGCCAGAGCCGGATCTTTTTGAGTCCACAGCCAAATTATATTTGCTGCCACTGGGAGAGTTTCCAAAAAGTTAATTGTCATCACCATCTCTTCCATTGGGGGTACAAGTGGAGTGTCGATCTGTAGTAACTCCAGACATCTGTGTTAGGGATTCAGCCTCCTGGACGGTGGTCCAGTTGATAATTAGGGGCAGCCAAGAATGAAGTTCATCATTGGATTCAGGCTGATGCCGTGGGTGACACCACCTTGTCATCCTTCAGCAATCCTAGTAGTGGTTTGTGGTCTGTGACAATGATTAACTTTCACCCTTACAGCTCCTGGTGGAATATCTCAACCCCAAATATTCCCGCAAACCCTTCTTTTTCAATGTGGAGTATTTGTGTTCTGAGATCGCCAAGGTCATGGAAGTGTACACGATTGGGTGTACATCTTCAATTGGCCACCCATGTACTAATACCACCCCGATTCTGTATGGGGTTGCATTGCAGGTCAGTAATAGTTCTTTCTTGGGATCGTAATATGCAAGAACATTCGACAAGGAAAGCAGTTGGAAAGCCAAGGATTGAGTGGAAGCCCACCCCCAAGGCTGATCTTTTTTTAGTAGTTGGTGTAACGGGGCCAGGATGGAGGCAAATTGGGTATAAATTTCCCAAATTGGGTTACCAACTCCAAAAATGATCTTATCTCTTGAATGGACATGGGGCGCCTTTGATTGCCCGTATCTTGTCTTCCAAGGAGTGTACATCAGACTTGTCCGATCTGTTGCCCAGTTGGGTCACTTGGGGTACTTGAGGTACACAATTCTCCTTTCTTAGGTGTACACCTATTGTGGAAAATTGACTTTGAAATTCCTCAAGGTTCTCTAAATCTTTTTTAAAGTTAAAGTTTATTCATTAGTGTCATAAGTCGACTTACATTAACACTGCAATGAAGTTACTGTGAAAATCCCCGAGTCGCCACACTCTGGCGCCAGTTCAGGTACACTGAGGGAGAATTTAGCACGGCCAATGTACCTAACCAGCGCGTCTTTCGGACTGCGGGAGGAAACCGGAGGAAACTCCTCATTCGTTTTTCCTGTTATGACGACATCATCCGGATAAACAGCTACCTGAGGCAGACGATATAAGATGTTTTCCATCGTCTGCTGGAAAATCATGCAGGCTAACGATACCCCAAATAATAATCTAGTGTACTGGTAAAGGCTTTTATGGGTATGAATTGTTGAATATTGCTGGGGATTCTCGTCAGGTTGTACTTGTAAGTAAGCGTGACTCATCAAGTTTCGAAGAGTCCTCCTGCCAACTTCACATACAAGTCCTTGATCTGAGGGATCGGGTATTTATCCAGCTGCGAGAAATGGTTCACCATTTGTTTAAAATCCCTGTAAAGGAGGACTGATCCATCTAGATTCAGAACTGGTCCATATGGTGCTGTGCTGGTTTGATGATCCCTTCACGCTCCAGTCTCCAGATTTAAGTTTCAATGTTTTCTCGGAAGGTAAATGGTACTGGGCGCGCCTTGCAAAATTGCAGAATTGCTTCCTGATCACTTTGTAAGGTTGCCTTGGCTCCTTTGATAGTCCCTAGGCCCTCCTGGAAAACTTCAGGGCATTTAAGCAGGACTTCACTAAGATGGCCATTTTTTTAAATGTTATGGGGCTGTGTTTTTCTAAATCTATGTCTTGTAGGGCTCCTTTGCTGTTTTGGCTCCACATACCAGAAACAATTACAGTGCACCACCAGGCGGGATTCTGAAGGGACATGAGACTGATTGATTGCAGTTTGGCTTTGTTTTGGGGATGTGCTGTGGACAGACCTGAAGGTTTGTGTATCTGGATGCTTCCTGAGTGAGGCTATGTAATCGCCTGCGTTCAAATTGTGGTCCCCGAACTCAGTCAAACCGGCGTGGGGTGTCCACTTCCATCGGGATATCTTGCAACTCATACACTCCGCTAGCAGCATTTTCCAATGGTGAGGCCAATGTAAGGCTATAGCACCTGTGTGAAGTCAAGTTAAGCTTCAGTTAATAGATATTTTTGAATCGTTCCATTTTTAATCCCGCAAACCAGGAGGTCTCTAAGCATCTCATTAAACCAAATTTACATGCTTCCACCAGTCAGCTTATACTCGTTAGGAAACCAATTTCTCCTTATTTATTGTTGTCACAAGTAGGCTTACATTAACACAGCAATTAAGTTATTGTGAAAATCTCCCAGTCTCCACACTCTGGTGCGTGTTTGGATACACAGAGATGGTCAGTGCCCTTAACCAGCACGTCTTTCAGACTATGGGAGAAAATCGGAGCACCCAGAGGAAACCCACGCAGACATGGGAAGAACATGCAGACTCGACACAGACAGTGACCCAAGCCAGGAATCGAACCCAGGTCCCTGGAGCTGTGAAGCAGCAGTGCTAACCACTGTGCTACCCTTAAGAGCCCGTGGTGTAGGAGGCAAGATACCAGCATGGATAGAAGATTGGTTGACTGGGCGAAGGCAGAGAGTGGGGTAAAGGGGTCTTTTTCAGGATGGCAGTCAGTGACTAGTGGAGTTCCACAGGGCCCACAACTTTTTACTTTATATATCAATGATCTAGATGAAAGAATTGAAGGCACTGTGGCTAAGATTACAAACGAAACAAAGATAGGTGGAAGGACAGGTTAGGAGAATGAGCAAAGAAGTTGCAGACAGGATACAATGTGTGAGATTGTGAACTTTGGTAGGAAGAATAGAGGCATAGACTATTTTCTAAATGGAGAGAGAATTCAGAAATCGGAAGTGCAAAGGGATCTGGGAGTCTTAATTCAGGATTCCCTTGAGGTTAATTTGCAGGTTCAGTCTTAGGACTAGAAGCAGGGATGTACTGCTCAGGCTTTATAAGGCTCTAGTCTGACCACGTTTAGAATATTACAAGCAATTTTGGGCCCAGTGTCTAAGGAAAGATGTGCTGGCTGTAGAGGGTTCAGAGGAGGTTCACGAGAATGAGCCCAGGAATGAAAAGCTTAATGTACAAAGAGCGTCTGAGGACTGTGGGTCAGAACTCAATGGAGTTTAGAAAGCTGAGGAGGGGAATCTCGTTGAAACTTACAGAATAATGAAAGACATGGATAGACTGGACATGGAGAAAGATGCTTCCATTAGTGGGAGAGACTAGGACCCAAAGGCACAGCCTCAGAGCAGAGCGGTGACCCTTTAGAACTGAGATCAGGAGGAATTTCTTCAGCAAGAGGATTGTGAGTCTATGGAATTCATTGCCACAGAAGGCTGTGGAGGCCAGGTCACTGAGTGCATTTAAGACAGAGACAGACAGGTTCTTGATTGGTAAAAGGATCACTGGGAAAAAGCGGGAGAATGGAGTTGAGAAACTTATCAGCCATGATGTCATGCTGGAGCAGTCTCAATGGGCTAAATTACCTAATTCTGTTCCTATATCCTGTGGTCTTATAGAGGACAGTGGAGGTAGGGTCATGGAATACTTTAATTTGGAGTTAAACAGATTTTTATTGATGAGAAACTCATAGGGTTTTGAGGGTGGGTAGTAGTGTGAAGAAACAGGAAAATAAAATTGAGGCCACTGTCAAGTCGGCCATTATCCGGTCAAACGGTGATGCAGGGTTGAGGAGCTGAATGGCCTACTCCTGTTCCTAATTTCTAAGTTCCTGTGTCTTGCATTAGCAGAACAAACTGTACACAGTACTCAATGTTTGGTCTGGCCCATGCTCCACCTACATTTCAGCAAGACTTTTTTCCTCTTATTTTCCTAGCAAATTGCAATGAAGGCCAACATCCCATTTACCTTGTTGACTGTTTGCAGTACCTGGGTGTTAACTTGGTGATTTGGGTACAAATCTCTCCAAATGCCATTCACTGGCCTCTCAGCTTTTCCATTCTTCCAAACCATTTCCCACATTATATTCCATCTGCCACTATTATTTCCTGATGTGGAGATGCTGGTGTTGGACTGGTGTGGGAGGTTCTCTCCAGCCGGTGCTGTGCAGTGTCAGTGGTACACACCAGTTCCACAGCTACCACCGACACTGCAAACTGCTGGCTCAAAGTGGAGAGGATCTCCAAGAAGATCTTGTGTATCACCACTCACCTGATGAAGGAGCAGCACTCCAAAAGCTCATGATTCCAAATAAACCTGTTGGATTTTAATCTGTTGTGTGACTTCTTATTGTACCCATTATTTCCCAATTACTGAACTGGCCAAGATCTGTTTGCAACCTCAGTGTCCTCCTCACAGCTTACTCTCCCACTTTCTATCATCAGTAAACTTGGACATATCGCACTCTCTCCCCTGATCAAAGTCACTGATACGGATTGTGAATATCTGAGGCTCCAGCACTGATCCCTGCAGCACCAGTTACATCCCACCAACCAAAAATCACCCATTTGTTCCTCCTCTGTTTCTGTCCATTAACCAATCCTCAATCCATGCTATATTACCCCCAATCCCCTGAGCCTGTATCTTGTGGAACAACCTGTTGTGTGGCACCTTATCAAGTACCTTCTGAAATTCCAGATACATTCCTCATCCACTGGTTCTCCCAGTGGGATAATATTTGCTCCTTTCCAATCCACGGGGACTGTTCAGCGGCGAGAGGATAACAAGCTGGAAGTGACTGGTTAACGCTGCTCAATGATAGGGTGGATTGAAGCATCCTCACAGCTCAGTAAATGGACAGTTCTAGAGTTCAGCAACATCGAACAAACATTATAAACCAAAAACAGGATTCCAATGGAAACAGTGGAACATTCTGGAACTCACCGTCGTTAGCACTTTCGAAATATATAAATCCCAATTCCAGCAACAACAAAAATAGCAATAAAAATTCCGATTCCCAATCCAACTCTTGTTCTAGTAGAGAGTCCAGGACCTAGAGACAGAATGAAGCCATTAACAGACTGAGACACACTCACAAAACTAACAGCAGAGACTTTCAGCACCGAGTGTTTCAGAACCATTCCCAGTACAAACAGATCCCTGGTTAATTCTAGTCCTGGAGGGATGTGTGAGGTGAGTTACCAATAATCTCACACACACCAGGCCGCTCCACAGCTCCTTGCACACAGACACTGCCCCATACTGTGACCGATACATGCTTTCCAATAGAGATAACTGGTCACTGAGCAGCAATAGCACCCCCTGCACCCTCCACCGCCACCCCCCCCAACCCTCTTCACTCCCCCTTAAACCCAAACACTCCACTAAAATAGGACAAGAACCTCAAACGGATTTCTGGTGGAAAATCTCGGGATGAGGTGGAACATCCGGCACCGTAACATTGACATGTCTGCCCTGAGTGAGACACGACAGGCAGGGGAAGGCCAGCTTAAAGACCAAGGTGGTGGATATACCTTCTTCCGAAAGAAGAATGTTGTCTCTACGGCGTTGGCTTTGCCATAAAAACAGATGGGTCAGACGTCTCAATGGACCCACCGGGGGAGGAAACACCTCATGACTTTATGGCTCACTCTGCCCCAGAAACAGCTCATCACAGCCGTCTGTGCCTCCACCCCAACCCTAGACTTAAGGGACAAGACAAAAGAAAGAGTCCACTCCAGCCTTGACCAATCGCTGTCCCACATCCCAAAAGGAGACAAGCTGATTCTCTTCAGTGATGTCAGTGTTCGAGTCGGGAGGGGAACAAACATTTAGAAATGCGCGCTGGGTGGGGAAGGCGCTCCGAAGACAAACACCATCTTCAGGAAAGCAGACGGGTCCGACTGTGGAAATTACAGAGGGATTTTCCTACTCTCCACCATGGGAAAGGTCATTGCAACAATCCTCCTCAACGATTCCTCCCAGTGTCTGTACAGCTGCTCCCTGACCCTCAGTGTGGCTTCGCCTGTTAAGAGACACAATGGACATGATCTTCAGCACGCGGCAAATCCAGGTAAAGTGCAGGGAGCAGCATCAATCGCCGTACATGGCCTTCTTCCATCTCACAAAGGCTTCCGATTCTGTCAACCGTGAGGGATTGTGGAACATCCTCCTCAAATCCGGCTTCCCACGGAAATTCGTCACCATTCTCCACCTGTTCCACAATGATAATGCAAACTGTGATCCTCACCAGTGGAGCCACCACACACCCAATACGTCCACAAACTGGGATCAAACAGGACTGCATCACTGCACCAACATATTCCTCACAGCAACACTCCATCCCATCACCTTGAAGCTTCCCGCTGGAGTGGAATGAAGCAGGAAACTGTTCAAACTCCGACACCTCTAGTGTCTGCAGAGCCACAACCAAGAGGCTGAGCTACAAACCATCGTCAACACATTCACTGAGGCATATAAGAGAACGGACCTCAGACTAAACATCTGGAAAACACAGGTTCTCTACCAACCTGCTCTTCCTGTATTAAACTGCCCCCACCCCCCAACCATCAGGATCCACAGTGAGCCCCTGGACAATGTGGATCATTTCCCACATCTCCTCCGGCACGAGCAGATATCGACAATGAAATCCAGCATCAACTCCAATGTGCCAGTGCAGCCTTCAGACATCTGACTATTACTTACGTGGCGAAAAACTGCAGCAGGCGACGGTGCAGAGGGACCTCGGGGTCCTTGTGCATGAGTCGCAAAAACCCAGTTTGCAGGTGCAGCAGGTGGTCAGGAAGGCTAATGGGATGCTGGCCTTCATAGAGAGGGGGATTGAATATAAAAGTAGGGAGGTCTTGCTGCAGCTGTATAGGGCATTGGTGAGGCCGCAGCTGGAGTACTGTGTGCAGTTTTGGGCGCCGCACCTGCGCAAGGATATTTTGGCCCTGGAGGGAGTGCAGAGGAGGTTTACTAGGCTGATACCGGAGTTGAGGGGATTGAGCTATGAGGAGAGGCTGAATAAACTGGGCTTGTACTCGTTAGAGTTTAGAAGAATGAGGGGAGATCTCATTGAGACGTATAAGATGATGAATGGGATGGATAGGATAGAGGTGGAGAGACTCTTCCCGCTCAAAAAAGACAGTAGGACTAGGGGGCACAGCCTCAAGATAAAGGGGAGGCGGTTTAGAACGGAGTTGAGGAGGAACTTCTTCACTCAAAGGGTGGTGAATCTCTGGAATTCTCTGCCCGTTGAAGTGGTGGAGGCTGCCTCACTAAATATTTTTAAGAAGCGGGTTGATGGGTTCTTGATAAGAGAGGGGATTAAGGGTTATGGGGAGAGGGCGGGAAAGTGGAACTGAGCCACGACAGATCAGCCATGATCTTATTGAATGGCGGGGCAGGCTCGAAGGGCTAGATGGCCTACTCCTGCTCCTATTTCTTATGTTCTTATGTTCTTATGAGCAACAGAGTGTTCGAAGCCTGAGACCTCCAATCCAGCTCATGGTTACAGTGCACCCTCCTGTATGCATCAGAAACATGGACAATGCACAGCAGACACCTCAAATCCCTGGAGAGATATCACCAACACTGCCTCTGCAAAACCCTGCAAATCCACTGGCAGGATGGGCAAATCAATGTGAAAATCGCCTCCCAGGCTGATATCCCCAGTATTCAGGCATTAGTCACACTGCTGCAATGGACAGGCCACATTGTCCGCACACCCGACACAAGACCTGCTGAAACGAGTGCTCTGAGCTCTGCAATGGTAAGCAATAGGGCACACAGAGAAAAAGCTACAAGGACACTCTGAAAACCTCCCTAAATAAATGTAACATCCCCATTGACACGTGCAAATCACTGGTCTTAGAATGCACTAACTGGAGACAACACATCTGTGAAGGCACCAATCACCTCGAGTGTCAGTGAGTACAGCACGCAGAGGACAAGTGTAAACATCGGGAATAGAGCACAGAACCCAGAGCGAGCCACCCACCCGCCCATCTCATCAACCACCAGCTACCAAACCCGGGGCAGAATCTGCGGCTCCAGGATTGGGCTATTCAGCCAGCTGCAGAACCCACCTCTCTGCAGGAGAAGCAAGTCACCCTCGACCCTGAGGGACTGTCAGAGAAGGAGAAGATTAGTGAACCAGGTGGGGTTTTATAACAATGCAATAGCTTCATGGTCACTTTTAGTGGGACCAATTTTATATTTCCAGATTTTTATTAAATAAACTGAATTTAAATTATGAAAGAGACACAGTGGGATTAGAACTCACATTCTCTGGATTATTAGTCCAGGTCTCGGGATTATTAGTCTATTAACATAACCACTGCACGACTGAACCCATAAAAATTAGAGATTAAATACAAAAAACCTGAAACAGAAATCTCTCACCTGTTACAGAGAGATGGACGAGATCAAATTGCTCCCAATAATAGCCCGTCTCCAGCCTCTTGTAAATCTGACACTGATAATCATTCTGGTCTGAGTCCCTGAGGTCAGAGAGCAGGACTGACCAGTTTCCTTGTTCCAGTTGATCTTTGAATAACTTTGTTCGGTTTCTGAACCGTTGGTCTTGTTGTGTCAAATCATCGTTTCCACTGACCACTCTGTGTAAGATATCACCCTTGGTGGTTCCCCAGATTCCCAGTAAATCTGAGATGGTAACATTCCCTTTGTAGGTACAGGGCAGCACAACCTGCTCCCCAAGGAACCCAGAAACTGGGACAGGCGAGTCACCTGGAAAAGATTGGAAGTATTTATAAATGGATAGAATCTCCTTGTTGAACTCCATATCTGAGGGACAGGAAGGTGAGACTCAGGAACAGAAATAACAATTCCAGGTAATTTAAGGACCAGTTACAGGTAACAGTGACTCACACCACTCACTCTCACACAATCATTCTTTGTTAAAATATCACACAATATTTCAAACCTTCCAATGTTACTCACTGTCTATCCAATGAAACAACTGCAGAAATGTTCAAAAGACTCTAAATCATTTGAATATAATCACTGTATCATAAATATGGAACATCTGAAATAGAAATCTCTCACCTGTTACAAAGAGATCGACTGAATCAGTTTTCTCCCAGTAAATTTGTTTATCAATCTTCTTGTAGATCTGACACTCGTACTGGCTCCGGTCTGATTCCCTGAGGTCAGAGAGCAGGACTGACCAGTTTCCTTGTTCCAGTTGATCTTTGAACAGCTTTGTTCTGTTTCTGAACCGTGGATCTTGTTCCCTCAAATCATCGTTTCCATTGATAAACTTGTGCAAAAATTCACGTTTGGGTGTTCCCCAGATTACCAGGAAATCTGAGACTGGGACATTCCCTTTGTAGGTACAGGGCAGCACAACCTGCTTCCCAAGGAACCCAGAAACTGGGAAATGTGAAAAACCTGGAAAAGATTGGAAGTATTTATCCACAGATATAACCTCCCTGCTGGTACATTACATCCCAAGCTTCACATGGTTACACTGCCATGCTCGATTTACAAGAAGCACTGATCAGTACCTCACTGCTTTCATTTGTGTGGGAAGGTTAAAGTTCAGACATTGAGAGCCTTTAACTAAAACCAGCTTGTGCTGGATATTTGTAAGCACGGAGCAGCTGGACAACACTTTGAATCACATGTTTTCCATTTGTACACGTGCTGGGAGAACACATCAGGATATTGGTCACCTCCCCTTGGGAGAAAAATCACAGACTGGGGGGGTGGACAATGTGAGATGGAACTCAGGAGCTGAAAACTGACCCTGAAATGTAAAGGTCGGATTTACTAACGTCGATCTGATCTCAGGACAGTCCCAGACTCCTGATTCCAGAGCTCAGGATCTCATCCCAGTCCCTTTCGATTCCCATCTGAGACCCACTGGATCTCAAGCACCCATCCCAGTGTTATCCAGTCACCCATCCCAGTGTCACTGAGTGTTGCTCAGTGTCCAGATCCCACTGTTCACATCACAGGGGTTAATGTGAAAACATTAACTTCCTTCCTTTCAGTTCTGATGATCATTGTGTGTGATGTGAAACTACCGTGTCCACTCCCTCAATGGCTCCACTGGCAGGACACACAGCACCTTAAAGCTAGATGTATTCCTGATCCCCCCACCCTGTGATCAGTGCTGAAATGTTCCAGCAGTCACAGCTCTTACCTGAAACAGCAGCAACAACACTCAGCAGCAGCAGCAGGAGTCTGTGGAAGTTGTGTCCCTGCAACAAGAAAACACAGTGACCCCCTTTACAACAGGTTCACCCACTGTTCAGACTGATGATTGGACTGCCTCAAACTTCCAGTGCAAAGAATTGTCCCCTTGCCCAGGATTACGTGCTGAGAGACACATTCAAGCTTGGAACAGCCGCTGCCAGGGCACGATGGGGAAAGGTCACTTTGTAAAGCCTTACAGCCAAGTCACTGAAGCGCTGTTAAAGATCTATAAACCCCGAGACTGTGAGTTTAATCCCAGTCTCGTGTCGGATGGCACGTGGGATGAGATTGTGGATTCTTGTGAAGAGTATCTCTGCTGGATTTAATATTTCAGTGAGGATTCCACCTGCGCCAGAGGCCTTGCTGTTCTTCAGCTTTCGGATGGTTTTTTTGCCCTCACGTTGAGCTGGGGTTGTGCTGAGATGATGGTGGGTAGTGTGTTGCAAGATAGTGTCAATGGCATTGTGTCAAAGGCTGGATCCTGGTTACAGAGATCCTAAAGTGCTCTCCCCAGTGGGTGTTAACTGCCTCTCTGCGCTGCATTATTAGTGAGGATTGAAGTGCCCCAAAGTGCAACATGACCGATCGTTTGAAAAGAATTGTACTCTCTGTAACGAAAATATAGAAATGTTTCTGATATCGTCAGATCTCTGGAGAGAATGTGAATATCACTGCGATTTACAGTCTGACATGTTTTGTAATGTGTCTTCCAGATTTTAGATGAATAAATTATATTATTACAAATAAAAACAATTTTGTTTCTCCCTCTTTCTGGTTTTAATGAAGGGTGATTAATGTGAAACATTAACTCTATCAGAGGGTCAGTACTGCTGAGGATCACTGTGTGTATGTCATTGTGGAACAGGTGGAGAATGGTGACGAATTTCTGTGGGAATCCGGATTTGAGGAGGATGTTCCACAATCCCTCACGGTTGACAGAATCGGAAGCCTTTGTGAGATGGAAGAAGGCCACGTACGGAGATTGATGCTGCTCCCTGCACTTTACCTGGATTTGCCGTGTGCTGAAGATCATGTCCATTGTGTCTCTTAACAGGCGAAGCCACACTGAGGGTCAGGGAGCAGCTGTACAGACACTGGGAGGAATCGTTGAGGAGGATTGTTGCAATGACCTTTCCCATGGTGGAGAGTAGGAAAATCCCTCTGTAATTTCCACAGTCGGACCTGTCTCCTTTCCTGAAGACGGCCACAATTAAGGCATCTCTGAAATCTGCTGACATGCTGCCCGAGAAGGAACAGCCAGTTCCAAAAGCCAGTGGCATTTGTTACAAATAAATCTGTTGGATTTTAACCTGGCACGTGGGATGAAATTGGGGATTCTTGTGAAGAGTATCTCTCTGCCGGATTTAATATCTCAGTGAGGATTCCACCTGCGCCAGAGGCCTTGTTGGACGGCTGTTTTGCCCTCACGTTGAGCTGCAGTAGAACTGAGATGATGGTGGGTAACGTGTTGTCAGGTGGTGTCAATGGCACTTGCAGCAAAGGCTGGATCCTAGTTACAGGGAGCGCCGAGGGAGCACCGTCAGAGGGTCAGCGCCGAGGGAGCGCCATGCAGTCAGAGGGTCAGCGCTGAGGGAGCGCCGCGCCGTCAGAGAGTCAGCGCCAAGGGAGCGCCGCACCGTCAGAGGGTCAGCGCTGAGGGAGCGCCACGCTGGGCGTTTGTCTGACTTAGTTCCAGAATATCCCACTGGATTTTTTTGTAATTGAAATGTAATTAGAGGATTAAATAGAAATTATTGCTCTGTTATGTGTTTTGAGACAGTAGCTGGGATTTTACCAGCACGCCCTGCCCATCGATAGGCAGAACGAGCCGGTAAAATCGCACAGGAGCTGAAAAATCAGGATCAGACCCAATTTCTCAGCTCTGGTGAGTTTATGAGATGCGGATTTGTGGTGGGGTCAGCCTCTGTCCGGAAATGGGTGTGGGGCTGGATAAATTATGGTAATATTTATTTGCATGTACTTGCCTTTGTGGCCTTGCTGGGCACGGTTCTCTTCTTGGGCAGTGGCAGCCTGGTAGTGCCACCCTGTCACATTGGCACTGCCAACCCAGCACCCAGGCAATGCTCACCGGCCACTGTCCCCCAGCCATTGCTAAGGAGCGGCGACTATGGAGGTGGGACCAGGTGCAGGGCCCATGGGGCAGGGGTGGAGCCAATGGGTGCATAGCCAGGGGCAGGGCCTGATCAGGGAGGGAGCGGGGTCTGTTGCGTACTCTGCATTGCTATTGGATCAGGAGGAGAGGACATGATCAGTCTGGGCAGCGAGGTCTGCATTTGAGTGTTGTGGGGCTTATGATCAGCTGCGGGTCCCCATGATTGCGAATTAGGGGGTGGGGTTTGTTTCAGTTGCCTGCAGCAGCAGCAGCCTGACAGCTCTCTGTCTGTCAGACCCCTGCTGTTCAACTTGTGCATGTGCAGAATCAGAGGTCTGCACATGCACAGTAGCTCCCTCTGCAGGCTAGCTGCTGAATTAAGCCCAACCCAGTGCCTGCAGCAGCAGCAAGTAACAAACCATTTTTTTCTGTAAGATTGGCCATGAAAACTCACCCAAGAAACAGATCAGGAACTCTCTCATTTTCACACTCACTAGGCATTTAGAATCATTCATGTAAAATTCCATTCAATGTCTCTATGATGAGATTCTGTGTTAACTCTGAAATGAATTCAATGGGCTGAGGGAATTGAGATCTGATGCCAAGGTTGTAGTTGGTGAGGTCTCTGGATATGTTGACCATGGTTTCTTCACCCTGTTTACTGCTGTAAAATTGAGATGGATGCTCTGAATCACAGAAACTGTCACTGGCTATTTTTTTGCAGTGAGGGTTGGGAATGTAACTGATTACCGCAGTGAGTCAGCAGGTAGAAAAGCTGGGTTAAACTTCAAATATTAATTCTGTTTCTCTCTCCACAGATTCTCTGTCTGGACTGCTGAGGAATTCCAGCATTTTCTCTATTTATCTCAGATTTCCAGGATCCTCAGGAGTTTATTTTGAATAAAGAGCTGAATGGGGGTGAGGATGAAGGAACATTTCCCCCAGTGACACTGACAGTCCCTGCAGCTCCTATTCACTCATCCCAGTCAATACAGGGATTAACACTGAGCCCAACACCAGAGGCACATTCACAGTCACCTATCCATCAGAAGTAGCCAGAAGAAACAAAGGTGCAAAGCACAGGCTGGGTGGCCCGATGTCCCAGGGATAATTCCTTCACCTTGTACCAGAGGGGATTGGTGGAGCTGGATCACTCCTGGTCTCCAGTTCCTCACCTTCCAGGTCAGAAGTGAACTTTCCCAGGAATGTGCTTGGATCGAGATTAGGACAGTCTGGACCCACCCAGTGAAACATATTGTGGAGAAAAGTAGAGAGGCTATTAACTTAGCAAGTCAGGAAGTGCTAATATGGAAAAAAGGGTGTCCCTTTTTAGCAATGTGATAAACAAGGAAACCTCTAACAAAATGTTTTAACTCATTTACAGGACGGGGTGTCACTGGCTAGACCAGCATTTATTGCCCATCTCTAATTGCCCCTTGAGAAGGTGGTGGATGAGCTGCCTTCTTGAACCTGCTGCAGTCCCTGAGGTGTAGGTACACCCACCATGCTGTGAGGAAAATTGGAAATCATGAGGTACTTGGCAACATGGGGAATTTTTAAAAAGAGAGATTTTTAAGGCTGGGGATTCTTAACAATAAACGGCTGATAATCGCAATCTGTTATCGAGAAGTATGAGGCAGAGTCTTATTCACTATTTACAAAGCATGACCATTGAAAGGACCTGAACTGAATCAATCGCAACCTATTGCCCTGGTTATTATTAAATGAAACGCAAATAAAAGCAGTTGCTGTCCACAGTGTAAAAACCAGGCAGCTTGCTGAACCGGTCTGTTTCTGCTTGAAGTAAAATGTAAATAGAATCATCCTCCCAGTCCAGGGAATAAGAGACAGACACTGATCTCATCCTCCAACCATCACCACTCTTTTTCCATCCATTTCCCATTGCCCCCACCCCATTCCCCCGGGTCCCCCACCCTTACCTTCCCCACCCCCCCATTGCTGTCCCTCTAGACCCTGCTGACAGTCCCTGCAGCTCCTTTCCATCCATTCCCCCGGATAAGGAGCTGAATGGGGGTGAGGATGGAGGAAAGTTTCCCCCAGATCCCCCCCTTTCCCCCCCCACCGGCTCTGAGACACTGACAGTACCTGCAGCTCCTTTCCATCCATTCCCCACACAGGGATCAGCTCGGAGACTCCACACTGACAACAGGAGGGACAGAAAACATCACGTTGTCTCCTCAGCAGCAGAGACACCTTTACCCTCAATTGTTCTCATAATCTGGCAGGGCCGCGGGCCGGGGGGGGTCCCGGGCTCAGCGGAAAGTTTCAGAGACTCAAAAAGTTCGTGGTGTGTCAGCTCGATACCACCCACAGAAATGTGAATCACAAAGTTGTGCTGAACAAGATCAGGACAATCGGGTTTCAGTATTAGATTGGCAGCGCCGCAGAGATTAAACAACGTGGAATAAATTAAGAATAAACCGTCAGATAAACCCAGAGTCTGGCTCCTGTATTAAAGGGGTTCACACAGATAAACCCAGAGTCTGGCTCCTGTATTAAAGGGGTTCACACAGATAAACCCAGAGTCTGGCTCCTGTATTAAAGGGGTTCAGACAGATAAACCCAGAGTCTGGCTCCTGTATTAAAGGGGTTCAGACAGATAAACCCAGAGTCTGGCTCCTGTATTAAAGGGGTTCACACAGATAAACCCAGAGTCTGGCTCCTGTATTAAAGGGGTTCACACAGATAAACCCACAGTCTGGCTCCTGTATTAAAGGGGTTCACACAGATAAACCCAGGGTCTGGCTCCTGTATTAAAGGGGTTCACACAGATAAACCCAGAGTCTGGATCCTGTATTAAAGGGGTTCACACAGATAAACCCAGAGTCTGGCTCCTGTATTAAAGGGGTTCACACGGATAAACCCAGAGTCTGGCTCCTGTATTAAAGGGGTTCACACGGATAAACCCAGAGTCTGGCTCCTGTATTAAAGGGGTTCACACAGATAAACCCAGAGTCTGGCTCCTGTATTAAGGGGGTTCACACAGATAAACCCAGTCTGGCTCCTGTATTAAAGGGGTTCACACAGATAAACCCAGAGTCTGGCTCCTGTATTAAGGGGGTTCACACAGATAAACCCAGAGTCTGGCTCCTGTATTAAAGGGGTTCACACAGATAAACCCAGAGTCTGGCTCCTGTATTAAGGGGGTTCACATGGATAAACCCAGTCTGGCTCCTGTATTAAAGGGGTTCACACAGATAAACCCAGTCTGGCTCCTGTATTAAAGGGGTTCAGACGGATAAACCCAGAGTCTGGCTCCTGTATTAAAGGGGTTCAGACGGATAAACCCAGAGTCTGGCTCCTGTATTAAAGGGGTTCAGACGGATAAACCCAGAGTCTGGCTCCTGTATTAAAGGGGTTCACACAGATAAACCCAGAGTCTGGCTCCTGTATTAAAGGGGTTCACACAGATAAACCCAGAGTCTGGCTCCTGTATTAAAGGGGTTCAGACAGATAAACCCAGAGTCTGGCTCCTGTATTAAAGGGGTTCACACAGATAAACCCAGAGTCTGGCTCCTGTATTAAAGGGGTTCAGACGGATAAACCCAGAGTCTGGCTCCTGTATTAAAGGGGTTCACACAGATAAACCCAGAGTCTGGCTCCTGTATTAAAGGGGTTCACACAGATAAACCCAGAGTCTGGCTCCTGTATTAAAGGGGTTCAGACAGATAAACCCAGAGTCTGGCTCCTGTATTAAAGGGGTTCACACAGATAAACCCAGAGTCTGGCTCCTGTATTAAAGGGGTTCACACAGATAAACCCACAGTCTGGCTCCTG
This sequence comes from Carcharhinus amblyrhynchos, assembly GCF_965287045.1. Classification (NCBI taxonomy): domain Eukaryota; kingdom Metazoa; phylum Chordata; class Chondrichthyes; order Carcharhiniformes; family Carcharhinidae; genus Carcharhinus; species Carcharhinus amblyrhynchos. The sequence continues at coordinate 251,542 of NW_027649829.1, read as the reverse complement.
TATTAAAGGGGTTCACACAGATAAACCCAGAGTCTGGCTCCTGTATTAAGGGGGTTCACACAGATAAACCCAGTCTGGCTCCTGTATTAAAGGGGTTCAGACAGATAAACCCAGAGTCTGGCTCCTGTATTAAAGGGGTTCAGACAGATAGACCCAGAGTCTGGCTCCTGTATTAAAGGGGTTCACACAGATAAACCCAGAGTCTGGCTCCTGTATTAAAGGGGTTCACACAGATAAGCTCAGAGTCTGGCTCCTGTATTAAAGGGGTTCAGACAGATAAACCCAGAGTCTGGCTCCTGTATTAAGAACATAAGAACATAAGAAATAGGAGCAGGAGTAGGCCATCTGGCCCTTCGAGCCTGCCCCGCCATTCAATAAGATCATGGCTGATCTGTCGTGGCTCAGTTCCACTTTCCCGCCCTCTCCCCATAACCCTTAATCCCCTCTCTTATCAAAAACCCATCAACCCGCTTCTTAAAAATATTTAGCGAGGCAGCCTCCACCACTTCAACGGGCAGAGAATTCCAGAGATTCACCACCCTTTGAGTGAAGAAGTTCCTCCTCAACTCCGTTCTGAACCGCCCCCCCTTTATCTTGAGGCTGTGCCCCCTAGTCCTACTGTCTTTTTTGAGCGGGAAGAGTCTTTCCACCTCTATCCTATCCATCCCATTCATCATCTTATACGTCTCAATGAGATCTCCCCTCATTCTTCGAAACTCTAACGAGTACAAGCCTAGTTTATTCAGCCTCTCCTCATAGCTCAACCCCCTCAACTCCGGTATCAGCCTAGTAAACCTCCTCTGCACTCCCTCCAAGGCCAAAATATCCTTGCGCAGGTGCGGCGCCCAAAACTGCACACAGTACTCCAGCTGCGGCCTCACCAATGCCCTATACAGCTGCAGCAAGACCTCCCTACTTTTATATTCAATCCCCCTCGCTATGAAGGCCAGCATCCCATTCGCCTTCCTGACCACCTGCTGCACCTGCAGGCTGGGTTTTTGCGACTCATGCACAAGGACCCCGAGGTCCCTCTGCACCGTCGCCTGCTGCAGTTTTTCGCCACGTAAGTAATAGTCCTTCCTACCATTCTTCCTACCAAAGTGGACCACCTCACACTTGCCAACATTAAATTCCATTTGCCATTTCCTGGCCCATTCGCCCAGCCTATCTAGATCCTTCTGCAGACTCTCCACACCCTCCACACAATTTGCCTTTCCCCCAATCTTGGTGTCATCAGCAAATTTCGACACCCTACACTCGGTTCCCTCCTCCAGATCATCTATATAAATGGTAAATAGCTGAGGCCCCAGCACCGACCCCTGGGGCACCCCACTAGTCACCAACCGCCAATCCGAATAGCACCCATTGACCCCCACTCTCTGCCTCCTATTTGACAACCAATCCTCTATCCACGCTAACACCCTACCCCCAACTCCATGTCCTCTGACCTTCTGCAGTAACCTCTTGTGAGGTACCTTATCAAACGCCTTCTGAAAATCCAGAAAGACCACATCCACCGGCTCTCCTCTATCCACCGCCCTAGACACATCCTCATAGAACTCCAGTAAATTTGTCAGACACGACTTCCCTTTAATGAAACCGTGTTGCGTCTGCCCTATCAAGCAATTCCCTTCAAGATGCCTCGCAATTTCCTCCTTAATGACGGATTCTAACATTTTACCTACCACAGACGTTAAACTAACCGGCCTGTAATTCCCCGCCTTTTGCCTGGCACCCTTCTTAAACAACGGCGTAACATTAGCCGTTTTCCAATCCTCCGGCACTTCCCCGGAATCCAGCGACGTCTGGAAAATAACCACCAAGGCATCCACTATCACCTCCGCCATTTCTTTCAGAACCCTCGGATGCATTCCATCCGGTCCTGGGGACTTGTCCACAATCAGCCCCTCCAGTCTGTCGCGCACCACCTCTCTAGTAACAGTAATGTCATTAAGACCCTCCAGTCCTACCACCTTTCCATCGCTAACACCCGGCAAATTATTCACGTCCTCCTCCGTGAAGACAGAAACAAAAAAGTTATTCAAGACCTTAGCCATATCCCCATCCCCTACCACTAGGTCCCCTTTCTCATCCGCTAAGGGACCAACGTTCACCCTAGCCAGCCTCTTCCTTTTTATATATTTATAAAAACTCTTGCTATCCTTTTTTATATTAAGTGCTAGCCCAGCTTCATAGCTTCTTCTACCCTCCTTTATCAACTTTTTTGTCAATCTTTGTTGACATTTAAACCTTTCCCAATCCTCTTCTCGCCCACTGCTCTTAGCTACTCTAAATTCCTCCGCTTTTAATTTAACACTTTCCTTCACCTCCTTCGTTATCCACGGCTTATTACCTCTCTTCCTACTGTCCTTTTTAACCATCGGAATAAATTTCTGCTGAGCACCAAGAAAGATCTCCTTAAAGATCCTCCACTGCTCCTCAGCAGACCTACCTTCCAACGCGCTCCCCCAGTCCACATTCGCCAATTCTTCTCTCATCCTACCGTACTCCCCTCTATTCAAACAAAGGACACGTGTATTAAAGGGGTTCAGACAGATAAACCCAGAGTCTGGCTCCTGTATTTAAGGGGTTCACACAGATAAACCCAGAGTCTGGCTCCTGTATTAAAGGGGTTCACACGGATAAACCCAGAGTCTGGCTCCTGTATTAAAGGGGTTCTGACAGATAAACCCAGAGTTTGGCTCCTGTATTAAAGGGGTTCAGACAGATAAACCCAGAGTCTGGCTCCTGTATTAAAGGGGTTCAGACAGATAAACCCAGAGTCTGGCTCCTGTATTAAAGGGGTTCAGACAGATAAACCCAGAGTCTGGCTCCTGTATTAAAGGGGTCCCGGCAGCAGATGGCGCTCTGTCCAACCAACAGCGCCACCAAGTGACCAACTGATGGTATTGCAGGGAACCGTGGAACAAATTTGAAAATCGGAGCTGCATTTGTCTAGCGCCTTCCAGACAGGAATTCCCAAAATGAATCACTTGAGATTTCACCTCGTCAAAATAAACCTTCACAGTGAAAACTGACATGTGAAGATGTCCCTTGAGAAGGTGGTGATGGGGTTTCTTCTTGAAGAGTTTCAGTCCCGTGTGGTGAAGGTGCTCCCACGGTGCCGTTAGGGAGGGAGCTCCAGGATTTTGACCCAGTGACGATGAAGGAACGGCTGATATATCTCCAAGTGGGGACGGTGTGAGAGAGACTGGGAGGGGAACTTGGAGGTGATGGTTTTTTTTAATCTTTATTCCAATCCGATCCAATCGAATTAAATCCAATTCAAAGAAGCAAATCCACACATTCCCCAACCGGAAATCATGGATGAACAGGGATATCCACTGCTCGCTGAAGTCCAGGTCTGAGGCGTTCAAGTCAGGCGACCCTGACCTTTACAAGAAAACCAGATATGATCCAAGGAGATCCATAAAAGATGCCAAAAGACAGTACTGGACCAAGCTAGAGTCCCAGGCTAGCCACACCGACCCCTGCCGACTATGGTAAGGTCTGCAAGACATAACAGGCTACAGGATGAAGGCATGTAAAATCACCGGCTCCACCATACCCCTCCCTGATGAGCCCAATGCAGTCTATGACCATTTTGAGCAAGAGGTCGTGACAGCATGTCCTCCACCCTGGAAGAACCTGTATCTGGGCTAACCAGTGCAGATGTCACAGCAGCTTTCTCAAAGGTCCACCCACGGAAAGCAACTGGCCTGGGTGAGGGACCCGGATGTGCGCTCAGATCCTGCACGGATCAGTTGGCGGCAGTATTCACAGACATCTTCAACCTCTCTTTACAACAATCTGAAGTCCCCATCCGCTTTAAGAAGGCGACCATCATCCAGGTATCTATGAAAAACCAAGCAGTGTGCCTCAACCAGTGGCTCTGACATCCGTCATTATGAAATGTTTCAAAAGGCTAATCACAGCATGAATTAATTCCAGCCTCCCGGACTACCTGGATCCACTACAGTTTGCCTACCGCCACAACAGGTCCACAGCAGACGCCAATCCCTGGCCCTGCACTCAATCCTGGAACACCGAGATAACAAAGACACTGATGTCAGACTCTTCTTTATTGACTACAGCTCAGCTTTCAACACCATTATTCTGATGAAACTCATCTCCAAATTCTGGACCTGGGCCTCAGCTCCTCCCTCTGCGACTGGATCGTAAACTTCCTAATTCACAGACCATATTCAGTAAGGATAGGTAACAACATCTCCTCCACGATCATCCTCAACACCGCTACCCCACAAGGCTGTGTTCTCAGCCCCTGACTATATTCCTTATATACCCACGACCGTGTGGACAAATTCCCCTCCAATTTGATTTTTGAGTTTGCTGATAACACTGCTGTAGTGGGTCGAATCTTAAACAACGATAAGACAGTACAGGAATGAGACAAAGAATCTGGTGAACTGGTGCAACGACCATAATCTCTCCCTCAACGTCAACAAAACGAAGGAGATTGTCATCGACTTCAGGAAGCGTAGGGAAGAACATACCCCTGTCTACATCAACAGGACAAAGTAGAAAGGGTCAACAGCTTCACGTTTTCAGGTGTCCAGATCACTACTAATCTCTTGTCCTGGTCCCCCCATGCCGACACGATAGTTAAAAGAAAGCCCACCAGTGCCCCAACTTTTGCACAAGACTAAGGAAATTTGGCATGTCTGCTATGACCCTCACCAACTTTTACAAATGCACCATGGGAAGCATTCTTTCTGGCTGTATCACAGCTGGGTATGGCTCCTTCTCTGCCCAAGACCGCAAGAAACTACAAAATGCAGCCCAATCCATCACCCAAACCAGCCTCCCATCCATTGACTCTGTTGACACTTCCCACTGCCTCGGAAAAGGAGCCAGCATAATTGGGTACGCCACGTGTCCCGCACACTCTCTCTACCACCTTCTTCCATCGGGAAAAAGATACAAAAGTCTGAGGTCCTGTACCAACCGACTCAAGAACAGCTTCTTCCCTGCTGCTGTCAGACTTTTGAATGGACCTACCTTGCATTAAGTTGATCTTTCTCTGCACCCCAGCTATGACTGTAACACTATATTCTGCACTTGCTCCTTTCCTTCTCTATGAATGGTATGTTTTGTCTGTATAGCGTGCAAGAAACAATACCTGTCACTATGCTAATACATGTGACAATAATAATTGAAAAATCTCTTTTAAATGCTTATGTCATTTCTCATTACAGCACTGATCCCTTCCTTTACTAAAAGAGCTACACCACCTCCTTTTCTTTCCGTCTACCTTCTGAAATGCTGAGTACCCTTGGATATTCAGTTCCCGGGCCTGGTCTCCTTGTAACCATGTCTCAGTAATTGCCACCAAATCATACCCTTCTGCTCCTATTTGCACCGTTAACTCATGAATTTTGTTCCGAATGCTTTGTGCATTTAGATACAAACCTTTTCATTTTGTTCTACTGGTAAATTTCCCAACTCTTTTAGATTTCCTTGGTGCACAAAGGCATTCACTCGTTCTGTCCTTTTTTATTGTCTGGTAACTATCTGTCACATCACTAACCTGCACTCTTACCTCCTCCTTCAATTTGGGTTTTCTCATTTCTCCTACAACTGAACCCTCCCCCCGATTCAGTTTAAAGCCCTAGTTAGTTATGCGATTCGCTAGGACTCTGGTTCCCAGCAATGTTCAGCTGAAGACTGTCCCATCGGAACAGGTCCCTTCTTCCCCAGTACAAGTGCCAATGTCCCATGAATTCAATCCCACTTCACCCACACCAATCTTTAAGGCACACACTTACCTGCATCATTAAAACAGAAACAGAGAGCGTATCTACTCATTAACACTAACTGTTTATGCACATCATAAAAACATAACATTGAATACATGACAGAGATCCCACTGTAAGAATATAACATTTGTATACACTTAATTTGTACTGAGTATTACACAGAATGTAGACTATAAATAATGCACACAATGCTGTGAAAGTGAAGGATTGCAGAGTGAAAATTTGTAACTACAAGATTCATAAATTGATGAAATGATGCTGGGTCGCAGTTACACTCACGCAGAGAGAGGTTTCTAAATACAAAAACAGCGCAAATGCAAGGAGGCTGTTCTGAACAGTTATAAATCACTAGTTAGACATTAGCACCAGAATGGTGTCCAATTCAAGGCACCACACGTTAAGAAAGATGTCAAGCTCATGGAGAGAGTGCACATGGAGATGCTGCTGGAAAGGGAGTTTGTGTGAAACCTCTTCCATGTTCATCACTGGGAGCTCCATCACGTCCAGGACTGCAGTGGCTCAAGCAGAGATGGACAATAAATGGGGCCCTGGCAGCATCACCCACACTGAAAACAAATTAATAACTTCATAATAACTCTGATGGTCCCATTCACTCATCAACAGGATATTTTGTGAGTTACCATTTCACACAGGAAGTGATCAAGGCTAAAGGTGTTTCTGTATGTTCCTGTCAGTGGGTTTGGACACAGTCTGTCACAGGAATGTTGATAATGGCAGGTTCTTCACCTGCAAAGATCATGCAAAGTCTTGTCTCTGTGAAAGTCAGCAGAATATATCTTCATCAAGTTCTGCTTTTGACATTCTGGAACCCTCCGTGTGTCATGATGTGGATATGCTGGCGTTGGACTGGGGTAAACACAGTAAAAAGTCAGACAAACCCGAAAGCTAGTGAGTTTACTATCAAATAAATCAGTTGGACTTAAACCTGGTGTTGTCAGACTTTTTACTGTGTTTACCCTCCGTGTGTGCCACACTTTGCCCAGTGTGACTGGTGTGAGAGAATGTATTCAACTCTGGACAGATTGGTGCTGTTGAGAACATCATTGTTTGTGATGTAGTCCTGGGTGGATCGAGGGCAGTGTTGATGGAAGCTCTCCATTTGTTTTCTGTACAGAACCCATCATTCTGACCCGCACAAGAGGGCAGTAATGACAATCTCTCTGTATACCTGAGTTCTATTAGACACGGGTAGTGAATGGTTTCACCAAACACAGTTCAAGAGGTGGCCAAAGGAGCTGTTGGCCTTGGACGGTGGATTGAAAACTCAGTGCTGCACATTCCGTTCCTCAGAAGGTTTTGTTCTCCAGCTGCTCCATCCTGATGCTCAGGTGCAGCTGGACAACACTTTGAATCACATGTTTTCCATTTGTACACGTGCTGGGAGAACACATCAGGATATTGGGGGGTGGACAATGTGAGATGGAACTCAGGAGGTGAAAACTGACCCTGAAATGTCATGACAGGAACGGGTGGGGGCAGGGGGTACCCGAGGATGTGGAATGGGGTTTGGACAGGTTGGGGGGGACAGTGATGGACGGGTACACTGTGTAGGGGCTGAGGCAGCATCTGATGGTCTGAAAGGGGCTGAGGCAATGTGGATCCTCACCTCCCTCCACCACTAACCTGTCAAACCTTGCTCCTCCTCCCAATACAGCTTGACCCTGCCCTCCCCCAGGACTCAAAGCCCACTTCCCAGCTCCCTGATGACCCTATTCCCTACACTCCAAGACAATTCCCAGCTCTATTTGATCCCAGGATCATCCCAGACTCCTGATCACGGAGCTCAGGACCCCATCCCAGTCCCACTGGATCGCAGTCACCCATCCCAGTGTCACTGAGTGTTGCTCAGTGTCCCGATCCCACTGTTCACATCACTGGGGTTAATGTGAAGACATTGACTGCCCTCCTTTCAGCTCAATTATGATGGAGAAAAATCTTGGAACCACACACAGAAATATTGGACATTAAAAAGGACCCAAGTTGTATATTTAAAAAACAGACACCAGACACTGAAGATTGCTGAAAATGCACAACCTGTCATGGACAAGAATGATATCGGGGATTTCTCTAAGGGGCAATTGGACACTCCACCTGCTTCCAGACAAGGTACTGCTACAATCTCTCCTGGTGTTTACTGCAGTGGGAATGGCATATAAAAGTAGTGGCCTTAAGAATTTGAAAATTAGCCTCAGAGCTCCTGCAATCTCCTCCCTTACCTCACAAAGCAGCCTAAGATACCTTGGCTTGGGGGTTTATCCAGTTTTACCCCCACTAGAACTGCTAACACCTCCTCCCTCCCAATGTTAATCTGTTCAATTATATCACAGTCCCTGCCCTGTTTTCAAAATGCAAAGTATTCATATAGTACCTCACTGACGCCTTCCAACTCCATAGAGACTGTTACTTTGGTCCCTAATGGGTCCTGCTTCATCTATTATTATCCTCTTGCCCTCAATATACTTATAAAACACCTTGTGATTTTCCTTTATTTTGTCCACCGGTGCTTTTTTATGCTCCCTTTTTGCTCTCTAATTTTTTTTAAGTACCCCCTGAACCTTTTACACTCTTCTAGGGCTTCCACTGCGTTGAGCCCCCTGTATCTGTTACAAGTCTCCCCTTTTCCATATTGAATCCTGCATATCCCTTGATATCCAGCTTCTCTGGACTTTTTGGTTCCGCCCTTTACCTTTACGAGAACATGTTGGCCTATATTCTCTCTTTATTTCCTTTTTGAAAGACTCTGACTGCTCTGATGTGGATCTTCCCACAAATAGCTGCTCCCAGTCCACTTTTGCTCGACCTCAACTCATCATATTGAAATCGATTTTCCCCCACTAGTTCAGAAACCTTATTTCCGGTCCATCTTTGTCTTTTTCTTTAAATCTTACCAAGTTATGGTCACTATCACCAAATTGCTCCCCATTGACACATCTAGAACCTACCCTGTTCATTCCCTAAAATGTTGTCAAATATTGCCCCCTCTCTTGTAGGACTATCTACGTGATGGCTCAAAATTCTCTTGGATGCATCTTAAGAATTCCAATCCCTTTAAGCCTTTCATACTCTGCCTATCCCGGTGAATATTGGAGGAGTTGAAATTCCTACTATTATTGCCCTATAATTTTTATATTTCTCTTCGCTTTGTCTACATATCTACTCTTCTAGCTGTCTCTGACTGTTTGGGGGCCTATTGTACACAGCCAACAACATGATTGCCCTCTTTTTGATTTTAAGTTCCACCCATATGGCCTCAATTGAGGAACCTGATAAGGTATCACCCCTACTCACGGCAGTAATTGACTCTTTGATGTTGCAATACCACCTCCTCTTTTACCCCCCTCCTTCTTGCCCAGAGATTCCATACCCCAGAAAACTGAGCTGTCAGTCCCGCCCCTTCTCAACCATGTCTCTGTGATAACAATATCACACGAATGTGTGTTAATCAACACCTTCAGTTTGCCTTACCCAGAAGACTCATTGCATTAAAGTAAATGCCAGCCAGCCTTGCCATATTCCCTTGTGCCTTAACGTGTCTCTCTTTGCGCTGCCTTCCAGACTAACTTACGTTTTCTTCTATATTGGCCGTGCGTCACCCCACACTGAGATCCATGCCCCTGCCAAATTACTTTTGCCCTCTCAGTATATGTATCACATCATAATGTCTCAATCTTACTCTTGAGGGCTTTATTTTCATATGGCCATATTGAACCACTTCACACAGATTTGTGCAGGTCATTATGTTACACGATGCCTCAGTGTCTACCTAACATTTCTTGTACATTTGATACTCTTCCTTTGCGGCCATCATTGTGAAACATTTCTCCTTTAGAGTTGACTATATAAAAATAATCAGTTTTATTGTCTATATTTCTTCATCAGACTCTTCTGCTGATGTCTCTCCAGTGGCCACCAACTCAATTGGTTCATTTTGCTTCTTTCGTACCAAACACTTGTGTGAAATTATTCTGCTGTAATCCTTTTCCTGTGTCTGCCATGCTCTGCAGTATTTGCATCCTGCCCTTTTTCTGCTTCGAGTGTTTCTCAGCGTAATTTATCTCCTGGTTTGCTCCAAAATACATGTGCTCTAAGTGATATTTCACAACTTCCACATTTCAACAAAGGTCTGTTTCTTTCCGTAGGTCAGTTTCTCACCAAGAGGTCTTGCATGTCTAAGTTAGTCTGTCTCTATTTTGATCATCTTTTAACTATTTGAATTCACATGATTCTCCATTATTGCATTCAAGTACTGGACACACTCCTCATTTTCACTCTGAACCTGAGTGTTGAATACATATCGTTCGTTTGTCGCGTTCACTCGAAGTTCAAAATGTGATTTTAAGGTTTTCAAATTCTCTACGGTCTGTTTTCTCTGCTCATCACTCAGATTAAGGTGGTGTACACATTTCAGTTGTCCCTCACCAACAGTGTGAAAAGCAGTGTTAAAAGTATGGCTTCTCTTATTGGTTCAGGCTTGTTAATTGAGCCTGTTGCAATCTCATAGTTCTGCCATTGTAAGTGAAAATCTGTGACCCTGGGTTCTGTGTCTTCTCTACATAATTTCCAAGGTTCAAAAAACTATTTTTCTCCACTTCCTGACACAATTTTTCATTTTTGATACTATTCATTAGTATCTGTCTTAATGAGAGGCTTCATTGAACTGTTCAGAGATGATTTGATTTATTATTGTCACATGTATTAGTATACAGTGAAAAGTATTGCTCCTTTGACACGAAACACACATTCAAAGCATACTGTTCACAGAGAAGGAAAGGAGAGGGTGCAGAATGTAGCGTTACAGTCAGGGCTAGGGCACAGAGAAAGATCAGTTTAATACAAGGTAGGTCCATTCAAAAGTCTGACAACAGCAGGGAAGAAGCTGTTCTTGAGTCAGTTGGTACGTGACCTCAGATTTTTGTATCTTTTTCCTGATGGAAGAAGTTGGGAGAGAGAGTGTCCAGGGTGCATGCGGTCCTTAATTATGCTGGCTGCTTTTCTGAGGCAGCAGGAAGTGTGGACAGAGTTAACGGACGGGAGGCTGGTTTGCGTGATGGACTGGGCTACATTCATGGCTTTTTGTAGTTTCTTGCGGTCTTGGCCAGACCAAACTGTGATACAATGAGAAAGATTGCTTTCTACGGTGCATTTGTAAAAGTTGGAGACAGTCGTAGCAGACATGCCAAATTTCCTTAGTCTTCTGAGAAAATAGAGGTGTTGGTGGGCTTTCTTAACAACTGTGTCAGCATGGGGAGGACCAGGACAGGTTGTTGGTGATCTGGACACCTAAAAACCTGAAGCTCTTGACCATTTCTACTTCGTTCCCATTGATGGAGATCGGGGCATGTTCTTCACTGAACTTCCTGAAGTCGATGACAATCTCTTTCATTTTGTTGACATTTGAGGGAGAGATTATTGTCTCTCTCAGCTGGCAGTCTAAAGTGCTGACCTCATGGCAGTCACGGGGCTATGGCAAGCAAGGTAAAGATAGTCTGTACCATCCACACACACAACTCTCCAAAGCTCCTTTACCAGCACCTTCCAAAGCTGTGGCCACCAAGAAATATGCCAGCAGGCACCTCCCATCACCCGCAATTTCCACTCTGAGTCATCCTGACTTGGAACTATATCCCCACTGCATTCGTTTCTTCATATCAATAATCACCCGGCACTCAGGATTCTCCTTACACCCCCTAGGGGGATTCTATTCTCCAGTTATCAATCACCCACCCCAGTGAACAGCCAACCCAGAATTGATACTGAGCAGAAATGATATTGCAGTGTTTCTGTGTAAGAGAACTGTGGATGTGTGCGACTGATAGTCAGAACTGGAGTGAGTGAAATGGTTAAATGTCAACTGAAACTATTGAACCGTTTAACTGAACTCAGCCCACACTAAAAAAACGAGTGTATCTGTCTGATAAAGCTGGGGGTTTGTGGATAGATTGAATGTTAATGGAAAATAGTTGAGCTACACCGACTCCAGTCAGCTTGGATCATGCAGACCAAGCCCAAGACAGGAGGTGAGAGGCCTGTCTTGTCAGCTGGGTCGGGAATGTCCCAACTTGTTGGGACTCTGAATTGGCTTTAATTTTACTTGATTGGATTGGAATAAAGCAAACAACAAAAAAAAGAAGACAGCGCGGATGTTGCTCTGATAGAGCTTGGGGAAGTTGGGGAGGGGTGGGGCAGGTGTGGTGCTGTTAAATGTTCTACTTTATATTCAACGCTCACTGCTATCTTGATTTCCATTTCCTTTGTGGTTTCATGACTATCTTTAACTGCTACAAATTTTGCATGGAATCTAGAACAACAACAAATTTAGATGTCGATGCAGCACCGAGGCTGAGAAACTCACCCGCAGAGTTTGGGCACCGTACTTACGCAAGGATATTTTGGCCTTGGAGGGAGTGCAGAGGAGGTTTACTAGGCTGATGCCGGAGTTGAGGGGGTTGAGCTATGAGGAGAGGCTGAATAAACTAGGCTTGTACTCGTTAGAGTTTAGAAGAATGAGGGGAGATCTCATTGAGACGTATAATATGATGAATGGGATGGATAGGATAGAGGTGGAGAGACTCTTCCCGCTCAGAAAGGACAATAGGACTCGGGGGCACAGCCTCAAGATAAAGGGGGGGGCGGTTTAGAACAGAGTTGAGGAAGAACGTCTTCACTCAAAGGGTGGTGAATCTCTGGAATTCTTTGCCCGTTGAAGTGGTGGAGGCTACCTCGCTAAATATTTTTAAGACGCGGGTTGATGGGTTTTTGATAAGAGAGGGGATTAAGGGTTATGGGGAGAGGGCGGGAAAGTGGAACTGAGCCACGACAGATCAGCCATGATCTTATTGAATGGCGGGGCAGGCTCGAAGGGCCAGATGGCCTACTCCTGCTCCTATTTCTTATGTTCTTATGTTATTTCTGACACTTTATGACCTTTAAACGTTGATGGAAATGAGCAGTTTGCAAATGACAGGGGTTGACCCTGCCATCCATGCATTCATTCGCCATCAGTGATTCGTTACTGTGACAAACATCAGACGTAGATGGAATCTGTCCATCAAGAGCTCGCTCGACCTACTCCTTCACAGATCATTTCCACTCCAGTTTCCACAAACCAGCCTATTTATTCTTTACTGCTGGGGCAGGTCCCAATATCCCACATCCCATCATACTGACACACAGTCGAACTTGGAGAGAAATCCTTCATCGTCACTGGGTTAAAATCCTGGAGCTCCCTCCCTAACGGCACCGTGGGAGCACCTTCACCACACGGGACTGAAACTGTTCAAGAAGAAACCCCATCACCACCTTCTCAAGGGAGGTCTCAGGATGAATAATAAATATCAGCCTTGCCAGAGATACCCACATCCTGAGAATGAACATATCGTTGTAAAGATGAAGCAAGTCATTCTTTCTGCTGCTTTTACATCCAGTAGTTTGTGCTCCACAAGGAAAACCCTTTTTATCCGGACAGATCCAGAGCCTGACTAACAACACCCCAACCAGGAGGGTCCGACTGGATACCATGGGTGGTGGGTTCACTCTCTGCTCCCATCAGGCATTAGTTCCCCGCTGGATGCCAACCTAGTTTTCAGAGACTGGGATTCTCATCTCTGCTCACCAGGCGAGAGAGAACAAGTAGCGATTGTAATAAAGAGGGGAAACCATGTCTGGTGAAAAAGCCACAGCAATGAGAATGTTCAATGTGTCTCAGATATTGAAAAAACAACAACTGAGGGAGCGCCACACTGTCAGAGGATCAGTACTGAGTGTGTGCCGCACTGTCAGAGGGTCAGTGCTGAAGGAGTGCTGCACTGTCAGAGGGTCAGTGCTGAGGGAGTGCTGCACTGTCAGAGGGTCAGTGCTGAAGGAGTGCTGCACTGTCAGAGGGTCAGTGCTGAGGGAGAGCCGCACTGTCAGAGGGTCAGTGCTGAGGGAGTGCTGCACTGTCAGAGGGTCAGTGCTGAAGGAGTGCTGCACTGTCAGAGGGTCAGTGCTGAGGGAGTGCCGCACTGTCAGAGGGTCAGTGCTGAGGGAGTGCTGCACTGTCAGAGGGTCAGTGCTGAGGGAGTGCCGCACTGTCAGAGGGTCAGTGCTGAGGGAGTGCCGCACTGTCAGAGGGTCAGTGCTGAGGGAGTGCCGCACTATCAGAGGGTCAGTGCTGAGGGAGTGCTGCACTGTCAGACAGAGGGTCAGTTTCAGGGAATGTGATCACTATTCAAGGATGCTCGTTGATGGGTGAGGAAAAGGGGTTGGATTCTGTTCCTTGGGGAAGGATAACCTGTTGAACGCCCTTCAGGTATCTGAACAGAGTTGGAGATCCATGCCAAGCATGTGCAGGTTTCCAAGTGGGATGCTCACTCACCCTTGCTGTTTGAGGACAATGAGGTGAGTGGGCATCTATGTGTGTGTGCGGGGGTAGACAGGAGAGGGGGCAGCAGTAAGTTCAGCGATATCTCTGTGGGGGGGTTGTGCAAGCCAGCAATGAGGCCAATGATGTCTGTGGGGGTTTGACAGTGATCTGGATGCTGGGAGGTCTTTTCCGCGATTTCCCAGCAATGTATGCAAACATGGGTTCCTGCCCATCCCACTGATTTCAGGCTCTTTGGCATGAATTGGCCACCCCCACACCGTCCAGCATTTAATGATATTCACAACTGGGACCTCTGCAGTGCACAGAGCGCAGAGATTCGGGTAAGAAGCTGAACTGAGAAAACACTCAGGATTTAGAACAGTTTTCCCTTCAATTCAGTGCTTTCCTACAGTGTATCAGGTGCATCAGATATCAGTGTATGCAGGAAAGGATGTCCCAAGGCATGGTACATTGGGGAGACCATGCAGACGCTACAACAGATGAATGAACACCGCTTGACAATCACCAGGAAGGAGTATTCTCTCCCTGTCAGGGAACACTTCAGCAGTCACGGGCATTCAGCCTCTGATCTTCGGGTAAACGTTCTCCAAGGCGGCCTTCACGACACACGACAGCGCAGAGTCGCTGAGCAGAGACTGATAGCCAAGTTATGCACACATGAGGACGGCCTCAACAGGGATCTTGGGTTCATGTCGCACTATCTGTAACCCCCGTGACTTGCCTGGATTTGCAAAACCTCACTTACTGTACTGTCTGGAGACAATACCCATCTCTTTAATCTGTGCTCAACCCTCTCTCCACTCACATTGTCTGTACCTTTAAGACTTGATAATCTGTAAAGACTCACATTCCAGCCATTATTTTGTAATGTGAGTTTGTGTCTTTCTTTGCCCTGTTTGTGATCAAAACTCCCACTCACCTGATGAAGGAGCAGTGCTCGGAAACTTAGTGACCTGTGCTTCCAAATCCACCTGTTGGACTTTAGCCTGGTGTCGGGAGACTTCTTCCTGTGTTTACCCCCGTCCAACGCCACATCAGGGCTGAGAAATTCCAGCGTCTCAAATTCCCACCATCCCCCGGAGTTTATTGTGAATAAGGAGCTGAATGGGGGTGAGGATGAAGGAAAGTTTCCCCCAGATCCCCCCCTTTCCCCCCCGGCTCTGAGACACTGACAGTACCTGCAGCTCCTTTCCATCCATTCCCCACACAGGGATCAGCTCGGAGACTCCACACTGACAACAGGGGGGACAGAAAACATCAGATTCTCCACTGAGCGGGAAAAGAAACTTTCTCTGCACGAGCCGGGGGCGGAGATGTTTTTATAGTTCTGAAATACAGGGGGGGGGCGGGACCTGGGTTTATTCACACAGAGAGGGGGGGTGCTGACCATCCCCGCTCTCTCCTCCCTCTCCCCGGGTGTGGGCTGAACAGTTTCCCGGGAGCCGGCACTCGGATTATTGTTTCACTCCAATCCCTTCAGGGGAAAAGCAGCTTTTAACCCGGTTTTTCCTGAGAGAGGCTGGGACATTAATCCTCACTCTCCCCCACTGTGTGTCTCTCTCTCTGAAGGGACTGATGCTTCTTCCCAAGTTCATCTCCCGTTCCCTCTCTGTCTCCCGGAGCTGATCCCTGTGTGGGGAATGAATGGAAAGGAGCTGCAGGTACTGTCAGTGTCTCAGAGCCGGGGGGGAAAGGGGGGGGATCTGGGGGAAACTTTCCTCCATCCTCACCCCCATTCAGCTCCTTATCCGGGGGAATGGATGGAAAGGAGCTGCAGGGACTGTCAGTAAAAACAGGAGCGGGGGAGGGGGCTGAGGGGAGAAATGGAGGGAGAGGGGAGAGTTGATGGGGAGAGAGGGGAAGGGGTGGCGGCAGTGAAGAGGCAGCTGGAGCGGCTCCTGATGATTTAGAGCCATTGAAAATTAAATGAAGAAAATTGCAGTGCCTTTGATTGATAAGCAGATGTAGAATCTGATTGACTCGCCCTCTGACTCTTTATCCAGTAGGAAAGTTGTGTAAATTCCCAGCTCAGAATTAAAATTTAAAATTCAATGTCATAGGGATCATAGAATCCCTACAGTGCAGAAAGAGGCCATTTGGCCCATCGAGTCTGCACCGACCACAATCCCACCCAGGCTCTACCCCCATATCCCTGTACATTTAACCCGCCAATGCCTCTAATCTACACATCCCTGGACACTAAGGGGCAATTTAGCATGGCCAATCAATCTAGCCCGCACATCTTTGGAGTGTGGAAACAGGAGCACCCAGAGGAAACCCACGCAGACACGGGGAAAATGTGCAGGCTCCATACAGACAGTGACCCAAGCTGGGAATCGAACCCAGGTCCCTGGAGCTGTGAAGCAGCAGTGCGAATCACTGTGCTACCGTGCCACCCATTTCTCTTCAGAACTGTTCTGTTTTTAGCTCCAATTTAGAGCAACTGAAATATGTTCCGTTTTAACCTAAAAACTACAGACACTGATGATGTAGTTATATCTTTCTCTTCTGTTCCCACTGCCACATTCTTCAATAAAACCTCCCAAAGCCACAACCTCCAGCCTCCTCTAGAAGGACAAGGGCAGCAGGAACATGGGGAACACCATCACCTCCAAGTTCCCCTCCCAGTCTCTCTCACACCGTCCCCACTTGGAGATATATCGGCCGTTCCTTCATCGTCACTGGGTCAAAATCCTGGAGCTCCCTCCCTAACGGCACCGTGGGAGCACCTTCACCACACGGGACTGAAACTCTTCAAGAAGAAACCCCATCCCCACCTTCTCAAGGGACATCTTCAGATGTCAGTTTTCACTGTGAAGGTTTATTTTGACGAGGTGAAATCTTCAGTGATACATTTTGGGAATTCCTGTCTGGAAGGCGCTAGACAAATGCAGCTCCGATTTTCAAATTTGTTCCACGGTTCCCTGCAATACCATCAGCTGGTCACCTGGTGGCGCTGTTGCTTGGACAGAGCGCCATCTGCTGCCGGGACCCCTTTAATACAGGAGCCAGACTCTGGGTTTATCTGTGTGAACCCCTTTAATACAGGAGCCAGACTCTGGGTTTATCTGTGTGAACCCCTTTAATACAGGAGCCAGACTCTGGGTTTATCTGTGTGAACCCCTTTAATACAGGAGCCAGACTCTGGGTTTATCTGTGTGAACCCCTTTAATACAGGAGCCAGACTCTGGGTTTATCTGTGTGAACCCCTTTAATACAGGAGCCAGACTCTGGGTTTATCTGTGTGAACCCCTTTAATACAGGAGCCAGACTCTGGGTTTATCTGTGTGAACCCCTTTAATACAGGAGCCAGACTCTGGGTTTATCTGTGTGAACCCCTTTAATACAGGAGCCAGACTCTGGGTTTATCTGTGTGAACCCCTTTAATACAGGAGCCAGACTCTGGGTTTATCTGTGTGAACCCCTTTAATACAGGAGCCAGACTCTGGGTTTATCTGTGTGAACCCCTTTAATACAGGAGCCAGACTCTGGGTTTATCTGTGTGAACCCCTTTAATACAGGAGCCAGACTCTGGGTTTATCCGTGTGAACCCCTTTAATACAGGAGCCAGACTCTGGGTTTATCTGTGTGAACCCCTTTAATACAGGAGCCAGACTCTGGGTTTATCTGTGTGAACCCCTTTAATACAGGAGCCAGACTCTGGGTTTATCTGATGTTTTATTCTGTTTAGTTTTAATTTATTCAATATTGTTTAATCTCTGCGGCAGTGCAAATCTGATACTGAAAACCGATTGACCTGATCTTCCTTGGCACAACTTTGTGGTTTGCATTCCTGTGTCTTTGTGGTTTTGATACCCTGAGTTTTGATACCCTTATGGCCAGCACCCCCTCTCTGTGTTAATGAACACAGGTCCCACCCCTGTACTGTGCTACACCTTGCTGTAGAGATTGTTCTCTAATGGGAAAGTGTTTCTCTGTTCCTGCTCAGTGGAGAATCTGACCCTTTCTGTCCCTCCTGTTGTCAGTGTGGAGTCTCCGAGCTGATCCCTGTGTGGGGAATGGATGGAAAGGAGCTGCAGGTACTGTCAGTGTCTCAGAGCCGGGGGGGAAAGGGGGGGATCTGGGGGAAACTTTCCTTCATCCTCACCCCCATTCAGCTCCTTATTCTCTGTGTCTCTGAGCCGGGGCGGGGGGGGGGGGGGAGAGAGTTTGTTTATTTCAGGAGTTTGTGTTCCTCACCCTGAGGGAGAAATCTTTCCTTCACCATTCTACTGGATCTGGGGGGTGAGATCCGCTCTGTTAATGTGGGGAGGGGGTGGTTGGGGCGGGGGAGTGCGGGGAATTTGATTATTTTTAACGGTAAATAACAGGAGGGCCGCGGGGCTGTTTCTGATTATAGTTAAAAAGTCTCACAACACCAGGTTAATGTCCAACCAGTTTATTTGATAGTAATCCCACAAGTTTTCAGAAACGCAGTTCCTTCGTCTGGTGTTTGGAAGGTTCTGATCAGAGAAAGGCATATAACACACACACAGTTTACAGATTACTGATTAGAATGTGAGTCTTTACAGCTAACCTGATATTCAGGTCTTAAAGATGCAGACAGTGTGTGTGGAGATAGCATCAGGCACAGGTTAAAGAGATGTGTATTGTCTCCAGACAGGACAGTAAGTGAGATTTTGCAAGTTCCTTTCCTGTTGGCGAACATTTCAGCGGTCATGGGCATTCAGCCTCTGATCTTTGGGTCAGTGTTCTCCAAGGCGGCCTTCACGACACACGACAGCGCAGAGTCGCTGAGCAGAGACTGATTACCAAGTTCCTCGTACATGAGGATGGCCTCAACCGGGATCTTCGGTTCATGTCACACTGTCTGTAACTCCCGTGACTTGCCTGAAATTGCAACATCTCACTTACTGTCCTACCTGGAGACAATACACATCTCTTTAACCAATGTCTAATGCTATCTCCACTCACGTTGTCTGCATCTTTAAGACTTGAATAGCATGTTAGCTGGAAAGACTCACATTCTAATCAGGATTCTGTACCTCTACATGCCCGTCTCTGATCAGAACCTTCCACACACCTGACGAAGGAATAGTGTTTCCGAAAGCTTGTGGGTTTCCTATCAAATAAATTGGTTGGACCTTAACCTGGTGTTGTGAGACTTCTTACTGTGTTTACCCCTGTCCAATGCTGGCAACTCCATATCTGTTTCTGATTGACAGCAGGATTGGTATCTGATTGGCTGACCCACTGTGTCTTCATTCAATAAAGTGCTGGAAATTCTCAGAGTTGAGCTTTCCAATGACATTTCTCTTCAGAACTTCTGTCTTTAGATCAATTTCCAGCAGGTCAAGTATCTTTAGTTCATTCCTATTGAGAGTAATTATAATTATTATTTTTCTCTTCTGTTCCCACTGCCGCATTCTTCAATAAAACCTCCCAAAGCCACAACCTCCATCCTCCTCTAGAACGACAAGGGCAGCAGGAACATGGGGAACACCATCACCTCCAAATTCCCCTCCCAGTCTCTCTCACACCGTCCCCACTTGGAGGTATATCGGCCACTCCTTCATAGTCACTGGGTTAAAATCCTGGAGCTCCCTCCCTAACGGCACCGTGGGAGCACCTTCACCACATGGGACTGAAACTCTTCATGAAAAAGCCCCATCACCACCTTGGACACTAAAACAAGACCAACAGCAACTAAATGGAATGATCAATGTGTTTTGGGCACTGACATCAACTCAATCACAACAATGAGGAATGTCTGTTTTTTTTCTGAAGCGTGGATGTTATTAAACATTGTGACTTTTGAGGCCACATGGACAGTAAAACATGTTCCAAATCACAGCAACATGAGGAGAGACCCCCGCAGCCAACAGTTCGATGTGTCTCTAAGGTCAGTTTCCGTTTTGTTTTCCTCATTTGAACATTGTTCTAATGTTAAAGAATGATCTGAGTTTTATAGCGGTTTATTTAACAATTATCACCTGTTTGAGGTGGAGACTGGTGGATAAATACTGCAAATAAACTAGTAACAACTCAGCAATTCCATTTCCAATAGTGGGTGTGGGATCCCTGAGAGATTCCTCAGTTTAATGTCTTTGAAATACAGACCCTCAGCACTGCAGTGGTATTGTCAGCATTTACTCTGAACTCCACTCAAAGGAGTGGGGTTTGAACCCACAAACTGCTGATTCTGGGGTGAGAATGTTAGCCATTGAGTCACGCCTGACATGTGGATTCCTGCAGCCTCTGCTACCTCGCATAAATACCCATTCTTCATGTGAGTGACAATGATGGTTTAATTTTACATGGTTGGATCCTTATTCAGGGTAAGTGAGGGTTGGAATATTTGACCTGCTGTCTTTGAGCTGTTTCTCTCACTACATTCGCCTTGTAGGATGTATTCACACTGGGGGGTGCTGCCATGCCCTGGGAGGGTGGGCCCTGAGGGGGTTGCCGTGCCGTGGGAGGGTGGGCCCTGGGGGGGAGGTGGTGCTGCCGTGCTATTCCAGCCTGACATTTCTGATAAACAGTTGAGTCTGTTTCTGATTTTGTCCTTTGTGAGAGTTTGCTGTGATTATATTATTGCATTATTTTCTACCTCGCAGCTGTGACTAGACTTCCAAAGATGTATTTTATTGACCTTAAATCTCTCATGGTGGAAACCATAGAGTCCCTACAGTGCAGAAGGAGCCATTTGACCCATCGAGCCTGCACCGACTACAATCCCAGCCAGGCCCTACCCCCATAACCCCCATGGTTTTACCCTGCTAATCCCCTGACACAAAGGAGTAATTTAACAGAGTAAATCAACCGAACCTGCACATGTTTGGGACGTGGAGGAAACCCACACAATGTGGGGAGAAACTGCAATCTCCACACAAGTTACCTGGGTCCCTGGTGCTGTGAGGCAGCAATACTAAGCGCTGTACCAGCTGTGCAGGGTGCTATGAAAGTCAACAGGGTGCCATTTTAAATTGAATATACCCCTGCAATACTGAGCTATTTCACCTGATAGTGCTAATAGAATCATAGCCTACAGTGCGGAAAGAGGCCAATCAGCCCATCGAGTCTGCACTGACTGCGACCCCACCCAGGTTTTATCCTCGTATCCTGACATATTTACATGCTAATCCCTCTAACCTACACATGTTGGGACTCAAAGGGTCAATTTTAGCACGGCCAATTAACCTAACCTGCACATCTTTGGACTGTGGGAGGAAACCCATGCAGACACAGGTAGAATGTGCAAACTCCATACAGACAGTGACCCAAGCTGGGAATCGAACCTGGGTCACTGGAGCTGTGAAGCAGCAGTGCTAACCACTGTGCTACCGTGCCGCTCTTGATCAGTTTGTGTTCACCACATGAGCTTGACAACATCGCCATTTGCTGTCTGGGCCCCTTTAATCCAGGAGCCAGACTCTGGGTTTATCTGTGTGAACCCCTTTAATCCAGGAGCCAGACTCTGGGTTTATCTGTGTGAACCCTTTTAATACAGGAGCCAGACTCTGGGTTTATCGGCTAATGTTACGCCGTTGTTTAAGAAGAGTGCCAGGCAAAAGGCGGGGAATTATAGGCCGGTTAGTTTAACGTCTGTGGTAGGTAAAATGTTAGAATCTGTCATTAAGGAGGAAATTGCGAGGCATCTTGAAGGGAATTGCTTGATAGAGCAGACGCAGCACGGTTTCATTAAAGGGAAGTCGTGTCTGACAAATTTACTGGAGTTCTATAAGGATGTGTCTAGGGCAGTGGATAGAGGAGAGCCAGTGGATGTGGTCTTTCTGGATTTTCAGAAGGCGTTTGACAAACTACCTCGCAAGAGGTTATTGCAGAAGGACGGGGACATGGAGTTGGGGGTAGGGTGTTAGCGTGGATAGAGGATTGGTTGTCAAATAGGAGGCAGAGAGTGGAGGTCAACGGGTGCTATTCGGATTGGCGGATGGTGACTAGTGGAGTGCCCCAGGGGTCGGTGCTGGGGCCTCAGCTTTTTACCATTGATATAGATGATCTGGAGGAGGGAACCAAGTGTAGGGTGTCGAAATTTGCTAATGACACCAAGATTGGGG
Organism: Carcharhinus amblyrhynchos; assembly: GCF_965287045.1. Taxonomy (NCBI): domain Eukaryota; kingdom Metazoa; phylum Chordata; class Chondrichthyes; order Carcharhiniformes; family Carcharhinidae; genus Carcharhinus; species Carcharhinus amblyrhynchos. The sequence goes on along the minus strand of NW_027649829.1, from coordinate 229,340 downwards.
GAACGGCAAATTGTGCGGAGGGTGTGGAGAGTCTGCAGAAGGATCTAGATAGGCTGGGCGAATGGGCCAGGAAATGGCAAATGGAATTTAATGTTGGCAAGTGTGAGGTGGTCCACTTTGGTAGGAATAATGGTAGGAAGGATTATTACTTACGTGGCGAAAAACTGCAGCAGGCGACGGTGCAGAGGGACCTCGGGGTCCGTGTGCATGAGTCGCAAAACCCCGGCTTGCAGGTGCAGCAGATGGTCAGGAAGGTGAATGGGATGCTGGCCTTCATCGCGAGGGGGGATTGGATATAAAAGTAGGGAGGTCTTGCTGCGGCTGTATAGGGCATTGGTGAGGCCGCAGCTGGAGTACTGTGTGCAGTTTTGGGCGCCGCACCTGCGCAAAGATATTTTGGCCTTGGAGGGAGTGCAGAGGAGGTTTACTAGGCTGATACCGGAGTTGAGGGGGTTGAGCTATGAGGAGAGGCTGAATAAATTAGGCTTGTACTCGTTGGAGTTTAGAAGAATGAGGGGAGATCTCATTGAGACATATAAGATGATGAATGGGATGGATAGGATAGAGGTGGAGAGACTCTTCCCGCTCAGAAAGAACAGTAGGACTAGGGGGCACAGCCTCAAGATAAAGGGGGGCGGTTTAGAACGGAGTTGAGGAGGAACTTCTTCACTCAAAGGGTGGTGAATCTCTGGAATTCTCTGCCCGTTGAAGTGGTGGAGGCTGCCTCGCTAAATATTTTTAAGACGCGGGTTGATGGGTTTTTGATAAGAGAGGGGATTAAGGGTTATGGGGAGAGGGCCGGAAAGTGGAACTGAGACACGACAGATCAGCCATGATCTTATTGAATGGTGGGGCAGGCTCGAAGGGCCAGATGGCCTACTCCTGCTCCTATTTCTTATGTTCTTATGTAACCCCTTTAATACAGGAGCCAGACTCTGGGTTTATCTGTCTGAACCCCTTTAATACAGGAGCCAGACTCTGGGTTTATCTGATGTTTTATTCTGTTTATTTTTAATTTATTCAATATTGTTTAATCTCTGCGGCGCTGCCAATCTGACACCGAAACCCGATTGTTCTGACCTTCCTCAGGAAAACTCTGTGGTTTGTATTCCTGTGTTTGCTGTTGTGATACTCTGAGCTGTTTCATTGGTTGATCAATTTTCAAACTCAAATTTCCCGCTGAGGGCGGAGCCTGGGCTGGGGGGCGGGGCCTGGGCTGGGGGGGCGGAGTCTGGACTGTACCATTGTGAGACACACTGGGGGGGGGAGTGAGGATTAATGTCCCAGCCTCTGTCAGGAAAACCCGGGTTAAAAGCTGCTTTTCCCCTGAAGGGATTGGAGTGAAACAACAATCCGAGTGTCGGCTCCCGGGAAACTGTTCAGCCCACACCCGGGGAGAGGGAGGAGAGAGCGGGGATGGTCAGCACCCCCTCTCTCTGTGTGAATGAACCCAGGTTTCCCCGCCCCCCCGCTGAAGTTTGAAATTGTTCTCTAACGGGTAAACGCGCCTCTTTTCCCGCTCAGTGGAGAATCTGATGTTTTCTGTCCCTCCTGTTGTCAGTGTGGAGCCTCCGAGCTGATCCCTGTGTGGGGAATGGATGGAAAGGAGCTGCAGGTACTGTCAGTGTCTCAGAGCCGGGGGGGAAAGGGGGGGATCTGGGGGAAACTTTCCTCCATCCTCACCCCCATTCAGCTCCTTATCCGGGGGAATGGATGGAAAGGAGCTGCAGGGACTGTCAGTAAAAACAGGAGCGGAGGAGGGGGCTGAGGGGAGAAATGGAGGGAGAGTTGATGGGGAGAGAGGGGAAGGGGTGGCGGCAGTGAAGAGGCAGCTGGAGCGGCTCCTGATGATTTAGAGCCATTGAAAAATAAATGAAGAAAATTGCAGTGCCTTTGATTGATAAGCAGATGTAGAATCTGATTGACTCGCCCTCTGACTCTTTATCCAGTAGGAAAGTTGTGTAAATTCCCAGCTCAGAATTAAAATTTAAAATTCAATGTCATAGGGATCATAGAATCCCTACAGTGCAGAAAGAGGCCATTTGGCCCATCGAGTCTGCACCGACCACAATCCCACCCAGGCTCTACCCCCATATCCCTGTACATTTTACCCGCCAATGTCTCTAATCTACACATCCCTGGACACTAAGGGGCAATTTAGCATGGCCAATCAACCTAACCCGCACATCTTTGGAGTGTGGAAACAGGAGCACCCAGAGGAAACCCACGCAGACATGGGGAAAATGTGCAGACTCCATACAGACAATGATAACATAATAAGAACCCAAGAAGTAGGAGCAGGAGTAGGCCATCCAGCCTTTCGAGCCTGCCCTGCCATTCAATAAGATCATAGCTGATCTGTTGTGGCTCAGTTCCACATTCCCGCCCTCTCCCCATAACCCTTAATCCCCTTGCCTATCAAAAACCCATCAACCCGTGTCTTAAAAATATTTAGCGAGGCAGCCTCCACCACTTCAACGGGCAGAGAATTCCAGAGATTCACCACCCTTTGAGTGAAGAAGTTCCTCCTCAACTCCGTTCTAAATCACACCCCCCTTATCTTGAGGCTGTGCCCTCTAGTCCTACTGTCCTTTCTGAGCAGGAAGAGCCTCTCCACCTCTATCCTATCCATCCCATTCATCATCTTGTACGTCTCAATGAGATCTCCCCTCATCCTTCTAAACTCTTAACGAGTACAAGCCTAATTTATTCAGCCTCTCCTCATAGCTCAACCCCCTCAACTCCGGTATCAGCCTAGTAAAACTCCTCTGCACTCCCTCCAAGGCCAAAATATCGTTGCGTAAGTGTGGCGACCAAATGATAATGTAGTTATATCTTTCTCTCCTGTTCCCACTGCCGCATTCTTCAATAAAACCTTCCAAAGCCACAACCTCCAGCCTCCTCTAGAAGGACAATGGCAGCAGGAACATGGGGAACACCATCACCTCCAAGGTTCCCCCCCAGTCTCTCTCACACTGTCCCCACTTGGAGATATATTGGCCGTTCCTTCATCGTCACTGGGTCAAAATCCTGGAGCTCACTCCCGAACGGCACCGTGGGAGCACCTTCACCACACGGGACTGAAACTGTTCAAGAAGAAGCCCCATCACATGTATCTTCACATGTCAGTTTTTTCTGTGAAGGTTTATGTTGACGAGGTGAAATCTCAAGTGATACATTTTGGGAATTCCTGTCTGGAAGGCGCTAGACAAATGCAGCTCCGCTTTTCAAATTTGTTCCACGGTTCCCTGCAATACCATCAGCTGGGCACCTGGTGGTGCTGTTGGTTGGACAGAGCGCCACCTGCTGTCTGAACCCCTTTAAAACAGGAGCCAGACTCTGGGTTTATCTGTGTGAACACCTGTAATATTGTGGAGATGCTGGCGTTGGACTGGGGTAAACACAGTAAGAAGTCTCTCAACACCAGGTTAAAGTCCAACCAATTTATTTGATAGCGCTCCCTCAGCCCTGACCCTCTGACAATGCAGTGCGGCAAGGCAGTTAACACCCACTGGGGAGAGCACTTTAGGATCTCTGTAACCAGGATCCAGCCTTTGACACAATGCCATTGACACCATCTTGCAACACGCTACCCACCATCATCTCAGCACAACCCCAGCTCAATGTGAGGGCAAAAAAAACATCCGAAAGCTGAAAAACAGCAAGGCCTCTGGCGCAGGTGGAATCCTCACTGAAATATTAAATCCAGCAGAGATACTCTTCACAAGAATCCACAATCTCATCCCACGTGCCATCCGACACAAGACTGGGATTAAACTCACAGTCTCGGGGTTTATAGATCTTTAACAGCGCTTCAGTGACTTGGCTGAAAGGCTTTACAAAGTGACCTTTCCCCATCGTGCCCTGGCAGCGGCTGTTCCAAGCTTGAATGTGTCTCTCAGCACGTAATCCTGGGCAAGGGGACAATTCTTTGCACTGGAAGTTTGAGGCAGTCCAATCATCAGTCTGAACAGTGGGTGAACCTGTTGTAAAGGGGGTCACTGTGTTTTCTTGTTGCAGGGACACAACTTCCACAGACTCCTGCTGCTGCTGCTGAGTGTTGTTGCTGCTGTTTCAGGTAAGAGCTGTGACTGCTGGAACATTTCAGCACTGATCACAGGGTGGGGGGATCAGGAATACATCTAGCTTTAAGGTGCTGTGTGTCCTGCCAGTGGAGCCATTGAGGGAGTGGACACAGTAGTTTCACATCACACACAATGATCATCAGAACTGAAAGGAAGGAAGTTAATGTTTTCACATTAACCCCTGTGATGTGAACAGTGGGATCTGGACATTGAGCAACACTCAGTGACACTGGGATGGGTAACTGGATAACACTGGGATGGGTGCCTGAGATCCAGTGGGTCTCAGATGGGAATCGAAAGGGACTGGGATGAGATCCTGAGCTCTGGAATCAGGAGTCTGGGACTGTCCTGAGATCAGATCGACGTTAGTAAATCTGATCTTTACATTTCAGGGTCAGTTTTCAGCTCCTGAGTTCCATCTCACATTGTCCACCCCCCCAGTCTGTGATTTTTCTCCCAAGGGAAGGTGACCAATATCCTGATGTGTTCTCCCAGCACGTGTACAAATGGAAAACATGTGATTCAAAGTGTTGTCCAGCTGCTCTGTGCTTACAAATATCCAGCACAAGCTGGTTTTAGTTAAAGGCCCTCAATGTCTGAGCTTTAACCTTCCCACACAAATGAAAGCAGTGAGGTACTGATCAGTGCTTCTTGTAAATCGAGCATGGCAGTGTAACCATGTGAAGCTTGGGGTGTAATGTAGCAGCAGGGAGGTTATATCTGTGGATAAATACTTTCAATCTTTTCCAGGTTTTTCACATTTCCCAGTTTCTGGGTTCCTTGGGAAGCAGGTTGTGCTGCCCTGTACCTACAAAGGGAATGTCCCAGTCTCAGATTTACTGGTAATCTGGACGACACCCAAACGTGAGTTTTTGCACAAGTTTATCAATGGAAACGATGATTTGACAGAACAAGATCCACAGTTCAGAAACAGAACAAAGCTGTTCAAAGGTCAACTGGAACAAGGAAACTGGTCAGTCCTGCTCTCTGACCTCGGGGAGTCAGACCGGAGCCAGTACCAGTGTCGGATCTACAAGATTGATAAACAAATTCATTGGGAGAAAGTTGATTCAGTCGATCTCTTTGTAACAGGTGAGAGGTTTCTATTTCAGATGTTCCACATTTATGATGCAGTGATTATATTAAAATTATTTAGAGTCTTTTGAACGTTTGTGCAGTTGTTTCACTGGATAGACAGTGAGTAACATTGGAAGGTTTGAAATGTGTGACATTTTAACAAAGAATGATTGTGTGAGAGTGAGTGGTGTGAGTCACTGTTACCTGTAACTGGTCCTTAAATTACCTGGAATTGTTATTTCTGTTCCTGAGTCTCACCTTCCTGTCCCTCAGATATGGAGTTCAACAAGGAGATTCTATCCATTTATAAATACTTCCAATCTTTTCCAGGTGACTCGCCTGTCCCAGTTTCTGGGTTCCTTGGGGAGCAGGTTGTGCTGCCCTGTACCTACAAAGGGAATGTTACCATCTCAGATTTACTGGGAATCTGGGGAACTACCAAGGGTGATATCTTACACAGAGTGGTCAGTGGAAACGATGATTTGACACAACAAGATCCACGGTTCAGAAACCGAACAAAGCTGTTCAAAGATCAACTGGAACAAGGAAACTGGTCAGTCCTGCTCTCTGACCTCAGGGACTCGGACCAGAATGATTATCAGTGTCAGATTTACAAGAGGCTGGAGACAGGCTATTATTGGGAGCAATTTGATCTCGTCCATTTCTCTGTAACAGGTGAGAGATTTCTGTTTCAGGTTTTCTGTATTTAATCTCTAATTTTTATGGGTTCAGTTGTGCAGTGGTTATGTGACTAGACTAATAATCCAGAGACCTGGACTAATAATCCAGAGAATGTGAGTTCAAATCCCACTGTCTCAGTTTCAGAATTTAAATTCAGTTTATTTAATAAAAATCTGGAAATATAAAATTGGTCCCACTAAAAGTGACCCTGAAGCTATTGCATTGTTATAAAACCCCACCTAGTTCACTAATCTTCTCCTTCTATGACAGTCCCTCAGGGTCGAGGATGACTTGCTTCTCCTGCAGAGAGGTGGGTTCTGCAGCTGGCTGAATAGACCAATCCTGGAGCCGCAGATTCTGCCCTGGGTTTGGTAGCTGGTGGTTGATGAGATGGGCGGGTGGGTGGCTCGCTCTGGGTTCTGTGCTCTATTCCCAATGTTTACACTTGTCCTCTGCGTGCTCTACTCACTGACACTCGAGGTGATTGGTGCCTTCACAGATGTGTTGTCTCCAGTTAGTGCATTCTAAGACCACTGATTTGCACGTGTCAGTGGGGATGTTACATTTATTTAGGGAGGTTTTCAGAGCGTCCTTGTAGCTTTTTCTCTGTGTGTCCTATTGCTTACCATTGCAGAGCTCAGAGCACTCATTTCAGCAGGTCTTGTGTCGGGTGTGCGGACAATGTGGCCTGTCCATCGCAGCAGTGTGACTAATGCCTGAATACTGGGGATATCAGCCTGGGAGGCGATTTTCACATTGATTCACCTATCCTGCCAGTGGATTTGCAGGGTTTTGCAGAGGCAGTGTTGGTGATATCTCTCCAGGGATTTGAGGTGTCTGCTGTGCATTGTCCATGTTTCTGATGCATACAGGAGGGTGCACTGTAACCATGAGCTGGATTGGAGGTCTCAGGCTTCGAACACTCTGTTGCTCGGATGTCTGAAGGCTGCACTGGCACATTGGAGTTGATGCTGGATTTCATTGTCGATATCTGCTCGTGCCGGAGGAGATGTGGGAAATGATCCACATTGTCCAGGGGCTCACTGTGGATCCTGATGGTTGGGGGGTGGGGGCAGTTTAATACAGGAAGAGCAGGTTGGTAGAGAACCTGTGTTTTCCAGATGATTAGTCTGAGGTCCGTTCTCTTATATGCCTCAGTGAATGTGTTGACGATGGTTTGTAGCTCGGTCTCTTGGTTGTGGATCTGCAGACACTAGAGGTGTCAGAGTGTGAACAGTTTCCTGCTTCGTTCCACTCCAGTGGGAAACTTGAAGGTGATGGGATGGAGTGTTGCTGTGAGGAATATGTTGGTGCAGTGATGCAGTCCTGTTTGATCCCAGTTTGTGGACGTATTGGGTATGTGGTGGCTCCACTGGTGAGGATCACAGTTTGCATTATCATTGTGGAACAGGTGGAGAATGGTGACGAATTTCTGTGGGAAGCCGGATTTGAGGAGGATGTTCCACAATCCCTCACGGTTGACAGAATCGGAAGCCTTTGTGAGATGGAAGAAGGCCATGTACGGAGATTGATGCTGCTCCCTGCACTTTACCTGGATTTGCCGCGTGCTGAAGATCATGTCCATTGTGTCTCTTAACAGGCGAAGCCACACTGAGGGTCAGGGAGCAGCTGTACAGACACTGGGAGGAACCGTTGAGGAGGATTGTTGCAATGACCTTTCCCATGGTGGAGAGTAGGAAAATCCGTCTGTAATTTCCACAGTCAGACCCGTCTGCTTTCCTGAAGATGGCGTTTGTCTTCGGAGCGCCTTCCCCACCCAGCGCGCATTTCTAAATGTTTGTTCCCCTCCCGACTCGAACACTGACATCACTGAAGAGAATCAGCTTGTCTCCTTTTGGGATGTGGGACAGCGATTGGTCAAGGCTGGAGTGGACTCTTTCTTTTGTCTTGTCCCTTAAGTCTAGGGTTGGGGTGGAGGCACAGACGGCTGTGATGAGCTGTTTCTGGGGCAGAGTGAGCCATAAAGTCATGAGGTGTTTCCTTCCCCGGTGGGTTCATTGAGACGTCTGACCCATCTGTTTTTTATGGCAAAGCCAACACCGTAGAGACAACATTCTTCTTTCGGAAGAAGGTATATCCACCACCTTGGTCTTTAAGCTGGCCTTCCCCTGCCCGTCGTGTCTCGCTCAGGGCAGACATGTCAATGTTACGGTGCCGGATGTTCCACCTCATCCCGAGATTTTCCACCGGATGTTAGTTTGAGGTTCTTGTTCTATTTTAGTGGAGTGTTTGGGTTTCAGGGGGAGTGAAGAGGTGGGCAGAGGGGTAGGGGGGGCTATTGCTGCTCGATGACCAGTTATCTCTATTGGAAAGCATGTATCGGTCACATTATGGGGCCGTGTGTGTGTGCAAGAAGCTGTGGAGCGGCCTGGTGTGTGTGAGATTATTGGTAACTCACCTCCCACATCCCTCCAGGACTAGAATTAACCAGGGATCTGTTTGTACTGGGAATGGTTCTGAAATACTCGGTGCTGAAGGTCTCTGCTGTTTAGTTTTGTGAGTGTGTCCCAGACTATTAATGGCTTCATTCTGTCTCTAGGTCCTGAACCCTCTACTGGAACAAGAGTTGGATTGGGAATCGGAATTCTTGTTGCTGCTTTTGTTGTCGCTGGAATTGGGGTTTACATATTCCGAAAGCGACGGTGAGTTCCAGAATGTTCCACTGTTTCCATTGAATCCTGTTTTTGGTTTATAATGTTTGTTCAATGTTGCTGACCTCTAGAACTGTCCATTTACTGAGCTGTGAGGATGCTTCAATCCACCCTATCATTGAGCAGCGTTAACCAGTCACTTCCAGCTTGTTATCCTCTCGCCGCTGAACAGTCCCCGTGGATTGGAAAGGAGCAAATATTATCCCACTGGGAGAACCAGTGGATGAGGAATGTATCTGGAATTTCAGAAGGTGTTTGATAAGGTGTCACACAACAAGTTGTTCCACAAGATACAGGCTCAGGGGATTGGGGGTAATATAGCATGGATTGAGGATTGGTTAATGGACAGAAACAGAGGAGGAACAAATGGGTGATTTTTGGTTGGTGGGATGTAACTGGTGCTGCAGGGATCAGTGCTGGAGTCTCAGATATTCACAATCCGTATCAGTGACTTTGATCAGGGGAGAGAGTGCGATATGTCCAAGTTTACTGATGATAGAAAGTGGGAGAGTAAGCTGTGAGGAGGACACTGAGGCTGCAAACAGATCTTGGCCAGTTCAGTAATCGGGAAATAATGGGTACAATAAGAAGTCACACAACAGCAGATTAAAATCCAACAGGTTTATTTGGAATCACGAGCTTTCAGAGTGCTGCTCCTTCATCAGGTGAGTGGTGATATCCACGATCTTCTTGGAGATCCTCTCCACTTTGAGCCAGCAGTTTGCAGTGTCGGTGGTAGCTGTGGAACTGGTGTGTACCACTGACACTGCACAGCACCGGCTGGAGAGAACCTCCCACACCAGTCCAACACCAGCATCTCCACATCAGGAAATAATGGTGGCAGATGGAATATAATGTGGGAAATGGTTTGGAAGAATGGAAAAGCTGAGAGGCCAGTGAATGGCATTTGGAGAGATTTGTACCCAAATCACCAAGTTAACACCCAGGTACTGCAAACAGTCAACAAGGTAAATGGGATGTTGGCCTTCAATGCAATTTGCCAGGAGAATAAGAGGAAAAAAGTCTTGCTGAAATGTAGGTGGAGCATGGGCCAGACCAAACATTGAGTACTGTGTACAGTTTGTTCTGCTAATGCAAGACACAGGAGCTTAGAAATTAGGAACAGGAGTAGGCCATTCAGCTCCTCAACCCTGCATCACCATTTGACCGGATAATGGCCGACTTGACTGTGGCCTCAATTTTATTTTCCTGTTTTCTCACACTACTACCCACCCTCAAAACCCTATGAGTTTCTCATCAATAAAAATCTGTTTAACTCCAAATTAAAGTATTCCATGACCCTACCTCCACTGTCCTCTATAAGACCACAGGATATAGGAGCAGAATTAGGTAATTTAGCCCATTGAGACTGCTCCAGCATGACATCATGGCTGATAAGTTTCTCAACTCCATTCTCCCGCTTTTTCCCAGTGATCCTTTTACCAATCAAGAACCTGTCTGTCTCTGTCTTAAATGCACTCAGTGACCTGGCGTCCACAGCCTTCTGTGGCAATGAATTCCATTGACTCACAATCCTCTTGCTGAAGAAATTCCTCCTGATCTCAGTTCTAAAGGGTCGCCGCTCTACTCTGAGGCTGTGCCTTTGGATCCTAGTCTCTCCCACTAATGGAAACATCTTTCCCCATGTCCACTCTATCCATGTCTTTCATTATTCTGTAAGTTTCAATGAGATTCCCCTCCTCAGCTTTCTAAACTCCATCGAATACTGACCCAGAGTCCTCAGATGCTCCTTGTACATTAAGCTTTTCATTCCCGGGATCATTCTCATGCACCTCCTCTGAACCCTCTACAGCCAGCACATCTTTCCTTCGATACGGGGCCCAAAATTGCTCACAATATTCTAAACGTGGTCTGACTAGAGCCTTATAAAAGGCATAGCAACACAGTGGTTAGCATTGGTGCTTCACAGCTCCGGGGACCTGGGTTCGATCCCTGCCTCGGGTCACTGTCTGTGTGGAGTTTGCACATTCTCCTCGTGTCTGCGTGGGTTTCCTCTGGGTGCTCCGGTTTCCTCCCACAGTCCAAAGATGTGCAGGTTAGGTTGATTGGCCATGCTAAAAAATTGCCCTTAGTGTTCTGAGATGCGTAGTTTTGAGGGATTAGTGAGTAAATATGTAGGGAGATGGGGGTAGTTCCTGGGTAGGATTGTGGTCGGTGCAGACTTGATGGGCTGAATGGCCTTTCTCTGTACTGTAGGGATTCTCTCTTACTTACCAGCATCCTGTGTGGCACCTTGTAAAAGGCCTTCTCGAAATTCAAGTAGATAATGTCCACTGGCTCTCCTTTTGTCTAACCTGCTTGTTATCTCCTCAAAGAATTATAACAGCTTCATCTGGTTTGACCTCCCCTTAATGAAACCATGCTGACTTTGTCCTATTTTACCATGCTTTTCCAAGTATTCCAAAATCTCATCCTTAATAACAGATTCTCAAATCTTACCAACGACTGAGGTCAGGCTAACTAGCCTGTCATTTCCCATCTTTTGCCTCCCTCCATAAAACCAATTTTCCAGTCTTCTGGGACAACCCCCCCGACACCAGTGATTCCTGAAAGATCACCACCAATACCTCCATTATCTCTTCAGCTATCTCCTTCAGAACTCTGGTGTCAAGTCCACCTGCCCCAGGTGATTTATCCACCTTCAGACCTTTCAGCTTTCCGAGCACCAACTCACCTCTACCTGACTCTCTTGAATCTTTGATATGTTACTGGTGTTTTCCAGCATGAAGACTGATGCAAAATACCTATTCAGTTCCTCCACCATTTCTTCGTTCCCCACTACGACTACTCCAGCAGTCTAATGTCCACTCTTGCCTCTCTCTTACCCTTTATCTATCTAAAAAAAACGTCTTGCAACCTTCATTTATATTCCTGGCTAGCTTTACCCTCCTTTCTGTTTTAGTTGCACTCTGTTGGTCTTTAAAATCTTCCCACTAATCTTTGCCACATTGTGTGCTTTTTCTTTTGCTTTAATGTTATCCTTGACTTCCCACACCAGCCATGGATGCCTCGTCCTCCGCTTTATATGCTGCTTCTTCCTTGGATTAATTTTTGCTGTGTCTCCCCAATTATTATTCCCAGAAGCTCCTGCCATTCCTGTGCCACCGTTTTTCCTGCTAGGCTTCTCTCCCAATCAACTCTGGCTATCTCCTGCCTCCTGCCTCCATAGTTCCCTTTATCAACTGGAATACTGTTACATCTGATTCCAGCTTCTCCTTCAACCTGCAGGGTGAGTTCTATCATGTTATGGTCACTGCCTCCTAAGGGTTCTTTCACCTTAAGCTCCTTTATCAAGTCTGCCTCATTACACATCTGCAAATCCAGAATTGCCTGTTCCCTATGGGTTCCACACAAGGTGTTCTTTCGAACCATCTCGTAGATCAAAGCTGCATCCATCCGAGGAAATAGCCTCTGCACATCCACTCTATCTATCTCCCTCATCATCTCATAAACCTCTATTAATTCACCCCTCATCCTCCTCTGCTCTAAAGAGAAAATCTCCAGCTCCCTCAGCCTTTCCTCATAAGACCTTCTCTCCAAACCAGGCAGCATCCTGATAAATCTCCTCTGCACTCTCTCCAATGCTTCCACATCCTCCTTACAGTGAGGTGACCAGAACTGTACACAATAACTCTTCCTCTCACCATCCCTCTGTGGGTCAGCGTGGCTCCTGTGGAGTGTCCAGCCCTTGCCCATTGCCTCTCCTATAAACCTCCTCTCCTCTACACTCTGTGTTCCATCACTGTGCAGCTCCTGTGACCCATACCCAGGATGTGGAGTGGAATTTAATGGGTTTGTGCTCCTGAACAGCTCCTTTACTCACTTGTCCAAAGTGTTGGATTCTTTTCATTCTGAACTCTGCTGTTTGTTCCCTTCCAGGAAACCAAATAGATGCAAGATTGATCAAAATGAAGCCTCTAACGGTGTCCTTTTGACAGAGGTGACCTGTCCAGGTGAAACACGGGACCTTGTGACAGCACCTGAGCATCAGGATGGAGCAGCTGGAGAACAAAACCTTCTGAGGAACGGGACTGTGCAGCATTCAGTTTTCACTGCCATGGATCACTTTGCACAGGCCTGGGTAACCAGCATAAGCTCAGGAAAACTGATACCAAAATCCCTTCTGGAATTGTTTCCAATCAGTATTTATTTACTGCATCTCAGTATTACTGTTGATGAGGACATCGACATTTGACTGTCCAAGGCCAACAGCTCCTTTGGCCACCTCTTGAACTGTGTTTGGTGAAACCATTCACTACCCGTGTCTAATAGAACTCGGGTATACAGAGAGATTGTCATTACTGCCCTCTTGTGTGGGTCAGAATGATGGGTTCTGTACAGAAAACAAATGGAGAGCTTCCATCAACATGGCACTCAATCCATGATGAACAGCAGATGGCAAGACTAGAACCGTAGAACATTACAGCACAGAATCAGGCCTTTTGGCCCTTCTTGTCTCTGCCAAACCATTTTTCTGCCTAGTCCCACATCCCTCCAGACCCCTCTCATCCATGTACCTGTCCAAGTTTTTCTGAAATGTTAAAAGTGAGCCTGCATTTACCACTTTATCTGCAGCTCATTCCACATTCTCACCACTCTTCCTCCCCCCACTCCCAATATTCCCTTTCAACTTTTCACCCTTAACCCATGTCCTCTAGTTTTTTCCCCCCTAGCCTCAGTGGAGAAAGCCTGCTTGCATTCACTCTATCTATACCCATCATAATTTTATACACCTCTATCAAATCTTCCCTCATTCTTCTCTGCTCCAGGGAATAAAGTCCTAACCTATTCAACCTTTCTCTGTAACTCAGTTTCTCAAGTCCTGGCACCATCCTTGTAAACCTTCTCTGCACTCTTTCAACCTTATTAATATCTTTCTTGTAATTAGGCGACCAAAACTGCACACAATACTCGAAATTCAACCCCACCAATGTCTTATACAACCTCTACTCTTAGATTTTAGATTTATCTACTCTGACTTGCCTCAAGACAGTAAGCACCTCCTCCCCTTTAATGTGTATCGGTTCCATAACTTCTCCACTTGTTTGCCTTATTTCCGTAGACTCCATGCCAGTTTCCTTAGTAAATACGGATGCAAAAAACCCATTTAATATCCCCCCCCATTACTTTTGGTTCCATACAAAGCCGACCATCTGATCTTCAAGAGCACCAATTTTATCCCTGACTATCCTTCTGCTCTTAATATACCTGTAGAAGCTCTTAGGATTATCCTTCACCTTGACTGCCAAAGCAACCTCATATCTTTTTCTAGCCCCCCTGATTTCCTCCTCAAGTAGTTTCTTGCACATTTTATACTCCTCAAGCATCTTATTTGTTCCCTGTTGCCTCTACATGTCATACATCTCTCTCCTCTTCTTTATCAGAGTTGCAATATCCCTTGAGAACCAAGGTTCCTTATTCCCATTCACTTTGCCTTTAATCCTGACAGGAACATACAAACTCTGCATTCTCAAAATTTCTCCTTTGAAGGCCTCCCACTTATCAATCACATCCTTGCCAGAGAACAGTCTGTCCCAATCCACGCTTTTTCCATCCTTTCTCATTTCTTCAAATTTGGCCTTTTTCCAGTTCAGAGCCTCAACCCGACGACCAGATCTATCTTATCCATGATCAAGTTGAAACTAATGGTGTTATGATCACTGGAACCAAAGTGTTCCCCTACACACACTTCCATCACTTGCCCGAACTCATTTCCCAATAGGAGATCTAATATTGCATCCTCTCTAGTTGGTATCTCTATATATAGATTCAGAAATTTTCCTGAACACATTTTACAAACTCCACCCCGTCTAGACCTTTAACAGTACAGGAGTCCCAATCTATACGTGGAAAATTAAAATCCCCAACTATCACAACTTTCTGTTTCTGACAGTTGTCAGCTATCTCTCTGCTGATTTGCTCCTCCAATTCTCGCTGACTATTGGGTGGTCTATAATACAATCCCATCAATGTGGTCATACCTTTCCTGTTTCTCAGCTCCACCTGTATGGCCTCGGTAGACAAGCCCTCTAATCTGTCCTGCCTGAGCACTACTGCAACATTTTCCCTGACTAGCAATGCCACACCCCTCTCCCTCTATCACATCTGAAACATTGGAACCCAGGAACATTGAACTGCCAGTCCTGCCCCTCCTGTAGCCATGTTTCACTAATGGCTATAATGTCATAATTCTATGTGTCAATCCACGCCCTCAACTCATCTGCCTTCCCCACAACACTCCTGGCATTGAAATAGACAGACCTCAAGATTATTACCAACACACACAACCCTTCTATTTGTGATTTTGCATGAACTATTAACATCATACTTTTCACCCCCGCTTCACTATCTGTTCTGGCATTCTGGTTCCCCTGCAAATCTAGTTTAAACCCTCCCCCAATAACACTAGCAAACCTCCCTGCAAGTCTATTGGTCCCCTTATCGTTCAGGTATAACCTGTCTCTCTTGTACAGGTTGCACCTGTCCCAGAAGAGGTCCCAATGATCTGGAAATCTGAAACCCTGTCCCCGACACCAATTCCTCAGCCACGTATTCATCGGTCTGAGCATCCTACTCTTACCCTCACTGGCACAGGTAGCAATCCTGAGATTACTACCCTCAGGGTCCTGCTTTTTAACTTCCTACCAAAGCTCTCTATACTCAGTCTTCAGGACCTCCACACTCTTCTTCCTACGTCATTGGTACCGATGTGTACAATGACATCTGGCTGATCACCCTCCCACTTCAGAATGCTGTGTGCGCGATCAGAGCCATCCCTCACCCTGGCACCTGAGAGGCAACAAACCATCTGAGAGTCTTTGTCACAACCACAGAACCTCCTGTCTGTACCTCTGACTATCAAGTCCCCTATCACTACCTCTCTCCTCTTCTTCCCCCTTCCCTTCTGCGCTACAGAACCAGAGTCAGTGCCAGAGATCCAGCTGCTGCAGCTTGTTCCAGGTAAGGCATCCTTCACAACAGTATCCAAAGCAGTATACCTATTGTGGAGGGGAATGGCCACAGGGGAGCCCTGCTCTGCCTGCCCTTTGCCCTTTCCCTCACCTAACGGTCACCCAATTACCTGTGTTCTGTGCCTTTGGCGTAACTACCTCCCTGAAGCTACTATCTATACATTTCTCATTCTCCCAAATGATATGGAGATTATCCAGCTCCTGCTCCAGTTCCCTAATGCAGTTTGTTAGGAGCTGCAGCTGGATGCACCTCTTACAGGTGTTGTTGTCGGGGACACTGGAGAGCTCCCTAACTTCCCACATCCTGCGGGAGGAGCATTCCAACATCCTGCCTGGCATTCTTTCTACTCTGAAGAGTCAAAAAACTTAGCAGAACCTACTCTCGCCTCAGCCTGTTCATGCTGAAACCTGTTTGAGCCACTACACAACAAACGATGTTCTCAATCTGTCCAGAGTTGAATACATTCTCTCACAACACCAGTCACATTGGGCAGTTATGTAACACACACGGAGGATTCCACAATGTCACAAGCAATGTTTTGATGCAGATATGTGGAAAAACAGCATTTAAATATACAGGATCGAAGTCAAATAATCTGACTTGTTCTAGCACTGAAATCGTGGCTGGAATTTTCTGGCTGTTCATATCCCCACTGCCGCTGCAAGTGAGGACAGAGGAGTTGGAGCCACTGCAGCAGGTTCGGAAAATCCTGCCCGTGTGAATGGCTGGAAAATTCTGCCCTTTCCTCCAAACAGCAATAGGTCAGATGTTATAACTCCGATATCTTTATTCCAGGCAGTTGAAGTTTTTACTCCAACAGTGGTTGTCGTGTATGTTCAGAATCTGTTGTAAGTATTTTATTGATTTTAAACTTTAATAAACTTTATTACTTCCACAGTAACTCCATTGCAGTGTTAAAATCCCCAAGTCGGCACATTCCGGTGCCTGTTCAGATCAATACACCTAATCAGCCTGTTTTTCAGACTGAGGGAGCATCTGGAGGAAACCCACGCAGACATGGGGAGAATGTGTAAACTCCACACAGCGGCCCAAGGTTTGAATCGAACCCAGATCTCTGGTGCTGTGAGGCAGCAGTGCTAACTGTGCCATCTGGGAAATTTGTGCAGACATTTGGGGGTTTCTATTTCTGTGTAATTTTCACTCTGAGCTGTGATTAAAGAGAAGCCGGTGCTGATACTAGTGGATCTGCAGTCAGATGTTTGAAGACTCTGCCCATCACTGCACTAACACAGTGAATGCTGTCTACAGGCAGTAAGTCTCCTGATGGTCCTTAAATCGAATTAGCAGGAGGAGTGCATGGCTGGCATGGTGACAGGGTGATTAGCACTGCTGCTTCACAGTGCTAGTGACCCAGGTTCAATTTTAGTCTCGGGTGACTGACTGTGGATCCTGCACGTTCTCCCTGTGTCTGTGTGGGTTTCCTCTGGTGCTCTCACTCCAAAGATGAGCAGGTTCGATGGATAATCAATGCGCAGGGTTACGGGGATAGGAGAAATCTCAATGGGCTGAATGGCCTCCGCACTGTAGGAATTCTATGGATTCATTGTAAACGAAGTGGGATTTTTAAAATCTATTTGGGAGAGTTGATGGGGCCTCAGTTCAATGTGTCAGTGAAATGACTCGGACTGGGTGGTGCTCCCTCAGCACCGACCTGTGGACTGGACAGTGCCCAGTGAGATGGATGAAAGAGTCCCAAAACTATTTTGGTGCAGATCAGAGAAGCTTCCTTGGTATTCTGGGACATTTATCACTCAACCAATGTCACCAAAAAAACCCATTTTATTCTTCTGATGCTGCCATTTTTGCAGTAATGACCACACTTCAAAACCCGAGTTAAATTGGCTGCAACATATTTTGAGGTGTCTGTTTTCAGACTTGTTCCAAGTTCACTCACACAGAATAGTAAAATACAGATCACACAATCCCATCCAATCCCCAAATTTGCAAAGACCATTAGATACAGAGTCCTGGATGAATCTGTATCTGAAGTCACCATTGCAGAGCAACTTTCTTCAAGGTCAACCCACAGAAAGTGACTGGCCCGGATGGGATACCCGGATGAGCGCTCAGATCCTGCACGGATCAGCTGGTGGCGGTATTCACAGATATCTTCAACCTCTCTTTACAACAATCTGAGTCCCTATCTGCTTTAAGAAGGTGACCATCATCCTAGTACCAAAGAAAAACCAAGCAGCGTGCCTTAATGCCTTAATGACTCAGTCAGTGGCTCTGACATCCACCATTATGAAGTGCTTCGAAAGGTTAGTCATGGCACGAATCAATTCCAGCCTCCCGGACTACCAGGATCCACTACAGTTTGCCTGTCGGCGCAACAGGTCCACAGCAAACGTCATCTCCCTGGCCCTGTACTCAATCCTGGAACACCTAGCTAACAAAGACACCTATGTCAGACTCCTGTTTATTGATTGCAGCTCAGCTTTCAACACCATTATTCCAATGAAACTCATCTCCAAACTCCGTGGCCTGGGCCTCGGTTCCTCCCTCTGCGCCTGAATCCAGAACTTCCTAACTCACAGACCACAATCAGTAAGGATAGGCAACATAATGAGGCGGGTAGAATTAGGGACCTTGCGGTGAAGGATCCTCTTGGGGAGAGTGATCATTGTATGGTGGAGTTTCAGGTGCAGATGGAGGAGGAGAAAGTGGGTTCCCGGACACGCGTCCTTTGTTTGAACAGAGGGGAGTACAGTAGGATGAGAGAAGAATTGGTGAATGTGGACTGGGGGAGCGCGTTGGAAGGTAGGTCTGCTGAGGAGCAGTGGAGGATCTTTGAGGAGATCTTTCTTGGTGCTCAGCAGAAATTTATTCCGATGGTTAAGAAGGACCGTAGGAGGAGAGGTAATAAGCCGTGGATAACGAAGGAGGTGAAGGAAAGTGTTAAATTAAAAGCGGAGGCGTTTAGAGTAGGTAAGAGTAGTGGGCAAGAAGAGGATTGGGAGAGGTTTAAATATCAACAAAGACTGACAAAGAAGTTGATAAAGAAGGGTAGGAGAAACCATGAAGCTGGGCTAGTGCTTAATATAAAAAAGGATAGCAAGAGTTTTTATAAATATATAAAAAGGAAGAGGCTGGCTAGGGTAAACGTTGGACCCTTAGAGGATGAGAAGGGGGACTTAGCGGTAGGGGATGGGGAAATGGCTGAGGTCTTGAATAACTTTTTTGTTTCGGTCTTTACGGAGGAGGACGTGAATAATTTGCCGGATGTTAGAGGTGGAAAGGTGGTAGGACTGGAGGGTCTCAATGACATTACTGTTACTAGAGAGGCGGTGCTCGACAGACTGGAGGGGCTGATTGTGGACAAGTCCCCAGGACCGGATGGAATGCATCCGAGGGTTCTGAAAGAAATGGCGGAGGTGATAGTGGATGCCTTGGTGGTTATTTTCCAAACGTCACTGGATTCCGGGGATGTGCCGGAAGATTGGAAAACGGCTAATGTTACGCCGTTGTTTAAGAAGGGTGCCAGGCAAAAGGCAGGGAATTATAGGCCGGTTAGTTTAATGTCCGTTGTAGGTAAAATGTTAGAATCCGTCATCAAGGAGGAAATAGCGAGGCATCTTGAGGGGAATTGCTTGATAGAGCAGACGCAGCACGGTTTCGTTAAGGGGAAGTCGTGTCTGACAAATTTACTGGAGTTCTATGAGGATGTGTCTAGGGCAGTGGATAGAGGAGAGCCGGTGGATGTGGTCTTTCTAGATTTTCAGAAGGCGTTTGACAAAGTACCTCAAGAGGTTATTGCAGAAGGTCAGGGGACATGGAGTTGGGGGTAGGGTGTTAGCGTAGATAGAGGATTGGTTGTGAAATAGGAGGCAGAGAGTGGGGGTCAATGGGTGCTATTTGGATTGGCGGTTGGTGACTAGTGGAGTGCCCCAGGGGTCGGTGCTGGGGCCTCAGCTATTTACCATTTATATAGATGATCTGGAGGAGGGAACCGAGTGTATGGTGTTGAAATTTGCTGATGACACCAAGATTGGTGCAATGCAAATTGCGCGGAGGGTGTGGAGAGTCTACAGAAGGATCTAGATAGGCTGGGTGAATGGGCCAGGAACTGGCAAATGGAATTTAATGTTGGCAAGTGCGAGGTGGTCCACTTTGGTGGGAATAATGGTAGGAAGGATTATTACTTACATGGCGAAAAACTGCAGCAGGTGACGGTGCAGAGGGACCTCGGGGTCCTTGTGCATGAGTCGCAAAAACCTAGCTTGCAGGTGCAGCAGGTGATCAGGAAGGCGAATGGGATGCTGGCCTTCATAGCGAGGGGGATTGAATATAAAAGTAGGGAGGTCTTGCTGCGGCTATATAGGGCATTGGTGAGGCCGCAGCTGGAGTACTGTGTGCAGTTTTGGGCGCCGCACTTACGCAAGGATATTTTGGCCTTGGAGGGAGTGCAGAGGAGGTTTACTAGGCTGATGCCGGAGTTGAGGGGGTTGGGCTATGAGGAGAGGCTGAATAAATTAGGCTTGTACTCGTTGGAGTTTAGAAGAATGAGGGGAGATCTCATTGAGACATATAAGATGATGAATGGGATGGATAGGATAGAGGTGGAGAGACTCTTCCCGCTCAGAAAGGACTCGGGGGCACAGCCTCAAGATAAAGGGGGGGTGGTTTAGAATGGAGTTGAGGAGGAACTTCTTCACTCAAAGGGTGGTGAATCTCTGGAATTCTCTACCCGTTGAAGTGGTGGAGGCTACCTCGCTAAATATTTTTAAGACGCGGGTTGATGGGTTTTTGATAAGAGAGGGGATTAAGGGTTATGGGGAGAGGGTGGGAAAGTGGAACTGAGCCACGACAGATCAGCCATGATCTTATTGAATGGCGGGGCAGGCTCGAAGGGCTAGTTGGCTGACTCCTGCTCCTATTTCTTATGTTCTTATGTTAATTTAGCATAGCCAATCAACCCAACCCGCACATCTTTGGAGTGTGGAAACAGAAGCACCCAGAGGAAACCCACGCAGACACGGGGAAAATGTGCAGACTCCATACAGACAGTGACCCAAGCTGGGAATTGAACCCAGGTCCCTGGAGCTGTGAAGCAGCAGTGCTAATCACTGTGCTACCATGCCACCCATTTCTCTTCAGAACTGTTCTGTTTTTAGCTCCAATTTCGAGCAACTGAAATATGTTCTGTTTTAACCTAAAAACTACAGACAATGATGATGTAGTTATATCTTTCTCTTCTGTTCCCACTGCCACATTCTTCAGTAAAACCTCCCAAAGCCACAACCTCCAGCCTCCTCTAGAAGGACAAGGGCAGCAGGAACATGGGGAACACCATCACCTCCAAGTTCCCCTCCCAGTCTCTCACACCGTCCCCACTTGGAGATATATCGGCCGTTCCTTCATCGTCACTGGGTTAAAATCCTGGAGCTCCCTCCCTAACGGCACCGTGGGAGCACCTTCACCACACGGGACTGAAACTCTTCAAGAAGAAACCCCATCACCACCTTCTCAAGGGACATCTTCACATGTCAGTTTTCACAGTGAATGTTTAATTTTAGAAGATTAAATTTCAAGCAGTTCATTTTGGGAAGCCACGTTGTCATGAAAGGTGCTACATAAATGCAAGCCCTGTTTTCAAAGTTGCTCCAAGGTCTCCCTCCAATACCGGCATCCATTAACCTGGCAGCAATGATGTTCCATTTCTAGTGGCTGGAATCACCGCTCCAGAGGCTGCCCTCTGCTCCTGGGCAATGGCCTCCTTGAAAGGCACTCACACAAAGAAGGCAAATATCCTTGCAAACCTCTTGCGGCATTTCAATGTCAGTTCTGCTTCCTCCAGCTTGGTGTCAGAAGTAGGTGGGTTGCAGCGGACCGGAGGTTGCTGCTTTCGCCTTGAGCATCGAGGCCTGGGTTCAGTCTCTTCATCGGGCAGCAAGCGAGTTGATGCAGCCAAGTCCAGCACGTCCATCTCAAATCCAAGGTTAGGGACAGAGAATGGGAGCTGGCAGGTTCCAGAGTTTCTTCTGAGACTCTCGATATGACCCACGAGCGTGGCTATGTCCGTATCCATTCCTGGCCACCAGACAGAGCACCTTGCGAGCATTTTAATTTTTGTTACTCCTGGGCAGCCCTGGTGATGTTTGGCCAGGATGGGACAGTGGCCCTGGCATGGAATAACAACTCTGGAGCCCCATAGGAGTACATAGAACATTACAGCACAATACAGGCCCTTCGGCCCTCGATGTTGTGCCAAGCTATGTCAAGCCCAAGATTAAACTATCGCACTCTCTATCATTCTGGTGCGCTCCATGTGCTTATCCAATAACCGCTTGAAAGTTCCTAAAGTGTCCGACTCCATTATCACAGCAGGCGGTGCATTCCACACCCCAACTACTCTCTGAGTAAAGAATCTACCTCGTACATCCCTCCTATATCTCCCACTATGAACCTTATAGTTATGCCCCTAGTAACAGCTACATCTACCTGAAGAAATAGTCTTTGCACATCTGCTCTACCTATCCCCTAAATAAAGTCTGCACATTCTTCCCCGTGTCTGTGTGGGTTTCCTCCGGGTGTTCCAGGTTTCCTCCCACAGTCCAAAAGATGTGCTGGAATGGGTTCATTGGCCATGCTAAATTGCCCCTTAATGTCCCAGGATGTGTAAGTTAAATGGATTGGCCCTACTAAATTACCCCATTAGTGTCCAAAGATGTGTAGGTTCGGTGGATCAGTCATGTGTGGAGTCTCAATCTTTCTCTACACCCGAGCTGTGACTGTTACACTACATTCTGCACTCACTCATTTCCTTCTCTACATACGGCATGCTTTGTCTATACAGCGTGCAAGAAACAATACTTTTCACTGTATACTAATACATATGAGATACATAATAAATACAATCCAATCCAGGGTAGGGGAAAGAGGGGAAAGTAAGATACTCTGTCTAAATGGCCTCTTCTGCACTGTAGGGATTCTATGATGATATTGTAACTGGATAGATAGGCAGACAGACAATCTATCAAGGGGGCACTGAATATTGAAGCAGATTCACAAGGTTTAATGGGTGACTCCAAAGCCAGCACATCATTTTCTGTATGACTGTCGTGTGGGTAAATTAGACAGAAAAGCAATGATTAACATGGAACTTGAAAAACATTGCTGACTGTGTATTTTTGCCCCATGCGGTGAGTGTTGGTAGAATCACAAGGAAGCCCAGAGGTAAACTGAGCACAAAAGCCCAAACTAATTTCGCCGGGGAGTCTCAGACTGCGTCAGTCCAGTAATAGATTTAGCCCCAATACTAAATTTACCCAGTATCAGTACCAGATATTGAGAGTGTAACGAGAACGGAAAGGAAGGATTGATAGAAATTCAAGTCTCTTTGTTCTAAACGCTGCTGGAAAGTGCCAGTGTTTCAATCTCTCACGGGGACAGGATTAAAGAAATGAATTCCCGCACACTATCCACTGCATCGACACACAGGCAAGAATAGGGATTTGAGAGCAGTGAAGCTTTCAATATTTCAGGAATTTCAACTGTGTGTCAATAATGGAAAGTTCTGCAAACAAAAGACCTGTTTCAGCTGATTGAGAGAGAGGTAGCCACACAATGTAATCATTCCAGAACAAGAGGCAACTCGGAATCTGGTTCGATCGCAACAACATCACAAGTCACCCCTCAGCACTTCAGCATGTTGTCATTTCCCCGCCCACAACATTACTTTCAACATCCAAATATCTCCCAACTAAAGCATCTGTGGAGTTATCCAGACATGCAAATCACATTGGTTCAAAGTGCTGGGGGCAAACAGAATTCAACTCGGAATCTTAAATGTGCCGTAAATATTCTGTGCGCTGGGTAAGAGCTGTGCATGCTGCTACACGCAAACACACAGGAACACACCTGAGTGCACGCACACATATATGCACAAGCATACACAGACACACACACGCAAACACACACCTGTGTGCATGCACACACACGCAAAACACCTGTGTGCATGCACACACACGCAAACACACGTGTGTGCATGCACACACACATGCAAACACATACCTGGTGCAAGCGCACACACATGTTCATGCATGCACGAGCACATGTTTGTGGGCACATACGCACACATACAAACACACGCCTGAGCGTATGTACACAGGCATGCATTTGCACACCTGTGCAACGCACACCTACACACATTCACCCAACTGCGTGCACGCACACATCTGTTACAGGCACACACACTTGAGTACACATAGCTATATACACAACATGTATGCATGTGGACATGCGCGCACACACACAGCTGTGTCTGCACATCTGTGAGTACAGACATAGACAGACTCAGAGCTGCACCTTTCAAGACTTGATTCAAAAGCTTTATTGTGTTTCCTTCAGAAAGTTTTCCAATGTCTGCAGCACTAAGAAACACAAGACAATAATCAGATTATGCCTGCCATCTTCCATGGCCAGCTGCTGGCTCCAGCTCCAGTATGTGTGGAATGTCAGCTGGAATGGCTTTTTCAGTTTCCCCGTCATACGAACTGTTTCAATTTTGCCAGAGCCGGATCTTTTTGAGTCCACAGCCAAATTGTATTTGCTGCCACTGGGAGAGTTTCCAAAAAGTTAATTGTCATCACCATCTCTTCCATTGGGGGTACAAGTGGAGTGTCGACCTGTAGTAACTCCAGACATCTGTGTTAGGGATTCAGCCTCCTGGACGGTGGTCCAGTTGATAATTAGAGGCAGCCAAGAATGAAGTTCATCATTGGATTCAGGCTGATGCCACGGGTGACACCACCTTGTCATCCTTTAGCAATCCTAGTAGTGGTTTGTGGTCTGTGACAATGATTAACTTTCACCCTTACAGCTCCTGGTGGACTATCTCAACCCCGAATATTCCCGCGAACCCTTCTTTTTCAATGTGGAGTATTTGTGTTCTGAGATCACCAAGGTCATGGAAGTGTACACGATTGGGTGTACATCTTCAATTGGCCACCCATGTACTAATACCACCCCGATTCTGTATGGGGTTGCATTGCAGGTCAGTAATAGTTCTTTCTTGGGATCGTAATATGCAAGAACATTCAACAAGGAAAGCTGTTGGAAAGCCAAGGATTGAGTGGAAGCCCACTCCCAAGGCTGATCTTTTTTTAGTAGTTGGTGTAACGGGGCCAGGATGGAGGCAAATTGGGTATAAATTTCCCAAATTGGGTTACCAACTCCAAAAATGATCTTAGCTCTTGAATGGACATGGGGCGCCTTTGATTGCCCGTATCTTGTCTTCCAAGGAGTGTACATCAGACTTGTCCAATCTGTTGCCCAGTTGGGTCACTTGGGGTACTTGAGGTACACAATTCTCCTTTCTTAGGTGTACGCCTATTGTGGAAAATTGACTTTGAAATTCCTCAAGGTTCTCTAAACCTTTTTTAAAGTTAAAGTTTATTCATTAGTGTCACAAGTCAACTTACATTAACACTGCAATGAAGTTACTGTGAAAATCCCCCAGTCGCCACACTCTGGCGCCTGTTCATGTACACTGAGGGAGAATTTAGCACGGCCAATGTACCTAACCAGCGCGTCTTTCGGACTGCGGGAGGAAACCGGAGGAAACTCCTCATTCGTTTTTCCTGTTATGACGACATCATCCAGATAAACAGCTACCTGAGGCAGACGATATAAGATGTTTTCCATCGTCTGCTGGAAAATCATGCAGGCTAACGATACCCCAAATAATAATCTAGTGTACTGGTAAAGGCCTTTATGGGTATGAATTGCTGAATGTTGCTGGGAATTCTCGTCCAGTTGTACTTGTAAGTAAGTGTGGCTCATCAAGTTTCCAAGAGTCCTCCTGCCAACTTCACATACAAGTCCTTGATCTGAGGGATCGGGTATTTATCCAGCTGCGAGAAATGGTTTACCATTTGTTTAAAATCCCCGTAAAGGAGGACTGATCCATCTAGATTCAGAACTGGTCCATATGGTGCTGTGCTGGTTTGATGATCCCTTCACGCTCCAGTCTCCAGATTTAAGTTTCAATGTTTTCTCGGAAGGTAAATGGTACTGGGCGGGCCTTGCAAAATTGCAGAATTGCTTCCTGATCAATTTGTAAGGTTGCCTTGGCTCCTTTGATAGTCCCTAGGCCCTCCTGGAAAACTTCAGGGTATTTAAGCAGGACTTCACTAAGATGGCCATTTTTTTAAATGTTATGGGGCTGTGTTTTTCTAAATCTATGTCTTGTAGGGCTCCTTTGCTGTTTTGGCTCCACATACCAGAAACAATTACAATGCACCACCAGGCGGGATTCTGAAGGGACATGAGACTGATTGATTGCAGTTTGCCTTTGTTTTGGGGATGTGCTGTGGACAGACCTGAAGGTTTGTGTATCTGGATGCTTCCTGAGTGAGGCTATGTAATCGCCTGTGTTCAAATTGTGGTCCCCGAACTCAGTCAAACCGGCGTGGGGTGTCCACTTCCATCGGGATATCTTGCAACTCATACGCTCCGCTAGCAGCATTTTCCAATGGTGAGGCCAATGTAAGGCTATAGCACCTGTGTGAAGTCAAGTTAAGCTTCAGTTAATAGATATTTTTGAATAGTTCCATTTTTAATCCCGCAAACCAGGAGTTCTGTAAGCATCTCATTAAACCAAATTTACATGCTTCCACCAGTCAGCTTATACTCGATAGGAAACCAATTTCTCTTCATTTATTTATTATTGTCACAAGTAGGCTTACATTAACACTGCAATTAAGTTATTGTGAAAATCTCCCAGTCTCCACACTCTGGTGCATGTTTGGATACACTGAGAGATGGTCAATGCCCTTAACCAGCACGTCTTTCAGACTGTGGGAGAAAATCGGAGCACCCAGAAGAAACCCACGCAGACATGGGAAGAACATGTAGACTCGACACAGACAGTGACCCGAGCCAGGAATCGAACCCAGGTCCCTGGAGCTGCGAAGCAGCAGTGCTAACCACTGTGCTACTGTGCCGCCCTTAAGAGCCCGTGGTGTAGGAGGCAAGATACCAGCATGGATAGAAGATTGGTTGACTGGGCGAAGGCAGAGAGTGGGGTAAAGGGGTCTTTTTCAGGATGGCAGTCAGTGACTAGTGGAGTTCCATAGGGTCCACAACTTTTTACTTTATATATCAATGATCTAGGTGAAGGAATTGAAGGCACTGTGGCTAAGATTACAAACGAAACAAAGATAGGTGGAGGGACAGGTAATATCGAAGAGGCGGAAGGACAGGTTTGGAGAATGAGCAAAGAAGTTGCAGACAGAATACAATGTGTGAGATTGTGAACTTTGGTAGGAAGAATAGAGGCATAGACTATTTTCTAAATGGAGAGAGAATTCAGAAATTGGAAGCGCAAAGGGATCTGGGAGTCTTAATTCAGGATTCCCTTGAGGTTAATTTGCAGGTTCAGTCTTAGGACTAGAATATAAAAGCAGGGATGTACTGCTCAGGCTCTATAAGGCTCTAGTCAGACCACATTTAGAATATTACGAGCAATTTCGGGCCCAGTATCGAAGGAAAGATGTGCTGGCTGTAGAGGGTTCAGAGGAAGTTCACGAGAATGATCCCGGGAATGAAAAGCTTAATGTACAAGGAGCGTCTGAGGACTCTGGGTCAGTACTCGATGGAGTTTAGAAAGCTGAGGAGGGGAATCTCATTGAAACTTACAGAATAATGGAAGACATGGATAGAGTGGACATGGGGAAAGATGCTTCCATTAGTGGGAGAGACTAGGATCCAAAGGCACAGCCTCAGAGCAGAGCGGCGACCCTTTAGAACTGAGATCAGGAGGAATTTCTTCAGCAAGAGGATTGAGAGTCTATGGAATTCATTGCCACAGAAGGCTGTGGAGGCCAGGTCACTGAGTGCATTTAAGACAGAGACAGACAGGTTCTTGATTGGTAAAACGATCACTAGGAAAAAGCGGGAGAATGGAGTTGAGAAACTTATCAGCCATGATGTCATGCTGGAGCAGTCTCAATGGGCCAAATTACCTAATTCTGCTCCTATATCCTGTGGTCTTATAGAGGACAGTGGAGGTAGGGTCATGGAATACTTTAATTTGGAGTTAAACAGATTTTTATTGATGAGAAACTCATAGGGTTTTGAGGGTGGGTAGTAGTGTGAGAAAACAGGAAAATAAAATTGAGGCCACTGTCAAGTCGGCCATTATCCGGTCAAACGGTGATGCAGGGTTGAGGAGCTGAATGGCCTACTCCTGTTCCTAATTTCTAAGTTCCTGTGTCTTGCATTAGCAGAACAAACTGTACACAGTACTCAATGTTTGGTCTGGCCCATGCTCCACTTACATTTCAGCAAGACTTTTTTCCTCTTATTCTCCGAGCAAATTGCAATGAAGGCCAACATCCCATTTACCTTGTTGACTGTTTGCAGTACCTGGGTGTTAACTTGGTGATTTGGGTACAAATCTCTCCAAATGCCATTCACTGGCCTCTCAGCTTTTCCATTCTTCCAAACCATTTCCCACATTATATTCCATCTGCCACCATTATTTCCTGATGTGGAGATGCTGGTGTTGGGCTGGTGTGGGAGGTTCTCTCCAGCCGGTGCTGTGCAGTGTCAGTGGTACACACCAGTTCCACAGCTACCACCGACACTGCAAACTGCTGGCTCAAAGTGGAGAGGATCTCCAAGAAGATCGTGGATATCACCACTCACCTGATGCAGGAGCAGCACTCCGAAAGCTCGTGATTCCAAATAAACCTGTTGGATTTTAATCTGTTGTTGTGTGACTTCTTATTGTACCCATTATTTCCCAATTACTGAACTGGCCAAGATCTGTTTCCAGCCTCAGTGTCCTCCTCACAGCTTACTCTCCCACTTTCTATCATCAGTAAACTTGGACATATCGCACTCTCTCCCCTGATCAAAGTCACTGATAGGGATTGTGAATATCTGAGACTCCAGCACTGATCCCTGCAGCACCAGTTACATCCCGCCAACCAAAAATCACCCATTTGTTCCTCCTCTGTTTCTGTCCAGTAACCAATCCTCAATCCGTGCTATATTACCCCCAGTCCCCTGAGCCTGTATCTTGTGGAACAACCTGTTGTGTGACACCTTATCAAACACCTTCTGAAATTCCAGATACATTCCTCATCCACTGGTTCTCCCAGTGGGATAATATTTGCTCCTTTCCAATCCACGGGGACTGTTCAGCGGCGAGAGGATAACAAGCTGGAAGTGACTGGTTAACGCTGCTCAATGATAGGGTGGATTGAAGCATCCTCACAGCTCAGTAAATGGACAGTTCTAGAGTTCAGCAACATTGAACAAACATTATAAACTAAAAACAGGATTCAATGGAAATAGTGGAACATTCTGGAACTCACCATCGTTAGCACTTTCGGAATATATAAATCCCAATTCCAGCAACAAAAATAGCAACAAAAATTCCGATTCCCAATCCAACTCTTGTTCCAGTAGAGAGTCCAGGACCTAGAGATAGAATGAAGCCATTAACAGACTGGGACACACTCACAAAACTAACAGCAGAGACTTTCAGCACCGAGTGTTTCAGAACCATCCCCAGTACAAACAGATCCCTGGTTAATTCTAGTCCTGGAGGGATGTGGGAGGTGAGTTACCAATAATCTCACACACCAGGCCGCTCCACAGCTCCTTGCACACACACACTGCCCCATAATGTGATCGATACCTGCTTTCCAATAGAGATAACTGGTCATTGAGCAGCAATAGCCCCCCACACCCCCCCCCGCCCCACCCTCTTCACTCCCCCTTAAACCCAAACACTCCACTAAAATAGAACAAGAACCTCCAACTAAAATCCGGTGGAAAATCTCGGGATTAGGTGGACCATCCGGCACCGTAACATTGACATGTCTGCCCTGAGCGAGACACGACGGGCAGGGGAAGGCCAGCTTAAAGACCAAGGTGGTGGATATACCTTCTTCCGAAAGAAAAATGTTGTCTCTACGGTGTTGGCTTTGCCATAAAAAACAGATGGGTCAGACGTCTCAATGGACCCACCTGGGGAGGAAACACCTCATGACTTTATGGCTCACTCTGCCCCAGAAACAGCTCATCACAGCCGTCTGTGCCTCCACCCCAACCCTAGACTTAAGGGACAAGACAAAAGAAAGAGTCCACTCCAGCCTTGACCAATCGCTGTCCCACATCCCAAAAGGAGACAAGCTGATTCTCTTCAGTGATGTCAGTGTTCGAGTCGGGAGGGGAACAAACATTTAGAAATGCGCGCTGGGTGGGGAAGGCGCTCCGAAGACAAACGCCATCTTCAGGAAAGCAGACGGGTCCGACTGTGGAAATTACAGAGGGATTTTCCTACTCTCCACCATGGGAAAGGTCATTGCAACAATCCTCCTCAACGATTCCTCCCAGTGTCTGTACAGCTGCTCCCTGACCCTCAGTGTGGCTTCGCCTGTTAAGAGACACAATGGACATGATCTTCAGCACACGGCAAATCCAGGTAAAGTGCAGGGAGCAGCATCAATCTCCGTACATGGCCTTCTTCCATCTCACAAAGGCTTCTGATTCTGTCAACCGTGAGGGATTGTGGAACATCCTCCTCAAATCCGGCTTCCCACAGAAATTCGTCACCATTCTCCACCTGTTCCACAATGATAATGCAAACTGTGATCCTCACCAGTGGAGCCACCACACACCCAATACGTCCACAAACTGGGATCAAACAGGACTGCATCACTGCACCAACATATTCCTCACAGCAACACTCCATCCCATCACCTTGAAGCTTCCCGCTGGAGTGGAACGAAGCAGGAAACTGTTCAAACTCCGACACCTCTAGTGTCTGCAGAGCCACAACCAAGAGGCCGAGCTACAAACCATCATCAACACATTCACTGAGGCATATAAGAGAACGGACCTCAGACTAAACATCTGGAAAACACAGGTTCTCTACCAACCCGCTCTTCCTGTATTAAACTGCCCCCACCCCCCAACCATCAGGATCCACAGTGAGCCCCTGGACAATGTGGATCATTTCCCACATCTCCTCCGGCACGAGCAGATATCGACAATGAAATCCAGCATCAACTCCAATGTGCCAGTGCAGCCTTCAGACATCCGAGCAACAGAGTGTTCGAAGCCTGAGACCTCCAATCCAGCTCATGGTTACAGTGCACCCTCCTGTATGCATCAGAAACATGGACAATGCACAGCAGACACCTCAAATCCCTGGACAGATATCACCAACACTGCCTCTGCAAAACCCTGCAAATCCACTGGCAGGATAGGCGAATCAATGTGAAAATCGCCTCCCAGGCTGATATCCCCAGTATTCAGGCATTAGTCACACTGCTGCGATGGACAGGCCACATTGTCCGCACGCCTGACACAAGACCTGCTGAAACGAGTGCTCTGAGCTCTGCAATGGTAAGCAATAGGACACACAGAGAAAAAGCTACAAGGACACTCTGAAAACCTCCCTAAATAAATGTAACATCCCCATTGACACGTGCAAATCAGTGGTCTTAGAATGCACTAACTGGAGACAACACATCTGTGAAGGCACCAATCACCTCGAGTGTCAGTGAGTAGAGCACGCAGAGGATAAGTGTAAACATCGGGAATAGAGCACAGAACCCAGAGCGAGCCATCCACCCGCCCATCTCATCAACCACCAGCTACCAAACCCGGGGCAGAATCTGCGGCTCCAGGATTGGTCTATTCAGCCAGCTGCAGAACCCACCTCTCTGCAGGAGAAGCAAGTCATCCTCGACCCTGAGGGACTGTCATAGAAGGAGAAGATTAGTGAACCAGGTGGGGTTTTATAACAATGCAATAGCTTCAGGGTCACTTTTAGTGGGACCAATTTTATATTTCCAGATTTTTATTAAATAAACTGAATTTAAATTCTGAAACTGAGACAGTGGGATTTGAACTCACATTCTCTGGATTATTAGTCCAGCTCTCTGGATTATTAGTCTAGTAACATAACCACGGCACGACTGAACCCATAAAAATTAGAGATTAAATACAGAAAACCTGAAACAGAAATCTCTCACCTGTTATAGAGAGATGGACGAGATCAAATTGCTCCCAATAATAGCCTGTCTCCAGCCTCTTGTAAATCTGACACTGATAATCATTCTGGTCTGAGTCCCTGAGGTCAGAGAGCAGGACTGACCAGTTTCCTTGTTCCAGTTGATCTTTGAACACCTTTGTTCGGTTTCTGAACCGTGGATCTTGTTGTGTCAAATCATCGTTTCCACTGACCACTCTGTGTAAGATATCACCCTTGGTGGTTCCCCAGATTACCAGTAAATCTGAGATGGTAACATTCCCTTTGTAGGTACAGGGCAGCACAACCTGCTCCCCAAGGAACCCAGAAACTGGGACAGGCGAGTCACCTGGAAAAGATTGGAAGTATTTATAAATGGATCGAATCTCCTTGTTGAACTCCATATCTGAGGGACAGGAAGGTGAGACTCAGGAACAGAAATAACAATTCCAGGTAATTTAAGGACCAGTTACAGGTAACAGTGACTCACACCACTCACTCTCACACAATCATTCTTTGTTAAAATATCACACAATATTTCAAACCTTCCAATGTTACTCACTGTCTATCCAGTGAAACAACTGCAGAAATGTTCAAAAGACTCTAAATTATTTTAATATAATCACTGTATCATAAATGTGGAATATCTGAAATAGAAATCTCTCACCTGTTACAAAGAGATCGACTGAATCAACTTTCTCCAAATGAATTTGTTTATCAATCTTGTAGATCTGACACTCGTACTGGCTCCGGTCTGATTCCCTGAGGTCAGAGAGCAGGACTGACCAGTTTCCTTGTTCCAGGTGATCTTTGAACAGCTTTGTTCTGTTTCTGAACCGTGGATCTTGTTCTGTCAAATCATTGTTTCCATTGATAAACTTGTGCAAAAGTTCACGTTTGGGTGTCCCCCAGATTACCTGTAAATCTGAGACTGGGACATTCCCTTTGTAGGTACAGGGCAGCACAACCTGCTTCCCAAGGAACCCAGAAACTGGGAAATGTGAAAAACCTGGAAAAGATTGGAAGTATTTATCCACAGATATAACCTCCCTGCTGGTACATTACATCCCAAGCTTCACATGGTTACACTGCCATGCTCGATTTACAAGAAGCACTTATCAGTAACTCACTGCTTTCATTTGTGTGGGAAGGTTAAAGCTCAGACATTGAGAGCCTTTAACTAAAACCAGCTTGTGCTGGATATTTGTAAGCACGGAGCAGCTGGACAACACTTTGAATCACATGTTTTCCATTTGTACACGTGCTGGGAGAACACATCAGGATATTGGTCACCTCCCCTTGGGAGAAAAATCACAGACTGGGGGGGTGGACAATGTGAGATGGAACTCAGGAGCTGAAAACTGACCCTGAAATGTGAAGGTCGGATTTACTAACGTCGATCTGATCTCAGGACAGTCCCAGACTCCTGATTCCAGAGCTCAGGATCTCATCCCAGTCCCTTTCGATTCCCATCCAAGACCCACCGGATCTCAGGCACCCATCCCAGTGTTATCCAGTCACCCATCCCAGTGTCACTGAGTGTTGCTCAGTGTCCAGATCTCACTGTTCACATCACAGGGGTTAATGTGAAGACATTAACTTCCTTCCTTTCAGTTCTGATGATCATTGTGTGTGATGTGAAACTACCGTGTCCACTCCCTCAATGGCTCCACTGGCAGGACACACAGCACCTTAAAGCTAGATGTATTCCTGATCCCCCCACCCTGTGATCAGTGCTGCAATGTTCCAGCAGTCACAGCTCTTACCTGAAACAGCAGCAACAACACTCAGCAGCAGCAGCAGGAGTCTGTGGAAGTTGTGTCCCCGCAACAAGAAAACACAGTGACCCCCTTTACAACAGGTTCACCCACTGTTCAGACTGATGATTGGACTGCCTCAAACTTCCAGTGCAAAGAATTGTCCCCTTGCCCAGGATTACGTGCTGAGAGACACATTCAGGCTTGGAACAGCCGCTGCCAGGGCACGATGGGGAAAGGTCACTTTGTAAAGCCTTTCAGCCAAGTCACTGAAGAGCTGTTAAAGATCTATAAACCCCGAGACTGTGAGTTTAATCCCAGTCTCGTGTCGGATGGCACGTGGGATGAGATTGTGGATTCTTGTGAAGAGTATCTCTGCTGGATTTAATGTTTCAGTGAGGATTCCACCTGCGCCAGAGGCCTTGCTGTTTTTCAGCTTTCGGATGGTTCTTTTGCCCTCACATTGAGCTGGGGTTGTGCTGAGATGATGGTGGGTAGTGTGTTGCAAGATGGTGTCAATGGCATTGTGTCAAAGGCTGGATCCTGGTTACAGAGATCCTAAAGTGCTCTCCCCAGTGGGTGTTAACTGCCTCTCTGCGCTGCATTATTAGTGAGTATTGAAGTGCCCCAAAGTGCAACATGACCGATCGTTTGAAAAGAATTGTACTCTCTGTAACGAAAAGATAGAAATGTTTCTGAGATCGTCAGATCTCTGGAGAGAATGTGAATATCACTGCGATTTACAGTCTGACATGTTTTGTAATGTGTCTTCCAGATTTTAGATGAATAAAGTATATTATTACAAATATAAACAACATTGTTTCTCCCTCTTTCTGGTTTTAATGAAGGGTGATTAATGTGAAACATTAACTCTATCAGAGGGTCAGTACTGCTGAGGATCACTGTGTGTATGTCATTGTGGAACAGGTGGAGAATGGTGACGAATTTCCGTGGGAAGCCGGATTTGAGGAGGATGTTCCACAATCCCTCACGGTTGACAGAATCGGAAGCCTTTGTGAGATGGAAGAAGGCCATGTACGGAGATTGATGCTGCTCCCTGCACTTTACCTGGATTTGCCGTGTGCTGAAGATCATGTCCATTGTGTCTCTTAACAGGCGAAGCCACACTGAGGGTCAGGGAGCAGCTGTACAGACACCGGGAGGAATCGTTGAGGAGGATTGTTGCAATGACCTTTCCCATGGTGGAGAGTAGGAAAATCCCTCTGTAATTTCCACAGTCGGACCCGTCTCCTTTCCTGAAGACGGCCACAATTAAGGCATCTCTGAAATCTGCTGACATGCTGCCCGAGAAGGAACAGCCAGTTCCAAAAGCCAGTGGCATTTGTTACAAATAAATCTGTTGGATTTTAACCTGGCTCGTGGGATGAAATTGGGGATTCTTGTGAAGAGTATCTCTCTGCCGGATTTAATATCTCAGTGAGGATTCCACCTGCGCCAGAGGCCTTGTTGGACGGCTGTTTTGCCCTCACGTTGAGCTGCGGTAGAACTGAGATGATGGTGGGTAACGTGTTGCGAGGTGGTGTCAATGGCACTTGCGGCAAAGGCTGGATCCTCGTTACAGGGAGCGCCGAGGGAGCGCCGTCAGAGGGTCAGCGCCGAGGGAGCGCCGCACTGTCAGAGGGTCAGCGCTGAGGGAGTGCCGCACCGTCAGAGGGTCAGCGCCGAGGGAGCGCCGCACCGTCAGAGGGTCAGCGCCGAGGGAGCGCCGCACTGTCAGAGGGTCAGCGCCGAGGGAGCGCCGCACCGTTAGAGGGTCAGCGCCGAGGGAGCGCCGCACTGTCAGAGGGTCAGCGCCGAGGGAGCACTGCGCCGTCAGAGGGTCAGCGCCGAGGGAGCGCCACGCCGTCAGAGGGTCAGCGCCGAGGGAGCACTGTGCCGTCAGAGGGTCACCGCTGAGGGAGCGCCGCGCCGCACCGTCAGAGGGTCAGCGCCGAGGGAGCGCTGCACCGCCAAAGGGTCAGCGCTGAGGGAGCGCCGCACCATCAGAGGGTCAGTGCTGAGGGAGTGCCGCACCGCCAGAGGGTCAGCGCCGAGGGAGCGCTGCACCGCCAGAGGGTCAGCGCCGAGGGAGTGCCACGCCGTCAGAGGGTCAGCGCCGAGGGAGCGTCGCACCGTCAGAGGGTCAGCGCCGAGGGAGTGCCACGCCGTCAGAGGGTCAGCGCCGAGGGAGCACCGCACCGTCAGAGGGTCAGCGCCGAGGGAGTGCCACGCAGTCAGAGGGTCAGCGCCGAGGGAGCACCGCACCGTCAGAGGGTCAGCGCCGAGGGAGTGCCACGCAGTCAGAGGGTCAGCGCCGAGGGAGCGCCGCACCGTCAGAGGGTCAGCGCCGAGGGAGTGCCGCGCCGTCAGAGGGTCAGCGCCGAGGGAGCACCGCACCGTCAGAGGGTCAGCGCCGAGGGAGCGCCGCACCGTCAGAGGGTCAGTGCTGAGGGAGCGCTGCGCTGGGCGTTTGTCTGACTTAGTTCCAGAATATCCCACAACACTTTTTTGTAATTGAAATGTAATTAGAGGATTAAATAGAAATTATTGCTCTGTTATGTGTTTTGAGACAGTAGCTGGGATTTTACCAGCACGCCCTGCCCATCGATAGGCAGAATGAGCCGGTAAAATCGCACAGGAGCTGAAAAATCAGGATCACACCCAATTTCTCAGCTCTCATGAGTTTATGAGATGCGGATTTCTGGTGGGGTCAGCCTCTCACCGGAAATGGGCGTGGGGCTGGATAAATTATGGTAATATTTATTTGCATGTACTTGCCTTTGTGGCCTTGCTGGGCAAGGTTCTCTCCTTGGGCAGTGGCAACCGGGTAGTGCCACCCTGACACATTGGCACCACCAACCTGGCACCCAGGCAATGCTCACCAGCCACTGTCCCCCAGCCAGTGCTAAGGAGCGAAGACTATGGAGATGGGACCAGGTGCAGGGCCTATGGGGCAGGGGTGGAGCCAATGGGTGCATAGCCAGGGGCAGGGCCTGATCGGGGGGGAGGGGGTGTGTTGTGCACTCTGCATTGCTATTAGATCAGGAGGAGAGGACATGATCAGTCTGGGCAGCGAGGTCTGCATTTGAGTGTTGTGGGGCTTATCATCAGCCGCGGGTCCCCATGATTGCAAATTAGGGGGTGGGATTTGTTTAAGTTGCCTGCAGCAGCAGCAGCCTGACAGCCCTCTGTCTGTCAGACCCCTGCTGTTCAACTTGTGCATGTGCAGAATCAGAGGTCTGCACATGCACAGTAGCTCCCTTTGCAGGCTAGCTGCCGAATTAAGCCCAACCCAGTGCCTGCAGCAGCAGCAAGTAACAAACCATTTTTTTCTGTAAGATCGGGCGTGAAAACTCACCCAAGAAACAGATCAGGAACTCTCTCATTTTCACACATGCTGGGCATTTAGAATTATTCATGTAAAATTCTGCTCAATGTCTCTATGATGAGATTCTGTGTTAACTCTGAAATGAATTCAATGGGCTGAGGGAATTGAGATCTGATGCCAAGGGTGTAGTTGGTGAGGTTTCTGGATATGTTGACCATGGTTTCTTCACCCTGTTTACTGCTGTAAAATTGAGATGGATGCTCTGAATCACAGAAACTGTCACTGGCTATTTTTTTGCAGTGAGGGTTGGGAATGTAACTGATTACCGCACTGAGTCAGCAGGTAGAAAAGCTGGGTTAAACTTCAAATATTAATTCTGTTTCTCTCTCCACAGATTCTCTGTCTGGACTGCTGAGGAATTCCAGCATTTTCTCTATTTATCTCAGATTTCCAGGATCCTCAGGAGTTTATTTTGAATAAAGAGCTGAATGGGGGTGAGGATGAAGGAAAGTTTCCCCCAGTGACACTGACAGTCCCTGCAGCTCCTATTCACTCATCCCAGTCAATACAGGGATTAACACTGAGCCCAACACCAGAGGCACATTCACAGTCACCTATCCATCAGAAGTAGCCAGAAGAAACAGAGGTGCAAAGCACAGGCTGGGTGGCCCTATGTCCCAGGGATAATTCCTTCACCTTGTACCAGAGGGGATTGGTGGAGCTGGATCACTCCTGGTCTCCAGTTCCTCACCTTCCAGGTCAGAAGTGAAGTTTCCCAGGAATGTGCCTGGATCGAGATGAGAACAGTCTGGACCCACCCAGTGAAACATATTGTGGAGAAAAGTAGAGAGGCTATTAACTTAGCAAGTCAGGAAGGGCTAATATGGAAAAAAGGGTGTCCCTTTTTAGCAATGTGATAAACAAGGAAACCTCTAATAAAATGTTTTAACTCATTTACAGGATGGGGTGTCACTGGCTAGACCAGCATTTATTGCCCATCTCTAATTGCCCCTTGAGAAGGTGGTGGGTGAGCCGCCTTCTTGAACCTACTGCAGTCCCTGAGGTGTAGGTACACCCACCATGCTGTGAGGAAAATTGGAAATCATGAGGTACTTGGCAACCTGGGGAATTTTTAAAAAGAGAGATTTTTAAGGCTGGGGATTCTTAACAATAAATGGCTGATAATCGCAACCTGTTATCGAGAAGTATGAGGCAGAGTCTTATTCACTATTTACAAAGCATGACCATTGAAAGGACCTGAACTGAATCAATCGCAACCTATTGCCCTGGTTATTATTAAATGAAACGCAAATAAAAGCAGCTGCTGTCCACAGTGTAAAAACCAGGCAGCTTGCTGAACCGGTCTGTTTCTGCTTTAAGTAAAATGTAAATAGAATCATCCTCCCAGTCCAGGGAATAAGAGACAGACACTGATCTCATCCTCCAACCATCACCACTCTTTTTCCATCCATTTCCCATTGCCCCCACCCCATTCCCCCGGGTCCCCCACCCTTACCTTCCCCACCCCCCCACTGCTGTCCCTCTAGACCCTGCTGACAGTCCCTGCAGCTCCTTTCCATCCATTCCCCCGGATAAGGAGCTGAATGGGGGTGAGGATGGAGGAAAGTTTCCCCCAGATCCTCCCCTTTCCCCCCCGGCTCTGAGACACTGACAGTACCTGCAGCTCCTTTCCATCCATTCCCCACACAGGGATCAGCTCGGAGACTCCACACTGACAACAGGAGGGACAGAAAACATCACGTTGTCTCCTCAGCAGCAGAGACACCTTTACCCTCAATTGTTCTCATAATCTGGCAGGGCCGGGGGCCGGGGGGGGTCCCGGGCTCAGCGGAAAGTTTCAGTGACTCAAAAAGTTCGTGGTGTGTCAGCTTGATACCACCCACAGAAATGTGAATCACAAAGTTGTGCTGAACAAGATCAGGACAATCGGGTTTCAGTATTAGATTGGCAGCGCCGCAGAGATTAAACAACATGGAATAAATTAAGAATAAACCGTCAGATAAACCCAGAGTCTGGCTCCTGTATTAAAGGGGTTCACACAGATAAACCCAGAGTCTGGCTCCTGTATTAAAGGGGTTCACACAGATAAACCCAGAGTCTGGCTCCTGTATTAAAGGGGTTCACACAGATAAACCCAGAGTCTGGCTCCTGTATTAAAGGGGTTCACACAGATAAACCCAGAGTCTGGCTCCTGTATTAAAGGGGTTCACACAGATAAACCCAGAGTCTGGCTCCTGTATTAAAGGGGTTCACACAGATAAACCCAGAGTCTGGCTCCTGTATTAAAGGGGTTCACACAGATAAACCCAGAGTCTGGCTCCTGTATTAAAGGGGTTCACACAGATAAACCCAGAGTCTGGCTCCTGTATTAAAGGGGTTCACACAGATAAACCCAGAGTCTGGCTCCTGTATTAAAGGGGTTCACACAGATAAACCCAGAGTCTGGCTCCTGTATTAAAGGGGTTCACACAGATAAACCCAGAGTCTGGCTCCTGTATTAAAGGGGTTCACACAGATAAACCCAGAGTCTGGCTCCTGTATTAAAGGGGTTCACACAGATAAACCCAGAGTCTGGCTCCTGTATTAAAGGGGTTCACACAGATAAACCCAGAGTCTGGCTCCCGTATTAAAGGGGTTCACACAGATAAACCCAGAGTCTGGCTCCTGTATTAAAGGGGTTCACACAGATAAACCCAGAGTCTGGCTCCCGTATTAAAGGGGTTCACACAGATAAACCCAGAGTCTGGCTCCTGTATTAAAGGGGTTCACACAGATAAACCCAGAGTCTGGCTCCTGTATTAAAGGGGTTCACACAGATAAACCCAGAGTCTGGCTCCTGTATTAAAGGGGTTCACACAGATAAACCCAGAGTCTGGCTCCTGTATTAAAGGGGTCCCGGCAGCAGATGGCGCTCTGTCCAACCAACAGCGCCACCAGGTGACCAGCTGACGGTATTGCAGGGAACCGTGGAACAAATTTGAAAAGCGGAGCTGCATTTGTCTAGCGCCTTCCAGACAGGAATTCCCAAAATGTATCACTTGAGATTTCACCTCGTCAAAATAAACCTTCACAGTGAAAACTGACATGTGAAGTTGTCCCTTGAGAAGGTGGTGATGGGGTTTCTTCTTGAAGAGTTTCAGTCCCGTGTGGTGAAGGTGCTCCCACGGTGCCGTTAGGGAGGGAGCTCCAGGATTTTGACCCAGTGACGATGAAGGAACGGCCGATATATCTCCAAGTGGGGACGGTGTGAGAGAGACTGGGAGGGGAACTTGGAGGTGATGGTTTTTTTAATCTTTATTCCAATCCGATCCAATCCAATTCAATCCAATTCAAAGAAGCAAATCCACACATTCCCCAACCGGAAATCATGGATGAACAGGGATATCCACTGCTCGCTGAAGTCCAGGTCTGAGGCGTTCAAGTCAGGCGACCCTGACCTTTACAAGAAAACCAGATATGATCCAAGGAGATCCATCAAAGATGCCAAAAGACAGTACTGGACCAAGTGAGAGTCCCAGGCTGGCCACACTGACCCCCGCCGACTATGGCAAGGTCTGCAAGACATAACAAGCTACAGGATGAAGGCATGTAAAATCACCGGCTCCAACATACCCCTCCCTGATGAGCTCAATGCAGTCTATGACCGTTTTGAGCAAGAGGTCGTGACAGCATGCCCTCCACCCTGGAAGAACCTGTATCTGGGCTCACCAGTGCAGATGTCACAGCAGCTTTCTCAAAGGTCCACCCACGGAAAGCAACTGGCCTGGGTGAGGGTCCCGGATGTGCGCTCAGATCCTGCACGGATCAGTTGGCGGCAGTATTCGCAGACATCTTCAACCTCTCTTTACAACAATCTGAAGTCCCCATCCGCTTTAAGAAGGCGACCATCATCCAGGTATCTATGAAAAACCAAGCAGTGTGCCTCAACCAGTGGCTCTGACATCCGTCATTATGAAATGTTTCAAAAGGCTAATCACAGCATGAATTAATTCCAGCCTCCCGGACTACCTGGATCCACTACAGTTTGCCTACCGCCACAACAGGTCCACAGCAGACGCCAATCCCTGGCCCTGCACTCAATCCTGGAACACCGAGATAACAAAGACACCGATGTCAGACTCTTCTTTATTGACTACAGCTCAGCTTTCAACACCATTATTCTGATGAAACTCATCTCCAAATTCTGGACCTGGGCCTCGGCTCCTCCCTCTGCGACTGGATCGTAAACTTCCTAATTCACAGACCATATTCAGTAAGGATAGGTAACAACATCTCCTCCACGATCATCCTCAACACCGCTGCCCCACAAGGCTGTGTTCTCAGCCCCTGACTATATTCCTTATATACCCACGACCGTGTGGACAAATTCCCCTCCAATTTGATTTTTGAGTTTGCTGATAACACTGCTGTAGTGGGTCGAATCTTAAACAACGATAAGACAGTACAGGAATGAGACAAAGAATCTGGTGAACTGGTGCAACGACCATAATCTCTCCCTCAACGTCAACAAAACGAAGGAGATTGTCATCGACTTCAGGAAGCGTAGGGAAGAACGTACCCCTGTCTACATCAACAGGACAAAGTAGAAAGGGTCAACAGCTTCACGTTTTCAGGTGTCCAGATCACTACTAATCTCTTGTCCTGGTCCCCCCATGCCGACACGATAGTTAAAAGAAAGCCCACCAGTGCCCCAACTTTTGCACAAGACTAAGGAAATTTGGCATGTCCGCTATGACCCTCACCAACTTTTACAAATGCACCATGGGAAGCATTCTTTCTGGCAGTATCACAGCTGGGTATGGCTCCTTCTCTGCCCAAGACCGCAAGAAACTACAAAATGCAGCCCAATCCATCACCCAAACCAGCCTCCCATCCATTGACTCTGTCGACACTTCCCACTGCCTCGGAAAAGGAGCCAGCATAATTGGGTACGCCACGTGTCCCGCACACTCTCTCTACCACCTTCTTCTATCGGGAAAAAGATACAAAAGTCTGAGGTCCTGTACCAACCGACTCAAGAACAGCTTCTTCCCTGCTGCTGTCAGACTTTTGAATGGACCTACCTTGCATTAAGTTGATCTTTCTCTGCACCCCAGCTATGACTGTAACACTATATTCTGCACTTGCTCCTTTCCTTCTCTCTGAATGATATGTTTTGTCTGTATAGCGTGCAAGAAACAATACCTGTCACTATGCTAATACATGTGACAATAATAATTGAAAAATCTCCTGTGCTTATGTCATTTCTCATTACAGCACTGATCCCTTCGTTTAGTAAAAGAGCTACACCACCTCCTTTTCTTTCCGTCTACTTTCTGAAATGCTGAGTACCCTTGGATATTCAGTTCCCGGGCCTGGTCTCCTTGTAACCACGTCTCAGTAATTGCCACCAAATCATACCCTTCTGCTCCTATTTGCACCGTTAACTCATGAATTTTGTTCCGAATGCTTTGTGCATTTAGATACAAACCTTTTCATTTTGTTCTACTGGTAAATTTCCCAACTCTTTTAGATTTCCTTGGTGCACAAAGGCATTCACTCGTTCTGTCCTTTTTTATTGTCTGGTAACTATCTGTCACATCACTAACCTGCACCCTTACCTCCTCCTTCAATTTGGGTTTTCTCATTTCTCCTACAACTGAACCCTCCCCCCGATTCAGTTTAAAGCCCTAGTTAGTTATGCGATTCGCTAGGACTCTGGTTCCCAGCATGATTCAGCTGAAGACTGTCCCATTGGAACAGGTCCCTTCTTCCCCAGTACAAGTGCCAATGTCCCATGAATTCAATCCCACTTCACCCACACCAATCTTTAAGGCACACACTTACCTGCATCATTAAAACAGAAACAGAGAGCGTATCTACTCATTAACACTAACTATTTATGCACATCATAAAAACATAACATTGAATACATGATAGAGATCCCACTGTAAGAATATAACATTTGTAGACACTTAATTTGTACTGAGTATTACACAGAATGTAGACTATAAATTATGCACACAATGCTGTGAAAGTGAAGGATTGCAGAGTGAAAATTTGTAACTACAAGATTCATAAATTGATGAAATGATGCTGGGTCGCAGTTACACTCACCCAGAGAGAGGTTTCTAAATACAAAAACAGCGCAAATGCAAGGAGGCTGTTCTGAACAGTTATAAATCACTAGTTAGTCATTAGCACCAGAATGGTGTCCAATTCAAGGCACCACACATTAAGAAAGATGTCAAGCTCATGGAGAGAGTGCACATGGAGATGCTGCTGGAAAGGGAGTTTGTGTGAAACCTCTTCCATGTTCATCACTGGGAGCTCCATCACGTCCAGGTCTGCAGTGGCTCAAGCAGAGATGGACAATAAATGGGGCCCTGGCAGCATCACCCACACTGAAAACAAATTAATAACTTCATAATAACTCTGATGGTCCCATTCACTCATCAACAGGATATTTTGTGAGTTGCCATTTCACACAGGAAGTGATCAAGGCTAAAGGTGTTTCTGTATGTTCCTGTCAGTGG
Source organism: Carcharhinus amblyrhynchos (assembly GCF_965287045.1). NCBI lineage: Eukaryota > Metazoa > Chordata > Chondrichthyes > Carcharhiniformes > Carcharhinidae > Carcharhinus > Carcharhinus amblyrhynchos. Next base: position 186,196 of record NW_027649829.1, on the reverse strand, counting down.
GTTTGGACACAGTCTGTCACAGGAATGCTGATAATGGCAGGTTCTTCACCTGCAAAGATCATGCAAAGTCTTGTCTCTGTGAAAGTCAGCAGAATATATCTTCATCAAGTTCTGCTTTTGACATTCTGGAACCCTCCGTGTGTCATGATGTGGATATGCTGGCGTTGGACTGGGGTAAACACAGTAAAAAGTCAGACAAACCCGAAAGCTAGTGAGTTTACTATCAAATAAATCAGTTGGACTTAAACCTGGTGTTGTCAGACTTTTTACTGTGTTTACCCTCCGTGTGTGCCACACTTTGCCCAGTGTGACTGGTGTTGTGAGAGAATGTATTCAACTCTGGACAGATTGGTGCTGTTGAGAACATCATTGTTTGTGATGTAGTCCTGGATGGATCGAGGGCCGTGTTGATGGAAGCTCTCCATTTGTTTTCTGTACAGAACCCATCATTCTGACCCACACAAGAGGGCAGTAATGACAATCTCTCTGTATACCTGAGTTCTATTAGACACGGGTAGTGAATGGTTTCACCAAACACAGTTCAAGAGGTGGCCAAAGGAGCTGTTGGCCTTGGACGGTGGATTGAAAACTCAGTGCTGCACATTCCGTTCCTCAGAAGGTTTTGTTCTCCAGCTGCTCCATCCTGATGCTCAGGTGCAGCTGGACAACACTTTGAATCACATGTTTTCCATTTGTACACATGCTGGGAGAACACATCAGGATATTGGGGGGTGGACAATGTGAGATGGAACTCAGGAGGTGAAAACTGACCCTGAAATGTAATGACAGGAACGGGTGGGGGCAGGGGGTACCCGAGGATGTGGAATGGGGTTTGGACAGGTTGGGGGGGACAGTGATGGATGGGTACACTGTGTAGGGGCTGAGGCAGCATCTGATGGTCTGAAAGGGGCTGAGGCAATGTGGATCCTCACCTCCCTCCACCACTAACCTGTCAAACCTTGCTCCTCCTCCCAATACAGCTTGACCCTGCCCTCCCCCAGGACTCAAAGCCCACTTCCCAGCTCCCTGATGACCCTATTCCCTACACTCCAAGACAATTCCCAGCTCTATTTGATCCCAGGATCATCCCAGACTCCTGATCACGGAGCTCAGGACCCCATCCCAGTCCCACTGGATCGCAGTCACCCATCCCAGTGTCACTGAGTGTTGCTCAGTGTCCCGATCCCACTGTTCACATCACTGGGGTTAATGTGAAGACATTGACTGCCCTCCTTTCAGCTCAATTATGATGGAGAAAAATCTTGGAACCACACACAGAAATATTGGACGTTAAAAAGGACCCAAGTTGTATATTTAATAAACAGACACCAGACACTGAAGATTGCTGAAAATGCACAATCTGTCATGGACAAGAACGATATCGGGGATTTCTCTAAGGGGCAATTGGACACTCCACCTGCTTCCAGACAAGGTACTGCTACAATCTCTCCTGGTGTTTACTGCAGTGGGAATGACATATAAAAGTAGTGGCCTTAAGAATTTGAAAATTAGCCTCAGAGCTCCTGCAATCTCCTCCCTTACCTCACAAAGCAGCCTAAGATACCTTGGCTTGGGGGTTTATCCAGTTTTACCCCCACTAGAACTGCTAACACCTCCTCCCTCCCAATGTTAATCTGTTCAATTATATCACAGTCCCCTCCCTGTTTTCAAAATGCAAAGTATTCATATAGTACCTCACTGACGCCGACCAACTCCATAGAGACTGTTACTTTGGTCCCTAATGGGTCCTGCTTCATCTATTATTATCCTCTTGCCCTCAATATGCTTATACCTCTCTTGTAGGACTATCTACGTGATGGCTCAAAATTCTCTTGGATGCATCTTAAGAATTCCAATCCCTTTAAGCCTTTCGTACTCTGCCTATCCCGGTGAATATTGGAGGAGTTGAAATTCCTACTATTATTGCCCTATAATTTTTATATTTCTCTTCGCTTTGTCTACATATCTACTCTTCTAGCTGTCTCTGACTGTTTGGGGGTCTATTGTCTACAGCCAACAACATGATTGCCCTCTTTTTTGATTTTAAGTTCCACCCATATGGCCTCAATTGAGGAACCTGATAAGGTATCACCCCTACTCACGGCAGTAATTGACTCTTCAGTGTTGCAATACCACCTCCTCTTTTACCCCCCTTCTTCTTGCCCAGAGATTCCATACCCCAGAAAACTGAGCTGTCAGTCCCGCCCCTTCTCAACCATGTCTCTGTGATAACAATATCACACGAATGTGTGTTAATCAACACCTTCAGTTTGCCTTACCCAGAAGACTCATTGCATTAAAGTAAATGCCAGCCAGCCTTGCCATAATCCCTTGTGCCTTAACGTGTCTCTCTTCGCGCTGCCTTCCAGACTAACTTACGTTTTCTTCTATATTGGCCGTGCGTCACCCCACACTGAGATCCATGCCCCCTGCCAAATTACTTTTGCCCTCTCGGTTATATGTATCACATCATCATAATGCCTCAATCTTACTCTTGAGGGCTTTATTCTCATATGGCCATATTGAACCACTTCACACAGATTTGTGCAGGTCATTATGTTACACGATGCCTCAGTGTCTACCTGACATTTCTTGTACATTTGATACTCTCCCTTTGCGGCCGTCATTGTGAAACATTTCTCCTTTAGAGTTGACTATATAAAAATAATCAGTTTTATTGTCTATATTTCTTCATCAGACTCTTCTGCTGATGTCTCTCCGGTGGCCACCAACTCAATTGGTTCATTTTGCTTTTTTCGTACCAAACACTTGTGTGAAATTATTCTGCTCTAATCCTTTTCCTGTGTCTGCCATGCTCTGCAGTATTTGCATCCTGCCCTTTTTCTGCTTGGAGTGTCTCTCAGCGTAATTTATCTCCTGGTTTGCTCCAAAATACATGTGCTCTAACTGATATTTCACAACTTCCACATTTCAACAAAGGTCTGTTGCTTTCCTTAGGTCGGTTTCTCACCAAGAGGTCTTGCATGTCTAAGTTAGTCTGCCTCTATTTAGATCACCTTTTAACTATTTGAATTCACATGATTCTCCATTATTGCATTCAAGTACTGGACACACTCCTCATTTTCACTCTGAACCTGAGTGTTGAATACATATCGTTCATTTGTCGCATTCACTCGATGTTCAAAATGTGATTTTAAGATTTTCAAATTCTCTACAGTCTGTTTTCTCTGCTCATCACTCAGATTAAGGTGGTGTACACATTTTAGTTGTCCCTCACCAACAGTGGGAAAAGCAGTGTTAAAAGTATGGCTACTCTTATTGGTTCAGGCTTGTTAATTGAGCCTGTTGCAATCTCATCGTTCTGCCATTGTAAGTGAAAATCTGTGACCCTGGGTTCTGTGTCTCCTCTACATAATTTCCAAGGTTCAAAAAACTATTTTTCTCCACTTCCTGACACAATTTTTCATTTTTGATACTATTCATTAGTATCTGTCTTAATGAGAGGCTTCATTGAACTGTTCAGAGATGATTTGATTTATTATTGTCACATGTATTAGTATACAGTGAAAAGTATTGTTCCTTTGACACTGTACATACATTCAAAGCATACTGTTCACAGAGAAGGAAAGGAGAGGGTGCAGAATGTAGCGGTACAGTCAGGGCTAGGGCACAGAGAAAGATCAGTTTAATGCAAGGTAAGTCCATTCAAAAGTCTGACAACAGCAGGGAAGAAGCTGTTCTTGAGTCAGTTGGTACGTGACCTCAGATTTTTGTATCTTTTTCCTGATGGAAGAAGTTGGGAGAGAGAGTGTCCAGGGTGCATGCGGTCCTTAATTATGCTGGCTGCTTTTCCGAGGCAGCAGGAAGTGTGGACAGAGTTAACGGATGGGAGGCTGGTTTGCGTGATGGACTGGGCTACATTCATGGCTTTTTGTAGTTTCTTGCGGTCTTGGCCATACCAAACTGTGATACAATGAGAAAGATTGCTTTCTACGGTGCATTTGTAAAAGTTGGAGACAGTCGTAGCAGACATGCCAAATTTCCTTAGTCTTCTGAGAAAATAGAGGTGTTGGTGGGCTTTCTTAACAACTGTGTCAGCATGGGGAGGACCAGGACAGGTTGTTGGTGATCTGGACACCTAAAAACCTGAAGCTCTTGACCATTTCTACTTCGTTCCCATTGATGGAGATCGGGGCATGTTCTTCACTGAACTTCCTGAAGTCGATGACAATCTCTTTCATTTTGTTGACATTTGAGAGAGAGATTATTGTCTCCCTCAGCTGGCAGTCTAAAGTGCTGACCTCATGGCAGTCACGGGGCTATGGCAAGCAAGGTAAAGATAGTCTGTACCATCCACACACACAACTCTCCAAAGCTCCTTTACCAGCGCCTTCCAAAGCTGTGACCACCAATATGCCAGCAGGCACCTTCCATCACCCGCAATTTCCACTCTGAATCATCCTGACTCGGAACTATATCCCCACTGCATTCGTTTCTTCATATCAATAAATCACCCGGCACTCAGGATTCTCCTTACACCCCCTAGGGGGATTCTATTCTCCAGTTATCAATCACCCACCCCAGTGAACAGCCAACCCAGAATTGAAACTGAGCAGAAATGATATTGCAGTGTTTCAGTGTAAGAGAACTGTGGATGTGTGCGACTGATAGTCAGAACTGGGGCGAGTGAAATGGTTAAATGTGAACTGAAACTATTGAACCGTTTAACTGAACTCAACCCACACTAAAAAAAACAAGTGTATCTGTCTGATAAAGCTGGGGGTTTGTGGATAGATTGCATGTTAACGGAAAATAGTTGAGCTACACCGACTCCAGTCAGCTTGGATCATGGAGATCAAGCCACACAGGGATCAGCTCGGAGTCCGGGAGACAGAGAGGGAACGGGAGATGCACCTGGGAAGAAGCATCAGTCCCTTCAGAGAGAGAGACACGGGGAGAGGGGGGGCGGGGAGTGAGGATTAATGTCCCAGCCTCTGTCAGGAAAAACCGGGTTAAAAGCTGCTTTTCCCCTGAAGGGATTGGAGTGAAACAACAATCCGAGTGCCGGCTCCCGGGAAACTGTTCAGCCCACACCCGGGGAGAGGGAGGAGAGAGCGGGGATGGTCAGCACCCCCCCCTCTCTGTGAATTAACTCAGGTCCCGCCCCGTGAAAACCATTCATGCTCAGAGTGACAGTGAATGTGTTTCTCCCTCCTGTTGTCAGTGTGGAGTCTCCGAGCTGATCCCTGTGTGGGGAATGGATGGAAAGGAGCTGCAGGTACTGTCAGTGTCTCAGAGCCGGGGGGGAAAGGGGGGGATCTGGGGGAAACTTTCCTTCATCCTCACCCCCATTCAGCTCCTTATCCGGGGGAATGGATGGAAAGGAGCTGCAGGGACTGTCAGTGTCTCAGAGCCGGGGGGTGGGGGGTTGGTGGTGGAAAGGTGGGGGATCTGTGTGGGTCTCTGCTCCCTCCGGAGGAGTGAAATTGGGATTGATCTTTGTGGCTCTCATTCCCCTGTGAGGTTGGGGGTGATGATGTGGAGATGCCGCTCCTGGACTGGGGTAAACACAGTAAGAAGTCTCACAACACCAGGTTTAAGTCCAACAGGGTGTGGGAGGGGGGTGGGGAAATAACGCGTATGGGGGCACCAGTGTGGGTGTTTTCCCCCCCTGGGTGTGGGGGGGGGGGAGGTCAGTTGGGTGGGGATAATCAGTATGGGTGTCTTCCCCCTCCTGGGGGCTGGGGGGATCAGTGTGGGTGGGGGGATCAGTGTGGGTGTCTTCCCCCTCTGGGTGTGGGGGGATCAGTGTGGGTGGGAGGATCAGTGTGGGTGGGGATAATCAGTATGGGTGTCTTCCCCCTCTGGAGGTGAGGGGATCAGTGTGGGTATCTTTCCCCTCTGGGTGTGGGGGGATCAGTGTGGGTATCTTTCCCCGTGACGGTGGGGGGGGGTAATCAGTGTGGGTGGGGATAATCAGTATGGGTGTCTTCCCCCTCTGGAGGTGAGGGGATCAGTGTGGGTATCTTTCCCCTCTGGGTGTGGGGGGATCAGTGTGGGTGGGGGGGGTGAGATGAGCATCTGTCTGTGCCTGGAAGAGAACTGGGCTGAAATTGGATTGAATGAATAAATGTATTGTTCTTGCAGCTGTTCAGTGGCTGCCTGGTTTTATATCCTGTACACCTGCCTCTTTTATTTGCTTATCCGTTATTGAATGACGTATTGGCCATCTGGCTGAGGTTGATTCAATGCCCTACCACAATTTGTTTGTTTATTCTGTTAATATTGAACATCTGTCTCATACTTCTCAATATGAAGTTGCGATTATCAGCTATTTACTCTTAAAACTTGCCAGCCCTTACAAAAGCCCCCAGCTCCCCATGTTGCTAAGTATTCCATGATTCCCACTTCCCTAACAGCATTGTGGGTATCCCTACAGCACCGGCAGCAGTTCAGGAAGGCAGCTCACCACCACTTTCTCAAGGGGCAATTAGAGATGGGCAATAAATGCTGGTCTAGCCAGTGACACCCAGAAAGAGTTTGTTCAGTTTGTAGGTTTTTTTTGTTGCAGAGCTGTGGGTGGAGGAAATCTTTGCTTTCCTTTCCCATCCTGACAGAGCTGGCCTGATGTCCCCGGCGTTAATACTGAGCTTCATCCAAACATTTCACAACAGAAAAAAGGCCTCTCTCACTTAAAAATATTACAGAAATCACAGGAAAGAAAAAGATGAGGGATGAAGCTAATTGAAACATTTGTCAAAATGTCAAGGTATACATGGAAAGGTTATTTCTGCACGCTCCTCCAATCCCAGTTGGAATATAGCCTGGGAACTATCGTGGGATATCAAAGAACAGTCAATGGACAATTCAACATGGAATAATCATAGGTAAAGGATGAAAGGTCAGATACCCAGGTTTCTTGGATATCAGTAAACCACGTCGTCTGCTGCCCTTGTCCTAGATGGTAGCGGTCACGGGTCTGGAAGGTGCTGCCTAAGGAGCCTTGGTGAGATGCTGCAGTGCATCTTGTAGACGGTACAGACGGCCGTCACTGTGCGTCGGGGTTGGAGGGAGTAAATGTTTGTGGTTAGCATGTTGATTAAGTGGGGCTGCTTTATGCTGGATGGTGTCGAGCTTCTCGAGTGTTGTTGGAACTGCATTCATTCAAGCAAATGGACAGTATTCCATCACACTCCCGACTTGTGCCTTGTAAAAGGTGAACAAACTTTAAGGATTCAGGAGGTGAGTTACTTCGGATTCCCGGCCTCTGATTTACTCTTTAAACCTCAGTATTTATATTGCTAGTCCAGTTTAATTTCTTATTAAGGGTAACCCGCAAGATGTTGATAGTGGGAGATTCAGCAATAATAACGCCATTGAATGTCAAGGGACAATGGTTAGATTCTCTTTGTTGCAGATGTTGTGTGGCGTGGATATTACTTGCCACTTGTTAGCCCAAGCCTAGATATTATCCAGGTCTTTCTGCACTGCTTTAGTATCTGAGGAGTTTCAATTGGTGCTGAACATTGTGCAGTCATCAGTGAACATCTCCATCTTCTGACAGAAGGTCATTGATGAAGCAGCTGAAGATGGTTGGGGTGAGGACATTATCCTGAGGAACTCCTGCAGAGATATCCTGGACCTGAGATCACTGTCTCCAAAGGCCACAACCATTGTTCTAGAAAGGATCATTCCCCCCAATCATGTTTTGGGAAAACAGCAAAGAATTAAATTCTGAAGCCCAACTCTGAGGAAGACTCATACAGACTCAAAATGTTAAATGTTTCTCTCTCTCTACAGATGCTGCCTTATAAGAAACATAAGAAATAGGAGCAGGAGTAGGCCATCTGGCCCTTCGAGCCTGCCCCGCCATTCAATAAGATCATGGCTGATCTGTCGTGGCTCAGTTCCACATTCCCGCCCTCTCCCCATAACCCTTAATCCCCTCTCTTATCAAAAACCCATCAACCCGCGTCTTAAAAATATTTAGCGAGGCAGCCTCCACCACTTCAACGGGCAGAGAATTCCAGAGATTTACCACCCTTTGAGTGAAGAAGTTCTTCCTCAACTCCGTTCAAAACCGCCCCCCCTTTATCTTGAGGCTGTGCCCCCTAGTCCTACTGTCCTTTCTGAGCGGGAAGAGTCTCTCCACCTCTATCCTATCCAACCCATTCATCATCTTATACGTCTCAATGAGATCTCCCCTCATTCTTCTAAACTCCAACGAGTACAAGCCTAGTTTATTCAGCCTCTCCTCATAGCTCAACCCCCTCAACTCCGGCATCAGCCTAGTAAACCTCCTCTGCACTCCCTCCAAGGCCAAAATATTCTTGCGTAAGTACGGCGCCCAAAACTGCACACAGTACTCCAGCTGCGGCCTCACCAGTGCCCTGTACAGTTGCAGCAAGACCTCACTACTTTTATATTCAATCCCCTTCGCTATGAAGGCCAGCATCCCATTTGCTTTCCTGACCACCTGCTGCACCTGCAGGCTGGGTTTTTGCGACTCATGCACAAGGACCCCGAGGTCCCTCTGCACCGTCGCCTGCTGCAGTTTTTCTCCACGTAAGTAATAATCCTTCCTTCCATTATTCCTACCAAAGTGGACCACCTCGCACTTGCCAACATTAAATTCCATTTGCCAGTTCATGGCCCATTCGCCCAGCCTATCTAGATCCTTCTGCAGACTCTCCACACCCTCCACGCAATTTGCCTTTCCACCAATCTTGGTGTCATCAGCAAATTTCGACACCATACACTCGGTTCCCTCCTCCAGATCATCTATATAAATGGTAAATAGCTGAGGCCCCAGCACCGACCCCTGGGGCACTCCACTAGTCACCAACCGCCAATCCGAATAGCACCCATTGACCCCCACTCTCTGCCTCCTATTTGACAACCAGTCCTCTATCCACGCTCACACCCTACCCCCAACTCCATGTCCCCTGACCTTCTGCAATAACCGCTTGTGAGGTACCTTGTCAAACGCCTTCTGAAAATCCAGAAAGACCACATCCACCGGCTCTCCTCTATCCACCGCCCTAGACACATCCTCATAGAACTCCAGTAAATTTGTCAGACACGACTTCCCCTTAACGAAACCGTGCTGCGTCTGCTCTATCAAGCAATTCCCCTCAAGATGCCTCGCTATTTCCTCCTTGATGACGGATTCTAACATTTTACCAACAACAGACGTTAAACTAACTGGCCTATAATTCCCTGCCTTTTGCCTGGCACCCTTCTTAAACAACGGCGTAACATTAGCCGCTTTCCAATCTTCCGGCACTTCCCCGGAATCCAGCGACGTCTGGAAAATAACCACCAAGGCATCCACTATCACCTCCGCCATTTCTTTCAGAACCCTCGGATGCATTCCATCCGGTCCTGGGGACTTGTCCACAATCAGCCCCTCCTGTCTCTCGAGCACCACCTCTCTAGTAACAGTAATGTCATTGAGACCCTCCAGTCCTACCACCTTTCCATCTCTAACACCTGGCAAATTATTCACGTCCTCCTCCGTGAAGACCGAAACAAAAAAATTGTTCAAGACCTCAGCCATTTCCCCATCCCCTACCACTAAGTCCCCCTTCTCATCCTCTAAGGGTCCAACGTTCACCCTAGCCAGCCTCTTCCTTTTCATATACTTATAAAAACTCTTGCTATCCTTTTTTATATTAAGCGCTAGCCCAGCTTCATAGTTTCTCCTACCCTTCTTTATCAATTTCTTTGTCAATCTTTGTTGACATTTAAACCTTTCCCAATCCTCTTCTCGCCCACTACTCTTAGCTACTCTAAACACCTCCACTTTTAATTTAACACTTTCCTTCACCTCCTTCGTTATACACGGCTTATTACCTCTCCTCCTACGGTCCTTTTTGACCATTGGAATAAATTTCTGCTGAGCACCAAGAAAGATCTCCTTAAAAATCTTCCACTGCTCCTCAGCAGACCTACCTTCCAACGCGCTCCCCCAGTCCACATTCGCCAATTCCTCTCTCATCCTACCGTACTCCCCTCTGTTCAAACAAAGGACGCGTGTCCGGGAACCCACTTTCTCCTCCTCCATCTGCACCAGAAACTCCACCATACAGTGATCACTCTCCCCAAGAGGATCCTTCACCACAAGGTCCCTGATTCTACCCGCCTCATTACATAACACCAGATGCAAGGTAGCTCGCTCCCTCGTCGGCTCCTCTGAGTTTATGCAGCATTTTCTGTTTCTATTTCAAATTTCCAGCATCCGCAGTATTTTGCTTTTAATTTAATAGAGTTAAACCCTGCAGAAGGTGAAGGAACGTTTTCCCTAAACATCCCCTGCTTCCCTCCCCACCAATATCTGAGTTATTGACAGAACCTGCAGCTCCTTTCCATCCACCACAAGGATCACTTGCAATACAGGGTACTCAAGGACACTGAAAGGGATAACCGTAACTGAGCGGGAACAAGATACCTGTGGATATTTTTTCCCGGGAATTGAGACAGTTAAAGAGTGCAGTGTTTACTGTGAGGATCCAGTGTGATTCCGGATCACTGGGAGTTTCAGGTACAGCTCCTGAGAAATGGGGATTATTGAAGGGAGAACCGCACAGGTTCCAGTGGAGCTGTGATCAACAGCCACTGGTTGTTGTTAATGTAACACACTGTCTGGTGATTGTTTGAGGCAAAACATTGAACAGAAAAGCAAAATATTAGAGATAATGGAAATCTAAAATAAAGCTGACACACAGCAGGTCAGACAGAGAGGAAAAGTCAGTTAATAATACAGTGGTGAATGTTCATTCCAGCACATTTCTGTTCCTCAGTTTTATGTTGCTATTTTCAGGAACACCAGATTTCTCAAAGTGCTTCAGAGTCAATGAAATACTTTCTGAAATGGACTCTCTGCTACAAGAGACATGTCAGTCTTGGATTTAGTGTTTAAGTCTGGAAATGGGACTGATTTCGGGATCCTTGCCGAGATGGAACCAATTTAGAGAGAGACAGGCAGTAAAGAGCTGAATCCTGGTGAAGATCAAAGACAGCTTCCCCTGATCCACCTCTTTTCCTTTGGGGTCTGAGACACTGACAGTTCCAGCCATTCCCTTTGTTGCGATCCCAGTTGATGTTATACCTGAGAGAAAGATCCCAGAACAGATCCAGGCTGGGGGAAACTTTCCTTCATCTTCACCCCCATTCAGCTCCTTATCCGGGGGAATGGATGGAAAGGAGCTGCAGGGACTGTCAGCAGAGTCTAGAGGGACAGCAATATTGGTACGAGGGAGAGTGGGGGAAAGGGTGTGAGGGTGGGGGACCCGGGGGAATGGGGTGGGGGCAATGGGAAATGGATGGAAAAAGAGTGGTGATGGTTGGAGGATGAGATCAGTGTCTGTCTCTTATTCCCTGTACTGGGAGGATGATTCTATTTACATTTTACTTAAAGCAGAAACAGACCGGTTCAGCAAGCTGCCTGGTTTTTACATTGTGGACAGCAGCTGCTTTTATTTGCATTTCAGTTAATAATAACAACCAGGGCAATCTGGTTCCGGCTAATTCAGTTCTGTTCCTTTCAAAGGTTATGCTTTGTAAATAGTGAATAAGACTCTGTCTCATACTTCTCAATAACAGATTGCGATTATCAGCCATTTATTGTTAAGAATCCCCAGCCTTAAAAATCTCTCTTTTTAAAAATTCCCCATGTTGCCAAGTACCTCATGATTTCCAATTTTCCTCACAGCATGGTGGGTGTACCTACACCTCAGGGACTGCAGCAGGTTCAAGAAGGCGGCTCACCCACCACCTTCTCAAGGGGCAAATAGAGATGGGCAATAAATGCTGGTCTCGCCACTGACACCCCGTCCTGTAAATGAGTTAAAACATTTTGTTAGAGGTTTCCTTGTATATCACATTGCTAAAAAGGGACACCCTTTTTTCCATATTAGCCCTTCCTGACTTGCTAAGTTAATAGCCTCTCTACTTTTCTCCACTGGGTGGGTCCAGACTGTTCTAATCTCGATCCAAGCGCATTCCTGGGAAACTTCACTTCTGACCTGGAAGGTGAGGAACTGGAGACCAGGAGTGATCCAGCTCCACCAATCCCCTCTGGTACAAGGTGAAGGAATTGTCCCTGGGACATAGGGCCACCCAGCCTGTGCTTTGCACCTTTGTTTCTTCTGGCTACTTCTGATGGATAGGTGACTGTGAATGTGCCTCTGGTGTTGGGCTCAGTGTTAATCCCTGTATTGACTGGGATGAGTGAATAGGAGCTGCAGGGACTGTCAGTGTCACTGGGGGAAACTTTCCTTCATCCTCACCCCCATTCAGCTCTTTATTCAAAATAAACTCCTGAGGATCCTGGAAATCTGAGATAAATAGAGAAAATGCTGCAATTCCTCAGCAGTCCAGACAGAGAATCTGTGGAGAGAGAAACAGAATTAATATTTGAAGTTTAACCCAGCTTTTCTACCTGCTGACTCAGTGCGGTAATCAGTTACATTCCCAACCCTCACTGCAAAAAAATAGCCAGTGACAGTTTCTGTGATTCAGAGCATCCATCTCAATTTTACAGCAGTAGACAGGGTGAAGAAACCATGGTCAACATATCCAGAAACCTCACCAACTACAACCTTGGCATCAGATCTCAATTCCCTCAGCCCATTGAATTCATTTCAGAGTTAACATAGAATTTCATCATTGACACATTGAGCGGAATTTTACATGAATGATTCTAAGTGCCCAGCGAGTGTGAAAATGAGAGAGTTCCTGATCCGTTTCTTGGGTGAGTTTTCACACCCAATCTTACAGAAAAAAATGGTTTGTTACTTGCTGCTGCTGCAGGCACTGGGTTGGGCTTAATTCAGCAGCTAGCCTGCAGAAGGAGCTACTGTGCATGTGCAGACCTCTGATTCTGCACATGCACAATTTGAACAGCAGGGGTCTGACAGACAGAGGGCTGTCAGGCTGCTGCTGCTGCAGGCAACTTAAACAAACTCCATTACCCCCAACCCCTTGCAATCATGGGGGCCCGCACTTGATCATAAGCCCCACGATGCTCAAAATGCAGACCTCTCTGTCCAGACTGATCATGTCCTCTCCCCCCTGATCCAATAGCAATGCAGAGTGCGCAGCAGACCCCGCTCCCTCCCTGATCAGGCCCTGCCCCTGGCTATGCACCCATTGGCTCCACCCCTGCACCATAGGCCCTGCACCTGGTCCCACCTCCATAGGCTCCATTCCTTAGCACTGGCTGGGGGACAGTGGCCGGTGAGCATTGGCCAGGTGCCAGGATGGCAGTGCCAATGTGCCAGGGTGGCACTACCAGGCTGCCACTGCCCAGGGAGAGAACCTCGCCTAGCAAGGCCACAAAGGCAAATACATGCAAATAAATATGACCATAATTTATCCAGCCCCACGCCCATTTCCGGTGAGAGGCTGACCCCGCCAGAAATCCGCATCTCATAAACTCACGAGAGCTGAGAAATTGGGTGTGATCCTGATTTTTCAGTTCCTGTGCGATTTTACCGGCTCGTTCTGCCTATCGATGGGCAGGGCGTGCTGGTAAAATCCCAGCGACTGTCTCAAAACACATAACAGAGTAATAATTTCTATTTAATCCTCTAATTACACTTAAATTATAAATCAGTTAAAGGGGATACTCTGGAGCTCAGTCAGATAAACGCCCAGTGTAGCACTCCCTCAGCACTGACCCTCTGACAGTGCGGCACTCCCTCAGTACTGACCCTCTGACAGTGCGGCACTCCCTCAGTACTGACCCTCTGACAGTGCGGCACTCCCTCAGTACTGACCCTCTGACAGTGCGGCACTCCCTCAGTACTGACCCTCTGACAGTGCGGCACTCCCTCAGTACTGACCCTCTGACAGTGCGGCACTCCCTCAGTACTGACCCTCTGACAGTGCGGCACTCCCTCAGCACTGACCCCCTGACAGTGAGGCACTCCCTCAGCACTGACCCCCTGACAGTGAGGCACTCCCTCAGTACTGACCCCCTGACAGTGTGGCACTCCCTCAGTACTGACCCTTGACAGTGCGGCACTCCCTCAGTACTGACCCTCTGACAGTGCGGCACTCCCTCAGCACTGACTCACTAATAATGCAGTGCAGAGAGGAGTTAACACCCACTGGGGAGAGCACTTTGAGGATCTCCGTAACTAGGATCCAGCCTTTGCCGTAAGTGCCATTGACACCATCTCGCAACACGTTACCCGCAATAACCTCAGCGCAACCCCAGCTCAAGGCGACGGTGGAAAAGCCATCTGACAGCTGAAAAACAAGAAGGCCTCTGGCACAGGTGGAATCTTCATTGAAATATTAAATCCGGCAGAGAGATACTCTTCACAAGAATCCACAATCTCATCCCACTCTTGTCTGGATGTATCTCACAACAGCAGGTCAAAGTCCAACAGATTTATTTGCAGCAAATGCCACTAGCTTTTGGAACTGGCTATTCCTTCTAATCATGATGTGGATGTGCCAGCGTTGGACTGGGGTAAACACAGTAAAAAGTCTGACAACACCAGATTTTAGTCCAACCGACTTATTTGATAGTAAACTCACAAGCTTTCGAGGGGACTCCCTCTTCGTCAGGTGAATGGAGAGTTCTGGACAAGCCCTCCGTATACACAGGATTTGCTCAGTTGAGGAGGATCGTGACAGACACCTCCAGACGCTGAAAGCTGCCCTCATAAGAACAGGATATGGCGCTCGACTCATAGATCGACAGTTCCGATGCGCCACAGCGAAAAACCGCACCGATCTCCTCAGAAGACAAACACGGGACACGGTGGACAGAGTATCCTTCGTCGTCCAGTACTTCCCCGGAGCGGAGAAGCTACGACATCTTCTCCGGAGTCTTCAACATATCATTGATGAAGACGAACATCTCGCCAGGGCCATTCCCACACCCCCACTTCTTGCTTTCAGACAACCACACAGCCTCAAACAGACCATTGTTCGCAGCAAACTACCCAGTCTTCAGGAAAACAGTGACCACAACACCACACAACACAGCCACAGCAACCTCTGCAAGACATGCCGGATCATCGACATGGATACCATCATCACACGTGAGAATACCATCCACCAGGTACATGGTAAATACTCTTGCAACTCGGCCAATGCTGTCTACCTGATACGTTGCAAGAAAGGATGTCCCGAAGCATGGTACATTGGGGAGACCATGCAGACGCTACGACAACGGATGAATGAACATCGCTCGACAATCGC
Organism: Carcharhinus amblyrhynchos; assembly: GCF_965287045.1. Lineage (NCBI taxonomy): Eukaryota > Metazoa > Chordata > Chondrichthyes > Carcharhiniformes > Carcharhinidae > Carcharhinus > Carcharhinus amblyrhynchos. The sequence continues at coordinate 171,016 of NW_027649829.1, read as the reverse complement.
CAGGCAAGACTGTTCCCTTCCTGTTGGCGAACACTTCAGTGGTCACGGGCATTTAGCCTCTAATCTTCGGGTAAGCATTCTCCAAGGCGGCCTTCACGACACACGACAGCGCAGAGTCGCTGAACAGAGACTGATAGCCAAGTTCCGCACACATGAGGACGGTCTCAACAGGGATCTTGGGTTCATGTCACACTATCTGTAACCCCCGTGACTTGCCTGGGTTTGCAAAACTTCACTTACTGTACTGTCTGGAGACAATACACATCTCTTTAATCTGTGATCAGTGCTCATTCCACTCACATTGTCGGCCACTTTAGGACTTGAACAGCAGGTTAGGTGTAAAGATTCGCATTCCAATCAGTAATCTCTAAACTGTCTGTGCTTTATATGCTCTGTCTGAGGCCAGAACTCTCCATTCACCCGACGAGGAGGGAGTCCCCTTGAAAGCTTGTGAGTGTACTATCAAATAAGTCGGTGGGACTAAAACCTGGTGTTGTCAGACTTTTTACTGTGTTTACCCAAGTCCAACGCCGGCACATCCACATCAGAGTTAATGTTTCACATTAATCACCCTTCATTAAAACCAGAAAGAGGGAGAAACAAAGTTGTTTTTATTTGTAATAATATAATTTATTCATCTAAAATCTGGAAGACACATTACAAAACATGTCAGACTGTAAATCGCAGTGATATTTACATTCTCTCCAGAGAGCTGACGATATCAGAAACATTTCTATCTTTTCGTTACAGAGAGTACAATTCTTTTCAAACGATCGGTCATGTTGCACTTTGGGGCACTTCAATACTCACTAATAATGCAGCGCAGAGAGGCAGTTAACACCCACTGGGGAGAGCACTTTAGGATCTCTGTAACCAGGATCCAGCATTTGACACAATGCCATTGACACCATCTTGCAACACACTACCCACCATCATCTCAGCACAACCCCAGCTCAACGTGAGGGCAAAAAAACCATCCGAAAGCTGAAAAACAGCAAGGCCTCTGGCACAGGTGGAATCCTCACTGAAATATTAAATCCAGCAGAGATACTCTTCACAAGAATCCACAATCTCATCCCACGTGCCATCCGACACGAGACTGGGATTAAACTCACAGTCTCGGGGTTTATAGATCTTTAACAGCGCTTCAGTGACTTGGCTGAAAGGCTTTACAAAGTGACCTTTCCCCATCGTGCCCTGGCAGCGGCTGTTCCAAGCTTGAATGTGTCTCTCAGCACGTAATCCTGGGCAAGGGGACAATTCTTTGCACTGGAAGTTTGAGGCAGTCCAATCATCAGTCTGAACAGTGGGTGAACCTGTTGTAAAGGGGGTCACTGTGTTTTCTTGTTGCAGGGACACAACTTCCACAGACTCCTGCTGCTGCTGCTGAGTGTTGTTGCTGCTGTTTCAGGTAAGAGCTGTGACTGCTGGAACATTTCAGCACTGATCACAGGGTGGGGGGATCAGGAATACATCTAGCTTTAAGGTGCTGTGTGTCCTGCCAGTGGAGCCATTGAGGGAGTGGACACGGTAGTTTCACATCACACACAATGATCATCAGAACTGAAAGGAAGGAAGTTAATGTTTTCACATTAACCCCTGTGATGTGAACAGTGGGATCTGGACACTGAGCAACACTCAGTGACACTGGGATGTGTGACTGGATAACACTGGGATGGGTGCCTGAGAGCCAGCGGGTCTCAGATGGGAATCGAAAAGGACTGGGATGAGATCCTGAGCTCTGGAATCAGGAGTCTGGGACTGTCCTGAGATCAGATCGACGTTAGTAAATCCGACCTTTACATTTCAGGGTCAGTTTTCAGCTCCTGAGTTCCATCTCACATTGTCCACCCCCCAGTCTGTGATTTTTCTCCCAAGGGGAGGTGAGCAATATCCTGATGTGTTCTCCCAGCATGTGTACAAATGGAAAACATGTGATTCAAAGTGTTGTCCAGCTGCTCTGTGCTTACAAATATCCAGCACAAGCTGGTTTTAGTTAAAGGCCCTCAATGTCTGAGCTTTAACCTTCCCACAAGTGAAAGCAGTGAGGTACTGATCAGTGCTTCTTGTAAATCGAGCATCGCAGTGTAACCGTGTGAAGCTTGGGATGTAATGTACCAGCAGGGAGGTTATATCTGTGGATAAATACTTCCAATCTTTTCCAGGTTTTTCACATTTCCCAGTTTCTGGGTTCCTTGGGAAGCAGGTTGTGCTGCCCTGTACCTACAAAGGGAATGTCCCAGTCTCAGATTTACTTGTAATCTGGGGGACACCCAAACGTGAATTTTTGCACAAGTTTATCAATGGAAACGATGATTTGAGGGAACAAGATCCACGGTTCAGAAACAGAACAAAGCTGTTCAAAGATCAACTGGAACAAGGAAACTGGTCAGTCCTGCTCTCTGACCTCAGGGAGTCAGACCGGAGCCAGTACGAGTGTCAGATCTACAAGATTAATAAACAAATTCATTGGGAGAAAACTGATTCAGTCGATCTCTTTGTAACAGGTGAGAGATTTCTATTTCAGATGTTCCATATTTATGATATGGTGATTATATTAAAATGATTTAGAGTCTTTTGAACGTTTCTGCAGTTGTTTCACTGGATAGACAGTGAGTAACATTGGAAGGTTTGAAATGTTGTGTGATATTTTAACAAAGAATGATTGTGTGAAAGTGAGTGGTGTGAGTCACTGTTACCTGTAACTGGTCCTTAAATTACCTGGAATTGTTATTTCTGTTCCTGAGTCTCACCTTCCTGTCCCTCAGATATGGAGTTCAACAAGGAGATTCTATCCATTTATAAATACTTCCAATCTTTTCCAGGTGACTCGCCTGTCCCAGTTTCTGGGTTCCTTGGGGAGCAGGTTGTGCTGCCCTGTACCTACAAAGGGAATGTTACCATCTCAGATTTACTGGGAATCTGGCGAACCACCAAGGGTGATATCTTACACAGAGTGGTCAACGGAAACGATGATTTGACAGAACAAGATCCACGGTTCAGAAACCGAACAAAGTTATTCAAAGATCAACTGGAACAAGGAAACTGGTCAGTCCTGCTCTCTGACCTCAGGGACTCAGACCAGAATGATTATCAGTGTCAGATTTACAAGAGGCTGGAGACAAGCTATTATTGGGAGCAATTTGATCTCGTCCATCTCTCTGTAACGGGTGAGAGATTTCTGTTTCAGGTTTTCTGTATTTAATCTCTAATTTTTATGGGTTCAGTTGTGCAGTGGTTATGTTACTAGACTAATAATTGCAGAGCTCAGAGCACTCGTTTCAGCAGGTCTTGTGTCGGGTGTGCGGACAATGTGGCTTGTCCATCGCAGCAGTGTGACTAATGCCTGAATACTGGGGATATCAGCCCGGGAGGCGATTTTCACATTGATTCACCTATCCTGCCAGTGGATTTGCAGGGTTTTGCAGAGGCAGTGTTGGTGATATCTCTCCAGGGATTTGAGGTGTCTGCTGTGCATTGTCCATGTTTCTGATGCATACAGGAGGGTGCACTGTAACCATGAGCTGGATTGGAGGTCTCAGGCTTCGAACACTCTGTTGCTCGGATGTCTGAAGGCTGCACTGGCACATTGGAGTTGATGCTGGATTTCATTGTTGATATCTACTCGTGCCGGAGGAGATGTGGGAAATGATCCACATTGTCCAGGGGCTCACTGTGGATCCTGATGGTTGGGGGGTGGGGGCAGTTTAATACAGGAAGAGCGGGTTGGTAGAGAACCTGTGTTTTCCAGATGTTTAGTCTGAGGTCCGTTCTCTTATATGCCTCAGTGAATGTGTTGACGATGGTTTGTAGCTCGGCCTCTTGGTTGTGGCTCTGCAGACACTAGAGGTGTCGGAGTTTGAACAGTTTCCTGCTTCGTTCCACTCCAGCGGGAAGCTTCAAGGTGATGGGATGGAGTGTTGCTGCGAGGAATATGTTGGTGCAGTGATGCAGTCCTGTTTGATCCCAGTTTGTGGACGTATTGGGTATGTGGTGGCTCCACTGGTGAGGATCACAGTTTGCATTATCATTGTGGAACAGGTGGAGAATGGTGACAAATTTCCGTGGGAAGCCGGATTTGAGGAGGATGTTCCACGATCCCTCACGGTTGACAGAATCAGAAGCCTTTGTGAGATGGAAGAAGGCCATGTACGGAGATTGATGCTGCTCCCTGCACTTTACCTGGATTTGTCGCGTGCTGAAGATCATGTCCATTGTGTCTCTTAACAGGCGAAGCCACACTGAGGGTCAGGGAGCAGCTGTACAGACACCGGGAGGAATCGTTGAGGAGGATTGTTGCAATGACCTTTCCCATGGTGGAGAGGAGGAAAATCCCTCTGTAATTTCCACAGTCAGACCCGTCTGCTTTCCTGAAGATGGCGTTTGTCTTCGGAGCGCCTTCCCCACCCAGCGCGCATTTCTAAATGTTTGTTCCCCTCCCGACTCGAACACTGACATCACTGAAGAGAATCAGCTTGTCTCCTTTTGGGATGTGGGACAGCGATTGGTCAAGGCTGGAGTGGACTCTTTCTTTTGTCTTGTCCCTTAAGTCTAGGGTTGGGGTGGAGGCACAGACGGCTGTGATGAGCTGTTTCTGGGGCAGAGTGAGCCATAAAGTCATGAGGTGTTTCCTTCCCCGGTGGGTCTATTGAGACGTCTGACCCATCTGTTTTTTTATGGCAAAGCCAACACCATAGAGACAACATTTTTATTTTGGAAGAAGGTATATCCACCACCTTGGTCTTTAAGCTGGCCTTCCCCTGCCTGTCGTGTCTCGCTCAGGGCAGACATGTCAATGTTACGGTGCCGGATGTTCCACCTAATCCCGAGATTTTCCACCGGATTTTAGTTGGAGGTTCTTGTTCTATTTTAGTGGAGTGTTTGGGTTTAAGGGGGAGTGAAAATGGTGGGGGGTGGGGCCGGGGTGTGGGGGCGAGGGGGCGATTGCTGCTTCATGACCAGTTATGCCTGTTGGAAAGCATGTATCGGTCACATTATGGGGCAGTGTGTGTGTGCAAGGAGCTGTGGGGAGGCCTGGTGTGTGTGAGGTTATTGGTAACTAACCTCCCACATCCTTCCAGGACTAGAATTAACCAGGGATCTGTTTGTACTGGGGATGGTTCTGAAACACTCGGTGCTGAAAGTCTCTGCTGTTAGTTTTGTGAGTGTGTCCCAGTCTGTTAATGGCTTCATTCTGTCTCTAGGTCCTGGATCCTCTACTGGAACAAGAGTTGGATTGGGAATCGGAATTCTTGTTGCTATTTTTGTTGTTGCTGGAATTGGGATTTACATATTCCGAAAGTGCTACAGACGGTGAGTTCCAGAATGTTCCACTGTTTCCATTGAATCCTGTTTTTAGTTTATAATGTTTGTTCAATGTTGCTGAACTCTCGAACTGTCCATTTACTGAGCTGTGAGGATGCTTCAATCCACCCTATCATTAAGCAGCATTAACCAGTCACTTCCAGCTTGTTATCCTCTCGCTGCTGAACAGTCCCCGTGGCTTGGAAAGGAGCAAATATTATCCCACTGGGAGAACCAGTGGATGAGGAATGTATCTGGAATTTCAGAAGGTATTTGATAAGGTGCCACACAACAGGTTGTTCCACAAGATAGAGGCTCAGGGGATTGGGGGTAATATAGCATGGATTGAGGATTGGTTAATGGACAGAAACAGAGGAGGAACAAATGGGTGATTTTTGGTTGGTGGGATGTAACTGGTGCTGCAGGGATCAGTGCTGGAGCCTCAGATATTCACAATCCTTATCAGTGACTTTGATAAGGGGAGAGAGTGCGATATGTCCAAGTTTACTGATGATAGAAAGTGGGAGAGTAAGCTGTGAGGAGGACACTGAGGTTGCAAACAGATCTTGGCCAGTTCAGTAATCGGGAAATAATGGGTACAATAAGAAGTCACACAACAGCAGATTAAAATCCAACAGGTTTATTTGGAATCACGAGCTTTCGGAGTGCTGCTCCTTCATCAGGTGAGTGGTGATATACACGATCTTCTTGGAGATCCTCTCCACTTTGAGCCAGCAGTTTGCAGTGTCGGTGGTAGCTGTCGAACTGGTGTGTACCACTGACACTGCACAGCACCGGCTGGAGAGAATCTCCCACACCAGTCCAACACCAGCATCTCCACATCAGGAAATAATGGTGGCAGATGGAATATAATGTGGGAAATGGTTTGGAAGAATGGAAAAGCTGAGAGGCCAGTGAATGGCATTTGGAGAGATTTGTACCCAAATCACCAAGTTAACACCCAGGTACTGCAAACAGTCAACAAGGTAAATGGGATGTTGGCCTTCATTGCAATTTGCTAGGAAAATAAGAGGAAAAAAGTCTTGCTGAAATCTAAGTGGAGCATGGGCCAGACCAAACATTGAGTACTGTGTACAGTTTGTTCTGCTAATGCAAGACACAGGAGCTTAGAAATTAGGAACAGGAGTAGGCCATTCAGCTCCTCAACCCTGCCTCACCGTTTGACCGGATAATGGCCGACTTGACAGTGGCCTCAATTTTATTTTCCTGTTTCTTCACACTACTACCCGCCCTCAAAACCCTATGACTTTCTTATCAATAAAAATCTGTTTAACTCCAAATTGAAGTATTCCATGACCCTACCTCCACTGTCCTCTATAAGACCACAGGATATAGGAGCAGAATTAGGTAATTTAGCCCATTGAGACTGCTCCGGCATGCCATCATGACTGATAAGTTTCTCAACTCCATTCTCCCGCTTTTTCCTCGTGATCCTTTTACCAATCAAGAACCTGTCTGTCTCTGTCTTAAATGCACTCAGTGACCTGGCCTCCACAGCCTTCTGTGGCAATGAATTCCATAGACTCTCAATCCTCTTGCTGAAGAAATTCCTCCTGATCTCAGTTCTAAAGGGTCGCCGCTCTACTCTGAGGCTGTGCCTTTGGATCCTAGTCTCTCCCACTAATGGAAACATCTTCCCCCATGTCCACTCTATCCATGTCTTCCATTATTCTGCAAGTTTCAATGAGATTCACCTCCTCAGCTTTCTAAACTCCATCGAGTAGTGACCCACAGTCCTCAGATGCTCCTTGTACATTAAGCTTTTCATTCCCGGGATCATTCTCGTGAACCTCCTCTGAACCCTCTACAGCCAGCACATCTTTGCTTAGATACGGGGCCCAAAATTGCTCGCAATATTGTATAAGTGGTCTGACTAGAGCCTTATAAAAGGCATAGTAGCACAGTGGTTAGCATTGGTGCTTCACAGCTCCAGGGACCTGGGTTCGATTCCTGGCTGGGGTTACTGCGTGGAGTTTGCACATTCTCCTCGTGTCTTCGTGGATTTCCTCTGGGTGCTCCAATTTCCTCCCACAGTCCAAAGATGTGCCAGTTAGGTTGATTGGCCGTGCTTAAAAAATTGCCCTTAGTGTTCTGAGATGCGTAGGTTTGAGAGATTAGTGAGTAATTATGTAGGAAGACGGGGGTAGTTCCTGGGTAGGATTGTGGTCAGTGCAGACTTGATGGGCTGAATGGCCTTTCTCTGTACAATCGGGATTCTATCTTAGTTACCAGCATCCTGTGTGGCACCTTGTCAAAGGCCTTCTAGAAATTCAAGTAGATAATGTCCGCTGGCTCTCCTTTTGTCTAACCTGCTTTTTATCTCCTCAAAGAATTATAACAGCTTCATCTGGTTTGACCTCTCCTTAATGAAACCATGCTGACTTTGTCCTATTTTACCATGCTCTTCCAAGTATTCCAAAATCTCATCCTTAATAACAGATTCTCAACTCTTACCAACGACCGAGGTCAGGCTAACTAGCCTGTCATTTCCCACCTTTTGCCTCCCTCCCTCCATAAAACCAATTTTCCAGTCTTCTGGGACACCCCCCGACACCAGTGATTCCCGAAAGATCACCACCAATACCTCCATTAATTCTTCAGCTATCTCCTTCAGAACTCTGGTGTCAAGTCCACCTGCCCCAGGTGATTTATCTACCTTCAGACCTTTCAGCTTTCCTAGCACCAACTCACCTCTACCTGACTCTCTTGAATTTTTGGTGTGTTACTGGTGTTTTCCAGCATGAAGACTGATGCAAAATACCTATTCAGTTCCTCCACCATTTCTTTGTTCCCCACTACTACTACTCCAGCAGTCTAATGTCCACTCTTGCCTCTCTCTTACCCTTTATCTAAAAACAACTCTTGCAACCTTCATTTATATTCCTGGCTAGCTTTACCCTCCTTTCTGTTTTAGTTGTCCTCTGTTGGTCTTTAAAATCTTCCCACTAATCTTTGCCACATTGTATGCTTTTTCTTTTGCTTTAATGTTATCCTTGACTTCCCACACCAGCCATGGATGCCTCGTCCTCCGCTTTATATGCTGCTTCGTCCTTGGATTAATTTTTGCTGTCTCTCCCCAATTATTCCCAGAAGCTCCTGCCATTCCTGTGCCACCGTTTTTCCTGCTAGACTTCTCTCCCAATCAACGCTGGCTATCTCCTGCCTCCATAGTTCCCTTTATCAACTGGAATACTGTTACATCTGATTCCAGCTTCTCCTTCAACCTGCAGGGTGAGTTCTATCATATTATGGTCACTGCCTCCTAAGGGTTCTTTCACCTTAAGCTCCCTTATCAAGTTTGCCTCATTACACATCTGCAAATCCAGAATTGCCTGTTCCCTATGGGTTCCACACACACTGTTCTTTAGAACCATCTCGTAGACATTCCACAAATTCCTTTTTCTTGGGATTCACTCCCAACCTGATTTTCCCAGTTCACCTGCATATTGAAGTCCCCCGTGATCACTGTAAGCTTGCCTTTCTTGCACAGCTTTTTTATCTCCTGGTCTGTCTTGTGCCCCACATTCTGACGACTGCTTGGAGGCCTGGAGATGGAGATAGGCTCAGGGAATGGGCCAAAATGTGGCAGATGGAGTTTAATGTGGATAAGTGTGAGGTTATTCATTTTGGCAGAAAAAATAGAAAGGCAAATTATTATAAATGGAAAGCAGATTCAAAATGCATCCTGACAGAGGGATCTGGATGTCTGTGTTCATGGATCAGAGAAAGTCGGTGTGCAGGTGCAGCATGTAATAAAAAAAGGCAAATGGGATGTTGGTATTTATTGCAAAGGGAATGGAGCATAAAAGTAGAGAAGTGTTGTTGCCATTGTATTGGGTGTTGGTGTGACATCTGGAGTATTGTGTCCAATTCTGGCCTCCTTATCTGAGGGAGGATGTGGTGGCGTTAGAGACAGTTCAGAGGAAGTTCACCAGATGATTCTGGGGATGAAAGGGTTGATGTGTGAGGAGAGATTAAAGAGTTTGGGCTTGTACTTGCTGGAGTTGAGAAGGATGAAAGGGGATCTGATTGAGGTGTAAGGGATTGATAAAGTAAATGTCAACCAAATGTTTCCCTTATGGGACAATCTCGAACAAGAGGTCACAGGTAAAGGCTGTAGATTTACATAAGAACATAAGAAATAGGAGCAGGAGTAGACCATCTGGCCCTTCGAGCCTGCCCCGCCATTCAATAAGATCATGGCTGATCTGTCGTGGCTCAGTTCCACATTCCCGCCCTCTCCCCATAACCCTTAATTCCCTCTCTTATCAAAAACCCATCAACCCGCGTCTTAAAAATATTTAGCGAGGCAGCCTCCACCACTTCAACGGGCAGAGAATTCCAGAGATTCACCACCCTTTGAGTGAAGAAGTTCTTCCTCAACTCCGTTCTAAACCGCCCCCCCTTTATCTTGAGGCTGTGCCCCCTAGTCCTACTGTCCTTTCTGAGCGGGAAGAGTCTCTCCACCTCTATCCTATCCATCCCATTCATCATCTTATACGTCTCAATGAGATCTCCCCTCATTCTTCTAAACTCTAACAAGTACAAGCCTAGTTTATTCAGCCTCTCCTCATAGCTCAACCCCCTCAACTCCGGCATCAGCCTAGTAAACCTCCTCTGCACTCCCTCCAAGGCCAAAATATCCTTGCGTAAGTACAGCGCCCAAAACTGCACACAGTACTCTAGCTGCGGCCTCACCAATGCTCTATACAGCCGCAGCAAGACCTCCCTACTTTTATATTCAATCCCCCTCGCTATGAAGGCCAGCATCCCATTTGCCTTCCTGACCACCTGCTGCATCTGCAAGCTGGGTTTTTGCGACTCATGCACAAGGACCCCGAGGTCCCTCTGCACCGTCGCCTGCTGCAGTTTTTCTCCACGTAAGTAATAATCCTTCTTACCATTATTCCTACCAAAGTGGACCACCTCGCACTTGCCAACATTAAATTCCATTTGCCAGTTCCTGGCCCATTCGCCCAGCCTATCTAGATCCTTCTGCAGACTCTCCACACCCTCCGCGCAATTTGCCGTTCCACCAATCTTGGTGTCATCAGCAAATTTCGACACCGTACACTCGGTTCCCTCCTCCAGGTCATCTATATAAATGGTAAATAGCTGAGGCCCCAGCACCGACCCGAGTGGAGTGCCTCAACTGAGATACTTTACAACTGATAATTTACAACTGAGATCGTTGTATAATTACTTCTCGCAGAGGGTGGTGAATTTGTGGAGCTTGCTGCCCCATGGCGCAGTGGAGTCTGAATCATTGAATGGTTTCAAGAAGGAGATAGATATATTTCTAATCTTAAAGGGATAAGGGGACATGGGGAACTGGTGGGGAGGTGGATTTGTGATCAGGGAGAGATCAGCTGTGATCTGATCGAACGGCAGAGCAGGTTTGAAGGGCTCAATTTGCTACTTCTGCTCCTAATTTCTCTGTTCCTGTAACTCCCATTGCAGTTCCGCAATTCCTCAACTCTACCCTCACGAGTTCTACATCTTCTGACCCTCCATCTTTTCTTGCTATCAATTTAATTTCACTTGAAGTTTATTTATTAGTCACAAGTAGGCTTACATTAACACTGCAATGAAATTCCTGTGAAAATCCCTAGTTGCCACACATCGGCACCTGTTTGGGTACACTGATGGAGAATTTAATATGGCTGATGGACCTAAACCTTTCTTACTAACAAGTCAACCCTGCCTTCTCTGCCCAGCTGCCTGTCTTTTCAATGGGATATATCCTTGGATATTTAGCTCCCAGCCCTGATCCCTCTGCAGCCACGTCTGTGATGCCCACAACATCATACCAATTTCAATCTGCAGTGCCAGCTCATTTACCTTATTCTGTATACTGCATATATTCAAATACAACACCCTTAGTCCTTCATTAACTGTCCCCCTTCGCATTGTTGTCCCTTGATCTGCTGTGCCTGAAGTTCGATTCCTAACCCTTCCCAAACATACTGTCCTATTATTTGTTCCAGATACTTTACTAACCTTTCCTGAATCCTCCTTCCTTTTAACTTTTTTTATAATTTTCCATGTTGTTGAACCCATCTCCTCACATGCTAACCTGCTATTTTGCTTCCCATTAATGATTAGACTTCCCATAATTTACCCTTCCCTCCACCTGCCCCCTCCCCCATTTGCTAGTTTTGTTTCTGGGGAAAATAATTCAAACTAACAACTGTCTGAGGTGACTGCTTATTCTTGGTCACTGTCCCCTAGTCCTGGTCTCCCCCTCAAGAGAAAACCTCCCTGTCAAATCACCTCAGGATATTGTATCTTTCAGTAAGATCATATCTCGTGTTTCTAAACTCCAATGAATGCAGCCCAAACCTGTCAAACCTTTCCCCATTAGATGATAATCCTTTCATCCATGGAATGGGTCCTGTGAACCTTCTCTGAACTGTTTCTAATGCTATTATTATCCTTTTTGAGTGAAAGACACCAAAACTGTACAGAGTTCTCTCCATGTAGTCTCACCAACATACTGTACAATTGTAACACAACTTTATTTTCTCTTCAATCCACTTTTGCCTTTCTAATCACTTGCTACACCTGAAACTGCCTTTTTGTGATTCATTTACAAGAACATTCAGATCCCTCTGTGCCAGAATTCTGCAAGTAACTTGCTGTTTGAATATTCTTACCAAAGTGCATGAAATTACATTTTCCCGCATTATACTTGAACCAATTTATACACACACTTCACCGATCTACATCATTTTGTAAACTCTTTATATCCTCCTTACAATTTGCTTTGTTGGACATATGCTGTCATCAAGAAATTAAGCAACTATACATTATGTCCTTCCATACAACTTCTTTGTATAAATAGTGAATAGTTGAGGCCCAGTGTTGATCCTTGTGACACTCCACTGGTAGAAAATGACCCAGTTGTCTCTACTGCCTGCTCAGCCCAATGCCCTTTTATCCATGCTGATATGTTACCTATTACACCAGGAACACTTTTTATGAGCATTTTTGTGGCACCTTATCAACTGCCTTTTGGAAATGCAGGAACACCGCATCTATAGGTTCTCCTTAATCCACCTTGCTTTATCCTTTCTCAAAAACTCTCATAAATCAGTCACATAGGATTTCCCTTTCACAAGCCCACACTGACTGCCTTGGTTACAGAAAGATATCGAAGTGCCTTGCCAAAACCTCCTCAATAATAGGTTCTCCCTGTGATAGATATTAAGCTAGCTCAACTGTAGCTTCCTGCTTTCTGTCTCTATCTTTTCTTGGAGAGGGGTCACAATCCCTAATTTGCAATCTGATAGAACCTTTCCAGAATCGAGAGATTTTGGAAGATTAAAACCAATGAATCTATATCTCAGCAGCCATTTCTTTTAGGATCCTGGGATGAAGCCCATCAAGTCCTGCAGACTGTCTAAATTAAGTTTATTTATTGTCTGTCTTTAGTTCTAGTCATTTTCTCAGTATTCTTTCCCTGATGAAAGTATTTGTTTTCAGTTCCTCCCACCCATTCACTTCTTGATTTACAATTATTTCTGGGGTGTTATTCATGTGAAGACAGACACCATTTGATTGTTTCCCATTATCCCAAATTGTCTCTCCAGAGGACCCATGATTACTTTAGTCACACTTGTTATTTTTAAATAATTGCAGAAACTCTTCCTATCTGTTTTATATTTCCAGTTAGCTTTCTCTCGTACTCGAATTCCTCCCTCCACATTTTAAAAATCATTCTTTACTTGTTAGCCAACATTCTGACCTCCCATTTAATTTCACAGAATTAATGCTTATTTTACAATTTACACTCTCCTTCACCAATACATTTCACTCCAAGAGTCTCTGATAAGAATTTGTTTGCTTATAACGGACCATCTCCTTGTATGTCTAATGCAGGATAAATTTACCTCTCCCCCTTCACTGTCCACACAGCCTGTCCCACCCTCTAAACTTTAAGAGGCTCCTTAAAAACCTCCCTCCTGCCTGAATTTCTGAGGTGAGTTTTGGTGTTTTGCTTTATTGCACCTGTGAAGCAATTGCTGTGATTTCTGTTAAAGACACTCTATAAATGTCAGTAGTTGCTCAATCTCTTTCTGCACTTTTCAAAACTCCCCCTTAACCCGGAGATCAGAGGATTCAGTCACTGGGAATGTCATCTCAGATTTCCTTCTTTCACTCAATATCCTCCTCTGTGCTCTGTCTATCCCCACACACACCCCTCAGTGGCAGCAGGAACTATTGCAGAGTTAGAACATGAGCCTGTACGGTACTGTTCTCTCAACCCTTGATGTTGTGCTGAGCTATGTCCAAACCCAAGATCAAGCTTTCCCACTCCCTATCATTCTGGCGTACTCCATGTGCTTATCCAATAACCGCTTGAAAGTTCCTAAAGTGTCCGACTCCATTATCATAGCTAGCAGTGCATTCCACTTCCCAACTACTGAGTAAAGAATCTCCCTCATTGATCTCTATCTCCCGCCATGAACCTTTATAGTTATGCCCCCTAGTAACAGCTACATCCATCCGAGGAAATAGCCTCTGCATGTCCACTCTATCTCCCTCATCTTATAAACCTCTAAGTTGCCTCTCATCCTCCTCTGCTCTAAAGAGAAAGTCTCCAGCTCCCTCAACCTTTCCTCATAAGACCTTCTCTCCAAACCAGGCAGCATCCTGGTAAATCTCCTCTGCACTCTCTTCAATGCTTCCACATCCTTAGTGAGGTGACCAGAACTGTACACAATAACTCTTCCTCTCACCATCCCTCTGTGGGTCAGCATGGCTCCTGTGGAGTGTCCAGCCCTTGCCCATTGCCTCTCCTATAAACCTCCTCTACTCTACACTCTGTGTTCCATCACTGTGCAGCTCCTGTGACCCATACCCAGGATGTTGAGTGGAATTTAATGGGTCTGTGCTCCTGAACAGCTCCTTTACTCACTTGTCCAAAGTGTTGGATTCTTTTCATTCTGAACTCTGCTGTTTGTTCTCTTCCAGGAAACCAAATAGCTTCACGATCGATCAAAATGAAGCTTCTAACAGTGTCCTTTTGACAGAGGTGACCTGTCCAGGTGAAACACGGGACCTTGTGACAGCACCTGAACGTCAGGATGGAGCAGCTGGAGAACAAAACCTTCTGAGGAACAGGACTGTGCAGCATTGAGTTTTCACTGCCATGGATCACTTTGCACAGGTCTGGGTAACCAGCATAGGCTCAGGAAAACTGATACCAAAATCCCTTCTGTAATTGTTTCCAATCAGCATTTATTTACAGCATCTCAGTATTACTGTTGATGAGGACATCGACAATCGACTGTCCAAGGCCAACAGCTCCTTTGGCCACCTCTTGAACTGTGTTTGGTGAAACCATTCACTACCCGTGTCTAATAGAACTCGGGTATACAGAGAGATTGTCATTACTGCCCTCTTGTGTGGGTCAGAATGATGGGTTCTGTACAGAAAACAAATGGCGAGCTTCCATCAACACTGCCCTCGATCCATGATGAACAGCAGACGGCAAGACTAGAACCGTAGAACATGACAGCACAGAATCAGGCCTTTTGGCCCTTCTTGTCTGTGCTGAACCATTTTTCTGCCAAGTCCCACATCCCTCCAGACCCCTCTCATCCATATACCTGTCCAAGTTTTTCTGAAATGTTAATGTGAGCCCGCATTTACCACTTTATCTGCAGCTCATTCCACATTCTCACCACTCTTCCTCCCCCCACCCCCAATATTCCCTTTCAACTTTTCACCCTTAACCCATGTCCTCTAGTTTTTTTCCCCCTAGCTTCAGTGGAGAAAGCCTGCTTGCATTCACTCTATCTATACCCATCATAATTTTATACATCTCTATCAAATCTTCCCTCATTCTTCTCTGCTCCAGGGAATAAAGTCCTAACCTATTCAACCTTTCTCTGTAACTCAGTTTCTCAAGTCCTGGCACCATCCTTGTAAACCTTCTCTGCACTCTTTCAACCTTATTAATATCTTTCTTGTAATTAGGTGACCAAAACTGCACACAATACTCTAAATTTGACCCCACCAATGTCTCATACAACCTCTACTCTTAGATTTTAGATTTATCTACTCTGACTTGCCTCAAGACAGTAAGCACCTCCTCCCCTTTAATGTGTATCGGTTCCATAACCTCTCCACTTGTTTGCCTTATTTCCGTAGACTCCATGCCAGTTTCCTTAGTAAATACGGATGCAAAAAACCCATTTAATATGCCCCCCCATTTCTTTTGGTTCCATACAAAGCCGACCATCTGATCTTCAAGAGCACCAATTTTATCCCTGACTATCCTTCTGCTCTTAATATACCTGTAGAAGCTCTTAGGATTATCCTTCACCTTGACTGCCAAAGCAACCTCATATCTTTTTCTAGCCCCCCTGATTTCCTCCTCAAGTAGTTTCTTGCACATTTTGTACTCCTCAAGCATCTTATTTGTTCCCTGTTGCCTCTACATGTCATACATCTCTCTCCTCTTCTTTATCAGAGTTGCAATATCCCTTGAGAACCAAGGTTCCTTATTCCTATTCACTTTGCCTTTAATCCTGACAAGAACATACAAACTCTGCATTCTCAAAATTTCTCCTTTGAAGGCCTCCCACTTATCAGTCACATCCTTGCCAGAGAAAAGTCTGTCCCAATCCACGCTTTTTCCATCCTTTCTCATTTCTTCAAATTTGGCCTTTTTCCAGTTCAGAGCCTCAACCCGAGGACCAGATCTATCTTATCCATGATCAAGTTGAAACTAATGGCGTTATGATCACTGGAACCAAAGTGTTCCCCTACACACACTTCCGAGACTTGCCCGAACTCATTTCCCAATAGGAGATCTAATATTGCATCCCCTCTAGTTGGTACCTCTATATATAGATTGAGAAAATTTTCCTGAACACATTTTACAAACTCCACCCCGTCTAGACCTTTAACAGTACGGGAGTCCCAATCTGTACGTGGAAAATTAAAATCCCCAACTATCACAACTTTGTTTTTGACTGTTGTCAGCTATCTCTCTGCTGATTTGCTCCTCCAATTCTCGCTGACTATTGGGTGGTCTATAATACAACCCCATGAATGTGGTCATACCTTTCCTGTTTCTCAGCTCCACCTGTATGGCCTGTATTAGCCGTCTAATCTGTCCTGCCTGAGCACTGCTGCAACATTTTCCCTGACTAGCAATGCCATATCCCTCTCCCTCTATCACATCTGAAACATTGGAACCCAGGAGCATTGAACTGCCAGTCCTGCACCCCCTGTAGCCATGTTTCACTAATGGCTATAATGTCATAATTCTATGTGTCAATCCACACCCTCAGCTCATCTGCCTTCCCCACAATACTCCTGGCATTGAAATAGACAGACCTCAAGATTATTACCAACACACACAACCCTTCTATTTGTGATTTTGCATGAACTATTAACATCATTTCTTTTCACCCCCACTTCACTATCTGTTCTGGCATTCTGGTTCCCCTGCAAATCTAGTTTAAACCCTCCCCAATAACACTAGCAAACCTCCCTGCAAGTATATTGGTCCCCTTATAGTTCAGGTATAACGTGTCTCTCTTGTACAGGTTGCACCTGCCCCAGAAGAGGTCCCAATGATCTGGAAATCTGAAACCCTGCCCCCGACACCAGTTCCTCAGCCACGTATTCATCGGCCTGAGCATCCTACTCTTACCCTCACTGGCACAGGTAACAATCCTGAGATTACTATGCTCAGGGTCCTGCTTTTTAACTTCCTACCAAAGCTCTCTATACTCAGTCTTCAGGACCTCCACACTCTTCTTCCTACGTCATTGGTACCGATGTGTACAATGACATCTGGCTGATCACCCTCCCACTTCAGAATGCTGTGCACGCGATCAGAGACATCCCTCACCCTGGCACCTGAGAGGCAACAAACCGTCAGAGAATCTTTGTCACAACCACAGAACCTCCTGTCTGTACCTCTGACTATCAAGTCCCCTATCACTACCTCTCTCCTCTTCTTCCCCCTTCCCTTCTGCGCTGCAGAACCAGACTCAGTGCCAGAGATCCAGCTGCCGCAGCTTGTTCCAGGTAAGGCATCCTTCACAACAGTATCCAAAGCAGCATACCTATTGTGGAGGGGAATGGCCACAGGGGAGCCCTGCTCTGCCTGCCCTTTGCCTCACCTAACGGTAACCCAATTACCTGTGTTCTGTGCCTTTGGCGTAACTACCTCCCTGAAGCTACTATCTATACATTTCTCATTCTCCCAAATGATATGGAGATTATCCAGCTCCTGCTCCAGTTCCCTAATGCAGTTTGTTAGGAGCTGCAGCTGGATGCACCTCTTGCAGGTGTTGTTGTCGGGGACACTGGAGATCTCCCTAACTTCCCACATCCTGCAGGAGGAGCATTCCAACATCCTGCCTGGCATTCTTTCTACTCTGAAGAGTCAAAAAACTTAGCAGAACCTACCCTCACCTCAGCCTGTTCATGCTGAAACCTGTTTGAGCCATTACACAACAAATGATGTTCTCAACATCAATCTGTCCAGAGTTGAATACATTCTCTCACAACACCAGTCACATGGGGCAGTTATGTAACACATACGGAGGATTCCACAATGTCACAAGCAATGTTTTGATACAGATACATGGAAAAACAGCATTTAAATATACAGGATCGAAGTCAAATGATCTGACTTGTTATAGCACTGAAATCTTGGCTGGAATTTTCTGGCTGTTCATATCCCCACTGCTGCTGCAAGTGAGGACAGAGGAGTTGGAGCCACTGCAGCAGGTTTGGAAAATCCTGCCCATGTGAATGGCTGGAAAATTCTGCCCTTTCCTCCAAACAGCAATAGGTCAGCTGTTATAACCCCGATATCTTTATTCCAGGCAGTTGAAGTTTTTACTCCAACAGTGGTTGTCGTGTATGTTCAGAATCTGTTGTAAATATTTTATTGATTTTAAATTTTAATAAACTTTATTACTTTCACAGTAACTCCATTGCAGTGTTAAAATCCCCAAGTCGGCACATTCCGGTGCCTGTTCAGATCAATGCACCTAATCAGCCTGTTTTTCAGACTGAGGGAGCATCTGGAGGAAACCCATGCAGACATGGGGAGAATGTGTAAACTCCACACAGTGACCCAAGGTTGGAATCGAACCTGGATCTCTGGTGCTGTGAGGCAGCAGTGCTAACTGTGCCATCTGGGACATCTGTGCAGACATTTGGGGGTTTCTATTTCTGTGTAGTTTTCACTCTGAGCTGTGATTAAAGAGAAGCCGGTGCTGATACTGGTGGATATTAGTGGATCTGCAGTCAGATGTTGAATGACTCTGCCCATCACTGCACTAACACAGTGAATGCTGTCTACAGGCAGTAAGTCTCCTGATGGTCCTTAAATCGAATTCACAGGAGGAGTGCATAGCTGGCATGGTGATAGGGTGATTAGCGCCGCTGCTTCACAGTGCTAGTGACCCAGGTTCAATTTTAGTCTCGGGTGACTGACTGTGGATCCTGCATGTTCTCCCTGTGTCTGTGTGGGTTTCCTCTGGTGCTCTCACTCCAAAGATGAGCAGGTTAGATGGATAATCAATGCACAGGGTTACAGGGATAGGAGAAATCTCAATGGGCTGAATGGCCTCCGCACTGTAGGAATTCTATGGATTCATTGTAAACGAAGTGGGATTTTTAAAATCTCTTTGGGTTGATGGGGCCTCAGTTCAATGTGTCAGTGAAATGACTGGGACTGGGTGGTGCTCCCTCAGCACCAACCTGTGGACTGGACAGTGCCCAGTGAGATGGATGACAGAGTCCCAAAACTATTTTGGTGCAGATCAGAGAAGCTTCCTTGGTATTCTGGGACATTTATCACTCAACAAATGTCACAAAAAAAACCCCATTTTATTCTTCTGATGCTGCCATTTTTGCAGTAATGACTACACTTCAAAACCCGAGTGAAATTGGCTGCAACATATTTTGAGGTGTCTGTTTTCAGAGTTGTTCCAAGTTCACTCACACAGAATAGTGAAATACAGATCACACAATCCCATCCAGTCCCCAAATTTGCAAAGACCATTAGATACAGAGTCCTGGATGAATCTGTATCTGAAGTCACTTTGCAGAGCAACTTTTTTCAAGGTCAACCCACGGAAAGTGACTGGCCCGGATGGGATACCCGGACGAGCGCTCAGATCCTGCATGGATCAGCTGGTGGCGGTATTCACAGATATCTTCAACCTCTCTTTACAACAATCTGAGGTCCCTATCTGCTTTAAGAAGGTGACCATCATCCTGGTACCAAAGAAAAACCAAGCAGCGTGCCTTAATGCCTAATGACTCAGTCAGTGGCTCTGACATCCATCATTATGAAGTGCTTCGAAAGGCTAGTCATGGCACGAATCAATTCCAGCCTCCCGGACTACCTGGATCCACTACAGTTTGCCTATCGCTGCAACAGGTCCACAGCAGATGCTATCTCCCTGGCCCTGTACTCAATCCTGGAACACCAAGCTAACAAAGACACCTATGTCAGACTCCTATTTATTGATTACAGCTCAGCTTTCAACACCATTATTCTGATGAAACTCATCTCCAAACTCCATGGCCTGGGCCTTGGTTCCTACCTCTGCAACTGAATCCTGAACTTCCTAACTCACAGACCACACAATCAGTAAGGATAGGCAACAACATCTCCCCCACGATCATCCTCAACACCGGTACCCCACAAGGCTGTGTTCTCAGTCCCCCTACTATACTCCTTATACACCTATGACTGGCCAAATTCCCCTCAAATTCAATTTTCAAGTTTGCTGACCACAGTAGTGGGTCAGATCTCAAACAATAATGAGACAGAGTACAGGGATGAGATAGAGAATCTGAAGAACTGGTGCAGCGACAATAATCTCTCCCTCAATGTCACAAAATGAAGGAGATTGTCATCGACTTCAGGAAGCGTAAAGGAGAATATGCCCCTGTCTACATCAACTGGGACAAAGTAGAAAAGGTCGAGAGCTTCAAGTTTTTAAGTGTTCAGATCACCAATCTGTACTGGTGCCCCCCCCCCCCATGCCAACACTATAGTTAAGAAAGCCCATTAATGCCTCTACTTTCTCAGAGGACTAAGGAAATTTGGCAAGTTAGCTACGACTCTCACCAACTTTTACAGTACACCACAGAAAGCATTCTTTCTGGTTGTACCACAGCTTGGTATGGCTCCTGTGCTCAAGAACGCAAGAACAAAAGGTCATGAATGTATCCCAGTCCATCATGCAAACCAGCCTCCCATTGACTGTCTACACTTCCCACTGCCTCGGCAACGCAACCAGCATAATTAAGGACCTGACATTCTCTCTTCCACCTTCTTCCGGCAGGAAAAAGATACAAAAGTCTTAAGTCACGTACCAACTGACTCAAGAACAGCTTCTTCCCTGCTGCTGTCAGACTTTTCAAATGGACCTATCTTGCATTAAGTTTATCTTTCTCTACATTCTAGCTATGACTGGAACACTATATTCGCACTCTCTTCTTTCCTTCTCCCCTATCTACTCTATGGATGGTGTGATTTGTCTGCATAGTGCTCAAGAAACAATACTTTTCACTGTATCCCAATGTATGAGACAGTAATAAATCAAATCAAATCACCAGCTCTGTTGCCTTCATGGATTTGTGAATAAGTATCCCAAGGTTCATCAGTTCCTCTGAGCTTCCTAGGGTCCTGCCATTCATTAAATACTCCCTTGTCTTGTACTCTTCCCAAAGTGCATCACCTTGTGCTTAACAGGATTAAATACCATCTGCCATTGCTCTGCCCTTGTTCCTATAACCTTCTCCTTCGCTATTAACCAGCTTACCAATCTTGGTGTCATCTGCTTATCATTCCTCCCACATTATCATCTCTAACATTTATGGATATAATAAGCAATAAGGGGCCCAGCACTGAACCTTGTGGAATGCCACTGGACTCCAGCCTCCAGTCACTCAAGCAGCCTTCTACCATTGCACTGTCTCTTATCACTGAGCCAGTTTTGGATCCATCTCGCCAAGGTTCCCTGAATTCCACGCGCTTTAATTTTCTCAATCAGTCTCCCATGTGGGG
Source organism: Carcharhinus amblyrhynchos (assembly GCF_965287045.1). Lineage (NCBI taxonomy): Eukaryota > Metazoa > Chordata > Chondrichthyes > Carcharhiniformes > Carcharhinidae > Carcharhinus > Carcharhinus amblyrhynchos. The sequence continues at coordinate 149,628 of NW_027649829.1, read as the reverse complement.
CCTTGTCAAAAGCTTTCCTAAATTCCATCTGAACGACATCAACTGCACTTCCCTCATCCACAAACTCAATCACATTTTCAAATTCTATCATGGAATCCCTACAGTGCAGGAGGAGGCCACCAAGTCTGCACCAACCACAATCTCACTCAGGCCATATTTCCCTAACCCCACGCATTTACCCTGCTAATCCCCCTGACACCATGGGGCAATTAACCATAGCCAATCACCCTAGCCTGCACATTTTTGGACTGTGGGAGGAAACTGGAGGAAAACCATGCAGACACGGGGAGAAGGTGCAAGCTCCACACAGACAGTGATCCAAGCCAGGAATTGAACCTGTGAGGCAGCAGTGCTAACCACTGTGCCACCCATATCAAATTTGTTAGGCATGAACTCCGAGAAAGCCATACTGACTATCCCTAATCAACCCATGTCTTTCCAAATGGAGATTAATTCTCTCCTTCAGAATTTTCTCCAATATTTCCCTTCCACCGGTGTATAATTTCCTCGTTCATCTCTGCCACCCTTCTTGAAAAGTGGAACCACATCCGCTGTCCTCAGTCCTCTGGCACTTCCCCCATAGGAAGACTCACAACACCAGGTTAAAGTCCAACAGGTTTATTTGGTAGCAAATGCCACTAGCTTTCAGAGCGCTAGCTGCCCCTTCATGAGGTGAGTGAATGTTCACTCACCTGACGAAGGGACAGGGACCATCTTAGGATGCTCCCTAATCTTATTTGCAAGTCCTTTCTCATGTCCCCTTTTTGCTCTTCTGATTTCCCTCTTGAACTTCCTATATTCCTCGAGGGCTGCAGCTGAATTACCCCCTCTGGATTTGTTAAAGCCTTTCTCTTCTTCCTCATTCAGTCCTGAATTGTCCAAGATCCAGGGTCCCTGACCATACTGCTCCTATTTCCCCCCAGAAGGGGCATGTTGGTTCTGTACTCTCCCCAGTTCCTTTTTTGAATGAGTGGAGATAAATCAAAGGAGAAAGGATAAGGGGATTTTAGCTGTGGGCTGGTGAGTTGTTTGGGACAGAGATTAGGGTGAGTGTGTGTTAACTGTATGATAGAGGGAGCCACACATTCCTGCTCTTCACCTTCAGTTCAGCAGCTAAAGGATGACAGCAAGCTGGAAGTGACTGGATAATCCCACACAGCTCAAAGTGTATCACTGCACACAACATTCCCACAATACCCAATGTAATGAAGCAACACTAGAATTCACAATGAGAACCGCAGAACATTCCAAACCTCACCTTTTTTTGCTTTTGGATTAAGTAATCCTCAATTCCAGCAACAACAGGAATTCCGATTCCCAATCCAACTCTTGCTCCATTAAGGAATCCAGGACTTAGAGACAGAATGAAGCCATGAACAGACTGGCACACACTCAAAACTAATAGCAGAGATCTTCAGCACTGAGTGTTTCAGAATCATCCCCAGTACAAACAGATACCTGGTTAATTCTAGTCCTGGAGGGATCAGGGAGGTTAGTTACCAATAATCTCACACACATACCAGGCTACCACACAGCTCTTTACACACGTGATCAATACATGCCTTTCAATTGAGATAAGTAGCAGTTCTGAGGGACAGGATGGCGAGACTCAGGAACAGAAATAACAATTCCCGGTAGTTTAAGGACCAGTTACAGGGAACAGTGACCCACATCAGTCACTCAATCATTCTTTGGTAAAATATCACACAGCATTTCAAACCTTCCAATGTTACACACCGTCTATCCAGAATGATGCAGTGCAAGAGCTGAAAACACATGCAGTAGTTTAGAAACTGATTTACATGGTACAGGTGTGTTCAGTCCAGGTGTAGGAGGTCACTCTAAAGAAAACATCATGTGTTTAGTATTGTGTGTGAATCTGTGGAACTTCCTGCCCAGTGAAGCAGTTAAGGCAAGGATAGGCAGATTTTTGAACAGTAAAGGAATTAAGGGTTATGGCAAGTGGGCAGCTAAGTGGAACTAAATCCACAAAAAGATCAGCTATGATCTTACTGAATGGCGGAACAGGCTCGACAGGTCAGATAGCCCACTCCTGCTGCTAGTTCTTCTGTTCTCACACCCTTTGTACACCAAAGGATAGGGTTTACACTCAAGGCAGTCTTCACCTCAGCACCTACAACGTGACCTGAGTGGAGGAACAAGCTTAAAAACACACGCTGCCTTCCTCCTATTGGATACTCTCAATAAGGCACCTCATATTCGTCAAACCCACTGGGTGATGGGCTGACGATACCTTGTAACCTTTGTGGTCATCATAACAGTTTCCTTCCCTCAAAGGACGTGAGGGAACCAGATGGGGTTTTACAACTTTTATTGGGACCAACTTTATATTTCCACATTTTTTTTTAAATAAAAAGTGAACTTGCATTATGAAAGTACTACAGTGGAATTTGAACTTACATTTTCTGGATTTTTAGTCTGGATCTCTAGATGAGGGGTTTGTCTTACGAAGAGAGATTTAATAATTTAAGCCTATACTCTCTGCAATTTATAAGACTGAGAGAAGATCACCCACAAGGTGATAAAAGATAGATGTGGAGTGGATGCTTCTTCTTGTGGGGATTCTAGGACGAGAGGTCATAAGTCTTAGGATCGGGGGAGCAAATTTAAAACAGAGTTGAGGAGAAACTACTTCTCCCAAAGGGGTGTGAATCTGTGGAATTTGCTCCCCAAGAGCAGTGGGTGCTGGGACTGTGAGTAAATTTAAGGAGGAGTTGGACAAATTTTTAATTGGTAATGTGCCTTATCTATGTCCGTCTGCAAACTGCAACATCCATCTGCACTGTCCACATCTCCACCGACTTTAGTGTCGTCTGCAAATTTACTAACCCAAAAGGCTTAGGTAATGAGATCCAACTGGGCAAGTCATTGCCTGTTGTCAGGAGAACTCAACAAGCTTCACAGGGAGATCAATCACAGATTCCCCCAGAACTCATTGGGGTTATCACACCCCTCTTACCCAAGATGGTGGGGCCTTCTGTGTCTCCACCACTTGTAGGGTCAATCCAGGAGGCAGGCAGAAGACGTATAATGGGTTGGTGAACAGCTATTTCATGCAGAGTGCTGAAGAACCAGTGCACAGGCTCATTCTCAGGGTGACCACTGGCTGGGTTTCCGCTGCCTCTGTCTCCATATCTGAGCCGGAATCATCAGCATCCTGGAGACTGGCTCTTAAGGTTTTAGTGGGTGGAATTCCCTGTCCATAGGCCGGTGTGAAGGATGCTGACAGTGGAATGTCTGTAGAACCCGTTCACTGTGATGGAGGAGATTGATGTGTTTTGAAGATTTTCTCCCTGGTTTGCACCTCATATCACACCAGTCCTTTTTTTTTAAGGCTAACTGCCGGAAGCCACAGACAGCCATCGGCGAAGTTCCTCACGTGGACCGTGTCTGCCATCTTAAAGATTCTATCCAGTCTCTGACCTCATGGCCCCTGTTCTGGGCTTCTTGTTTTAACTCAACTTTGCCAGCCAAATTTGGGAATGTTGTGCTAAGGCTAGTCTGAAGGCATCACATCATCATCAGATCCACGAAAAGGAGTTCCTTCTCCTGTCAGAAGAAGGAGGAAATTCGGCATGTCTGCTACGACTAACTTTTACAAATGCCATAGAAAACATCCTTTCTGGCTGTATCACAGCTTGGTATGGCTCCTGCTCTGACCAAGACCACACTAATCTACAAAGAGTCACGAACGAAGCCCAGTCCATCATGCAAATCAGCCTCCCATCTACTGACTCTCAGCAAAGCAGCCAGCATAATTAAAGACCCCATGCGCTCCAGACATTCTCTTCCGTCTTGTGTCAGGAAATAATATCAAAGTCTGAGGTCATGTCCCAGCTGACTCAAGAACAGCTTCTTCCCTGCTGCCATCAGGCTTTTGAATGGACCTACCTGGCATTAAGTTGATATTTCTCTACACCCGAGCTATGAATGTAATACTACATTCAGCACTTCTTTCCTTCTCTATGAACGATATGCTTTGTCTGTATAGTGCAAGAAACAATACTTTTCACTGTATACTAATAATAAATGTAGTCCACAGGGATCAGTGCTGGGACCACAGGTCTTCACAATACATATTAATGATTTCAAGGAAGGAACAGAGTGTACTGAGGCCAAATTTGCAGGTGATACAAAGGGGGAGGGAAGGCAGGTGGTAAGGAGGATATAAATAGATTCCAGAGAAATAGTGACAGGTTTTGGAGTGGACTGAAAATAAGCAAATGGAATTCAATTTGGGAAAAGGTGAGATTGTTAATTTTGGAAGAATAAGATGGATTTGAAGTTGAGACTGCAGAAAGCTGAAGCACAAAGAGAAATGGGGGTCCTTGTTCATGAAGCTAGCAGGTAATAGGGAAGCCAAATGTCATGCTGGTTTTTATTTCAAGGAGTGTGAAGTATTAAAGAGGTGTTGCTGCAACTGCAGAAGGTTCTAGTCAGGCCACTTTTACTATGCGCAGATTTGGTCCCCTTATTTAAGAAAAGATATATTATCATTGGATGCAGTACAAAGGATGTTTACTCGGATGATTGTGGCTAAAGAGGGACTGGCATATGAGAAAAGATTAAACAGGTTGGATATGTACTCCTTGGAGTTCAGAAGAATGAGAGGTGATATGATTGAAACATTAAGATTCTGAGGAGGTTAGACAGGGTAAATGATGGGAGGATGTTTCCACTCATGGCAGAGCGTAGGACCAGAGGGCAGAGTTGCAGAATAAGGGGCTCACTGCAGACAGATTTGAGGAAAAATTTCTTCTTTTGTGGAGTCATAGTCAGAGATATACAGCACGGAAACAGGCCATTTGGCCCAACTGTTTGGAATTTTTTTTGCCCAAGGAAGCTACGGAGGTCGTGTCCTTAGACATTTTCAAGATTCAGATGGATAGGTTTCAGAGATCAGTAATCAGTAGGGGAGTTAAGGGTTATGAAGATAAACAGGAGAGTGAAGTGATTGTTGGATCAGCCACAATCTTATTGAATGATGGCACAGGCTTGAAAGGCTTAAAAGTCTCCTCCTGTTTCTTATGCTCACATTTATTTTGTGGGTTCAGTGTAGTGGCTTTGAGAGAATTAAGAGTGTCAGGGTTTTCACTACCTGAACACTCTGGGTCCCAAGGGCAGCTGATGACCCATTCAGGGGATTCCACTATGGGGACTACCAGCCCTGCAATGGGGGTGAAGATTAATGCCTTGCCCCACTGCCAGGGTCAGTCTGTCCTTTTTTCAATTGCCTAATCAGAGGAATCCTCTCCTTTATAGACACACATCACCCTGTGAATGTTGAGTGATTTATTTTCAGTGCAAAAAGATAGTGAGATATACAGTGCATTTATTCAACTAACACTTAGAAATGTTAACTGAATAATTAATTGCTTAGTTTATAGAAGCCTCTTCCATTTACAAATTGGTCAGCATAGCTGCCTCACAGCACCAGGGAACAGGTTCGATTCCAGCCTTGATTCACTGTCTCTGCTGAGCCTGCACACTTTCCCCTGTGTCTGCATGGGTTTCCTCCAGCTTCCTCCCACAATCTGAAAGACGTGCTGGTTAGGTGGACCGGGTATGCTAAATTCTCCCTCAGTGTACCCAGTCACCGGACTGTGGTGACTTTGGGATTTTCACAGTAACTCCACTGCAGTGTTAATATAAACCGACTTGTGACTAATAAACCAACTTTAAACTGGTCTGCTGTGATCTCTGTGACGAGCTGAGGAGACATGAAGTGGGCGAGGGTGTGGGGAAGGGGCTTCCTCTCCCCCCATTGGGGAGCTGCTGTTACTGAGCTGGGAACAGCACTCACTGTTTGAGGCTGGCAGTGGGAAATGGCAGCATTAGAGCAGACCATAGGCTCAGTGTGTTAACACAACCAGCTCCACTTAATGTATAAATCCCCCTGTTTCCGCTCCACACTGGATCCTAACCAGTCAAAGAGATCAGCACCCAGCCAGAAACCAACATTTGCGCCGCCAGAGCTCAAGAAGCACTCACCACTTCACAACGACTGAGACCGACTCCCAAAATGGCGGCGCCAGTTCCACGGCCTCCACTCTCATTGGCTGAACTGCCAGCCAAACAACTGTGGGCCACGTGGGAACGCTCCGATTGTCCGAACGTCCACCAATGGAAATCCCAGTCTGTGGAATCAACAGGCCGCAAGAGCGCTAATTGGTGGAGAGAGGCCAGGTACCCACCTGGCTGGCCAGCTGATTCTGCCTCGAGCGGGAGCCGTTGGAGAGGCAAAACAAAGGACCGCTCGCGTTGGGGGCGGAGCGAGGCTGTGATTGACAGGAGGACCCGACACCTGATTGGGCGGAACAACCACCAATCGCTGGGATATTGCCCGGGGGGGCAAACAACCACTGGCCTGAGCCGGGGGAGACTGGAGGGAAAAAGGAGAGCGTGCTGAGGAGGCGGGGCCATCTGGCTTACACCTGACTGGTCGGCTAGTTTGGGGACAGGCGCCTGATTGGTCAGCTGTCTCTGACCCCGCCCCAGCCACTAGAAAAAACCGTTGGCAGAAAAAACGGTTAAAATTTGAAAACTGGGTGGGGGCGCGGGGTGAAAGGTCAAGGCAAATGGCCAACTTCGCAAAGTTGAGTTTGAGAACGGTGAGGGAACCAGTTGGAGAACAAGTCACGCAAATTTGAGTTTTTTGAAGGGGTAACCAAGAAGGTAGGTGAGGGCAGTGCAGTTGATGTTGTCTACATGGACTTTAGCAAGGCCTTTGACGTGATACCACATGGTAGGTTGTTACGTACGGTTAAATCTCACCAGATCCAGGGTGAGGTATCTAAACGGTTACAAAATTGGCTTCTTGATTGAGGCCACACAGAGTTGATTATCAAACTGGAGGCCTGTGACCAGCAGTGCGCCTTGTGAATCAGTGCTGGATCCACTGTTACTTCTCATTTATATTAATGATTTGGATGAGAAAATAGGAAGCATGGTTAGTAAGTTTGCAAATGACACCAAGATTGGTGGCATAGCGGTCAGTGAAGAAAGTTAACTCAGGTTGCAACGGGATCTTGATCAATTGGGCTGGTGGGCTGACGAATGGCAGATGGAGTTTAATTTAGATAAATATGAGGTGATGCATTTTGGTAGATTAAATCAGGGTAGGACTTACTCAGTTAATGGTAGGGCGTTGGGGAGAGTTACAGAACAAAGAGATCTAGGGCTACATGTTCATAGCTCTTTGAAAGTGGAGTCCCAGGTGGACAGAGTGGTGAAGAAGGCATTCAGCATACTTGGTTTCATCGGTCAGAACATTGAATACAGGAGTTGGGGACGTCTTGTTGAAGTTGTACAAGACATTGGTAAGGCCACACTTGGAATACTGTGTACAGTTCTGGTCACCCTATTATAGAAAGGATATTATTAAACTAGAAAGAGCGCAGAAAAGATTTACTAGGATACTACCGGGACGTGATGGTTTGAGTTATAAGGAGAGGCTGGATACTCTAGGACTTTTTTCTCTGGAATGTTGAAGGCTGAGGGGTGACCTTATAGAGGTCTATAAAATAGTGAGGGGCACAGATCAGCTAGATGGTCAATGTTTTTTCCCAAAGGTAGGGGAGTCTAAAACTAGAGGGCATTGGTTTAAGATGAGAGGAGAGAGATACAAAAATGTCCAGAGGGGCATTTTTTTCACACAGAAGGTGGTGAGTGTTTGGAACAAGCTGCCAGAGGTAGTAGTAGAGGCGGGTACAATTTTGTATTTTAAAAAGCATTTGGATAGTTACATGGATAAGATGGGTATAGAAGGATATGGGCCAAATGTGGGCAATTGGGATTAGCTTAGGGGTTAAAAAAAATGGCAGCTTGGACAAGTTGGGCCAAAGCTGTACCATGCTGTAAACCTCTATGACTCTATGACTCTTCTGTTCCCGCTGCCACATTCTTCAATAAAACCTCCAGTCTCCCATAGAAGGACAAGGGCAACAGGAACATGGGGAACACCATCATCTCCAAGTTCTCCTCTCTGTCTCTCACACACACCATCCCCACTTGGAGATATATCAGCCATTCCATCATCATCTCTGGCTCAAAATCTTGGAACTCCCTTCCTAATGGCACTGTGAGAGCACCTTCACCACACAGCACTGAAACCGTTCAGGAAGATGCCCCATCACCACCTTCTCAAGGGACATCTTCACATGTGAGTTTTTACAGTGAATGTTTTACAAGGTTAAATCTCAAGCAATTCATTTTGGGAAGCCCAGTTGCCATGAAAGGCATTATATAAATCCAGGCCCTGTTTTCAAAGTTGCTCCAAGGGTCTCCCTCCAATACCGGCATCCACTCACCTGGTGGCGATGGTGTTCCATTTTTATTGGCTAGAATCACCACTCCAGAGGCTGCTCTCTGTTCCTGGGCAGTGGCCGCCTTGGAAGTTACTCACACAAAGAAAGCAAACATAGGCCTTGCAAACCTCATGTAGCATTTCAAAGCCAGGCCTTGTTCCTCCAGATTGACATTTATCTCAATGTCAACAAAATGAAGGAGATTGTCGTCAACTTCAGGAAACATAAAGGAGAACATGCCGTGTTTACATCAATAGGGACGAAGTAGAAAGGGTTGAGAGCTTCAAGTGTTTAGGTGCCCAGTTCATCAACAACCTGTCTTCATCTCCCATGCCGACACTAAATTAAGAAAGCCCACCTACTTTCTCAGAAGACTAAGGAAATTTGGCATGTCAGCTACGACTCTCCCCAACCTTTACAAATACACTATAGAAAGATTTCTTATTGGTTGTATCACAGCTTGGTATGGCTCCTGCTGTGCCCAAAACCGCAAGGAACTACAAAGCGCTGTGATTATAGCCCAATCCATAACACAGACCAGCCTCCTATTCATTGACTCTGTACTTCCTGCTGCCTTGGCAAAGCTGCCAGCATAATTAAGGACCCCACGCACTCCTGACATTCTCTCTTCCGCCTTCTTCCATCGGGAAAAAGATACAAAAGTCTGGGGTCACGTACCAACCGACTCAAGAACAGCATCTCACCTGCTGCCATCAGACCTTCGAATGGATCTACCTTGCATTAAGTTGATCTTTCTCTACACCCTAGCTATGACTGAAACATTACATTCTGCATTCTCCCATTTCCTTTGCTATGAACAGTATGCTTCGTGTGTGTAGTGCACAAGAAACAATACTTTTCACTGTGTGTTAGTACATGCAACAATAATAAATCAAATCAAATCAGATCAAAATCTGCCTGAACCCCTTTAATACAGGAACCAGACTCTGGGTTTATCTGTCTGAACCCCTTTAATACAGAAAGCAGACTCTGGGTTTATCTATCTGAACCCTTTTAATACAGGAATCAGGGTCTGGGTTTATCTGACTGAACCCCTTTAATACAGGAGCCAGACTCTGAGTTTATCTGTGTGAACAACCTTGAACCTGGTTCCCTGGCGCTGTGAGGCAGTTGTGCTAACCATTGTGCTAATCTTGATTTGAGCATTTTTGTGTTTCTGGGCTTACAGCCGATAGGGACATTTCATCATTTTATATTTGCAAAGTCTACAGACACAGTAACTGGTCACTGACACAGTTTCTCACACATAATCAACCCATTGGCCAGTTACGGAATCCGCCCTCACTTGGAGCCTTTTCCACGTGTCTCCAAGTGTCAATGGATGCGAGTTGTCCCAAACTGAGACAGGGGAGTGAGGAATAATGTCCCAGCCTCTGTCGAGAAAAGCCAGGTTAAAAGCTGCTTTTCCCCTGAAGAGATTGGAGTGAAACAACAATCTGAGTGTCACACGCGGGGAGAGGGAGGAGAGACCAGGGATGATTTCTCTGTCTGCATGGAGCTGCCCCCAGCCCTCACCTCTCCAGGTATTTAATCTGCAGGAATTTTGTGTTTGTCTGAAGTTCCACTCCCTGATATCAAGATTTGTTTCTGAGCCGCAAGTTCAGTGTGGAAACTCCGAGCTGATTCCTGTGTGGGGAATGGATGGAAAGGAGCTGCAGGCACTGTTAGTGCCTCAGAGCTGGGGGGAAAGGGGGGGATCTGGGGGAAACTTTCCTTCATCCTCCTCACCCCCATTCAGCGTGGAATGGTGGCATGGTAGTAAACGCTGTCTCACAGCGCCAGGGAACCAGGTTCAATTCAAGCCTCAGATCACTGTCTGTGTGGAGTTTGCATATTCTCCCCATATCTGCGTGGTATTCCTCCAGGTGCTCCAGTTTCCTCCCACACCCCAAAGATGTGCAGGTTAGGTGGATTGGCCATTATAAATTGCCCCTTGGTGTCCAAAGATGTGTAGATTTAGGGGATTAGTAAGATAAATACATGGGGTTAAGGGAATGAAGCCTGGTGCCCTGTCAGAGAATCGGTGCAGATTTGATGGGCTGAATGGCCTCCATCTGCAGTGTAGGGATTCCATGATTCAGCTTTTTATCTGGGGGAATGGATGGAAAGGAGCTGCAGGTACTGTCAGTGTCTCAGAGCGGGGGGTGAAAGGGGGGGGAACTTCATCTTCACCAGGATTGGACTCCCTGACGAGGAGCCGCTGTGAAATCCCATCCACAGCCCCCATCCCTGCACTGAATCTGTTGTAAAGGGGGTCACTGAGTTTTCTTGTTGCAGGGACACAACTTCCACAGACTATTCCTGCTGCTGCTGCTGATGAGTATTGTTGCTGATGTTTCAGGTAAGAGCTGTGACTGCTGGAACATTTCAGCACTGATTAAAGGGTTGGGGGGATCAGGTATACAGCTTGTTTTAAGGTGTTGCGTGTATTGCAAGTGGACCCAACAAGGGAGTGGACACGGTAGTTTCACATCGCACACAACGATCATCAGGGCTGAAAGGAAGGCAGTTAATGGCTTCCCATTAACCCCTGTGATGTGAACAGTGGGATCTGGACACTGCGCAACACTCAGTGACACTGGGATGGGTGCTTGGGTGACACTGGAATCAAAGTAGAACTGGGATTGGGTCCAATGGGTCTGGGATGGGGTCCTCAGCTCAGGATTTTCATGCTGTGGAGATGCCAGCATTGGACTGGCGTTAGCACAGTAAGAAGTTTTACAACACCAGGTTAAAGTCCAACGGGTTTATTTGGCAGCACTAGCTTTCAGAGTCTCGCTCTTACATCAGGTGAACAGCTGACTCACCTCATGAAGGAGCAAGACTCCGAAAGCTTGTGCTGCCAAATAAATCTGTTGGATTTTAACTTGGTATTGTGAGACTTCTTACTCAGGATTCTCAGACAGCCTTGGCGTCAAATTGAGCTGGGAATGTTTTAGGAGCGTGGGGAGTAGGGCCATCAGAACTGGGGAGTTGACTTTGGGTCCTGGGAGGGAGCAGAGTCTGGCTGTATTGGAGGCAGGAGCAGGCTTGGAATGTAACGTATCAGCGTATATATCTGTGGATAAATACTTTCAATCGTTTCCAGGTGATTTGCTTGTGCCAGTTTCTGGGTTCCTCGGGGAGCAGGTTGTGCTGCCCTGTACCTACAAAGGGAATGTCCCAGTCTCAGATTTACTAGTAATCTGGGGCACATCGATCTTTGAAATTACGCATAAGTTTATCCATGGCAGCAAGTTGACAGGACAAGAACTACGGTTCAGAAACAGAACAAAGCTGTTCGAAGCTCAACTGGAACAAGGGAACTGGTCAGTTCTGCTCTCTGACCTCAGAAAGTCAGACCAGGGTGAGTATCGGTGTCAGATCTACAAGAGGACAAGTACAGGATATCATTGGGAGAAGAGTTGTCACGTCTATCTCTCTGTAACAGGTGAGAGGTTTCTGTTTCAGGTTTTCTGTATTTAATCTCTGATTTTATGGGTTCAGTCGTGCAGTGGTTATGCTACTAGACTTGTAATCCAGAGACCTGGACTAATAATCCTGAGAACATGAGTTCAAATCCCACCATGGCACTTAACCTCCACCTTCCTGTCCACTCTCCATAACCTTTCATCCCGCTACTAATCAAAATCCTATCGATTTCCTGAAATCTGTTTCGTGTTCTGGTGTCCACTGCACTTTGGGCCCGCTGAGTGAAGTAATTCCTCCTCATTTCTGTTTTAAATTCCACATGGCACTGTCAGAATTTAAATTCAGTTTATTAAATAAAAATCTGGAAATATAAAGTTGGTCCCAATAAAAGTAGCTATGAAGCTGTTGGATTGTTTAGTTTAAAGTTTATTTATTAGTGTCACAAGTAGGCTGACATTAACACTGCAATGAAGTTATTGTGAAACTTCCCTAGTTGCCACACTCTGGTGCCTGTTCGAGTACACTAAGGGAGAATTTAGCATGGCCAGTGCACCTAACCAGCACGTCTTTCGACTTGGGAGGAAACCGGAGCAAACACATGCAGACACGGGGAGAATGTGCTGACTCCGCACAGACAGTAACCCAAACTGAGGACGGAACCTGGAGCCCCGGTGATGTGAGGCAGCAGTGTTAACCACTGTGCCATCATGCTGCCCATCTGTAAAACCCCAACTGGTTTACTGAGTCAGAGGGGAGACAGGGCCTCCAGTGCGTGTGTGTGTGCTCCCTCAGCCCGTTGGGCGCCTACGTGCCCAGCCCCTGAGGCACGCACTTGGCCATTAGGGGCCTAGGTGTGGCAGCCCTGAGTCCACCTTGGGCCAAGCCAAGCGGATGGGCTGGTGTGGGCAGCTTGCCATGTAACTATGTCCCTTTCTCATTGTGCACTCGTCATTAGTTCGTGGGAGGTACAAAGCAGGGAGATTAGAGACAGATGAGACATGGATATTTTTGATCATAATTTGGGTCCTGTTTTAAATTGGACAGATAAACTACCATATCCGATGTGCCAAGGAGAAACGGGGCGATTCTCCCATCGTGTCCCGCAAATTTTCTGGCAGTCGGGTAGGGGGATGCGCATGCCAGCCATTTCATAGGATTCGCGCACGTTTTCCCGACCTATGCATGTCTCCTAGACCCAGAGAACAGTCGCAGTCAGGACCACGCTGAAAACTGGCAGGAAGAAAGACAAGTGATTTCAGTCTCTTTTTAATGTGTTTTAAATCTGTTTTACATGTGATTATCGGCCACAGCAAGTTCTGTGCTGGGTCCGATATAATCTCCCACCACCGCCAGGGGTATTTCACTCTGGCGGGGATTAGACTAGCTCCCCACATTCGGGGAACTAGTGGGAAACCCCTTTGGAGTGCAGGGGGACGATTGGAACTCCCCAAGGGGTTGGGTGGTGCGGTGTGGTGCCCCCTGGGCATGGGCACCATGGCAGTGCCAGCCTGTGCTACCTGGCACTGCCCAAGGGGCAAAGTGCCCATGCCCAGGGGACACCATGGGGCATTGGGCAGTGCCAAGGGAGCAGGGCCTATTTTGGGTGGGACCTAGGGGATGATTGGTGCGGGCGGGGTGGGGAGGCGTCCCGCTGCCACTCTACTTGGGGATTGGCCTGGACTGGAGGGAGGCCAGTGATTGGGGGGGGAGCTAAGGGAGTTGGAGGGCCTGACTCCATGGGGGGAGAGGGTGAGGGTGGGTGGTTCTGCCCCACACCCCCCCCCCCCCCCCCCGGAGAATGGAGGGGGGGGTGGTGGGGTTGGGTCTGCCTCCTGGTAGGGTGGGGGTGAGTGGGGTTGGTCTGCCTCCTGTTGGGGGGGGTCTGCCTCTGAGGGGAGGTGGGGTTATCGCCACTGTGGGAGGCTCGACATCTGGGCGGTCTGGAATGGGGAGAGGGAGGGGTTCGGGGCTGGCCCGGGACTTGTTCTGGGGACTGTGATTGGGCTGTGGGAGGGGTGTTGCTGGGGGGGCAGCACTGGGGGGGTCCCGAGCAGGCCAGCAATTGGGGAGTCTGACAGATCGGGGCCACTGCACACGCGCAGAGTTCTAGAGTTAATGGACTCTGCTGTGAATAGGCCCCTGGCCAGGTTTTTAATGGGACTCACCATTGTGACCTCTGCAGTGTATAGACTGGGAAGATTCAGTCTCAAGCTGCACTGAAAAAACAGTCATGATCTAGACCAGTTTTCCCACCAATTCAGCACTTTTTGGGAGAATCGCTTCCATCATTTGAATTTATTATGATGAGACAGCTTACACAGAATAGCTTAAAGGAATGCTGGAATAAAGGAACAGTGGCTGCCAGTGGAAATATTCACCTACTGACTCTCACCCAGATAGTTTTCCATTATCTGGCTCCCAGGTGGTACAGACATTACATGGATTGTCAAAAAACAAGGTCAACGTCGATTTAGCAAGAGCAAGATGGAGGCTTCTTGCAATCAGTAACTGTAGGGGTGGAGGAATAACTTTGGAATATAAATGGTGGCACAATGGTTAGCACTGCTGCCTCACAGCGCCAGGGAACCGGGTTCAATTCCTGGCTTGGGTCACTGTCTGTGTGGAGTTTGCATATTCTCCCCATATCTGCGTGCGTTTCCTCTCAGACTGCAAGACGTGCTGTTTAGGGTGCATTGACCTGAACAGGTGCCAGAATTTGGCGGCTAGGGGAGTTTCACAGTGACTTCATTGCAGTGTTAATGGAAGCCTTACTTGTGACTAATAAATAAACTTTAAAATTATAATATCTCATGGGAAAAGCTGATGGGGAAGACATTTTTCTGCAAACCAAACTGGTTCACTTGAAGTGCACACTCTATCAGTATTGTTATTCAGAATTACACTGGAATTTGCATTGGTTTTGCTCATCATTTGAAGAGACTATGCTTGCTGCGTTCCAGTTATGGTCTCTGTAGGAGCAAAAGAAAATCAAACAAGTTCAATAATCAGCAGGAGGAACTAGCACTCCATTTGCCATCTTCCAAGTGGTCATTGAAACGTTCACGACACAGAGAGGGCCAAATTCATCAGATGAGCTGTGCTACTTACAAATACAAATGTCTCCAAGACCATCTGCCTCATACCACTGCTCACTAATACTTTCAACATTGTGCAGCAGGCACCCACAGGGGATACCGGGCTGATTCTGGGACTGGTGTATGAGGAGAGATTAACTAGGTCAGAATTGTTTTCGCTGGAGTGGGTGGAGGATCTCATAGTGACTTATAAAATTCTAACTGGACTAGACAGGGTAGAGGCAGGGAGGATGTTACTGATGATGGGGGAGCCACCTCTTGAATACATTCAATGTTTTGGCATCAACTACTTCCTGTGGTAATGAATTCCACAGGCTCACCACTCTCTGGGTGAAGAAATGTCTTCTCATCTCTGTCCTAAATGGTCTACCCTGAATCCTCAGTCTGTGACCCCTGCTTCTGGACTGCTGGTGCAAGCTTGGAGGGCTGAAGGATCTGTTCTTGTGCTGTAATTTTCTTTGTTTTTTGACTCCCCCATCATTGGGAACATCCTCCCTGCATCTACCCTGTCTAGTCCAGTTAGAATTTTATAAGTCTCTATGAGATCCCCCACCCTCTTCAGCGAAAACAATTGGATTGGACTCGCCCCTTAGTTTCCCCAGATGTGAAGGTTGGGTGGATTAGCGGGTAAATGTATAGGGTTACGAGGATAGGGCCTGGGTAAGGTGTTCTGTTGGAGAGTTGGTACAGACTCCATGGGCCAAGTAGTCTTCCCTTCTGCACTGTAGGGATTCTATGACCCATTAGGGAAGAAAAGCTGTTGTCCTGCAGAGGGATCTGGGTGTTGTGCATGAATCACAAAAGGCAGATATGCAAGTACAACAAGAAATTAGGAAAGTTAATAGACTGTTATTGTTTTTTGTAAGAGGAATTGAATGTAAAATAGGGAGGTTATGCTTCAGTTAAATAGGGCATTGGTGAGACCACATCCAGAGTATAGTGTATAGTATGTGTCTCCTTTTTTAAGGAAAGATGTAAATGTGTTAGAAACAGCTTTGAGAAGGTTTAAACTCATAAAGGAAGGGGCTGGGTGTCTTATGAGGAAAGGGTGGAGAGGTTAGGTCTGTATCTGCTGGAGTTTAGAAGAGTATGAGGCAACTTGATCAAAACCCTTAAGCTGCTGAGGGGTATCGACAGGGTAGATGTGGAGAGGATATTTCCTCTTGTAGGAGAATCTAGAACCAGGAGTCACTGATTTAAAATAAGTGGTCACTTTGCACAGAAGTGAGGCTGGCATAGATCAGCTGTGATAGTGTTGAATGGCACAGCAGGCTTGAAGCACCTGAGGGCTGAGTCTTGCTTCTAATTCTTGTATACTCGTGAGTCTGGGACACTCCTGGGATCAGATGGAGTGTGGGGAGTAGGGAGTCATCAGGACTGGGGGGTGGGCTTTGAGTCCTGGGAGGGGGCAGAGTCTGGCTGTATTGGGAGGAGGAGCAAGGTTTGACAGGTTAGTGGTGAAGACAGGTGAGGATCCACATTGCCTCAGCCCCTTTCAGAGCATCAGGTGCTGCCTCAGCCCCTACACAGTGTACCCATCCATCACTGTCCCCCCCAACCTGTCCAAACCCCATTCCACATCCTCGGGTACCTCCTCCCCCACCCACTTACATTTCAGGGTCAGTTTTCAGCTCCTGAGTTCCACCTCACATTGTCCACCTCCCCAGTCTGTGATTTTTCTCCCAAGGGGAGGTGACCAATATCCTGATGTGTTCTCCCAGCACGTGTACAAATGGAAAACATGTGATTCGAAGTGTTGTCCAGCTGCTCCGTGCTTACAAATATCCAGTGCAGGTTGGTTTTAGATAAAGGCTCTCAATGTCTGAGCTTTAACCTTCCCACGCCAATGAAAGCAGTGAGGTACTGATCAGTGCTTCTTGTAAATTGAGCATCGCAGTGTAACCGTGTGAAGCTTGGGATGTAATGTACCAGCAGGGAGGTTATATCTGTGGATGAATACTTTCAATCTTTCCCAGGTGACTCGCCTGTCCTGGTTTCTGGGTTCCTTGGGGAGCAGGTTGTGCTGCCCTGTACCTACAAAGGAAATGTCCCAGTCTCTGATTTAATGGTGATTTGGTGGACAGCAACATTTGAGATGTTACACAAATTCACCAATGGGAAAGATGATTTGACAGAACAAGAGCCATGGTTCAGAAACAGAACAAAGTTGTTCAAAGATCAACTGGAACAAGGAAACTGGTCAGTCCTGCTCTCTGACCTCAGGGAGTCAGACCAGACCCATTATCAGTGTAAGATTTACAAGAGGACGCAGGCAGGATATCAACTGGAGCAAACTCATCTCGTCTATCTCTTTGTCACAGGTGAGAGGTTTCTGTTTCAGGTTTTCTGTATTTAACCTCTGATTTTTATGGGTTCAGTCGTGCAGTGGTTATGCTACTAGACTTGTAATCCAGAGACCTGGACTAATAATCCCAGAGAATGTGAATTCAAATCCCACCGTCGCACTTTCAGAATTCAATTTCAATTTATTGAATAAAAATGTGGAAATACAGGCCGGAACTCCTGCCTACCAGAATCGGAGCGGCCGAGCCTCCGACAACGGAAATCTCCATTGACATTGGGTAGGAATTTCCGTCTTGCTTGAGGGAGGCCGTAAAATCCTGCTGATAAAGTTGGTGCCAATAAAAGTGCCCATGAAGCTGTTGGATTGTTGTAAAACCCCAACAGGTTTACTAATGTCCATTTAACGAAGGAAACCCGCCGTCCTTACCCAGTCCGGTCTAAATGTGACTCCAGTCCCACATTAACCTGGGTGACTTATAACTGCCCTCTGACTTGCTCAGACACTTCAATCAGTTTGTATCAAACCACTATACAGAGAAACCGGAATAAAATTGAAGGGATCATAGACTGTGACCAATGTATCGAATTAGGAAACAAGACAGACACACCCAGCCTGGATGACATTGCAAAGTCCCCTCACTAACATCTGGGGACTGGAGTCCAAGTTGGGAGAGCTGTGTGACATAGTAATACTCACAGAATCAACCCTACATCCCAGACTCCCCTATCACCATCTCTGTGTATACTTTGTCTCACTTACAGCACAGACCCACCAGAGGTGGGGACACAGTGATATACAGTCGGGAGGGAGTGGCTCTGGGAATCCTCAACATTGACTCTGAACTCCATGAAGTTTCACAATTTCAGGTCAAACATGAGCCTGGAAACCTCCTGCTGATTATCACTGACTGCCCTCTCTCAGCTGAGGGAGAATTCACTGGTCATCACTAAGGGTGTGTCGGTAATAACCCATTGACAGAGCTGGCTGAGCCCTGAGGATAGAACTATCAAACTGGGTGATGGATGGAGTTAACGGTGCCACCAAGCTGCACTCACTCTCCAGAAACGTGCTCCATCTGTCTCCAGATGTCGGGGTGCAGGAGGTGGGGTCTACAGCACTTCTTGGGCAGCCTTTACAAGAGCCAGTGCACTTACTTTGAAGGTGTATCCCAGTATTCTCTCCAACGGTGGTGGTGGGGGGAGGGGAGGGGGTTGGTGGTGGTGGTGGTGGTGGTCTGGGAATGATCCTGCTCGGGGGAACTCTGGAAAACTTCCATTCTACCCATCACAGTTAATGCAATCCCGTTGGACTTTTCACTCTGCTGACCCTGTTCCTGATCAGTTCCTCCCTGGATGTTTTTCCCTAAAGCCCGATAGACTCTTTGATCATTTCTGCAGTTTGTGTCACTCACAATACTAAACACATGATGTTTTCTTTAGAGCGACCTCCTACACCTGGACCAAACACAATTGAACCAGGTAAATCTGTTTCTAAACTACTGCATGTGTTTTCAGCGCTTACATTGCATCATTCTGATAGACAGCAAGTAACATTGGAAGGTTTGAAATGCTGTAAAGTTTATTTATTTGTCACAGGTAAGGCTTACATTAACACTGCAATGAAATTACTGTGAAATTCCCCTAGTTGCCACACTCTGGTGCCTGTTCGGGTCAATGCACCTAACCAGCACGTCTTTCAGACTGTGGGAGGAAACTGGAGCACCTGGAGGGAACCCATGCAGACACGGGGAGAACGTTCATGTTTCACACAGACAGTGACCCAAGTCGGGAATTGAACCTGGGTCAATGGTGCTGAGAGGCAGCAGTGCTAACAATTATGCTACTATGCCGACCAAGAATGATTGTGTGAGAGTGAGTGGTGTGGGTCACTCGTCCCTGTAACTGATTGTGTGAGAGTGAGTGGTGTGGGTCACTGTTACCTGTAACTGATTGGGTGAGAGTGAGTGGTGTGGGTCACTGTTACCTGTAACTGATTGGGTGAGAGTGAGTGGTGTGGGTCACTCTTCCCTGTAACTGATTGTGTGAGAGTGAGTGGTGTGGGTCATTGTTACCTGTAACTGATAGTGTGAGAGTGAGTGGTGTGGGTCACTCTTACCTGTAACTGATTGTGTGAGAGTGAGTGGTGTGGGTCACTCTTACCTGTAACTGATTGTGTGAGAGTGAGTGGTGTGGGTCACTCTTACCTGTAATTGATCCTTTAACTACTGGGAATTGTTATTTCTCACCTTCCTGTCCCTCAGATACAGAACTCTGAGGATTCCTGATTCCCACTAGCATTAGTGTTTCTGGAATTGTGTGTGGAAAATTTTACCCAAACCCATCTGTTGAAAAACTGGGTATAAAAATTGGGTATAACACTGGGTGAAGTCAGTCGAGAGAATATTTACCCAGGTGTAATCCAGCATTCCACACGATCCTGTGGAGAAAGAGAGTTGTCAGAACATTTTGAGTTTTAATTGTTTCATAGTTTGATGTTGAGACGTTTCGTCTTAAAAAAATGCTGAATTGTGCACAGAACATTATAAATGGAACATTCCTGAACTTAATGAAATGAAAGCAGTGAGGTACTGATCAGTGCTTCTTGTAAATCAAGCATTGCAGTGTAACCATGTGAAGCTTGGAATGTAATGTACCAGCAGGGAGGTTATATCTGTGGATAAATACTTTCAATCTTATCCAGATTTCTCGCCTGTCCCAGTTTCTGGGTTCCCTGGGGAGCAGGCTGTGTTGCCCTGTACCTATAGAGGGAATGTCCCAGTCTCGGACTTACTGGTGACTTGGGGAACTCCCAAACGTGAATTTTTACACACGTACATAAATGGAAACGATGATTTGACAGAACAAAATCCACGGTTCAGAGACAGAACAAAGCTGTTCAAAGATCAACTGGAACAAGGAAACTGGTCAGTCCTGCTCTCTGACCTCAGGGAATCAGACCAGAATGAGTATCAGTGTCAGTTTTATGAGGAGACGGGTGCGGGATATCAACAGGAGCAAACTAATTTTGTCCTTCTCTCTGTAACAGGTAAGAGGTTTCAATTCCAGTCTGGTATTTAGTTCAAAATTAATAATTAGGCCTGGGAATGTAGAAATTACCATGAAATTGTTGTAAAACCCCAACAGGTTCACTAATGTCCCTTTAGCGAAGAAAACCTGTCGTCCGTTCCCAGTCTGGTCTAAATATGACTCCAGTCCCACATTAACCTGGGTGACTTTTAACTGCCCTCTGACTTGCTCAGACACTTCAATCAGTTTGTATGAAACCACAAGACAGAGAAACCAGAATAAACTGAAGGGATCACTGGCTGTGACCCAGGTATCGAATCAGGAAACAACACAGACACACCCAGCCTGGTTGACATTGCAAAGTCCCCTCAATAACATCTGGGGACTGATGTCCAAGTTGGGAGAGCTGTGTGACATAGTAATACTCACAGAATCAACCCTACATCCCAGACTCCTGTATCACCATTTTGCGTCAAAGATCAGTAATATTGATTGAGAGCTCCACGCAATCAAATGGCTATCTTGCCATTTCCCTCCTCTATTTCAGCATGCTGTTGGGTTGAATTGAAGGGGGGCTGCTGCCGTTCAATGTCCAGTTATCTCTATTGGAAAGCATGTATCGATTACATTATGGAGCAGTGTCTGTGCAAGAAGCTTTGGGATGGCCTGGTGTCTGTGTGATTATTGGTATCTAACCTCCTACATCCCTCCAGGACTAGAATTAACCAGGGATCTGTTTGTATTAGGGATGGTTCTGAAAGAGTGGGCCCGATTCTCCCAAAAAAATTCTAGGTGCTGAATTTGCAGGAAAAATGATGTAATTCACGATTGTTTTTTCAGTGGGAGTTCAGGCTCGAATCTCCCACACTCTGTGCAATGCAGAGGCCACAGTTGTGAATATCATTAAAAGCTCGGGGGGTGGGGGGGGGACCTATTCATGCCTGACCTGACAATCCCAGAACTCTGTGCATGCGCTGAGGCTGACCAGCCCCATGACCTCTGCAGTGCTGCTCCTCACAACACCCCATGGTCCAAACAAGCATTCCCAGGCCAGCACCGACTCCCCCACCCAGGAGCACTGCAATCTCCAGCCGCCAGCCTCCCCACCTCAGCAGTGACAATTCCCCCCTCCACTCCGATTGCAAGCCTGCCTCCAGCCCTGACTGATCCTATCTGCAGAGTGCCAGCAGGACCCCTCACCCCCACCAATTGCCCTGCAGGCCCCATCCTCTTGCCACTGCCGAATGGTAGTGCCAGGGGGCATAGGCTGGTACAGCCAGGGTGTCCATGCCCTGGGGGCACCCTCTTCCGCTGCCCTATTCCCCCCCCCCCTTCACTCCGGCAGGGTCTCCTGGCTAGTTCCCTGCAAGTGGGGAGCTACTTTAAACGCCAAAGGAGTGAAATACTCCTGGCGGAGTGGGAGATGCTATCAGGCCTGGAAAATTCTGTCCTGGGCCCAATAATAACATTTAAATAAGATTAAAAACAGATATAAGTCACTCAGCTGTCTTCCCGCTTGTTTCCAGTACTGTCCTGATGGCGCCTCCTCTCCAGCTGTGGGAGAAATGGCTGACATGCATCTCCCAACTGGGAGCATCAAAAAACGTGCACTTTGGGACAGGAGCATCTGGCCCACTCGGTACTGAAAGTCTCTGCTTTTAGTTTTGTGAGTGTGTCCCAGTCTGTTAATGGCTTAATTCTGTCTCTAGGTCCTGAACCCTCTACTGGAACAAGAGTTGGATTGGGAATCGGAATTCTTGTTGCTGTTTTTGTTGTTGCTGGCATTGGGATTTACATATTCCGAAAGCGACGGTGAGTTCCAGAATGTTCTACTGTTTCCATTGAATCCTGTTTTTAGTGTATAATGTTTGTTCGATGTTGCTGAACTCTAGAACTGTCCATTTACTGAGCTGTGAGGATGCTTCAATCCACCCTATCATTGAGCAGCGTTAACCAGTCACTTCCAGCTTGTTATCCTCTCGCTGCTGAACAGTCCCCATGGATTGGAAAGGAGCAAGTCTTATCCCACTGGGAAAACCAGTGGATGAGGAATGTATCTGGAATTTCAGAAGGTATTTGATAAGGTGTCACACAACAAGTTGTTCCACAAGAAAAAGTCTGACAACACGAGGTTTAAGTCCAACTGATTTATTTGATAGTAAACTCACAAGCTTTCGGGTTTTGTCCCTTCTTCAGGTGAATGGAGAGTTCTGGCCTCAGACAGAGCATATAAAGCACAGACAGTTTACAGATTACTGATTAGAATGCAGATCTTTACACCTAACCTGCTGTTCAAGTCCTAAAGTGGCTGACAATGTGAGTGGAATGAGCACTGATCACAGGTTAAAGAGATGTGTATTGTCTCCAGACAGTACAGTAAGTGAGGTTTTGCAAACCCAGGCAAGTCACGGGGGTTACAGAAGTCCCGGAGTCTTCAACATATCATTGATGAAGACGAATATCTCACCAGGGCCATCCCCACACCCCCACTTCTTGGTTTCAGACAACCGCGCAACCTCAAACAGACCATTGTTTGCAGCAAACTACCCAGCCTTCAGGAGAACAGTGATCACAATACCACACAACCCAGCCACAGCAACCTCTGCAAGACATGCTGGATCATCGACATGGATGACATCATCATACGTGAGAATACCATCCACCAGGTACACGGTTAATACTCTTGCAACTTGGCCAACGTTGTCTATCTGATACGTTGCAAGAAAGGATGTCCCGAAGCATGGTACACTGGGGAGACCTGGCAGACGCTACGACAACGGATGAATGAACATCGCTCGA
Organism: Carcharhinus amblyrhynchos; assembly: GCF_965287045.1. NCBI lineage: Eukaryota > Metazoa > Chordata > Chondrichthyes > Carcharhiniformes > Carcharhinidae > Carcharhinus > Carcharhinus amblyrhynchos. The sequence goes on along the minus strand of NW_027649829.1, from coordinate 126,644 downwards.
CAATCACCGGGCAAGACTGTTCCCTTCCTGTTGACGAACACTTCAGTGGTCACGAGCGTTCGGCCTCTGACCTACAGGTTAGCATTCTCCAAGGCACGACAGCGCAGAGTCGCTGAGCAGAGACTGATAGCCAAGTTCCGCACACATGAGGACGGTCTCAACAGGGATCTTGGGTTCATGTCGCACTATCTGTAACCCCCGTGACTTGCCTGGGTTTGCAAAACCTCACTTACTGTACTGTCTGGAGACAATACACATCTCTTTAATCTGTGATCAGTGCTCCTTCCACTCACATTGTCGGCCACTTTAGGACTTGAACAGCAGGTTAGGTGTAAAGATCCGCATTCTAATCAAGAATCTGTAAACTGTCTGTGCTTTATATGCTCTGTCTGAAGCCAGAACTCTCCATTCACCTGACGAAGGGACTAACCCCGAAAGCTTGTGAGTTTACTATCAAATAAATCGGTTGGACTTAAACCTGGTGTTGTCAGACTTTTTACTGTGTTTACCCCAGTTCAACGCCGGCATCTCCACATCATGTTCCACAAGATACAGGCTCAGGGGATTGGGGGTAATATAGCATGGATTGAGGATTGGTTAATGGACAGAAACAGAGGAGGAACAAATGGGTGATTTTTGGTTGGCGGGATGTAACTGGTGCTGCAGGGATCAGTGCTGGAGCCTCAGATATTCACAATCCCTATCAGTGACTTTGATCAGGAGAGAGAGTGCGATATGTCCAGTGTACACTACACTGTACACATACACTGCACATACTCTTGCAACTCAGCCAACGTTGTCTACCTCAAACGCTGCAGGAGAGGATGTCCCGAGGCATGGTATATTGGGGGAATCATGCAGGCACTATGACAATAGATGAAAGGACACTGCTCGACAATCAGCAGGCAGGAGCGTTCTCTTCATGTCAGGGAACATTTCAGCTGTCACGGGCATTCGGCCTCTGATCTTTGATAAGCGTTCTCCAAGGCCGGCTTCACGACACACGACAACGCAGAGTCGCTGAGCAGAGACTGATAGCCAAGTTCCACACAGATGCGGACAGCATCAACTGGGATCTTGGGTTCATGTCGCATTATCTGTAACCCCCATGACTTGCCTGGGCTTACAAAATCCCACTAACTCTTTAACCTGTGTTTAACCCACTCTCCATTCACATCGTCTGTTTAAGACTTGATTACCTGTAAAGAGTTGCATTCCAACCATTATCTTGTAAGTTGAGTTTACTCCTCACTCACCTGAAGGAGTGACATTCCGAAAGCTCGTGCTACCAAATAAACCTGTTGAACTTTAACCTGGTGTTAAGACTTCTTACTGTGTCCACCCCAGTCCAGTGCCGGCATCTTTGTCATCAATATTTACCACCCAGATTGTGTACTTCCACCCCTGTCATGTCACTTATTTGTGTCTTTGCCTCAGCTCAAGGGCTAGTGAAACCCTCATTAATGACATTATTTATCCTAGTCTGATATCACCCCTGTCCTCACTGACTGATTCAGTTCTAACCTTCCCATTCTAGTTTCCACATTCATCTCTAACCTCACCCCTTCCTTATCTCTGTAACTGAGCCAACCCCCCAAACCTCAAATCTCTCCACTCCAATTCTGTCCACTTTGTGTACACCTCAGTCCCCATCGCTCCACCATTGGCATTGTGCTTTCAGCTGCTTTGGGCTAATGTTCATAAGACCATATGACATAGGAGCAGAACTAGGCCACTCAGCCCATCGAGTCTGCTCTGCTGTTCAAACATGGCTGATATTTTTCTCATCGCCATTCTTCTACCTTTTCCCCATAACCCCTGATCCCCTTATTAATCAAGAACCCACCTATCTCTGTCTTAAAGACACTCAAAAGACCTCCACAGCCTTCTGTAGCAAAGAGTTCCACAGATTCACCACTCTCTGGCTGAAGAAATTCCACCTCATTTCTGTTTTAAAGGATTGTCCCTTTAGCCTGAGGTTGTGCCCTCTGGTTCTAGTTTCTCCTTCTAGTGGAAACATCGCTCCATGTCTACTTTATCCAGGCCTCGCAGTATATTATATTTCCTTTAGGGAAGGAAACCTGCGGACCTTACCTGGTCTGGCCTACATGTGACTCCAGACCCACAGCAATGGTTGACTCTTAATTACCGTTAGGGATGAACAATAAATGCAGGCCTAGCCAGCAACACTATTCTGTGAACAAAAAATAATAATTCTGGAATTCCCTCCCTAAACCTCCCTGTCCAAATTCTGACTATTCTTTGATATCTCCCCCTGAAGCATTTCTGGGTTTTCTATAAAAGGTGCTATATAAATGCAGTACGTTGTAGTTCAATTTCCTCCTGCACTTTTTAATCTGGACATCAGAGGATTCAGTCACTGGGAAAGCCATGTCGGATTTCCTTCTTTCACTCAATATCCACATCTCCGTGCTCACCACCCATCCCCACACACCCCCCTCACAGTGGCAGCAGGAACTATTGCAGGGTTCTCTAACTCTATCCTCTGACCCTCCCTCTGTGGGTCAGCACAGCTCCTGTGGAGTGTCCAGCTCTTGCCTATTGCCTCCCCTATAATCTACCTTTCCTCTGTACTCTGTGTTCCATCACCGTATCATTCTGTGACCCATTTTCCAGCTGTCATTGGTACCCAGGATGTTGAGTGGAATTTAACGGGTCTGTACTCCTGAACAGCTCTTTTACTCACTTGTCCAAAGTGTTGGATTATTTTCATTGTGAACTCTGCTGTTTGTTCTCTCCTAGGAATCAAAATAGATTCACGATCTATCGATATGAACCATCTAATGATGACCTTTTGACAGGGGAGACCTGTTAATGTGAATTATGGGGCCTTGTGACAACAGCACCCAAGCATCAGGATGGAGCGGCTGGAGAACAAAACCTTCTGGGGAACAGGACTGTCCAGCAATGACTGAGTGAGGCTGGGAGGGTTAATTAATTCACAACAGAGTTACTCAGTGGTTCCTTGTGGTGATTGAGGGAAGCATTGAGATCAGAATCACTTCCCGCTGACCATGAGCCCTCATCACTCGCAGAGTCTCAGGAAAGATCAGTAAATCCACAGCACCCAGTGTTTAGATCCTGTGATAAGATAGGAGTGAGTCCAGCTGAACAAGGAGCCTTCGCCCCCTCCCTGTGAACCTGAGCCAACCTATTGAACCAACATCTGGCATCTTGACTACAGTCATGATGTGGAGATACTGGTGTTGGACTGGGGTAAACACAGTAATAAGTCTCACAACACCAGGTTAAAGTCCAACAGGTTTATTTGATAGTAAACACCACAAGCTTTTGGAATGTTGTTCCGTCGTCTCACCTGAAAGCTTGTGGCGTTTACTATCAAATAAACCTATTGGACTTTAACCTGGTGTAGTGAGACTTCTTACTTGACTGCAGAGCCATAACAGATGGAGACATTCTTACAACTTCAAACCTTCCGCTTCAGACAATACAACATCTCAACCTTAAAACACATCAGGACTATGCTGAACAACACAGACCCAACTTAATTCTCTCTTAGAAATATTGGTCTTCCTTTATTAAAGTTAAACCTATGTGTTAATATTGTTTGTCCTTAAAATTTAAAGTTTGATTAATACAAAGTAAAACATTAATGCAAAGTTTAACTTTGTATTACATGAATATTGTTTGTCCTTGTAGTAGTCTGTGGGTGGCACAGTGGTTTGCACTGCTGCCTCACAGTGGCAGGGACCCGGGTTTGATTCTCGGCTTGGGTCACTGTCTGTGTGGAGTTTGCACATTCTCCCCATGTCTGTGGGTTTCCTCCAGGTGCTCTGGTTTCCTCCTACAGTTCAAAAGATGTGCTGGTTAGGGTGCGTTGGCCATGCTAAATTCTCCCTCAGTGTACCCGAACAGGCACCGGAGTGTGGCAACTAGGAGAAATGCACAGTAACTTCATTGCAGTGTTAATGTAAGCTTTATGGTGACTAATGAATAAACTTTAATTTTTAGTTAAATGTTTTTATTTGAGGTTAAATTTCATGCATTAATAAATGTTAAATTTTGTCCGTGTTAACACAGATTGGCAGTGGGGTTGGGCGCTACGGGAGAGCACTCTGCGATCAGAGAGTTCAGTGCCTTATCTCTCTCACCAATGACTGACCAACATTCCCTCAGCCGATAATCCCAAAAGGTCTCGCAGCCAATGAACACGGTGAGAATCTTTACAGAAATGCAAACAGCAGCTGGTAAATTTGATTTTGAGCGTAGTGGTTCAATTTCCTTCACACACACAAGGGTAAGACATTGAGAATAAACTGCTAACAATCCCCATTTAACTAAACACTTCAACATGTTAGCTGACAGTGAATAAATACTGAGTTTTATAAAAGCCTCCCCCATTCATAAATTAGGAGCAGTGACACTGCTTTTGCTCTAACATCTGTGACAAGTTGGAGAGACATGAAGTGGATGAGGGTGTGGGTAGTGGGCTCCCTCTCCTCCCTACTGGGGAGTTGCTGTCCCTGGGTTACTGAGCTGGGTAAGAAGTCTCACAACACCAGGTTAAAGTCCAACAAGTTTATTTGACAGTAAACCCACAAGCTTTTGGAACACTGTTCCGAAAGCTTGTGGGTTTACTATCAAATAAACCTGTTGGAGCTTAACCTGGTGTTGTGAGACTTCTTACTGTGTTTACCCCAGTCCAACACTGGCATCATGATTACTGAGCTGGGAACAGCACTCCCTGTTTGAGGCTGGCAGTGGGGAATGGCAGCAGCAGACCATGGGATCAGTGTGTTAACACAGCCTCTGGAATGAATGGACACAACAAGCTGATTTGGGAGACCCTTCCCCAGCCTGGGAGGACAATACAGGGACCCTGGAATAACCAGTCACACATCAAGGGAGAACAACAAATAAAAAAAATAAACTCCCAGAGATCCAAACTTGTTCCTCAGCCTCTCAACCTCTGGAAACAGTTCCCCAAATCCAATCTTTCAGATCATTTTCTGGCAAATTTAAATTACCCAATTGAACCCGGGTCCCTGGCACTGAGGCAGCAGTGCTAACCATTGTACCACCCTGGCAAATATAATTTAAACTACCCAATATTCATTTTTAAAAACCATTTCAATCCTCGATTTTGTCCCAATGTTTTTGAACTCCAGTTCGTTCCACTGATACCAGGCTCCCGCGGGAGCCTCACTCGGCGGATGTGGATGAGCTATTTGACTATGACAGGCATCACAGTTAAGCTTCGTACCCGAGAGAAGCTCAGATTTCAACAGGAGGGTGTAGACAGTGATCAGGAGATATAAGAAATGTACACAAACATGATATATATTCCATAAATTAGACAGATGATGATTTGACAGGTACATATGAACAGTGACTCTGGGTTATTTTAATTTAATATCACACACTCTCCAATAGAAATATTATAAATAACAAACAGCTGCTAGGCAATGTGGACACATAAGATGATATTTTCTGATATCCCTGAGTGTTTAGATTTATATACAGAAACTGCCTCAATTTCTGTATAAACTACATACAGACAGGCAATGGTATGAACCATACAGGCAGTGACTTACACACACACTGAGTGTTATATATAACAATATTCCTGACTCATTCACCCACACACACAGTGTTGTACACAGCAATATTCACTCAGTGAATGTTGTATACAGCAATATTCCTCTCTCCCAATCATTCACGCAGTGTTGTACACAGCATTATTCTTCTCAATAATTACACAGTAATTATTCCTGACTCGTTCACACAAAATGTTATATACAGCAATATTCTTCAATCATTCTCTCACAGAGTGCATACAGCAATATTTCTCTGACTCATTCACACACACACACGAACAGGTACGCACACGGTGTTGTATACAACAATATTCCCCACGCACACGGTGTTGTATACAACAATATTCCCCATGCACACAATGTTGTATACAATATTTCCCACGCACACAATGTTGTATACAACAATATTTCTCACACACACGGTGCTGTATACAGCAATATTCCCCCCACATGCACACACGATTGCAGACTTGCCCATAGGTATTAGTACAGCGTGGTCAAGCACAGGGTTGGTCACAGCTCAGTGACGGTGAGGTATCCGATCCATCTGGTCAGCCAGGACGCTGGTCATTTATGCCTTTTGCCCATCTTTGAACGGTGTGGCTGCCTCTGAGGCAGGAGAAAGCCTGGCGGAGGTCGCAATGCGCTGTCCGGTCTGGGCATCAGGTAGTAACTGACCAGGGGTACAGGTTGGTAGAAAGCAGTGGTGTACTGCACCAGCTTGTGAGGGTACTGAGGCCAGGTGGCCGCGGGGAAGGAGAAACTTCCGGAAACCTAAGAAAATCAATTGAAGTAACTAAACAACATTTCCAAGCACACAAACTCCCTTTCATCCCCAGCCCAGTCCCCTGTGTTCAGACCTGCATTCCTCCAGGGCCTGTCACCACTTCAAAGATTTCACAACCAATGAAATCATTCATCTGAAGTGTGATCACTGCTAAATAGTAGAAAACGCAGCAGTCACCTCTGCAACAGCAAGATCCCACAAACAGCAATGGCCCAGAGCACTTTTTAAGCGATGTTTGAGAGATAAATATTGGTCCCAGGATACCAGGGAGACCTCCCCTCCCTTTCTTCCAGATAGTGACTGTGGGATCCCTAAAAAGGCAGGTAGAGCCTTGGATTAATGTTGCATTAAAATGCCGGAAAGAGAGAGACAGAGCGAGAGTAAGAATGAGAGTGATAGAGAAAGTTGGAAAGGTTTAGGGGAGAGAATTCCAGAGTTTAGGGCCCCCCAGGCAACTAAAGGCACGGCTGCGGAGTGACAGAAATTGGGGGATGTTCAAGAGGCCGGAATTGGAGGATTCGCAGAGATTTCAGAGGGTTGTAGGGACTGGAGGAGATTAGAGAGATAGAAAGAGGTATAGGGTCTGGAGGACAATACTGAGATAGGGAGGGTTAGAACATAGAACATAGAACACTACAGCACAAACAGGCCCTTCAGCCCACGAGTTGCGCCGATCACATCAACACCTACCAATCTATAGACCTATCCATAACCCCCAATCCCATAAAACCCCATATACTCATCCAGAAGCCTTTTAAAAGACCCCAGCAAGTTCGCCTCCACCACCACTGACGGCAGCCGATTCCATTCACTCACCACCCTCTGAGTGAAAAACTTACCCCTAACATCACTTCTGTACTTTCCTCCCCGCACCTTGAATCTGTGTCCTCTCGTAGCGACCATTTCAACCCGGGGAAATAGCCTCTGAGAATCCACCCTATCTGTTCCTCTCAACATTTTATAAACTTCTATCAGGTCGCCTCTCAACCTTCGTCTCTCCAGGGAAAAGACACCCAGCTCCCTCAACCTAACTTCATAAGGCATGCCTCCCAGTCCAGGCAACATCCTTGTAAATCTCCTCTGTACCCTTTCAATAGCTTCTACGTCTTTCCTATAGTGAGGCGACCAGAACTTCGCACAATACTCCAAATGAGGCCTGACAAGGGTCTTATAAAGTTGCAGCATTACCTCCCGACTCCTAAACTCAATCCCTCGATTAATGAAGGCCAGTACACCATACCTAAACTCAATCCCTCGATTAATGAAGGCCAGTACACCATACTGTTGTAGGAGGTTACAGTGATAGGGAGGGGTGTCGGGGCTGGAGGAGGTTACAGAGATAGGGGTGTCGGGGTTGGAGGGGGTTACAGAGATAGGGAGGGGTGTAGGAGCTGGAGGGGATTACTGGGATTCAGATGGGTGTAGGGACTTGGCGGGGGGGGGTTACAGAGATAGGGAAGGGTGGTGGGGCTGGAGGAGGTTACAGAGATAGGGAGGGGTGTTGGGGCTGGAAGAGGTTACAGAGATAGGGAGGGAGTATAGGGGCTGGAGGAGGTTACAGAAATAGGGATGGATGTAGGGGCTGGAGGGGATTACAGAGACAGGGAGGGGTGTCGGGGCTGGAGGGGGTTACAGAGATAGGGAGGGGTGTCGGGGCTGGAGGAGGTTACAGAGATAGGGAGGGGTTGTAGGGGCTGGAGGAGGTTACAGAGATAGGGAGGGGTGTGTAGGGGCTGGAGGAGGTTACAGAGATAGGGAGGGGTATAGGGACTGGAGGAGGTTACAGAGATAGGGAGGGGTATAGAGACTGGAGCAGGTTACAGAGATAAGGTGGGGTATAGGGACTGGAGGAGGTTACAGAGATAGGGAGGGGTGTAGGGGCTGGAGGGGGGTTACAGAGATAGGGAGGGGTGTAGGGGCTGGAGGGGGGGTTACAGAGATAGGGAGGGGTGTAGGGGCTGGAGGGGGTTACAGGGAAAGGGTTGCTGAAGTCGGGAGGTCAGTGTGGGGTCATTGAGTGACAAGTGGAGATGGTTGAATGGGTCTCAGTTTGGGCTGGGTAATGGGGGCAGTTGGAGGTTTAATCAAGTGGTGAATGTGGCTGAGAGTTTGTTCACTCTGACCTCCCCCTAACCCCCAGTCCAGATACTCGATAGTCCTGTCACTCACCCTGTGAGGAGTGGCAGCAGCTTTTGCCATCGGCTCCTTGGTCATTTGTCCTTTGATATGTTCCTCATCGTCTGATGAGGTGTCTGAGTGGTAATCGGATGTGCTGCACTCCGACGACACTTCACTGCTGTGCTCAGAGTCCTGCGATCCCGGCTTCCTGGAGTCCTGTTCAAACTCAGCCACGGTGAAGGGCTGACTGCCCTCTCCAGACCTACAGAGATTCAGAAAACCAGACCTAGTGTGAACCTCAGACACGGTGGTGACAAAACAGCCTCCCGCACACCCACCACACACAGCACTGAGAAACTCACTGCACAGAGAACGAGAGAGTGTGCGCGCCTGGCCCCCAAACCATAGCACAGCATGCGCACGGGCGAGAGACACCCAGACCCCATCCCCCCCCACTTTTGAAAGTTTCTATTGAATCTGCTTCCACTGCCCTTTCAGGCAGCGCCTTCCAGATCACAACAACTCGCTGTGTGTCCAAAATAAAATTCTCCTCATCACCCCCCACCCTCTGGTTCTTTTCCCGATTCTCTTCAATCTGTGTCCCCTCTAGTTACTGAGCCTCCTGTCACTGGAAACACTTTCTCCTCATTCACTCCATCCAAATCCCCCCTCCCCTCTCGTGATTCTGAACACCTCGATTCAATCTCCCCCTGAACTTTCTCTGCTCCGAGGGGAACGATCCCAGCCTCTCCCCGTCTCTGCACGAACTGAAGCCCCCTCATCCCTGGGAATATTAGAACCATAGAACGTTACAGCTCAGAAACAGGCCTTCTGGTCCTTCTTGGCTGTGCCAAACCATTTTTCTGCCTAGTCCCACTGACCTGCACCTGGACCATATCCCTCCACACCCCTCTCATCTATGAACCTGTCCAAGTTTTTCTTAAATGTTGAAAGTGAGCCCGCATTTACCACTTCATCTGGCAGCTCATTCCACACTCCCACCACTCTCTGTGTGAAGAAGTCCCCCCCAATATTCCCTTTAAACTTTTCCCTCTTCACCCTTAACCCATGTCCTCTAGTTTTTTTCTCCCCTAACCTCAGTGGAAAAAGCCTGCTTGCATTCACTCTATCTATACCCGTCATAATTTTATACACCTCGATCAAATCTCCCCTCATTCTTCTACGCTCCAGGGAATAAAGTCCTAACCAATCAACCTTTCTCTGTAACTCAGCTTCTCAAGTCCTGGCAACATCCTTGTAAACCTTCTCTGCACTCTTTCAACCTTATTAATATCTTTCTTGTAATTAGGTGACCAAAACTGTACACAATACTCTAAATTCAGCCTCACCAATGTCTTATACAACCTCACCATAACATTCCAACTCTTATACTCAATACTTTGATTTATAAATGCCAATGTACCAAAATCAGCCTTTACAACCCTATCTACCTGTGACACCACTTTTAGGGAATTATGTATCTGTATTCCCAGACCCTTTGTTCTACTGCACTCTTCAGTGTCCTACCATTTACCTTGTGTGTTCTACCTTGGTTTGTCCTTCCAAAGTGCAATACCTCACACTTGTCTGCATTAAACTCCATCTGCCATTTTTTAGCCCATTTTTCTAGCTGGTCCAAATCCCTCTGCAAGCTTTGAAAACTTTCCTCACTGTCCACTACACCTCCAATCTTTGTATCATCAGCAAATTCACCACATTATCATCCAGATCATTGATAAAGATGACAAACAACAATGGACCCAGCACTGATCCCTGCGGCACTCCACTTTTCACAGGGGTCCACTCAGAGAAGCAATCCTCCACTACCACTCTCTGCCTTCTTCCATTGAGCCAATGTCTAATCCAATTTACTACCTCTCCATGTGTACCTAGCGACTGAACCTTCCTAACTAAGCTCCCATATGGGACCTTGTCAAAGACAATATTCTGGTAAATCTCTCTCCGCACGCTCTCCAAGGTCCTGATATTCTTCCCAAAGGGAACTGGTCAGAACTGAACACAATACTCAGACTGGGATTGATTGTAGACAAGCTTCTGTGTCAGTCTCTGTTGCAAATTGATTTGTGTGTAGACTCACCGACACCACACCTCTCTGGGATCGATCCACAGTGTAATCTCCTTGGGAAGTTTCAGCTGATTATAGTCCAGCTCACAGTCCTGACAGGCCAGTAGCAGTGTGGGGTCTATTTTCTGGTTCCTGTTTATCCGAATGCACCTGTCAGAAAGAAGGGAAAATTAACTGATGGAATATTCAGCAACATTACTGTTGCATTTCCAAACTCACCCCAAACTAACCGTTCGCCACCCCCCCAGTCACTCACCAACTGACAGCAGCTCCTAATCCCAACCTCCACTCAAAATCTGTCAAATTACTCCTGCCAGATCTCTGCACTCCTCCAATTCTGACTATTTGGCTGACATTCTGACTCGAAATCCTCAAACACAGAAACATTTTTACAATATAAATAGCAATGTATAAAAACAGACAGAAAATGCTGCAAAAATTCTCAGCAGCATTTTCTGTTTAAATTTCAGGTTCCCAACCAAGACCAATATTTTGCTCTTGGTTCAGTGCTATATAAATGCAAGTTGTTGTTACTTTTCCTGTAATAACGGGCGCCGCCAGTAGATGGCACAGCGCAACCGCACTGAGGGCACTATCACCACTGCGTGGGCCATGGCGGTATTGCAGGGACAAGTGCCAAAAGGCAGAGCTGCATTTCGATAGCGCCTGTCCCCACACAGGACCACCCAAAGTATTTCAGGCAATTAAAGAGGTTTTTTTTTGGGTGGGGGGGGGTAGTATGGCCACCTTTGTGGGGAAAAACAACACACAACTTGTGCACAGCAAGATCCCACAGACAGTAATGTGATGATAAAGCACAATGATAGTTTTTTTTTACTGAAGGATAAACATTGGCCTCTGGACACTGAAGAGAACTCCACCCCAATTCCCCCCCCTCCCCCCAATCTTGTTCTTACAAATAATTCTTTCACATCCATCCTGAGAGGGGAGATGGAGCCTTAGTTTAATGGATCATCCTGAAAGACAGCATCTCTGACAGTGCGGCACTCCCTCAGCACTGACCCTCTGACAGTGCGGCACTCCCTCAGCACTGACCCTCTGACAGTGCGGCACTCCCTCAGCACTGACCCTCTGACAGTGCGGCACTCCCTCAGCACTGACCCTCTGACAGTGCGGTACTCCCTCAGCACTGACCCAATATCCAAACTGTTCCCTTGATAGATATGGAGTTGGAGAGGAGGGTGGGAAGAGGCTGGTGTGGGGCAGGAATGCCAGCCTGGAGCAGAGGGGCCGAATGGCCAGAATATCACATCACAGAGACAGGTCAACACAGTGAGTGGCTCTTGGTTACCTGTACGCCTGTCCTTTGCTGGGATTGGCTGGGTACCAATGTCCCTGGTATTTCTGGAGTAGCACCTCGCGCAGTTTCTTCCCAAACTCCTCAATCTTGTCCGGCTGCAGTTCACTCCGTCTGCGGACCAAGCGCACCAGGAAGACCACTCCGGCTCCAATCTCCTCCCTCATCCTCCTCCGATGTGTCTGAGTGAGAAATCGACTGGGGTTAGAACGTATTTACACGCCTCTCCGTCCAGTATTAGAGAACTGGTGACCCTCTGACAGTGCGGCACTCCCTCAGTACTGACCCTCTGACAGTGTGGCACTCCCTCAGTACTGACTCTCTGACAGTGCGGCACTCCCTCAGCACTGACCCTCTGACAGTGTGGCATTCCCTCAGCACTGACCCTCTGACAGTGCGGCACTCCCTCAGCACTGACCCTCTGACAGTGCAGCACTCCCTCAGCACTGACCCTCTGACAGTGCGGCACTCCCTCAGCACTGACCCTCTGACAGTGCGGCACTCCCTCAGCACTGACCCTCTGACAGTGCAGCACTCCCTCAGCACTGACCCTCTGACAGTGCGGCACTCCCTCAGCACTGACCCTCTGACAGTGCAGCACTCCCTCAGCACTGACCCTCTGTTCGACTGCAGTGGCATCGCTGGCAAGCCCAATTCAAGTTGGGCACTTCGGTGGAGGGGGTGGGGGTGGCGGGAACCTGCTTGAGTTGTTAAAAAAAAGTCAAGAGGGACATAGATAGGAAGGAATCATTCCCCTGGGCGGAGGAATCACAGATTTAAGAAAAGGGAGAGGAGATTTGGAGGGGATTTGGGGACTCTGGAACTGGCTGCCTGAATGGGTGAAAGAGGCAGGAACCCCCAACATGTCAGAAGCATTTGAAACTCCACAGTAAACAAGGCTACAGACCAAGTGCTGGAAAATGGGATGAGAATAGATTGGTTGTTTGATGGGCTAGCACAGACTTGATGGGCAGAAAGGCCTCGTTCTTGCTGTAAAACTCCTGGTTGTACTTCATGTTAAACCCGTTTTGAACCTTGTTCAGAACAGACTGGGGGGAACTTTACACAATTCTGGTCGCTTTGTTTATTGAAGGATTATCCAAACACTGGGGAGGGTGCGGAGAAGATTTACAAAGGAAGATCCCAGAAACGTGCTGGTAAACATTGCGATACACAGCAAGATCCCACAGAGGGCCATGCCGTAACATCCCGCATCACCGGATCTTTATTTGTGAGCCAGTTTGGCAGAGGGCGACAATGTTATCCTGACCACCCCCCACCCCCAACACTGACACACAAAACCCCCCCACCCCCGACACTGACACAGAACCCCCCCACCCCTAACACTGACACAGACCCCCCCACCCCCGACACTGACACACAAAACCCCCCCACCCCCGACACTGACACAGAACCCCCCCACCCCCGACACTGACACACAAAACCCCCCCACCCCTAACACTGACACAAACCCCCCCACCCCCGACACTGACACACAAAACCCCCCCACCCCCGACACTGACACACAAAACCCCCCCACCCCTAACACTGACACAAACCCCCCCACCCCCGACACTGACACAAACCCCCCCACCCCCGACACTGACACACAAAACCCCCCACCCCCGACACTGACACAAATCCCCCCACCCCCGACACTGACACAAATCCCCCCACCCCCGACACTGACACACAAAACCCCCCACCCCCGACACTGACACAAATCCCCCCACCCCCGACACTGACACAAACCCCCCCACCCCCGACACTGACACAAACCCCCCCACCCCCGACACTGACACAAACCCCCCCACCCCCGACACTGACACAGAATCCCCCCACCCCCGACACTGACACAAACCCCCCCACCCCCGACACTGACACAAACCCCCCCACCCCCGACACTGACACAGAATCCCCCCACCCCTAACACTGACACAAACCCCCCCACCCCCGACACAGACACAGAACCCCCCCCCACCCCTAACACTGACACAACCCCCCCCACCCCCGACACTGACACAGAACCCCCCCACCCCCGACACTGACACACAAAACCCCCCCCACCCCCGACACTGACACAAACCCCCCCACCCCCGACACTGACACACAAAATCCCCCCACCCCTAACACTGACACAAACCCCCCCACCCCCGACACTGACACAGAACCCCCCCACCCCCGACACTGACACAGAACCCCCCCCACCCCCGACACAGACACAGAACCCCCCCCCCACCTCTGACACTGACACAAACCCCCCCACCCCCGACACTGACACACATACCCCCCCCACACACACACATACCCCCCCGTCCCCACTCCAATGTCCAACTCTATTAATCCTCGAAATTCTTTTCCCCCCCTCTCCATCCATGAATTAATCATAAGAATGCTGCCGGACCCCCCCCCCCGTACCCTCCCGCCCTGTGCTGTTCCCCCCCCTCCGGGTTTACATGAGGCACCGTCACATCAACATCACACGGCCCAAACTAAAAGGGGTGAGAAAATGAATTGTTCCCTCCACTGAGTGACTCCCTGTCCCAGAAATTATAATGATTCCTGTAACAGGATCATCGGTTCCGCTGGAGACGGGGTGAGGTGGGGGGGGGGGGGGGGCTCTTGTGAAACCGTTGAACACAAGGATTAATTACAGATTAATTATTAATTAAAACGATAAAGAAACAGAAAATGTTGAGGTTAAAGAAGTGTGGGGAGCATCTCTGGGGAGATGTATCACTCAAACAGAGCGAAGGAGCGAGTTACTGTATCACACTCCCTAAAGTGACACAAACATTCACAAAACAAACTTCTAAATAACTTCGAAAAATATATTTCTCCCCCTGAAGAATATATTTCCTCTGAGATTGTTGAAAGATAGTTGGCAGTCTAATTTTCATTACTAAGAAAATGTTCAGCGCGAACTTCTGAAAAAAACTTTTCTAAAAGTTTTCTAAACTTTTTGCCCAGGTCAGTTTCAATGTAAATTTCATTTTTTTTTGTTGTAAAATACTACTTACAGAGTTGCTCTCTGCTGCTGGATCCAACGGCCGATCTCGCCAATGTGAATATAAAACGTGCTCGGAGTGAGGAAGGAGTTTTTGTCACTCTGTCTCATTACGAGAAATTTGCCTCCGGAAAATGATTCACTCCAAATCATCATCCAGGGCGGGGAATCCCCACCTTCGTCACCGACCATATTAGGCATGGGCTTCCGCCGGCCGCGCCCCCTTCACCCTCCCATTTCTCTTCGAGGAGAAATCTCTACTATATATTTGTCAATAATTCTCAAACTTATAGTTAACCTACAGATGGGCACACAGACTTAGAACCATAGAACATTACAGCTCAGAAACAGGCCTTTTGGCCCTTCTTGTCTGTGCCGAACCATTTTTCTGCCTCGTCTCACTGACCTGCACTTGGACCATATCCCTCCCTCTCATCCATTTACTGTCCAAGCTTTTCTTAAATGTTAAAAGTGACCCTGCATTTACCACTTTATCTGGCAGCTCATTCCACACTCCCACCACTCTCTGTGTGAAGAAGCCCTCCTAGTATTCCCCCTTCACCCTTAACCCATGCCCTCTGGTTTTTTTCTCCCCCTAGCCTCAGTGGAGAAAGCCTGCCTGCATCCACTCTATCTGTACCCGTCGTAATCTTATACACCTCTATCAAATCTCCCCTCATTCTTCTACGCTCCAGGGAATAAAGTCCTAACTTATTGAACCTTTCTCTGTAACTCAGTTTCTCAAGTTCCGGCAACATCCTTGTAAACCTTCTCTGCACTCTTCCAACCTTATTAATATCCTTCCTGTAATTAAGGACTAAAACTGCACACAATACTCTAAATTCGACCCCACCAATGTCTTATACAACCTCAACATAACATTCTACAGCATAGTGAGTTTGTAGACAAAACTTACAACACCAGGTTAAAGTCCAACAGGTTTATTTGGCAGCACGAGTTTTTAGAGTGCCTCTCCTTCATCAGGTGTGACTCACTGTGACGCACCTGATGAAGGAGCAGTGCTCTGAAAGCTTGTGCTACCAAATAAACCTCTGGGACTTTAACCTGGTGTTGTGAGACTTCTAACTGTGCCCACCCCAGTCCAATGCCGGCTTCTCCGCATCAAAACATAAAACGTCACAGAAAATATTGAGGAAAAACAAAATTGTTGGAAGACTTGCATTTTGGCAAGAGAAGCCAGGGCAGGATTTACACAGGATAAAAGCAGATTACTGTGGATGCTGGAACCTGAAACCAAAAGTGTTTAAAGTTTATTTATTTATTAGTATCACAAGGAGGCTTACATTAACACTGCAATGAAGTTACTGTGAAAATCCTCTAGTCGTCACACTCTGTTTGGGTACACTGAGGTAGAATTTAGCACAGCCAATGTGACTAATCAGAACATCTTTCGCACTGTGGGAGGGAACCAGAGCACCCGGAGGAAACCCACACAGACACGGGGAGAACGTGCAGACTCCACACAGACAGTGACCCAAGCTGGGAGTCGAACCCAGGTCCCTGGTGCTGTGAAGCAGCAGTGCTAATCACTGTGCCACCGTGCCTATACAGGGGTGTCAGGGAGGGGGTAATACCTCTGGTGGGGGAACATGTCGTGTCCTTTCAGGGCGGTTTGTCCACGCTTTGTCCTCACCTGGCACTCAGCTCTCACCCATGGCTCCCCCATAGCTGCGACAGCGGCCACACCCCGGGCAACGGTTTCGACAAGGCGGCTAAACCAGGTGAGGTTAACCAACGGGTCTCAACCCTCGGTGAGATAGGGAGATGTCTATCCCAACATGTGAAGACAGAGTCCGGCAGATTGAGTGGACGAGACCAATGGAAGGTCCAATGGTCAAGAAGGTGGTCTCTGCGAGCGTCGTGGAACGTGAAGAGCAGGACACGACACAGACGTCCTGGTCATCCACTGCGCCTCGTCCTGTCTCCAGCCATCTAGACTCTTGCCACTGGATCTAGATGGGAATTGGGAAGAGAGAGTGAGGCTGACGCTGCACAACTCTCCCTCACTTTAATCCAAATCAAGCGCTAGTTTCGACACCATCATCAGTGTCCTGTTCATACCCAAGCAGCTCCTTTTTGGGGAACTCTCTGCTGGAAGACGCTCGCATGGAAGAAACGTTACAAAGACACACTCAAAGCCTCCCTGAAGTCGCTTGACATTGACACGACCACCTGGGAAACGCTGGCACAAAACCGCCCTACCTGGTGCTGCCTCATCCACAAAGGCTGTCAAGCTCACGAAGCAAGGTGTATTACTGAAGCACAACTTAATTGCGAGCTGCGCAAGTCCAGAGCAACAACGACAGTGTCTACACAAGTCTGTCCAATATGTGCCAGGACATTCCGTGCCCGAATTGGCCCTGATCAGTCATCTTCGGACACATCGCAACCAGCCTCAAAATGACTCATGGTGTCGAGGTCCTCATCGATGGTGATGGACGAATAACTGAGCCACCTTGCCACCCCCAAAAGAAAAATTGCTGGAAAATCTCAGCAGGCCTGGTAGCGTCGGTAAGGAGAGAAAAGAGCTGATGTTTCGAGTCCAGATGATCCTTTGTCAAAGCTTGCACAGTAGGAGCGTCGTTGAATAGTGAGGCCTGATGGGTGCAGGAATACCGTTCCTGGAAAGTGGCGTCACAGATAGACAGGGTGGTGGAGAAGGCATTTGGTTCACTTCCCTTCAGAGCATTGAGTACAGGGGTGTTATGTTACAACTATACGAGACATTAGCAAGGTCACATCCGGAGAACTGTGTACAATTCTGGTCACCCTGCTACAGGAAGAATGTTACTAAACTGGAAAGGGTGGATGAAAAGATTGACAGGATGTTTCCAGGATTGGAAAGCTTGAATTACATGGAGAGGTTGGGAATTCTTTCCCTGGGTCAGGAGAATGAGGGGTTTATAGAGATTTATAAAAGCCTGAGGAGCATAGATAAGGTGAAGAGCTGGGGTCTTTTCCCCAGGGTAGGGGAGTCCAAAACTAAAGGGCAGAGGGTTAAGGTGAGAAACGGGACCAGAGGGGCAACTTTTTCACACAGAGCATGGTGTGTGTAGGGAATGAGCTGCCAGAGGAGGTGGTGGGTGGCAACATTTAAAAGATATTTGGGCAGGCGCATCGATGGGAAAGGTTTAGGGGGATACGGGGTTGGGGGGTGCAAATGCAGACAAATGGGACTAGTTGAGTATCGGAAGCCTGGCCATCATGGATGGGTTGGGCCGAAGGGCCTGTTTCCGAGCTGTATATCGCTGTGATTCTATGAAACCTCACCACTGTCCAACTACCAAACCGTCCAATGGAATGCGTGCATTGCCCTAGCGCCTCTGTCCCCTGTCTCATTGCGTCCCAGCATGTGGGCCACCTGAACTCTTCGGGGTTGGGGGAGGGGGGTGGTGAGGTCGTTGTTGCAATGTGGAAGAGGCCCGCAAGCACAGCAAGATCCCAGATACATCATCAGCTGTTCTGGTGATTTTGGTTTCAGGGTGTGCAGGTTGCATGAATGAGGGATTGAAACATTGAGAGAGAGAGAAGGATTTTCCCTTTCCAGGACTGGGAACTTGCTGGAAGGCCAGAGCAGGAAGTGAAACCGGGAAGTGGCTCTCGGCTGGGGTAAGTGACCGAGAAAATAGTTCAGGTTTACCAAAGCCTCAGAATTCTTCAAATTTCCCATCTCTCTACTTGCAACTCAGATCTATTCAACAGTATCCAGGGTTGCGCTGACAAAGTGGCAGATAACACACACACCGCGCCAATGCCAGGCCATGACCCTCACCAACACTCTAACTGTGGCATTCAACAGCATCACCATTGCTGAATCTCTCACTATCAACATCCTGGGGGTTACCATTGACCAGAAACTGAACTGGACCCGGCCATATAAATACTGTGGCTCCCAGAGCAGGTCAGAGCTGGGAATTCTGCGGAGAGTAACTCACCTCCTGACTCCCCAAAGCCTGTCCACCATCTACAAGGACACAAGTCAGGAGTGTGCTGGAATACTCCCCACTTGCCTGGATGGGTGCAGCTCCAACAACACTCGAGAAGCTCGGCACCATCCAGGACAAAGCAGCCCCACTCGATCGATACGCTAACCACAAACACTCACTCCCTCCACCCCCGACGCACAGTGACAGCCGTGTGTACCATCTACAAGATGCACTGCAGCATCTGACCAAGGCTCCTTAGGCAGCACCTTCCAAACCCACCATCTAGAAGGTCAAGGGCAGCAGATACCTGGGAACACCCCCACCTGGAGGTTCCCCTCTGAGTCACTCACCGTCCCGACTTGGAAATATATCGGCCGTTCCTTCACTGTCGCTGGGTCTAAATCCTGGGACTCCCTCCCTAACAGCACTGTGGGTGTACCTACACCACACGGGGACTGCAGCGGGTTCACCCACCACTTTCTCAAGGGGCAATTCGGGAAGGGGGGGTAAATGCTGGACCCAGCCAGTGACCCCCCTGTCCCGGGAATGGATAAACTGATACAAAGCAGGAACTAACTGAAGAGGGTACACAGTCGAGGCCATTCCTCTGGTGGACTGTGCTAGTTGAACATTATCACACATATTTCCCCTGCCTGCTTCAGAGTCTGTAATGAAAACACTGTCACTGGAGCCCTGCCCTCACTACTGGAAGGTCCAAAGTCTCCTCTGCAGCACAACCCAACAAATGGTTAACAGCTTCAGGACAGGAGGCTGAGAAATCCCTGGGAGGGGAAGAGGGTTAACCCTTCCTCTGCTGGACCAAGGTGACACAGTAAAAAGTCTGACAACACCAGGTTTTAGTCCAACCTATTTATTTGATAATATTCTCACTAGCTTTCGAGGGGACAGCCTCTTCGTCAGGTGAATGGAGAGTTCTGGCCTCAGACAGAGCATATAAAGTCCAACGCCGGCATACCCACATCAGGACCAAGGTGACACAGTGGAGTGGTTCAGGGAGGGGCTGGGCTGTTGATTAGTCTGTAACGCTAAGCATCAAACCTCTCTGAATTCCTCCTGTGACACTGCTGGCAGGGTAACTCCCCCCACATCGCCCCACCATTGATGGCCCTAAGTCTGGAATTCCCTCCCTAAACCTCTCCACCTCCCTCTGTGTGTCTCTCTCTGTCTCTCTCTCGCTGTGTCTCTCTCTGTCTATCTCTCTCTCTCCGCGGCTCTGTCTGTCTCTCTCTGTCTCTACCTCGGTCTATCTCTCTCTGCCTCTCTTACTCTGTCGCTGTCTGTCTCTCTGTCTCTCTCCCTCCCTCTATCTCCTTTACTGTCTGTCTCCCTTTCTCTCTGTCTGTATCTTTCTCTGTCTCTGATTCTCTTTCTCTGTCTGTCTTTCTTTCTCCTTCCCTCTCTCTGTCTGTCTGTCTCTGCTTTGCTCTCTCTTTCTCTGTCTCTCCTCTCACTCCCCCTTTCTTTCTCTGCTTCTCTGTTTCTCTCTCCCTGTCTCTCTCCCTCTATCATTGACCTATAGGCCTCTATGAGTTTGTGGTCACTCTGTCTCTGATGAGCTCCTTGGGAGGAGCTCAGTGACATATTCTGTCCCAAAACCGCTGCTCTGAGAATCCTCGGTTAAAGGTGCTAACTGCAGACGGAAATTTAAATTAGAAGCAGGAGAGGGGCACTCAGCTCTCGAGCCTGCTACCCCGTCCGATAAGCCCCTGGCTGATCTGATTATAACCTTGACTCTGCAAACATCTCTGTCTTAACCCGGAGACCCTTTATTTTAATCCTACCACGAGGAGGAAACATCCTCTCCGAATCCAGCCTGTCAAAACCCCTCAGGAACTGATCTGATTCAATAAGATCACCTCACAGTCCCCCAAACTCTCACCAATTGTTACAGATTCATCACAGAAAACATTGATGGTGACGGCTCCTGCTCTGCCCAAGACCGCAAGGAACTACAAAAGCTCGTGAATGTAACCCCAATCCGTCACACAAACCAGCCTCCCATCCGTTGGCTCTGTCTACACTTCCCGCTGCCTCGGGAAAGCAGCCGGCATAATTAATCACCCCCCCCACGCATCCCGGACATTCTCCCTTCTTCCGTCGGGAAAAAGATACAAAAGTCTGAGGTCCCGTACCGACCAACTCAAGGACAGCTTCTTCCCTCCTGCTGTCAGACTTTTGAATGGACCAACCTCGCATTAAATTGATCTTTCTCTACACCCTCACTATGATGGTAACACTACATTCTGCACCCTCTCCTTTCCTTCTCTATGAACAGTATGCTTTGTCTGTATAGCGCCCAAGAAACAATACTTTTCACTGTAAATATATGTGACAATAATAAATCAAATCAAAGGTACCAGCCCAGCCTTCACAACCTCTTCTTAGGGTTTTAGAAAACCCCATCCCCCCATCCCAGAGATTAGTTGAGTTTTCTAATTGCCACTACTGTTGTTTGCCACACTTAATCTACGCTCTGTCAGTACAGCAGGGTGTGGAAACTCCGGAACATTCCACTGAGCGATGAACAAAAGAGGAAGTAAGGGAAAATCACAAGGGTGAATGTCCCATGTGACAATCGAGACAGTTCAAATGCCTCAGGGATTAACACAGTGTCTGCAAACCTTTCTTTCGTTATCTATTAACTCTTCCAATCCAAAGACTAACACAGCACCAGGTTAGATAGAGAGTAAATCCCCATCTACTCTGTCCCCCATCAAACACTCCCAGGACAGGTACAGCACGGGGTTAGATACAGAGTAAAGCTCCCTCTACACTGTCCCC